>NC_083349.1:111313435-111976599 GCF_030254825.1 Meriones unguiculatus
TGGCATAGCAGTTAACAGCCAATCTGGATTTTGCTGTTGTGTGTTGGCAGAATGTGATGGGAAGTATGTTTTTTTAAAAACTGAGGAAAAATACCATTTTGAATTTTCTGACAGTGGAGTGTCTCAGAGCTCCTTGTTAACTTACTGTTGTTCTTTAGAGAAGTTAAGTATTTTGTGACTGTGAAGAGTTGAAGTAATAGAAACAGGTGAATAAGTGTCTAAGCAGAAAGTTCATTAAATTTAAGCTCTAGAGTAGTGCATCTTGGTTAACATATTTATGTGTTGAGTGATTTTTAGGCACTCTCTCAAGTACTTCAGCTATACTGATTTTTTTCTTCCTTACTAAAGTTCACTAATAATTCTTAATAAGGGTGATGGGGATGGTATGCTTATTTTTTGTTTGCAGGATATTTTTATAGTGGTATGCCTTATTATCTGTTCATGGTAAATAAAACAATTTTCTATTTTTGTGCTTTTAATATATACTGAATAGGAGTAGATATATTACCAAATACCTTCTTTTGTGTGTAATGAGGCAAGAGTACATAGGAGTTACATATATAGTATTGTGCATCCTATTTTGAAGAAATTAAGTTCGGGTGATGGACATATTTAGTGTATGCAGGGGTTGCTGTATAGGCTTTAGAGTACTCAATTTGAGCTTTTAAACACTGATTCTTTCCGTAGATATTTCGAGAAGCTCGAAGAACAGTACCTAGCATTGTTTACATGCCTCATATTGGTGACTGGTGGGAAGCTGTCAGTGAGACTGTGAGAGCAACTTTTCTGACACTGCTGCAGGATATACCGTCCTTTTCACCTATATTTTTATTGTCTACCTCTGAAATCATGTACAGTGAGCTACCTGAGGAGGTAAGAAGTACTTTAACTTCTATTTTGCATTATTACATTGTTGTGAGTTTAGCCTTTAATGGCTGAGCCATGTCTCCAGCAACCTTATTATATTGTTAAAAAACTTTTAATTAGAATAAAATTAGGGTCTATCTATCTATCTATCTATCTATCTATCTATCTATCTATCTATCTATCTTTTTGCTTTTTTGAGACAAAGTTTCTATGTATAGCCCTGGCTGTCCTGGAACTTGCTCTGCAAGCTAGGCTAGTCTTGAACTCACAGAGATCCACTTTTCTCTGTCTCCGGAGTGCTGGCGTTAAAGTGGTGTACCGTGACTAGCACAACTTGATTATAAATTTTTAAAAATGATTTTAGTTTCTTGTGCATTGGTGTATGCCTACATGAGACTATTGGATCTGCTGCAACTGGAGTTACAGACAGTTGTAAACTGCCATGCGGGTGTTGGGAATTGAACCTGTGTCCTCTGAAAGAGCAGCCAGTGCTCTTCACCACTGAGCTACCTCTCTAGCTCTCTGCATACTGACAAACAGTAATTCATAAAATAAATTGGAGTGGCAAGCAGTTAGTTTAAGGCTGTCTGACAGAAGCACTGAGAACTGAATTTGGGTCCTCCCACTCTTAACTGCTAAGCCATTTATCTGTTACAAACAGACTTTGATTATTTAGTATCTGATATAATATGAAGACTATTAATCATAATTTTTAGTTTATCATCATAGAGAGCGTAGTTTTGCTGTATGTAGTAGTCAGAAAAAACTAAGGTGCTAATTGATTATCCTTAATTAGTAGTTGAAACAGAAGTTTGTTAGCATTGAACCTGAAATTTTAGCTTCTTTTTCTTTTGTATTACCTGTATTTTACGCTTTTATGAAGCATGTAGGCATTCATAATGTATTCTTAATTTTAGAGATATTTTTGAGATGAAGATTATGTCAATTCTCTATATACTGATTGTAAAATTGTGGAATTAAAAATACTCTGTAATAAGTACTGTTGTAGTCATACATGGAAAAGGTTTTTGTCTATTTTATGAATGTATGGTATATATGTATGTATGCTTGTATGTATCCATCCATGTATCCCTCCCTCCCTTCTTCTCTCCCTCGCTGTATCCCTGGCTAGTGGCAGTCCTTTTACCTTACCCTCCTAAATGTGAGCTACATTTCCTGGTTCTGTTTTGTTTTGTTTTTGAGTCAGGGTTTCTCTGTGTAGCCTTGGCTGTCCTGGACTTAATCTGTAGATCAGGCTGGCCTCAAACTCATAGAGATCCACCTGCCTCTGCTTCCCTGAGTGCTGGGATTACAAGTGTATGCCACCACGCCTGGCTGTTCTGCTCTATTTTTAAAAGAATTATTTCCATGGGACTTGTGTGTTGCTAGTAAAAATGATTGCCAATTTTTAGAACCCCTTTGTATTCTTTTAATGTTTCTATCTTCTAGTCAAGTAGCCCAGAACAACATTAGAACTTGTATTGATGTTAATTCTATATTATCTTAAGTACTTAGTGTGTATATATTTTATAATAGAAATGCTGTTTTACTAGAATACTGTGTTAAATGAATATGCTTACTTTTGAGGAAATTTGTTCAAGTGACTTATCTTTGAAATGTTTGGTCAAAAAATCATTGCTCTGTACTAAGAGAGGCTAATGGACTGTAGAACCTTACTTGGAGTCTTACTGCTGTTTAGTCAGAACATAGATTACCACTCAGGTTTCTCTGGCTCCAAAGACCATGTGCTAATAATAATTCTTTTACTTTATATGTATGGATGTTTTATCAGCACATATGCCTTTTTTGTGGTTGGTGTCTACAGAGCCAAGAAGAGGACCTCAGATCCCCTAGACTTGAATTAAAATCAGTTGTGAGCTGCCATGTTGATGCTGGGAATTGAAATTGGGCCCTAGAAGAAGAAATTGGGTCCTCTTAACCATTGAGCCATCTCTCCAGCCCCTCTGAACAGATGCTGTAGATGCAGTTTTCTGATGTAATGTTTAGGTGTGATGAGTGGTCAGGGAGATACCAAATTTTGTCTACATCAGTTAAGGCCATTGTTCATTTCTCACACACGTATTAAGGTGCCTGTTTGTTGCTGTGTGATGTCTTCATATGTCTGAATTTACTTAAGGCAGGTGCTGTCTGTTTTTTTTACCCTTTTAACAACAATATGTAGTTAACTACCTAGTGTAGTTTCTGGTGTGTGTGTGTGTACATATAGACATTTATGCACACATGTATTTCAAGCACAGTAAATCTCTACTTAGTGAGTGAACTGAGTATGAGGAAAATACATTATCACTGCTTTACAGGAATTAAAATTTGGAGGGAAGAGAGACACTGAAAAAGTTAAAATATTATAGAAATGTAACACGGGGTTAAAGGAGAGATGCCCATACTCTGACAGAAGATCTGGGTTCAGTTCCCAGCACCTGCTTTAATAGGCTCATAAGTAGTTGTAACACTAGCTGAAGTGCCTGTGACACCCTTTTCTGTCATAAACACACACTCACACATATATACACAAAATAATAAAATCTTTTTTTGAAAAGCCACATTAGTAGAATATAAAAGAAATATTAACTTTATTACCAAAAAGATTCCACTAAAAATGAAAAGCAAGCCAGAAACTGGTAGAAAAAATTTCAAATAGGTTACTTATCTGATAAATAACATTAAATGCATGAAAATTCTTTTTTTTGGGGGGGTGAAGAGTGTTTATTTTCAGCATAGCTCCATATGGCTATCATCAAAAGCAGTGAGGGCAAAAATGCATACAGAGCATGAAAATTCTTATAACTTAATAGTATGGAAATACAGTGGGCTCAGTAAGTAAAAGCACTTGCTGCCAAGACTGACCACCTGTGTTTGAGCCACTCATGTGGTGGAAGGAAAAGAACTGACTTTCAGAAGTTGTCTTCTGACTTCTACAGGCATGCTGTGGCATATGTGCAACCACACACACATAAATGCACTCATGTACGCAGGCACACACACATGCGCACACATACAAATTCCATCAAATGTCAAGGTTTTTAAGACTAGTAAATCGGGGAAGGTCTATTCTACATGCTAAAAAAATTGAGGCTGAATTCTTATCTAACACAAAATGCGAAATTAACCCAAACAATCAAAGATATATAAAAGCTACAACTTTAAAGACTCTTAGAAGTAAGCATAGTAGAAAACTTCCTGACACCATATTTGACAGTGAGTTTCTTGGACATGACACCAAAAAGGCAAACACAAACAAAAAAATTACTAAAAATAAATAAGTTAGATCTTGCAAAAATTAAAAACTTTTACACATCAATGGGTACTTTTATAGAGTGAAAGGCAAACCATAAAATGGGTGAAATAATTGAACCAATAAGAAAAGCTTTTTATCAGAGGTTGGAGTCTAGAAGGTAGAAGTTAGACTTAAAACTGACTAACCAACCAACCAATCAACTAACCAAACAAAAAAAATTCAAAGGCAGTGTGACAAATGTGAATGGTGTAAAGAGGATTTAAGTAGCGTATCTTGGAAGGGAGAGCTGTGTATTGAAAGTCTTGATAGAGTAGGAAGCAGATGAAGGGCAGTTAATCCGCAGACAGTAGATGCTGAGAGATGAAAACTACTGACTTACTTTTACACAAATTTTCATGTAAGGTTGTATACTGGGATAGTCTGTGAAATGTTTAAAAGTCTATAGATTATTGATGGCACAACTAGAGGATTCAATGAAATAGATTTGGAATACAATATTTCATTCTATTCCAGAGGATACAATGAAATAGATTTGGTAGAAAAATAACAGAGGGTGGGAGATATAAAGAAATATGTAGATTAAAAAAGTTATTGTTACCAAGCTTCCAGCTCTTTATTGTTGGTCCTAAATAATTACATTTTGGTGCTATGTAATAGATCTTAGAGATTATTTCTAAAAATCTATTATGACCAGTTTGTTTTTATCTGATGATTTTTACATATATACTATTACTTTTTAATGATTTGGACAACTGGACATTTTTTTTTCTTTGTAGTTAGTTTATGAAGTCAAACCTTTTGTCCACAGAATGGATGTTCTATGCATATTGAGAATGGTACTAGAAATGGAAGGGATTATAATTTGATTTAATATCTGTGCTTTTAATTCTGAATTCTCTGTTTGTGTATGTATGTATATATAGGTTAAATGTATCTTTAGAATACAGTACGAAGAGGTATTATATGTTCAAAGGCCTATTGAAGAGGATCGAAGAAAATTTTTCCAAGAACTTATTCTCCATCAGGCATCAATGGCACCACCACGAAGGAAACATACTGGTAAATCCCAAAGCTTTCTAAGAAAAGAGATGTAAAGGAATTAAGAAATATTCAGATTATCAGTTTTCTCCCTATCCCCCATTCCCCAGAACAGTCCCTGGCTATTCTGGAACTCCCTCTGTAGATCAGGCTGGCCTCCAGCTCAACCGAGATCTGTCTGCTTCTGCCATCTACTGGGATTAAAGGCTGTGCTGCCATGACAGGCTTGAAAGACAGTCTTGTAATTGAATTCATACACCTGACAAAGGAATATGATGAAGACTATATAAATATCTTTCAGCACTTTGCAGTAGAAAATAAAACATTCCAAACTAGGCAAATGATTTATAGTACATAGATGGTAAGTAAATACATGAAATAATTATATTTGGTGATGGAAATGTCTTATAACTTGATAGTTTTAACAACATCAGCATCCTTGTTAGGATATTGTGGTTTTACAACATTTCATCAATGGGAAAAGTTTCTATAACTTTTTTCTCTGTGATATTTCCTTTTAAAAAATATAAAAATTACATTATTATAATGAATTTGAAATAAAAAAAACACCATATAAGTAGCTTAACAGCCACTCAAACAAACACTTGCCCAGACCCAAAGCTGGTACATTCCAGTGACCTACTATCCAGTTAAAACCGTTCTGAGGCAGTGGATCTTTATTTCAAATTTTACACTTTCACTGTCAGTACAGTTTTATGCATTTATCTGCCACAAGAAAATTAACAAATAAAATCCACAACAAAGTTAAAACTAGAAAAATAGCTTTATATTTTTTCACAACTCATGTGATCTGTTCTTCCTCACCACCTAATACTCACTACCCTTTTTGTTCTTCTTTCTACATCTTGTACCCATGTGTACATTTTAAAAATATATAGATGCATTATAGGCTAGCATCTATGTGTGAGGGAGACCATGTAGGTTTTTCTTCTATGATTGGGTGACCTTGCTTAATATTATATAGTCTGTGTTCATCTGTTTTGACAGGAAAATATTTAAAAGAATTAGAGGATATTGTCATTAGAAAATTAATGTCTTAAAAAGATGTTTAGTTTGTTTTAGGTATATAATAATACCATAGATACTACATATGAATCTTTGGTCTGGTATTCCATCTCTTCCATGGCCTTATTTATTTATTTATTTATTTATTTATTTATTTATTTTAAGCTTTCTGTTTTGTGAGATTGTAGAGATGCCCTAGTGGTTAGGAGCACATGCTGTTCAAGCATGCAGGCTGGAATTCAGAGTCCTAGCACCAGGACATGTACAGACTGGGAATGGTCCAGTATTACATGTAACCCCAGTGTGGAGGAAGACAGAAACAGAAGGGTCTTTGAGGCTTCCTGGCTGCCATTCTCACTGAAAAATGTAAGCTTCACCTTCAGTGAGAGACTGTGCCTTGAAGGTATAAGACAGAGAATGGTACAGGAGGACACTGGTGCTCTCCTTTGGCCCAGACACATGCATGCATGTGTATGCACACTGTCTCTACTTGTGGTTCTCAGAATACGAAGGTAGAATTCTTATAGGCCTAGGAGACCTGTTGTGAGTTATTTAATGAGGTGAAGTTACTCTTAATTCATTTTAATTTCCATTTGAAGGTTTACTTATTAAATTGTCATGGTTAAAGATAATTGTAATTTTCCTTTTCCTTAAAGATTATTTTAGGAGAAAGCCAGAAGACCAATTGAGTCCTGGCTTACCATACTAAATCTTAACTTTTTTTTTTTAAGCTCTTCGTGCTATGGAAGTACTTCCACTCGCACTACCTTCTCCCCCTCGCCAGTTGTCAGAATCAGAAAAAAATCGGATGGAAGACCAGGAGGAAAATACATTAAGAGAATTGCGGTTGTTCCTCAGGGATGTTACCAAGAGGCTGGCCACAGATAAACGCTTTAACATCTTCAGCAAACCGGTGGATATTGAAGAGGTCTTGTTTCAGTAGTGTGCAAACAGTGAAGTTGAACTGGCTAAAAGAAAAAAAATATTGACATCTTTTTTGGAAGGAAAAAAAACAAAGGCATGGATGAATATTACCCCTAGCCTATAAAATTTAAATCCATGTAATAACTACCAGAGTCACCAGCAAACATCTGGTGACTTGAGTGAAATTAGTGACCAATTTGTATACATTCTCTTAATTATTATTGTTCTCTGCGATCACCTACTCTTTAACTTAAGAGGAGGAATAAAATTTGCTTTTATGAAATGTCCAAAATAGACTATTTTTATTCCAGGATAAATCCTGCTTTAAAAGTATGTTGGTGTCAACCCATTGGACCACTGTTGGCATTTCCTTAACTGTTTGTGAGAAGAGGTGGTTAAGCCTCCTGCTGTGCTGTCTTTCTACTTAAAAAGGCCTCTTGCTGAGATGCTGCTGGAAGTTAAGCACATGCCATGCTCCTAAAGCTGTTTTCTCTGCTCCCAATGGAAAATTCCTCACTTTGTATGTGTTTTGTTTGTGTAATCGTGGGAACTTGGTTTGTGATGGTGAGAAAAGGAATTTTCCAGTTGGAAAAACAAGAGTGCCATCAATTCAGAAAAAACTTTTATCCTGGGATAATATAGTGTGAATGAGCACACTCTTTACTGGCCTTCTCCTTATAGTTCAGACTCCATGTTTGAGCAGTTTTGGTGTTTAGTTCTTTATTTTTTGTCATTAAGATTATTTAAATTATAAAGTGATTCAAAGTTTAATGTTGTGTCCTAATTATGAAATCTGTGTTTTGGACTTGAGCAGATTCCTTTGGAACCATTACGTCATCTGTGACTGGGAAGAATGAGTTAGCCTTACATTTTCCCTCCAACAAGTCTGAAAATATACATCTTCCCTTTCTTTTGGATTAGAGGAACTTTCATAGTTTTTATTTGAATGTTTATCTACAATGTGTAGTATTGTCCATTTGATACTTTCAAAAACCGTGGAAGGTCAATACTTTTCCAGTATTACAGTTAAGGAAGTTATCTAGTGACATAGCCAAGTTTTAAAAGTTTTTTCAAATTTAAAGCCCATAGTCTTTTATTATTATTATTATTATTATTTTTAATTTGAGACAGTCTCATTATTTAGACCTAGATGACTTGAACTTTCAGTCTTCCAGCTCCCATATTTTGGGATTAGAGGCATGACCACAATGCTTGAAAACCCAGTTTTTCATCCTTTCCATTGTAGCTACCCTCTGCCTCTTAACACTGGAATAACAGGACCATGTAAGATATGCCTAATAAATGCTTTTAGCTTAAGGAAACACACACACACACACACACACACACACACACACAGATTTGTAGAGGATATTTTTCCTTTTAATGTTTTCATCTGAAACTATCAGCTAATTTTAAAGATTTTTTAAAAATGGTACTAAGCATTGAGCCCAGGATCTTGCAAGTGCTGTGCCAACCAAGCAATAACCCAGTCCTAAAGATTGCTTTAAACAAACAAACAAACAAACAAACAAACAAATCACTCCGTCTGAGTATATTTGGAATCTGGCACTTAACAGAAGAGCCAGCCTGCCATGCTGGATAAACTATTTTACTTCTTCCTCAAGAAACTTTTTTCTTCCTAATCACAAAATTTTGGCAATTTTTAATTGTCATCTGTTTTTAAGAGAATGTAAGTTTTATAAATCATGGTAAGGATTTCCTAAGTAGTTTAAAACATAAAAGTATAAGGCTAGGTGGTGGTGGCACATACCTTTAATCCCAACTCAGGAGGCAGAGACAGGTAGATCTCTGTGAGTTCAAGGCCAGCATGATCTACAGATCGAATTCTAGGACAGCAATGGCTACACAGAGAAACCCCGTCTCAAAAAAACCAATAACCAAACCAATAAATAAATAAATAAATAAATAAATAAATACACACACACATATAAACATAAATTAAATATAATTTAATTTATATTTTTAAAATATAAAATGTATATTTAAAACTAGTTAAGTAAACTTAAATATAAAGTCAACTGCATATTGAATTTAAAATTAAGCATGAACTAAAATTTTATACTATGAGTAGTATAAAACTTAAAAGTGCCTTTTCTGTTTATTAATATTTCTGTTTCCACTTTTATAGCAAGGCCAGATCTGAGAGTCCAATTAATAGTTCCACTATTGCCTATATAAAATTCCCCTAACGCTGACAAGAAGCCACGCCTTATGAATGACCTTAAAATTTGAAAAGCATATATAAAAATCATATGAATGGCTATGCATGTGCTTGTTCGTAAACTTGAAATCACGGCATCAGTGCTCTCAGAAGCTATAAGAAAATAAACCCACAGTTCCAGAGAGCAAAGGCTTCCCAGAAGTTGGTCCTAAGCCAGTTTTAGGAATTGCTGAAACTGCTTTTGTGATCACTGCTTGATTTGAGGTTTCCACTTGAGAAAACAGGAAGCATAGGTTGCTGATTCTTATTTACTGTATAAATCCCAACTTAATGTCTCACTGTGGAATATTTACATGTGGATAAAAGTCCAGCAAACCCTTTATATACTTATATAATTCACTCAAAAATGTGTGTAATGACTCCAAAGGAGTAGAAAATACTTTCCATGAAATGGCTCACCTTATAAAGCCATAAAAAGAAAAATTTGAAAAACTGAAAACACATACTAGAAATTTTCTATTTACATGAAAAAGACTCTTATTATTTTTCTTTTTCTTATTTCTTTCTCTCTCTCTCTCTCTTTTTTTTTGAGTTAACATACTTAGTGATGCTTATTGGGTACTTTACCCACATATTTCTTCTTAGATAAACCCAAAGGATTTAAAATCCAAAAAACTAACTGTTGGCTTTCAGATTTCAAGAAGCTTTTCATGGAAAGTATGCCAGATAGTAACTTTAGTAGACTAAGTAACATAAATAGCATTATAATTTTACTCTTCTATAATTTTAACTACTGAGATTTACGTTTTAAAGTATTCTGTTTTTAATTTGTGCTTTTATGAGCTAAAGCATATGAAAAGCCAGATGTAATTTTCATTAAAGTGTCCTGTTTGTTATAGGTTTCAGATTATCTTGAAGTAATCAAAGAACCAATGGATTTATCAACAGTAATAACTAAAATCGATAAACATAATTACCTAACGGCTAAAGATTTCCTGCAAGATATTGATCTCATCTGCAGCAATGCTTTAGAGTACAATCCAGACAAGGACCCTGGAGGTAAGGATACTTAAGGCAACATTAAAGTGTGCCTGTTTCAGATTGATAAATGAATGTGTCTAGGAACACTTAATAACCTATCTGGAAACACTGTGCTTACTTAAGGCAGAAGGTTTTACAGTTTCAGGAACTATGATTTTGTCCAGGATTTAGTTTCTATTTTCCTTTTACTTTTTATATTGGATTGCAGTTTTGTTCAGATTGATAGAATCTTTAGCAAAAGAATATTACTTAAAATTTGTTTGTTTAGACAACTGATGAGACAACTGATGACAGTACTGCCACTAAACACAGGATTATTAATTTGTGGAACTTGGGAGAGAATAAGTTTATTTTTTAAAACTCTTGAAAACAAAACAAAACAAACAAACAAAAAAACAACAGGATCTTACTCTATAGGCCTGGCTTACTTGGAGCTCAGTAATGTAAATTAGGCAGGTCTGAGACTCGCAGAGATCCACCTGCTTCTGTCTCCTGAGTGCTGGAATTAGTGTCATGTGTCACCATGCCCAACACCATGTATCAGATTTTTTCTGTTCTGTAGGTTGGAGGTATTCTTTTAACTCTAGTTCCAAAGATCCAGCACCTTTACACAGACATACATGCAGTCCAAAGACCGATGCCCATAAAGTAAAACAAATAAATCATTCTTTGTGTATAAATAAAACTCCATTGTGTGTCTATACATTTTTCATTCATTTACCTCTTGGTAACATCTAGGCTAGTCCCAGTCCCTGGCGACCATGAATAGTGCTGCAGTAAACATGGTTATGTGAGTGTCTGTGGTGTTGTGATTTAGGTTTCTTTGGGTATATGCTTGTGTCATATGGTAGTTCTATTTTTAGTTTATTTGAGGGACTACAGTATTCGTGTATTTTATAGTGGTTGCACAAGTTTACATTTTTCCCAGCATCGATAAGCGTTCTTCTTTATTCACAGTGTAACCAGTTTGTTATAGCCATTCTGAATGGGTTGAAAAAACTCAGTGTAGTTTTAATTCCCATTTTCCTGATGGCTAAGGTTGAACATTTTTATACACCCCTTTGCTATAAAATGATGTAATTCTTGTATATATATTATTCTTTTAACATTTTCAAACTCTTATTAATGAATAGATTTGTCCCACATTTAAAAATTATATATAGCTATGATATGGTAATGGCTTATTCCTGGACATGTTAGGTCTTTTAGTTCTTTTCTCCTTTATTATAAATGTGAACAAGTATTTTATAACATGGCTCTTAACAGATCTCTTAATTCCAGGAACTTAAAAACTCTCAAAATAAAACAACAATAATAGCAACAACAATAATAACTGAAGATATAGCACAGTAGTTGGCTTTCCTAAAATGTGTGAGGCCCTAAATTTCATCCCTAAGTACCTCCCAAATAAAAATTATAATAAAGTTGAATGTATATCCTCATATTTTTGTTAGGATAAAATTCATTAAAGTGAAATTTCTGGATCAAAGAATGTACATCTTTTAAGGTTTTTAATCAGTACTGTTAAATTCGTTTAAAATGTTGAAAAATATAAACAGCAAGAGAGCCTCTGTTAACTAGTGTAGTAGTGAGGGTATTTTCTGCTTCTAGTGCATATGTTGTCTGCATCAGTGACAAACAGTCTAAATGTAATGGTCCCTTTCATTCCTTTAACTTGTCCCTCAAATGGGATCAGATGGAGTAGCTGTGTTAAGCTTGTGCCCTCAGCTTCTGGCATGGCATAGCATGAATATGAGCTCTATATTTAGACCTATGCTTCTCTTTTTCCTTTAACTGTAATCAGTCAAGTTTTCTAAATTTTGTTGTCCTTCTATATAGTAGGGATAACAGTAGAATTCTTTATGTGGGGTTGTTGTAAGGTTTAAATAAGAAGGTGTATTATTTTGAATCTTATGGTATTTCTGTTTTGGTTCAAATGAGATGTCTTAAGCTCCTAGTATAATTTATTGAGTTTGGGAAGTATTCCATAAAGTTTGGCTGTTGATATTTATATTTTATATTTTTATATTATATTTCTACTTTTATTTTTATATTATCATCATTATTTAAATTGTAGCTTGTTTGTGGTTTTATAGTGTGTACGTACATATTTTCTGTAGAATGACCCACACTTGGTTTATTACAGTTCCTGGATCACACTTTAAATTTAAACGTATTTGGAAATAAATCTAGGGACTATGAAAATGAACCTAAATGCTTTTTGGAGGAAGCTAGTTGAGGAAATAAATCCAGTTTCTCCCTAGAAAATTTATTATAACCCTGTTGATATAAGGACTAGTTTCACGGAATAAGCAATGCTTTCTGGTGCCATACAACCTTTCACTGTAGAGTGTGATGGTTTACTGGAGGCCGTGGCTTTTTTATTTTCAAGGGAGAGCTTATGTAATATACTTGAGACTTTCCTTCTCTGCTCTTTAAAGATCAATACAAGGACTGTTACAGTTCAGGAACTTCATTTCAGCTGGTTCGCACCCCACCTTTCTTATATCTTTAGTCAACAAAAGAATCTTTTTTTTTTTCTTTCTTTCTTAGAAGGAGACCCACTTGTTATGTATGTACCTGTGAAACAGCAAGTAGAAATTGCATGAATGTTGTCTTACTTTTAGAAGCTCCCATGAGGATTTAAATGTTTATAGTGTTCTTGGCAGAATACATGGCTATTCAGGTCATGTAGGAACTACTTATATGGGGAAGGTAAAAGTCTGGAATGTGACTACGTGTTTACCAGATTATCTTATACAAGGATAATGTGGTAGAAATTAAATATGAAGTGATGAGAAATTTAACTTGAAGCTTCTAAATGTGAACTGGACCAGCCATTTGACTGTAATTATTATTGTAGGGATAGGAACAAGATGAATTAAGTTTGACTACTCTGCAGCCTTCCCTTACATTTAGGACAATTAATTCTTAGACCTATCATCATTTGACCAACTTTGCTGAAATTTCATCCTTAATCTTATAGTTTTCACAGAATTCTAACATTTTGTACCAATTGCATGGTATCAGAGTCCTCAGAGTCATTCATTTGTTGGAGCTGTCTGTAGTACATTTCCAACTTTGTCATAGTGTGCCTCAGGAGTTTCAGACTTAACCAAACTCATATTTATTTCTGTTAGTGCTTATGACTGTCATGTCCTAATTACTGAGCGGGGCACTTGGTTTATAAGAATGTATGACACTTCCTACCTCTTGAGACAGAGATGTGTAACCTGTATTAGTATTGTGATAGATCAGTAATAGATCAGTAATAACCTGTATAGTATTGTGATAGATCAGTAACATTAGTCTGTTACTAATTTCTGTCTCTGCTAGGACCAACATACAAAAAAAAAAAAAAAAAAGACAGTCAAGATGGCCTAAACAATAAAAGTTTTTCTCCTGGTACCGGAGTTTAATTAGTTGAAATGAGTCAGCAAGTTTGGTTTCTCCCTAAACTGCTCTTCATGGTTTACCACACAGCCTTCTCCTGTAGCCTTTTCTTTGTGTACTCTTAGTGCATCTAGATTTTCTCTTAAAGGGCATCAGGCACTTTGGTTTAGAGCCCATCCTCTTTTTACCTTAATTACCCTTTTACCTTAATTACCTCTTTAGAATGGCTTATTTCTGCATACAGTCACATTCTGAAGTACTAGGGGTTCAGACTTCAATATATAAATTTTGAGGGGATGCAGTTCACCCTGTAACAGTTACATATAACAAAATCACAACTGCCTAGAGTTTTATCATTTTTGTTTATTTATTTTTTAGAATATTTTTTATTTCTGTTTTGACAATTTTAGATGTGTAAAATGTATGTTCATCATATCCACACTAGTTCTGATTCCCTTTTCTGATCTCCTTGGGTACCAGACATAAGTACACAAACATTTACATGCAGGCAAAAACTCTCATATACCTCAAATAAATAAATCTAAAAAAAAATTAAGTTCTAGTTAATAAAACTTTAGCATCAAAAACCATAAAATAGGAAGAAATCTAGCAAAAGAAATATAATACATGCATTGAAAAACATAAAAACTGGCTAAGAAAATTATTTATTATTATCATTTATTACAATTTATTCAATTTGTATCAATGCAACCAGTCCTGATGAGACCTGATAGGCTAGGGTCAAATAGAAGGGGAGGAGGGTCTTCTTTATCAGTGGATCAAGGGCATAGGGAGAGAAGAGGGAGGAAGGGTAGGATTGGGAGGACATGAGACTGAGAAAAATTTTGATCTAAATAAATGAAGGTATATATTGTGTTTATGGATTGGAACACAGCATTATAAAGATTATAAAGATTCAAAATTTTAAATCTGAATAAAATTATAGTTTTAATATCACATGACTGAAATGTCAGGAATCATTTAGAACAAAATTTGGTTGTTTGTGCCCCAACCTTTCCCTCTTTTTAAGTTTTTTGAAACAAGGTCTCTTAATAGCAGGCTTTCCTTGAACTTGTGGTAGTTGTCTTAGCTTTCCACATTCTGAGACTGTAGATGTGAGCCACCACACCTGGCCACCAGAAGCCATTTGATGAACAGTAACCAGCAAATTCTAAAATGCGTATGTAACTATTATCAAAACAATGTTGAAAAACACAGAAGAGGACTTAATACCACCCTATTTCAAGAGTTACATGTAACAGTAATATAGACTGCATAATGTTGGCATAAAAACTGACAGACAAGTTTTTGTCTGGGAATAGACAGATGGAATTGAGCAAAATTCTGTCTAACATTACACAGAGGTCAATTTCTTTTTGACAGAAGTTCCAAGTAGATTCAGTAAAGAAACAAAAAGAAAATAGAGTCTTTCAACAAATAGTGCTGCAACAATTAGACATCAATATGCAATCAAAATTCCATGATCTATATATATGAAGTTGACTCAGTGGATCATATACAGAAATATAAGAGCTTAAATTTACATACAAGACATTAAGACATATCTCAGAATTTAATAGACAGTAAATACCCCATTTAAAGAAAAAGACTTATGACTTAAAGACAGAGTTGGATACACTTGCAAGGGTGAGGCAGGAGAATTACTTTTACAGAGGATCTGGATTTGGCTTTTAGCTTTATATTGAATGGCTCATAACTGTCTAGAGCTCAAGCAGTGAGGGAATCTGACACCCTCTTATGGCCTCTGAGGGCACTTGTACATGTACATATATACATAAATAATCTTTTGAAAAAAGACAGAGAAGATATAACAAATGCAGGTCACAGAAACCACTGTGGTTCTTTGGTCATAAAGAGAATTGTTGAACTTATGCTAATATTTTTTAAAGCATCTTAAAATCATAATGCCTAAAGCTAAATTCATTAAAAGCAATATCTAACTTTTCCCTTCTTCCTTCCTCTATCCATTCCATGGTTTTGTGTGTATGTCTTTACAAATAGTACTTTCCTCCCTCCCTTTCCCCTTTAGGGAGCAAGAAGCTAGAGAATCATCTTTGATACTTATCTGACCCCTCATCTGCTTTATCCTCCTGCCCTATAGTTGAGAGCCCATTTCAGATCTGTCGTCTTTCTTCCTGATCACAACCATCAGCCCAGCTCAAGTCATGGTCTTCTATCATGTCAAGAAAAAGCTTTGTGATTATGATTCTGGATGGTATATTCCTCTCAATCCTATTTCTAGATAACAGCCAGAGTGAGTTTTTAAAGATATGAGGTTGAGTCATGCTACTTCCTCGTTCACAGTTTTTCAGTGACCTTTCACTGATTGTAGGAGAAGGCCTGAACTCTTTGGAGAAGGTCTGGTACTTGTTTTTATCTTGGCTATCAGGTAACATTCCAGTTTCATGACCTATTGTGGCTCTTGGATGTGACAAGCTCTGTCCTTGCAGTGGTTCCCTCCACCATTAGTGAGTGGCTTTTCTCAGAATTCCTTGAAGCCTGCCCCAATGCCCAACCCCTACTGACTTTATTTATAGCTGTTAGTCAGTATTAGTGCTTTGGTTTTGTTGTTGTCATTTGTTTTGTTTTGTTTTGTTTTGAGAGAGAAGGCTTTGTATGTCTGAGATATTTATTTAAAGATTAAAAAATTATGTGTATATATCTGTGTGGGTATGTGGTGTATGTGTTCCTGTGGAGGCCACAAGAGAGTATCAGATTCTCTGGATCTTGAGTTGTAGGTGATTGTGAACCACTGGAAATGGGTGCTGCAAACTGAACTCTGGTCCTCTGGAATAGCAGCAAGTACTCTTAACTGCTGAGTCTTTTCTTCAGCTGAGATATTATTTATTTAATGCTGCTTTCCTATATAGTCTGAAAATTATAATTTTGTTGAAACCATGTCTGATTTTGTTTTTTACATTACTGTGTAGTCATTACTTCAGTTTTTCTAGTATTGTGGACAGTGTTTGTTGAATGAACATTTAGAAAACATATATTAGAAAGAAATACACCAGTGGTTGCATATGTGCTATGTATGTTTTTATAAGATTTCCACAAGATTTTTATAACTTTCTAATCATAAATATCATAAATAAAAGATCTTTTATACTTTATGCCTTTACTAGAGAGAGAAGTAAATATTTTGTCTTTTGAATTCTTTGTTTTGCTTTTGGTTTTTGAGATAGGGTCTCATGTTGTGTAGACTAGGCTGGACCTTGCTGCATAGCAGAGCATGACTTTGAACTGACCCTCCTGCTTCCATCTTCTTACAGATGTGTACCAGCATGCTGGGCTCTGGGTTTTTGCTCTCCAGATTGTTATAAGTTATCTTGTACTTATTTACCATTTCACATTTGGAGTCCTGTAACTCCAGAGGGCACCACTGAAATTGCACTGCTCACAATGCAGTCTTTCCTATATGATCTGTGAAGCAGCCACTGTTTTTATAGTATCACTTCTGTTGATACCTAGAACCCAAGGTACTTCTCTCTGCTTCTGCCTGCCAGTGTTGTAGTTTCAGCTTTGATTGTTATTTTCAGACAAGATTTTGTTGTGAAATAGCCAGGGTTCCAAGTGTTAGGATTATAGGTGTATACTGATATATTTGGCCTTGCCTACAATTTACATACCATTTTGTAGGTTTTGGATTAGGTAGTTTTTTCTATATTTATCTAGTTTGGTCACATTTCTAAAGAGATCTCTCTTACTCAGAATAATTTGTGTTCTTTAGCACAATTTTGACCAGTTACTCTGCTGGTTTTTTTTCCCTTAAATAATGTTTTCCTTTTAGTTTTATTTTATTTTATTTTTCCTTTTAGTTTTATTTATTTCGTGTATGTGTGCGTGTGTGTGGGTGTGGGTGCGGGTGTGGGTGGGTGTAAATGCTATGGTAAGTGTGTAGGGGTCAGAGAACCACTCCATGGAGTTAGTTCTGTTCTCCCTTTACATGAGTTCCAGGGATAGACGTCAGGTTGCCAAGACTGCACAGCAAGTGCTTTGTCCATTGAGCTGGCTCACTAGACCCCTGAGTGCCTGATACTTGTCTATAGCCACTCTGGGGCACATAGTGAATATCCCGATTCTTTAAAATTTTTATTGAAAATTATTTTTTATTTAATTTTTAGAAATTAAAAATAAACCCTATTTGGGGGTAATGATCTAATAGAGTTAGTATTTTGAGGTCTTAAAAGTTCAAATTTTCAAGCTATTGAGAGAGTAGCTCATTTTTACCTACCTCTTAAGAGAATCTTTTCTTACCTAAGAATGTTTTATGATTTTAATGTCTGTGTCTTTTAAAACTTTTTTTAAGGCATCCTGCATAAATTTTATTCCATTTGTATCTAAAATAAATTTATGCCAATTTTTTTAACAGACAAAATTATTAGGCACAGAGCTTGTACCCTGAAGGACACTGCACATGCCATCATTGCAGCTGAACTAGATCCAGAGTTTAATAAACTCTGTGAAGAAATTAAGGAAGCAAGACTAAAAAGAGGTAAGCTGCAGAAATAGATTTGCTGCCGAAGCCTTCTCTGTTCAGTATAATCCTCTTCCTGTGACACAGGAAGTACACCAGAATGCATTCTTTGTTTCCAATAATAGCTTTGTATTTATTCATTTCTGATACTAATGTAGGTCATGTAAATTCTCAAGGATATTTCAAAACTTTACCTGTGAAGGTTTGAGTGCAATGGTGCATGTTAGAGAAATAAAGTGTTTCTTGGTGAAATTTCTTTAGTGGATTACAACTTTATTGACCAGTGATTTCTGTTATGAAATGATTTACATATTATATCTACATTTATACCTGAAGAGATTTTAGTTTTTACTTCACATCTAATACCAGTACGTAAAACTTTGTTTTGCAAATATTTTCCCTAATCTGTTAACATTTATATATAATTTTTGAATTAGAGACACAGAATGAGCATATGGTTTATTTATTGAATATACAGCTGTGTCCTTGAGGAACTTTAGTAGGAGGGAGAGAAATGCCAGTGGCAGTAGATCCATTGAAGGATCTTAAGCAGTGGAATGAATTGGTTAGATCACTTTAGCAGCAAGAAATAGCATGTTCTCAGTTCTCAGGAAAATTGAAAGATTTATTTAGAGCCAGTTTGAAAAACAATGTTTCAGTTTCCACAGAGGCAAGCATAGATTTGCTGCATTATCTAGTAGCTTTCTTTCTTGGAATCTATCCAAGAAAAATGAGTATATGCCCACATGAAACATGTACATGAATATTCATAGACACGTTATTTTTTTAATTAAATTTTTATTTTTTATATTAATTACAGTTTATTCACTTTGTATCCCAGCTGTAGCCCCCTCCTTCATTCCCTCTCAATCCTACCCCCCCATCTCCTCCCATGCCCCTCTCCAAGACAATGGATAGGGGAGGTCCTCCTCCCCTTCCATCTGACCCTAGTTTATCAGGTCTCATCAGAACTGGCTGCATTGTTGTCCTCTGCGGCCTGGCAAGGCTGCTCCCCCATTAGGGGGAAGGAACATTATTTATAATAAATAAAAACTGGAAATAACATAAATGTCCCCTAACTGGTTAATGAATAACAAAGCATAGTGCATCCATAGTCATGTTACTCAGCAAAGTACTTCCATAAAATGACACAGGACTTAAAAAATAGTGTTATGTGAAATTAGGCAATAATGAAAGTCCATCTACTGAATGTGGTCCTCTCTTTTAAATTTTCAAGTATGTTGAGATAAACATACAGG
The DNA here is from genome assembly GCF_030254825.1 of Meriones unguiculatus. Classification (NCBI taxonomy): domain Eukaryota; kingdom Metazoa; phylum Chordata; class Mammalia; order Rodentia; family Muridae; genus Meriones; species Meriones unguiculatus. The sequence continues at coordinate 111,332,920 of NC_083349.1, forward strand.
AGTGGCTGGCTGGACAGGCATTTCAAATTAGATTTCTGTGAGTGGCTACAAAAATGTACATTTGCTAAAAACAATTTTATGCTTAAAATGGGTGATTTTTATGTTATATAAACTGCTAGGGGGAAAGGTGTTGAGGTAGTGTACATTTTAATTAATGAAGTATGGAGCTAAACAAGATTAGCATATGAGTGATGCATGTGTAGAGAACACTGTCTTCCTTCCTTCCTCCCTCCCTCCCTCCCCTCTCTCCCTTCCTTCCTTTCTTCTTCTCACACCCCCCTTCTGAGAATTGGTCTCATATAGCCCAGGCTGCCCTCAAATTCACTATGTAGTCAAGGATAACCTTATCTTTCTCTCTCTACCTCCTAAAAGTTGGGATTGCAGACCTGTGCTACCACTCGTAGTGCTAGGGAACACACTGAGGACTTTGTATACACTAGGCAAACACTCTGCCAACTCGAGTTATAGCCCTCGCCTTGTAGAGGATACTTTGAAGGGAAAGAGTATTTCTGTTTGAATGAATGAGCAGATACCAATTCTGCCAGTAGAAATAGGGAATATAGAAGATAAACTGTGTGTGTAAAGATGAACCATTTATCTTTAATTTGACCTATTTTTAGGATGCCTTATTGGAGATACCAGGTATAAGCAGGTAGAAATATGCCTAGTAAGAAATATGAACTAAAGAGATATTATTATATAACATCATTTAAAAACCATATACCCAAGGGATGCTTTTTGTAGATTAGAATAAGAAGCTAAGTTATAGGGAACTGTGAGAAACATTTAATGTTCACATGGGAAAAAGGTTCTAGTGAAGAAAATTGAGATGGAATGGTTATTCCTAGGAAGGTGGTGCTAGGGAGTGAAACATGGGGCATTATGGTGTGACAGGCAACAAGCTAGGTTGAACCTGTTCATAGGAGTGTAGTTTGATGACCCTGTACTCCTCTTGTACATTCTAAGATAGCAGAAATCATGACTTTTAGACTATACAGTCTTAATCTCACAGTCATATTGTGAAATATATCTCTTGGAATTAAAATGAGTGAAAAATAGGGCTAGTTTGGGCATTACGGATAAGAGTGGCCTGCCAGGTATTTTCATTTTTATGATTTTTATATCAAGTTACTTTCTCATCTTAAAAGACACTAATTTCACCAGAATTACAGACTCTCCAGGTATAATTAATGACTTTAAAACAGTTTTATATTTCAGATTTTTCTAACTTTATTGGTTTATGCACCTGGGAACATCTAACTAGGTAGTGGTATTTGCTGCTTGCAGGCTTATCAGTGACAGCAGAACAAATAACTCCTCATGGCGCTAGTACACGTAAAACAGAGACTAGAGTGGAAGAGGCGTTTCGGCACAAACAGAGAAACCCAATGGATGCCTGGCACAACTCTGCAAATAAGTGTGCATGTGAGTATTTGTGAGCATGTTGCCCAAGAGTGGCTTTAGCTGAGGCTAAGGTAGGCCCACAAACAACACTGCTCTTTGTTCATAGCTCTTTAGTCCTGTCTATTCAGAGAAGAGCTTGTAAAGTAGGATTTAGAACAAAAATTTGCTATTTTCTATATTTAATACTTTTTGTTTTTTGATAACTGAAACACTTGAAACATTTTTGGTGTCAAACAGTGGAGTTTGGCTTGAAATATGGAGACAATAGATTCTTTTGTTCGTTTAGTCTTTATTTCCCACTCCCTGTATAATGTTCTCTTTATTGTGAGAAGTGCAATGAGTATCATGCAGAAATGGATGGTTTGGCAGTACGAAATTTGGTCCTTTAAGGGACTATTTTATGCTGAATTTGAGAAATCCAAGAAATTGAGAAATTTCTCAATTTTGATAAGTTGAGAATTTATCTTTTCTTTGTGTGATGTATTTGGAAGGAAAATTCAGTTTCTAGATCTTCATGAAAACTTACTACTGTTGGTCTGTAATATTTGTGAAAGACATATGTTAATAAACCTAACATCTTTTTGATAGGGTCTTCATGCTTCATTAAAGGTAGCCTGCCTTGAAAGATAAAATGCTGTTCTTCTGATCTAAATGTGATGATATTGCTCTGCCATCAAAGCTGGCCATAGTATGCTCTTTACCAAATGATAGTGAATTTGAAGGACTGAATCGTACCCACTTTTAAACAATATGATTTTTTTACTAATTCTTCAAGAATTTCATACAATGTAATCTGATCTTATTTACCCCATTCCTCTCATTAATTCCTTCCAGATCCATTCCTTACTCCCAGCTCTTCTGAACTTCATGTTCCTGTTTTAAAAAATAACTCACCAAGTCCATTTGTTCCGTGTTTGATGCTATCCACTGGAGCACAGGGGAACTACCAGGGGCTACACCCTCGAAAAAACCTGATTCTTCCTCTTCCAGGAAGAGCAACTGTCAATAGCTCCTCAGTTAGGGATGTGGGCTCTTGAGCCCCGCCTGCCTCTGTGCCACAGTGTTACATGGCTTGATCTTGTACAGACAACAAAGCCACCTTGAGTTCATGAGTGCAGTAGCCCTGAAATGTCCAGAAGACATTGTTTTGCTCTGATTCTTCCTGCCCTCGGCTTTTGCAACCTTTCCACCTTCTTTTTCCAGTGGTCCCTGAGCTGGGAGGTGAAGGAGGGTGGGGAAGTAGGGAATGTGGTACAGATATCTTATTTGTGGCTGAGCACTCCATTGATACTTAGTCTTAGTCTTTGCACTTGAATCAGTTGTAAGTTTCGGTGTTAGCCATCAGCTGCACAAAGAAACTTTTTTGATGACGTCTGAGAGCTGAACATACCTACTTAAAACAAAACAAAACAAACAAACAAAAAAAACCCTTGACCTCTTTGAATAAGTAGCGTTCATATGGAGCAGGTTTGAAAAATGATTTAATGATGCATTTAGTTGCTATGAAACGAATAAAAGCTATTTGGCCTAGTTGCATCTCAGATTGTGTCCCATTATGTAACATTGTACTTTCATTTAAACTTTGAAATTCTTTTTAGTCTGAGTTTGATACTAATGCCTACTAATGAGAATACATTGAATATTCACTTTAAGAAGTTTTAGGCTAAGGCAGGCAAGATGGCTCAGCAGAGAAAGGTGGTTTCTGGGTAAGCCTGATAACCAGAATTTGGTTCCCAGAACCCATAGGAAGGAAGGAGAGAATGACTACTGAAAGTTGTCCTTTGATATGCATGCCGTGGCAAGCATGTCCATGAAACACATTCCCATGCACTCTCATGAGTGCATGCACATGTGCACACACATTCACACACAGAGGTAAGAAGGGGAGGGAGGGGGCAAAACAACAAAAAACCTTTTAAAGAGGTTTAAGTACTTTAAATATTAAAAATGCCTTTAAAATCTGTAGTGGGATTTTGTTTTACCAGTAGATGGCACATGTAACACACCATTTGTCTGTTTTAGGTTAGCACACTCAAATCTTAACTCTAATGTCCCAAAGGAATAGCTGCTTTTCTAAGGTCTTAGCTTTGGAAACAGTCTCGGTGGTACAACAAAAATTGTGTTCCTAAGTGGGTTTTTCAGTAGAGCACCCTAGGTAAAGAAAGGAATTGGTATGTCAAAGATTTGATCCACACACACATATAGAACTACCACATCCATACTGTGAAGAAGCATCCACCCAAACGGAAAGTTCTATGTTAGTGCTTATGTGACCCCTCCCCAAAATGGATTCTAGCTTGTGTTGCCCAGCTAGTGTTTGAAGTGGGGCCTGCACACTCTTTCTTATTAACCAGTATGAAAGACTAAGAAGTTTACTTGCTTCAGTGGCCTTTGTCTAGTGTGCTACAAAACTACCTCTAGATTGAACAGAGTTGAGGTTTTTCTTGCTTTGGAGTTTCATGGCTTAAAAAGTAGAGTGAGAATTCTTACAATTTTTCGTTTCATGGCTGAAAATGAGAATGGTTACTGTTGAGAATTAGTTGTTCACATAGTGAAAGCCTTACATCTTTGGAGCAAAATGGCCATCTTTTTTTTTTTTTTATTCTAATATGGACTATATTAGCTTAGCTAATGAGGTTGTTGAAGAGGTCTGTCACCTAAGCCTATGTGTCAGCTTTTAATATTAGACTTAGAAAATTTCCTCCTTATGCTAATTAGCATAAAACTATAAATTACAAAATAGAAATAGGAGAGAAAGCATGAAAAGAAAATTTTAAATTACTGAATTTTGAAGGAAAAGTAAATTTTGAGCCAAATGACTAAATTGAATTTTGGAGATGATAGTTGCTACGTAGTGAATAATAATGACAAAATGTATCCATACCTACTCTTGGAAAGGGTTTAAAGGCTTAAAGTGGTATTCGAACCCACTATACATTGTTGATAAAGAGCTGTACCAGTGGAGTAAACTGCTTCACCAGCTACCTCTCATACACATAAAGGAGATTAAAACCGTTGGCTCTAGTTTATCATGTGGAAGCCCAACTATCTATTCAAAGAGCTATGATAATTTCTGTCAGCTAATACAGCTTTTATAGGTCTCCTTTTCCAAATAACTGACCAAATGGTTATCTTTGACATTTTGTTGATGTTGTTGCCTTAATAGCAAAAGGCTTGATTATTCTTCATATTCAGAGATACCTTTGTAATGAGTTGACTATTAGGTAAACCATTTGTATTAGAGGAAATGTTTAATAGTTTGCTAACCAAATTGTTCACATAACCTATTGTGCTCTGTTCATGAGCATTCATCTTATAGGTGATACCTTTTTTTGGAAAGAGAGGCAACAGAGTATTTGTTTGTTTGTTGGGATCCCTATAATTATTGGGTGCTACAACTTTAGCTTATGGGGTTTTTGTTGTTGTTTCCTCCATAGTTGAGATGCTATCTTTGTGTGATCTTTCAGGCAACACACCCACCTTCCTGGTAGAAATCTAAGGCTCTGGTCCCAAACTTTCTGGTTGGCTTGGTAATATGATAATTCCCTAACTGTATTATATGGTTAGTCCCTGAGTGTTGAAAGTTAGAAATGGCTATAAAGTAGAATCTGCAGTAGAAAAGGTTAATACCAAGCAAACTCATACAGTAAGTAAAGTTTTAAAAGTTTGCATTCATCCAAATACATCTTAACTTCATTTTACTTACAGGTTGTGAGAATTGGCATGAATACTCAGTGCCAAGAATTTTTGTTTGTGTTTTGACCAGTATGGGTTTTTTGGGGGGAGGAGGTCTGCTATAATGTAAAATTGACATTATACTCTAAATTATACATGCTCCCCTCTCCCCTCCGCTTTTTTATAAAACAGTTCGAGTTCGGAGAAAATCAAGGCGACGATCACAGTGGGGCAAAGGAATTATTAAGAAAAGGAAGGTCAATAATTTAAAGAAAGATGAGGAGGACACCAAGTTTGCAGACTATGACCATACAGAGGACAGGAAGTTGTTGGAGAATGGAGAGTTTGAGGTAAGCACTGACTGCCATGAGGAAAATGGAGAAGAGACTGGAGACTTATCTATGACCAATGATGAATCTTCATGTGACATCATGGATATGGACCAGGGCCAGAGGCTGAATAGTGGAGCGGGCACCAAAGAGAACTTTGCATCAACTGAAGAGGAAAGTTCAAATGAGTCTCTGCTCATCCGCAGCAGCAGTTCCCTCAACCCAGAGCAGGCATCTAGGAAAGAGCCCTTCCTTAAAGGCACCTGTCTTAATGGGGAGGCCTCTACTGACAGTTTTGAAGGAATTCCCATTCTCGAGTGTCAGAATGGCAAAGTTCCTGAAAGAATTCCTCTTCCTGGTGGTGGAGAAAAATCTAGTTCTGAACAAAAGATTCCTTTGGAGGAACAGCTAAAAGACAAACCAGAAACTTTGAATGAAAATCATGGAGATAATCCTGAGAAACTAGAAGTACTGGAATGTAGCAGTAATGAGAAGATTGAACCTGGTCCTGATGTGGAGGTTAAAGATACAGAACTGGATAAAGAAGGTAGGGCTAAAGTTTTTAAACATTTTTTTCTGAGGCTTTAAATTCCAGAATTAATTCATTGGATATTTTATCTGGTTTCTAGTAGCAATAACAGATTCTTAGAGGGGAGTGGCCATTAACATTTTTTTAGCCCATTCCATAAATAACTGTGAACACGTTCAATTTTACTGAAAGTTTCAGAGGTTTCATGGTCCAGAATGCACTGCTTTCTTGGCTTTTTACTTTTCTTCCGTCTGTCTGATTGTCACTCTTATTCTAAAAGCTTTGCAGTTACAAGCCAAGTCACTTCACATGTTTAACAATGGCAGAATTCTAGCAGGAGAATTGCTAGGGTGTGATGGGGCAGGCAGAGATTTGGCTATCAGAATAGTCTAGTATATTAGAAAGTCATACAAACTGAGATTAAGCCATTCTCTTATTCATTTAGTTATGCAACTTTGAGTTAATTCCCCATGCCTGATTTTTAATTTTGTAAATTAAACTTCAGAATGTTTTGTTTCTGGGATTAGTAATAAGTAGCTGCCTTTCCTGGTTACTAATGTGCTGCAGTGTATTTATTGTAGGTGGTCATTGTTAGAGTATCTCAGATCCAGCTAAGTCTCACTGAATTAAATGGCAGTAGTGGAAAGGATGTAGGACTCATTGTTACTTAACCTTGCTCTTAGGAAATCAGAGCATTCTACAAGCCCTGCCTTCTCATGACAGTATGATCTGCTTAAGAAAAAGCAGAAAAGGAAGTAAAGGTTATCAAGCTCATCTTTTCTTACCATTCTTTACTGCACAGTGGGATGGGATGAGTTGGAAATCTGTCCTGTTCAGTATGGTTTCCTATCTGAATAGGTTCTCTTCCTATACTAGGCTGTCTTGAAATTGTGACATGGTCTGTAAAATTGTGTGGAATACACAGCTTTAGTTTGGGATTTAGGCCACGGTAATTTTTTTTTTTTATTCTGCCAGTTTCCTAAGCTCTGTAATAAAATTAAGAAGTAGAAAAATTGTATATGTGTATGTGCACGTGTGCTGTATGTTGTGTAGGTGCAGTTACTCTCTCCCATGTCATGCTCAGAGACCAGAGGAAGACAACAAGCCTCTTCTTGGTCTGTCACTCTCTACCTTACCCCCTGAAGACAGGATCTCTCACTGAACCAGAGGTGAATTTGTAGCCAGCAGGTTGCACTGATTGTAAATCTGCCCCCAGCGCTGCAGTGCAGCACATGTAGCATAACCTTCTTTGTAGCTCAAGTGTTGGGAGTCCGAGACCAAGTCCTCATGCAGAGCAAAGGTTTTACTGACTAGTCATTTCTTACCCTTTAAGCAAGTGCTTGGAGTCAAGGTGGTTTTTCTATTTCTTGTTCATGGATTACATGTATCACGTGATAGTTCAGTATTACTTTGGTTTAGTTTTCTTTAATTTGGATTATTTATTCTTAAAAAAGAGAAAGCATCCCAAAATAAACTAGCATTTAAAACACACACACACACACACACACACACACACACACACACACACACACATTGTTATTTACTCCAAAATGAAATTTTGTCATGGGCAAAAGAATTTATATTTACTTAATCATTCTTTTACTTTTATTGACTATAGTATATTGTCCCCTTCTCAATTGTAGGTGCTTCTAAAGTAAAAAAATATCGTAAATTAATTGTAGAGCAGGCAAAAACAACCAGCCTGGAACTGGTTCCAGAAGAGCCATCTGAGCCTGTGCCACCTCTGGTAGTTGATCACGAGAGATTGAAGGTATGCTTAGCTCTTCACAGTCCATTTTCAATGACTGAAATAATATTTGGATATTTGTAAAGCAGTTTAATAAAAATAGTTTTGGCAATTGTTACTTTAATTTAGGGATAAGTGTCCCAGGACTTCTCCTAACTAGGAATTAAGTTTATTTTGAGGGTTTGAAATTAGTTAGTAAACTAAAGTCTAGAATCATCTAACCATAGGTGTCACTTTATGTCTTGTGATGCCTGTTGTGTAGGCATTTGAATATAATTTGTATAATTTTCTCTTTTTTTGTATGTCTCCCCCACACCCAGAAATTGCTTGATTTGTTGGTAGATAAAAGCAACAACTTGACAGTTGATCAGCTTGAGAGATTGTATTCCCTTCTTAGTCAGTGCATCTACCGCCATCGTAAAGATTATGATAAAACGCAGCTTGTAGAGGTAAGTGTGCCTAGTTCATCCATAAAGTATGTGATTTTGCTTGTCTTAAAGGAGAAAGAAGAAAAGTTATTTCTCTTAAGTTCATTTTTAAAAGATTTAATGTGTATGAATGTTTTACCTGCATGCATGTATGTGTAACACATGCATGCTAATTCCATAGTTTTTGTACTAAGTAACTGAACAATGCTGTCAAGATTTAAGATTAGAAAAACTGGGTGCTGAGTCTTTAGCTCATTGGTAGTATCAGTTGCCTTGCATGTTTGAGGCTAGTCTGAGATACATGAGACCCTGTCTCAAAAAAAAAAAAAAAAAAAAAAAGCAAATGAGGCCTGTTTGTCACCCACAAGTAGTTAGAGAAGAACTTTAGAATATTTTGTTTGATCAGATCTTGTCCTGTAAATAGCCAGAGGGATAGCTTGTATCCTTCGACTTACATGCTTTAAACATGGACCTTTTCTTTTCCTTTCCTTTCCCTTTCCTTTCCTTTCTTTTCCTTTTCCTTTTCCTTTCCTCTTTCCTTTCCCTTTCCTTTCTTTTCCTTTTCCCTTTCCTTTTCCTTTTTCTTTCTTCTTTCCCTTTCCTTTCCTTTTCCTCTTTCCTTTCCCTTTCCTTTCCCTTTTCCTTTCCTTTCTTTTTCCCTTTCCCTTTCCCTTTCCCTTTCCTTTCCTTTCCTTTCCTTTCCTTTCCTTTCCTTTCCTTTCCTTTCCTTTCCTTTCCTTTCCTTCCTTTCCTTTTTCCTTTTCTTTCCCTTTTCCTTTTCCCTTTTTCCTTTCCCTTTTCTCTTTTTTCCTTTCCTTTCCCTTTTTTTTCCCTTCTCATTTTCCTGCTTCTTCTCCTCTTCTCTTTTTTCCTTTCCTTTTCTCTTTTCTTTATGACTCTGGACCACAGGGAAATTTCTTCCTCATAAAAAAGAGTTACTGTCTCTTTTCATATATTTTATGTATCTAATCTGTATTCCTGCTTTTTAATGTCACCTGAGCAAATGTAATACCACATCTACTCACATTTACTCAATGAATGGGCTGAAAAACTTAGATTTTCTTAGTTTGCTTATTAGTTCATATCGTGGTCTACTATGAAATATTTATCAAGAATCTCCAGTACAAGATAATGTGCTAGGTTTTTAGGATAGAAAGCATGAGAAATTTTCTGTTCTAAAGGAACATTTCCAATGTTGAGGATACTAAAGACTTAGGTGAAGAGGGTATGGTTATTTTTCATGTGTAATAAGGACATTGTGGTACTGGGCATTGAACATCAGTTAGGCCTTGCATAAGTTAGACAAGCATTTTACCACTGAATTACACCTTTAGCCTTAGGAGCATTAGATTTGAGTAAAAACAAGGTGGTGTTTTAAATTATTTTGGAGGGCAAATTATTTTGGAGGACAAGATGACTAACTAGAAGCACCTAGCATTCACTTACTCCACGATACCAAAAAAAAAAAAAAAAAACAGAACAACAGGTATATAGTTGCATATGGAGGTGAGTGACCATGGAAGAATGCTAAAATTTAGTAGTAGGAAAAAGCAGAAGCTTTGTAAAAATCTAGAGAACTAGGATAGTTGTGGTATAACAAGAAAAGCAAAATATTTTGTCACCTATTCTCCCAGTTCCACAGCTATCTTGAGAAGGGACCTAGTTTCTGATTTTGGACCACTCTAGGGGCAGAAACCCCAGTGTATTCTTAATCTTTAGGACCCCACATACTTTCCCCTGTACTTGCTCCTTTCAACTTTTAGCTGCCTCATATGTCCACTAATGACTGACATAAAACCATGGAGAGTGCTACCTCATAGGGAAAGGGTATTAAAATATAGAGGGAAGCAGAGGGTGCTATCCACAAAAACCATGGGTTTGGAGAGGCTGACTTCTGAAACCTGTCAGATGTAGTTTCCTGGATGTGCCAGGATTTCTTGTGGGATTCCTGTCACCCTTCTCTCACTGTCTTGCATGGGTGTCTGTCACTAACAAGACCTAAAAAGAACTGATATTTCACTGATCCACCAGTCACACAAGTCTCAAATCTGTAGCATTTTGGTTCCATTGTTGATAGCCTCTCCCTCAATGTGCACAGGCTAAACAAAGTTCAGGGAAAACTTTGGCACCAGCCACATTCTGCTCTGTTTCCTTTGAGCACCTCAGCTGAGATGAAATTTTTAGCACCAGCTGCATCCCACTCTCCACATCTCACCTTGATCTGTGGTGGGCACTGCAAGTAATAAGAGTTACGGGAGAAATATCTCAAATTGCCTCCATCTCTAAGCACACACAGCTTGTGATGTTGGTGTGGGTCTGAGATTCTACTTGTGGACACACCTGCTATCACAGTATTAAAAATAAAACACTACCACACCTGTATAGATAAACTTCATTAGTTGTCCCTGAACTTTGTCTTATCATACACTGCTGAGAAGACTAGGTGTGACTGCCATAGAGTTAGTGCTATGATTTGTCCATGAAGCATTTGAACCCATGCTTTTAACTGGAAGACATGTATTTCAGAACTCCACTAACAGAGAAGCCCATACCAGAGACCCTTTCAAGTAATAGCGCCTAAACCACTAAGGAAACAGTGTATTTGTGGAGTTCAAAGGACAATTTGTGGGAGTAGATTCTTTTTGTGGGCCTAGAGATTGAACTATGGTCTTCAAGGCTTAGAAATGCTTTTACTTGCTAGCCATCTATTTACCTGCTATTCCAAGGATGTTTTAGAAAATAAAATAGACCAGTAACAAGCAACGGAATTGACTCAGTAGTACCTATCTCCATGAGCTAGATGACTTCACACTGAATATTATAAAACTTTTTTAAAGAACTAACTAACCCCAGTGTTTCTCAAACTTTTCTATAGAACTGAAAGGGAAATTTTCCAAACTTATTCTGTAAGACTAGCATTGCTTATTATCAAAACCTGATAGTGACAGAAGAAAGACTGATAATGTGATGAACATCAGTGTAGAGATGAGGAATACTCAGCAAAGTACTAATAAACTGAATTCAACAGTCCATCAAAAAGAGCATAAACCACGATTATGATTTCAGGGAGGTAAAGACGATTCAACATATTGCAGATAATAAGTGTAATATATCCCTGTAAATACAATGCAGGATTAAAAAAAACCTTATTTTCTCAATAAATAAGGAAAAAATTGATAAATATTACTTTATAATTAAAAGCTGCAAATTAGGTATATAAAAGATTTATGCTCATTAGAAATAGTGTATAACTAACCTATAGGAAACATCATACTGCATGAGTTCTAGTTTGCTTCTCTGTTGTTGTGATAAAATACTGACCAAAGACAGCTTGGGGTGTGTGTGGTTATTTGGCTTACATCATCAAGGGAAGTCAAAGCATAAACCCAAGGCAGGAGCTTGACAAAGTGTCTTATTCAGCTTGTTAAAGATTATTTATTTAGTGTGTATGAGTATACTGTGTTCAAAAATGCCTGCAGGGAGCTCCACAAGGACAGTGACAGATCCTAAAAGTCTGGGCACAGGGGTCTTTTCTGAAACTGATACTCCAGCCAATGACCACTCATGGAGATGGCCTGGAACCCCTGCACAGAGGTAGCCTATGGCAGTTCAGTATCCAAGTGGCCTCCATAGTAATGGGAACAGGGACTGTCTCTGACATGAACTGATTGGCCTGCACTTTGATCACCTCCCCTGAGGGGGAAGTAGGCTTTCCAAGCCACAGAAGAAGACAATGCAGCCACTCCTGATGAGACCTGATAGACTAGGATCAGAGAGAAGGGGAGGAGGACATCCCTTTACAGTGAACTGGGAGAGGGACACAGTTGGGGAAGAGGATGGGTGGGATTGGGAGGGGAGGAGAGAGGGAGGTACAGGGAGGAGACAAAGTGAATAAACTAATTGATTGAAAAAATAATAATAATAGAATGCCTGCAGGCCAGAAGAGGGCATGATATCTCATTATGCTTGGTTGTGAGACGCCGTGTGGTTGCTGGGCATTGAACTCGGCTCTGGAAGAGCAGCCAGTGTTCTTAACTGCTGAGCCATCTCTCCAGCCTCCTTAGCTTACTTTTTTATACAATCCATGACCATCTGCCTAGGGGCAGCACTTCCCTCCTACATCAAACGTTATTCAAGAAAATGTTCTGCAGACATGCCCACAGGTCATTCTGATAGAGACAATTCCTGATTCTAGGTTTTCTTTCCAGGTGACTGTAATTTGTGTTAATAGCTAATCAACACAATTGGCCTCTTTTCAGCTGAACAGAAAAATATCACTATTTGTCACTTTTCCTTGTCCCCAGGATCTCATGTTAGTAGTGCCACAATATAAAACACAGTATAACTTTAAAATGTTTAAAACTGTGACAATTCCAAACTTCAAGTTCTCCTTAAAAATTCAAAGTCTCTGAGGTGTTGGTTTCTGTAAAATCCAAAAGAAATTACATACTCTATTTCTAAAGTGAAGAACTAGGGTACTGTTATAATCAGATCAAAGCAAAACCAAAATCCAGTGTAAATAACTCAGTGTCTACAATCTGGGTAGTTTCACCTCCAGCTCTGCCATCAAAATGCACTACTCTGGTGCTGTCCTTGGTGATCATCCTAGTCCTTGCATCTCTAGTATGCTGGGGTCACCATATAACTTGGGGCTTCACCTTCACCAATGGCTTCTCCTGGTGCTCACAGTCTCAAGCTTCAGGTGGTCTCCATGACCCCTTCAGTCCTATGACTCTAATTTCACCAAAGCCAGTAACAAGTAGGAGACTTAAATATTACCAAATTCAGCTGCCAGCTTGAGATACAGCCTGGGCCTGTAACTCTGGACCACAGCTTGGGTGTGCTCACTGTGAAGAAATATTTCCCAGAAGACTTCACCTCAGTGATTGTAGCCTCTTATTATTCACTGTTGACTATTCAGTACCAGCTAACTACCATCAATTGTCCAGTAAAGGTTTCATCTTGGTGGTTCTGATTCTTTAGCCCCAACTGACCAAAACCCACACATTCTTAATTCAAATATATCAGAAAGATGGCCTCCGTAGAGTCTTTGAGGGACTCTCACACTTACATCTGAAATTTCATAATCTTCACTATCTACATTTTTCTCAACATTCTTACCTTCTGAGCTCATCAACAGCTCATTGAGCTTTTCTAGCCCAAAGCTCAAAAATCAACCACAATCCTCTCCCAAACATGGTCAGATCTCTCAGAGCAATGGCCTACTCCCTTTATCAACTTCTGTTCTAGTTTGCTTCCCTGTTGTTATGATAAAACACTTAACAAAAGCAACTCAGGAGCCTTGTTTCCCCTGGTTGCCCAGAGCAGGAGCTGAAGCAGGGTTTACAAGCATAAAACTACAAGTACTTGGGCCAAATTACAGCTAAATTTTTTACCAATCAGAAACCTGAGATTAGGGACTTTCCCAAATGTTCCGTTATTGTCAACTGACATAGAATGTAAGTGTTTTTGCCCAACTAATCAAATTCATCTGTTCTCTCTGTTGTTAGGAACAGACATTATGTTTTGGGAAACTAGTGCTGCTTAAAGAGGGGTTTGATAACAAGTATGTTTTGGGGAACTAGAGAGGGAGTTGGTCAGTTCAGGTAAGTTGGAGTTTGAAGTAAAAATGGCAGTACTTAAGACAAGTTTCTTTTATCTGCTACTAACAATTTCAGTTAGAATGGTAGTTTTTAAAATAGAAAAAAAAATGCTAGCAATGGTGTGGAGAAAATAGACCATTAGGCACTGTTTGTGGGAATATAAGTTAATATAGCTACTCTGGAAAATAATACAGATATTTTTAAAAAAACCAACCACCCAAACCTAAAAAAAAATCCCAGAATAACCATTTGATTGTTCTGTCACTTTTCTGGGTATAAATGAAACCAGAATATAGGAAAGAGACACCTGTAACGGTAGCATTATTGACCAAAACCAAGATTTGGAATGAGCCCAAGTTACCATCCACAGATGAGTAGATAAAGTGGTACACACACACATACACACACTAAATTATTGGTCAGCCATTAAGAATAATATAGTTCTGCTATATGAAACTGGAGGGGATCGTGTTCAGTGAAATAAGCCAACTACATACGTATCACATAGACTCTTTGATATGTGAAAACAAGCAAGGATGTGTCCATAGTTCTGGATTACTAGGGACTGGGTTGGATGCTTAGGGGTTGGGTGGAGAGAAGAAAGGAAGATAGACACTCTTATGGGGTACCTGAAGAGAAAAACTCCCAAGATGCCTGGACAAGTCAAATGGAGTCTTCATTTAACACCAGTGGGACTCCCCCAAGCAGAGTAGCTGGAAGCCACCTTGACCTCCAGTTTGATGTTTTAAAGGCAAGGATGACAATTATGATGTATACACAAAAGCAGCTCTGGACATCTGCAGCAAGCAACCGCTATTTACAGAAGTAGAGACATAGCAGCTAAATGGCCAGGCATCTCTCATAACTTTGAGGTCAGCATCACATTGTATAGGAATTTATAGCTGGTCCAGAGACCAGTTTACTGTAGGAACTAATGGCTGGTCTAAAGTAGTTAGATATCAGTTTTTACCCAAGATAGTTTTAGCAATTACAGTGTTTTTAGCAATGCTTTCACAAGATGGCGTAACTATATTTCAGTAGCCTGCTACAGACATAATAAGTCAATTCTTGGTATCTGAATATATGGAAACAACATACCGAGTCATATATAATTAATATATGCTAGGTGTGATTAAATAAATTAAAAACTTAAAACCACTCGAAGATAATTTTCACATTTGTTAGAATCAATGGGACAAAAAATATATGTGCGTGTATATACACACACATACAAAAGTATATTCCAAAACATGCTGCACATGATAAGTATATGCAGTTTTTTTAAAAAAAGGAACATAACCAAACACAATGTGTTTGCTTTGATTGTATTTTAGACTGATGAAATTTTGTTTTGTTTTTGTTTTGAGATAGGGTCATCTTGTGTTGCCTTGGCTGCCCTGGAATTCCCAATTATTTCATAACCACGTTTTATGAGGTTCATTTTTTTCAAAACTATTTAAATTATGCAATATATAGAAGCTTCTAGAAATGAAAAAATAAAAAAAAAAAAACATTCCCATGCCCTGTTATCCAAAGGTGAGATTATTGAGGATCAAATAGCCAAGGTTATCTGTGGGGGAGTTAAGAGAAGAGCAAATAGAGGAAAAGTAAGCAATTTTATATGACAGTCAGCAGGGCTGATACATGCTCTCTGGCTTAATCTGGGACTAGGTGTCCTTGCTAGAAGTAGCTGACCTTGGGGAATGGTTAGGGGAGGTACCTGGAGGATTAAGGATGCTATCTGGTGAACAGAAACCACCTTAGATGTGCTTCTCTAGTGAACAGAAACCATGTTTACCAAACAACAGTCCTTCTGTTTACTTGGCCACTGTCCTTCTGTTTAGGACAGTGTTACCCACACTACCATTTGGACCTGATAGGCTATTAGTCACTTGGAACATTTTCCAGTGTTTTAAAATGCCTAAATCTCTGTAGTATGTATTAATATGTGAATATGTATTTAAATTTGTGATCATATTGTATATTTTGCTTTATAACTTTATTTTCCCTCCCAAAAGTAAATCATAACCTCACTTAGTTGGAGTGACTTTAATTGATCATTAGAATAACTTATTAATCAGATATGTTTAATATTGATACAGAATTAGATTTTGTTGGAGCTGTATAAAGGTTGAAAAGATATACTTGGTGCTTGCCTGTCCTAATGTAGGTACAGTGTACAATTCTATATATATTTTAGTTCTACAGTTTTCAAAGAAATTTGAATAAAATTCATATTCCTCTGAATAGGGAGGATTGGTAGCATGAGCAGTGAACAGCTTTGCCTGGTGGTGGTTGGTGATAGCAGCAACTCCCTTTATCCTTTTTCCCTCTCCGCTGGGATTAGAATGGGAGGGTGTGGGAACAAGGAGCTGTCTAGTTTTGTCCTAAACTTTGCTACAACTTACACATTCCATTTGCTTTGGTAGTTAGCAGGATGTAATGAGTAAGGGAGGATCCATTTAATGGCCATCAGATTATTTATTTTCTTATATGTCTGTCTTTTTTTTTTAAATGGACCTCATGATAACACCTGTCTACAGTCCTTCAACATTATTGTTGGAATTAAGTTAAGATTTATACACACACACACACACACACACACACACACACACACTATATATATATATATATACTTTATATGTACATAGATATATATCTTATGTACCTATTTACTTATATAAATATATTTGGACTATATTTCTTAGTGCAGTTTCTGGCATCGTAACTTACTCATTGAGTGTTGCTATATTTGTCATCCCCATTGCCAAAGAATAAAATAAGAAGTACTTAGAATTGTCTAGGGCAGATGGTTTTGCAGCATAGCTGTAAAAATATTCAAATTTGAACTTGTATCTTCAATTCTTTGTCTAAAAGTTTAATTTAATGTGAGTTCTTTCATGGTGAGGAATTCCTTTGTCTTCCATAGTGATAACATGCACTCCTTTCTCTTACAGGAGATGGAAAGAACAGTTCATATGTTTGAGACATTCCTATGAACTCCTCAAGATGGGTGGTTTATCCTCTCCAATCTGCTCCTGATGAGCAGTCTTCTGAGCCATTCACTTTCCAATTGCACCAATCATGCACAGAGCCTTGGTGTAAAGTGCTCGCTCACTCATTCTTTCTCTGTTGAATTTGGTGCTATTGTCTCAGGTACCTGAAACCAACCAGCCTACAAGAACCAAACAAAACTTCAGAAACATGTTGTATTTTCCACAAATAAAAAATACAACCCCACAGCTTGGAGATTTTGGTGCTACAGAAACTGCTTTTGCTCTGCCCCTGTTTTCTGCACTCTTGGAGATTCTCTTAGGGAGCGGACCAGCAAACTGGAGGAAACCGGATGGGGCAGTTCTAACTGTGCTGAATTGTTGAAAACCATGGGTGACCTCCCCCTCCCCCTTTTTCCTCTTTTCTATCTCTGATCATATCCCACCCCTCACCCCACCCTTGGGTAATGGACTAAAACCTGTTTTAGAATTGGCTATAGTATATTCTGGTGGACAACTGAAGAAACTGGGTAAAATTAAGTTAGGCTCTTTAGAACTGCCTTTAATGTGCCTTTTATTCATTTGAGAAAGATGAGGCTTAATGGATGGGCTCATTTGTAGCAAATTAATTAGAATGTTTTCTTTGGTTACAACCTTGAAAATAAGTTTTGATATTCAATGTCATAAGAGACAACAGTATTCTGTATTAAATGCCTGTCTCGTTCTCAAAACAATCAAGATACTCAGTAAGCCACGTAATATGCTAGGTTGGCAAGCTTTCCTGTGGTTTGTTTCTACTTAAGAAATACATACTAAAACAGCGACAAATAGTACACAGTCCACAAAAACCCCACATATTTTTCCATATTGCCAACAATGATGACCAGAAAATAAATAGATGGTGGCCATTCTTCTGTCAGATGCAATTTAATAGTTATTCATGTTTGAGTTACCAGAGAAAAATGGTTTTCATGTGTAGTCAATTGTTATTGTTTTGTTTTAAAGCCAGGACTTGCCAAATGAACAGAAAAGAGAGGAATTTGTAAGAAACTCTGTAAAACTCATTTTCTGTATAATTGTAAGTAAGCTCTGGTGTGTCCTTGAATAACAGTGTTAACATTTAAATTCTGTCCCATGCTTACACCTTCACAGTGCTTCAGTTTGGTTGGAATCATTCGGGATCTTGTTGAGTGATTTCTGTGGATTATACTTACCTGAAAATAATTATGGGTTACTAATTTTACAAAACTTTCTAAAAATTTGCAGATATAGTTTAGACAGTTGCAAAGAGGCAAAGGGAATGCAGTGACATTTTTTATGAGATAATTTTAAAACAAAATACAGAAAATTTTGCAGACAAGTTGGCTTGCTATATTCCTTTACGATAGCCGTTAGCTGCAGGTGTGTCTTTCCAATATATGCAACACATATTTGGGTTTTAATTATGGCACATGGTTGAGGACTACTGCAGAGACACTGAGCTACCTCAGCTTCTTGTCTTTAGTTACCAACAGTGTTTACAGGGTCCTGTAATCACTTTGCCACCGTTTACATGCTGAAGCTAAGGTATTGTCTCCTTGTCTCTGGCTGTGTGGTGTGCAGACAGCTCGTGCTGGCTTCAGCTACTAAAGTAATCCCAAGTGCTTCTTTGCATTTACCTTCATGGTCACCATCTTCTAGCTTCATTTTAAAAAATGGTCCTTGTTTTCTTTATACCTAGTCTGAGGTTTTCATATTTAATTAGTCACATAACTCAAGATGCTACCATGTAGACACACTGTATTTTTTAAGGTGAGCAAGTGTGATTAACGATGAACCATTTTAAAGGGGAGGTGATTTGAAACCTCTAATTTGATTATTGGGAGGATTTTCATGCTTTCTTTAATATTTATTACCATCATACCAGTGCAAACTATTTTACTGTCTAATACATTAGCATTTTGTATTTTGATGGAAATTGTTACAGAATTTAAAGATTTGATGAAATAAGATGTAGCAGATTTTTTGTAGCAAGTTTCTGGTAAAAGGGTTTTTGCAAGTCTCAGGTTCTTGCTGTGCTATTTCTTCTTTAGTATTTATTCCAGTTTCTCTACTTCAGAAGCATTCTGTTCAAGTAACAGCAGCACTTGTGAAAGGAGGAAAACCGCACATGTTCTAAGTAGGTTTCCCAATCCTGCACGTGAATTAAGATTTTAGCCATTAGTGAGTTTTACAAGGGAAATTTATGTACGCCATTAAAATGCTTTCAAAAGATCACGTCTTAGTTTATGTTTACCCTTGATGTAGATGGAAAAATCAGAGGCAAACTCAGTATAGGAACTGCCACTTTGAACAGTTTAGGTCTCAAAGACGAAGCGAGTCTCATGCCAAGCGGGGAGAAATGAGCTGAAATCGCACCAACTCTTCAGGCCCCTTTCCCCCCAAAGAGAAACATACTATCCCAGTTTTGCTTGTTTCACAGATATCTGGTGGTTCTATAGATTAAAGCAGCTTGTGAAATTATCCAAGTCGACTCGGTTTTGTTTACCTTTCTGTAAAGTTCTTAATTATTGCTGTATAGCATTGGCAAAAAAAAAATAATAATAATAATAATGTACAAATTGACCTCTGTTCTTACTTCCTATGTGAGCATTATAAATGATAAGCTCCTGTGTAAAACCTTGCTCTCAGATCAATAAATTATGTATCCAAGCCCAGCCAAGCAAAAGTTCATGCTCAGCTGTGGGAACCCTGGGAGCTTCTTGAAGATGATGGAACTGTATTAGGTTTGAAACTGATGGCTGTGGAATAAATTGTGTTTTCGAGCTTGAATCTTACCTGTGATTAATTTTTTAATGTCCTTTCATGACTTGATTTTTCTCATATGCCAATGTATTTGTAGGTTTACTGGATTTTATTTTTAGGGAGTGGGGTGGTAATTTCTTATCTTCCCGTTTTTTGATTAAGTTGGTTCAGCTATGGTGCTAATCAGTAGGTATCTTCAGTGTCAGGTCCCGTAGCTGAATGCCATTGCTGTTGTAATTATTATTTGTAATCATATTGTAAGCTTGAATTCAGGCTTGTACCTGCATCTTTTGTATCTTGTACATTTGGTTGTTTAGACTTTGGAAGTCCTATTTGGTTTTGGTCATGTATGTCTACTTTGTAGATTAAGTAGACTTCACCAACTATGGTCTATTTTGGGTTTGTAGTTTAATTTAGAATTGTGTTAAATTGATGTTTTGCTTTTGACTTCATTTTACATTAGTTTGGAGTAAATTATTTAATTTTTGAATTCTGGAATTTGAACATTTACTGTAATTTGTAATATAACTGCTGTGAAATACTTGAATAAAGATGATAAGAAAAACATGTCTTTATTTAGCATGATTGAGTGCTGTTGGCTGCATGTGCAGGGCTGCTTTTATGGCTGAAGTGATTAGTTTTATAGAGTGTGCATATTGTGCTGAGTAAGTACCACCAAAATCTTATGTGTTTCTTTTAGAATTTAGGTATGCCTCTGGATTTCATAGCTAAAAGGTTTTTTGTTATTGTTTTGTTTTTTCATTGAGAAAGTATAATTTTAATTTAATTGGATATTGTCTAAAATATATTGGACAGAAGCAAGTGGATAACTTCAAAAATTTGTTTTTCTATCTGAATGTTTATTTTAAAAAGACCTTAAAGTTGCTTTTAGGGTTCAATCAAAATTTTAGGACTTTGAAAATAAAGTTGAATTTTATTTATCCAGTTTTGGTTTCTATAGGAAATTACAGCAAAGGCAGAGGTTAATCTTAATCTAAATCTAAACACAGTCTCTATACTCTCAGACCTGAAGTGACCTTAGGATATTTTTTTAAATGCAAATTCCCTCTCTTACCCTACATGTCTGTATGTGCTTGTTACATCTTAGGCCCTTCTTCATGGACTTCATCAACTGTACTCTGGTATGGGACAGACAGATGATATAGTTTTGTCCTTAGGTAACCTCTGCTCTGCTAAGGGAAACAGAAAGTAGAACAAACATTGGTTAGTATTACTCTCTGTTCTTTTAAAGAACTGCTTGGCATTTTGTAGTTTGGTTGATTATCACAATAGAAATCTCACTTTGGGGAATGGTTTTGAGGGGTTTGAATATACACTCTTTTCTGTTCCACTTTTTACCTTTCTAACTTGAATTTCCTCCTGTTAGCCCTGTACATTTTGTTAGAACTCAGAGGGAATTAAAATGTTCTTGTGAGACTTTCACAGCCATCTCCCTCTCTCCTTTTAAGATAACAGTTATCTTCAGAATGCTTGTGGGTGATGGAGTCAGGCTTCCTTCTGTTTTTGACTTAATGGCAACTGTTGATGCCAAGTTAGTGCCCACTATTTTTCTGAAAGCACTTTTTATTCCAAAAGCATATATCTTGTCTATATAAGGGCTACTTGGAGGTGTTAATATATATGGCAGGCCCCAGAGACCACACAATGTCTTATGATTAAGACACCCTGATTTTCTTTTTTAAACAAATTATTTTATTATTATGTGTTGGGATGGTGGTACATGTGTGCCATGGTACAGCTCTCAGAATATTTTTGGAAGCTGGTATTCGCTTTCCTCTCTGGGACTGAGAAATTGAATTTGAGGCATAAGGTTTGTGTGGCATGCATGTTTACCTGCTGAGCTATCTTCACTGTCCCGAGACATTCTGGTTCTTTCTGAAATTGCTCTAACTAGAATTCTATCACTGTAAAGATGCTGGAGTGTAGCTCTTCATAGTTAGTGGCTTCTGGTGGGGAACTTAGGTTTTTTGTTTTTGTTTTTCTTTTATCACTTTATTTTTTATTTTTTTGCTTAGGTTTATTTACGGGTCTGGCCACTGGGAGTTTGACCATGCTCCAGTGAATATATGGGCAACACAAATTGGACCTGATATTTTTCTTCTTTTTTCTTCTTTTGTTTTGGGGGCAGTCCCAAGGGTTGGGGTGGACCTGGAAAGTGAATGTGACGGGTGCACTATGTGAAATTTCCAAATCATCAATAAAAATATTATATAAAAAAATTCTTTCATTGTCTTGAACTCTTTTCGATGAAACAATTGATAGAATCAGTAAAGGCTTCCAGGAAAGAAATCCTGTAGTAGCCTATTCTTCATTCCTCGTTCCCGGAGAGCTGTAAGATACAGAAGGTGAAGGACGGTGGGACTAGAGAAAAACATAGTTAAAGCAGAAGATGAAAGTGTTCTCCTTGTATGACTGATACGTTCTGTGGCTCGAATGAATGGAAGCCTGTCTTTGCCCTAGTACTTACCTGTTGGTGACATGGAAACCGATGGTTAGCATTCCATTCAGGTGTCCATACAGCTGTGCCCTTAATACTGTACAGCAGCATACGGTAGCTGCTAGTGAGAAGCTCAGTAAGAACCAACCTGCTTCTGGGTTGTAGTTTTCCAGGGGAGAGAGGTATTGGGAGGCCAATTTGCAATACTGAATAAGCTACTTTAGAGTCCTGGGTGAGGAAGGATAGTGTGAGGTAAAACTATACAGGAAGCTTGTGTACTTCACCTTGTGGTATTCTAAACTGTTTTTGGATAATACTGTGACATGATGAAAATAGAAAAACATCAAGAAGGAGAGTTTCAAGAAGGAGGCAAAATCATTAGGAGACGGTCAGCAGATGTTGGTATTGAGGGGCTGTGGTTGCTCCTAGTTTCTGCCTGGGCAGTCATCCCCTGGGATGCAACAAATTACAGTGACACCAAGGTCCAGCAGACATTTAGATACATGCAGCAGCTAAAGCTTAGGACAGTTGAGAGCTAACCTTGGAGTTGAGCAGCTTACAAGTGTCTGTTCAAACCTCAATATGAGTCAGATCACTTAAACAGTATTTTCTGGGCAGAATGAAAACAGAGGTAAAGCCATGTTTAAGTAGCAGGTGGATGATGCCTGAGGACTGACACTGATTGTGCCTAATCAAAAGAGCAACAAGTGAAGAGTAACATCATAGAGTTCACGGTGAGAGAGCCTGAGTTCCAGAAGCACTGTTGGATGCTTCTGTGGAAGAGGTAAGATAAGACTCTATTACAAGTGTATGTGGCAACTCGGCAATCCTGGATGCTTTCAGGAAAAAAAAAAAAAAAAAGCAAGAGCATAATTATAGAAGGGCATAGTTGAAGAAAGGATTTTAAACAATGTAGAAAAACAACATGCTTGTCCACCAGGGATGGAGTTGATGGTGAACCTGGTGAGGAACCAACGAGGATAATCATAGGCTGAGAGATAACTAAATAGCACAATCCTAGATGAGAACTCAGGGTTTTTAAACGAGTACCCAGTTCAGTTACTCCTCACTATACTATCGCACCACAAAAGGTGGTTGGAGTCTGAAGATGGGAAGGAGGGGCAATGGTTAGTTGACCAAAATTCCAAAAGAGGCTAGAAGTGTCTGTCTTGAGTAAGAGTGTTTTAGAAGCCCACAACTGGTGGCAGAGGCTGGAGTGTTATGTCTGGGGATAGAGTACTGTGAGCTTTAAGAGATCAATACCTGTTAATTTCAAGTATTCCACATGTTTCCTTACTGAGTTTTTATCTTTTCCTTAAAACAGAACCATGAGAAATTCTTTAAGGCAAATGTATAGGTTAATTATGAATTATGTAAGATGCAATTCAGGAAAACAAAGGGATGCATTATAGACCACCCAGAGTGTGTCTGTGTACTTTCCTTTTTCCTCTCAAATATATTTGTGCTTGTGGTGATGACTCCTGCCTTCCTTACAGTTTTAATGCTTTTGTGCATGCTCAAATACTACATTTAGTATTTCTCTGGGGTTTTCTCTTTCACCTTTAATTTTTATAATTTTTCACTGTTGTGGGTGTGTGTATGTTCTGTATGTGTGTGCACACATGTGCTGCAGCTCATCATGTGTGGTAGTCAGAGGAAAACTTGGTGTAGTCAGGTCCTCGCCCACCTTATGTGGGTTCCAGAGATCGGGCTCAGATCAGGCTTTCATGGAAAGTGATTCTACCCACTGAGTCATCTTGCTGATCCTTTGTCTTTTAAAATTCATTTTTTAATTTTAATTTTTTCTTTATTACAATTTATTCACTGTATATCCCAGCTGTAGCCCCAATCCCGCCCTCCTGCCCTCTTCTCTTTTAAAATTCTTTGCCCTTGCCATTAATTTGTTGAAGAACCCAAGATTTGACTGATTGAATCACTCAAGTCTGGATTTTGCTGTTTAGTCTTGGTAAGTCTTGTATGTTTATCTTTTTTATGTACCATTGAAACTTGAGTCTGGAGCTGTGCTATGCAGTATGGTTGCCAGTCACTACAGGTAACTAGTGAATCCTTGAAATG
This sequence comes from Meriones unguiculatus, assembly GCF_030254825.1. Taxonomy (NCBI): domain Eukaryota; kingdom Metazoa; phylum Chordata; class Mammalia; order Rodentia; family Muridae; genus Meriones; species Meriones unguiculatus. The sequence continues at coordinate 111,356,946 of NC_083349.1, forward strand.
AATCCATTTGAACTGAACTATGAACTCACACTAATTCTGAAGATGTACTATTAAAAGGATCTGTAATATCTAAATAGTTTTTATATTGACTGTTAAGATTACATTTTGGGTATATTTGTTTAAATTTATTGAAAACAGATTGTGGTGATGATTCGGTAAAATGTTTGCCGTGCAAACATGAAGGGCAGAGTTCAGATTACAAACACATAAAATGCTGAGTGCAAGGGCATGCCCCTGTAATCCCAGGACCAGAGAGAGAGAGACAAAAGGATTCCTGAGGCTTGCTGGCCAGCTAGTTTAACCAAATGAGTGAGCTCCAGGTACAGTGACCCTGTCTCAAAAAATAAGATGGGGAGGGATTAGGAAAAACAACTCAACCGGCCCCTGGTCTCCATATGTACACACCACACAAGGTACAAATTTATTAAGATAACTTCTTATTTTTTTCCTAATTCTTTATAATATTTGCATTATGTCTGTGTTGGGTAGCACTGATTTAGAGATCTAATCAGATTCCAGTATTATTTGATTTTACTATTTTTTTGCAAGTTGGCTTCACAAGTGGCAGTATGTTCTTTGTTAGGGACACACAGTGCCTGGTTCTTTTTGTGATGTCAGCAGTGACTGACACTCTATCCCAACATAACCATAATTGATTGCTTTGCAGAATGAGTTCTAATATAATCATGGCTTACCCATTCATCGGTGGGAAGACGCAAAGAGAACCTCTCTTGGTTGTTATTATCCACCGGCACGGGTTGTATAGGAAAGGTGGGGTTAGTGATTCCCTCTTTGCTTTTGTTCTAACCAGATTCCCATATTTCTGCTACTGCTGCTGCTGGTGTTGCTGCAGCTGCTTCTGCTTTCTCCTCCTCCTCCTGTTCCTCCGCCTCTTTTTTTCTCCTTTTTCTTTATTCTTTCTTCTCTTCCTCTTCTATTTCCTTCTCTCCGTTCTTCACAAGTCTTAGAAAGTATACAAGGAATCAGCATTTCTCTATCATAACAAATACCAAAGGCTCCAAGAGCAGCTAAATATGTAACACACACAGATGCTGTTTCACTTAGGAGCAGGCTTCCTGTCCATGAGACAGAGAAGTGGGGTGAGGTGGGCAGAGAGAAGGAAGGAGAGAGGCAGGGAGGGGTCTTCTCCTAGCATAAACCTCCAGGTAGGGTTTGGAGTGGGCAGGTTACAGAATGCTGAAGGCATGCTGGTGGGAGACAGAGCCAGGACTGTCCTCCTGTCCAGCCTCTAATGCCTGGCTCTCTGGTTAGCAGCAAAAAGAGGGTCCAGGATAGAGATTCAGGGCAGGTGGGCCAACAGGCCAGAGAGGGAAGGAGGTGATCACTCTGGAGACTGCTATGGAAACTAGAAGAGGCTCACTTCTTCTGTTTATCTTCCTCTCCTCTGGCTGGTCCTGTCCATCCCACCAACCTCCCCAAAAAGATGCCTACCAGACTCAAGAGCAGGTACATAAGCTTCTCTTGAGCAGGCAGGACAAGAGATGCCACTTGACTCCTGCTCTTCCTGGGTCAGCTGCCTGGAAGGCAGCATTCATTAGGAGGGTGGGAGCAGCCTGCTCCAGAGGGACAACAGAGGGGCCGGGAGGACAGTGGTCAGGGGCTGGCTAACACTGAGGACAGAGGACATGCATGTACTCTGGGGCAGAGGTGCAGGGTGATCACAGGTTCTGGCAGCACTGAAGTCCGTTGGACATCCATCTGTAGTTGGTGGCATGTTGACGTTTGCCACAGTGTTGCCGGGAAACTCACATTGGGCCATGTGGTCAGTGACTTACTTCTGTGACACAGCACAGATTGGTTTCTGTGATGATGTTTTTGGAGGCCATGTATGTGTTGGTGGAGTCCAAGGCTGACCTCTCACTGAAGGACAGGTTGCTCGTTTCTGCAAAGGCACAGGTTTTGTCAGTGGGCACAGCCTGCGGGTAGTACAGGTCACTCTTGTTGCCCATAAGTGTGATGACAGTGTTGCTGTCTGCATGGTCCCACAGGCTCCTTCATCCAGTGCTCCGCATCCTTGTGGGCCACATTCCTGGCTGCGTCACACCAGCAGTGCATCCAACACACCAAGATGGGAGTGAATGTGATGGCACGGGAGTGCTCCTGGCTGACAGCATCCCCGATCTCTTCCTTTTTCTTTATTCTTTCTTCTCTTCCTCTTCTATTTCCTTCTCTCCGTTCTTCACAAGTCTTAGAAAGTATACAAGGAATCAGCATTTCTCTATCATAACAAATATCAAAGGCTCCAAGAGCAGCTATATATGTAACACACACAGATGCTGTTTCTCACCGTCTGCCCAGTTGCTTCATGTGGCTAACATACTCTCTGTGTTCAACTCGTTGCAAACCGTGACAACAGCTGATTCTCACCAATACTTGAGTTCCAGAAGAGCATCACTTTGAATAGGCAGAGTCATACCCACCAGTCTGGGTCCCTTAGTGTCCTCCTAACCAATTTTAAAAATCTGTACTATCCCCCTGTCAACCAGAGGTTATGAGTTACTTTTCTTACTCATTATAGAATGAATTCATAGACTTAAACACACAAGGTGTATTTATTTAAATTTTCTAATAAATTGTCTGTGTGGGTATGTGCCCACAAGTGTATGTGCCGGCGAAGGCCAGAAGGTGGTGGTGGATCCCCTGATGTTGGAGTCACAGGTGGCCATGAGCCCTGCCCCCTTCGTGAGGGTGCTGAGAATGGTCTCACACCCTCTGCAGGAACAGTGAGCGCTCTCAGCAATTGAATGATCTCTCCACCCCGCTCTCCCCGAGGATGGTTCAGGCCCTTACTATTGCTGTTTATGTGGTGCTGAAACACTCCCATTTGGCAATGGTAGTCATTTCAAGTTAGCTCCCAAGTCCAACCCTGGTGACCTCTGTTACTTTTAATCTCTGTTGCATCTCTGTGGTGGTGTTCTCTTTGTTCCGATACTGACCATTTAAAGGCTTTTAAGTGTGTTTATATGGGCATACCTGCATGAGTTCATGCCCATCACGAGCACGCAGTGTCTCTGGAGGCCACACAGCATCAGATCCTCTGGAACTGGAGTTACAGGCACCTGTAGGAGCTGGGCCCCAAACCTGAGTTCTTTGCAAGAGCGGTTGGTGCTTTTAAACACTGAGCCATGTCCCTAAGCCCAGCTACTGGCAATTGTCTTCATGCTTTGTTTTCTGATCACTATGTAACTGCATCCTGTGGATGCATGCGCACACGCACGTGTAGAATGAGTGTGCATGCCTGTGTGCACATGGAAGCCAGAGGTTAATGCTGGGCGTCATTCCTCAGAGCCTTTTTTTTTTCTTCCTGTTTTCTGATGTCTGCTCTTTAGTACTACTTTTCTTTTAATGTGATGGAAAATGAGCTCACTCAATGGAAACCCACCTTCTTTTCTAATGTAAACATTGTGGGTTAAACATTAAGCTTTGCTTTAGCTAGGTCTTATACACTGACATTTTTATTTTCATTTGCAATCCTTCGATTCAGAAGGTTGCTACTTTCGCTTGGAACTTCCTTGGCTCCTAAATTATTTAGGTGCGTGTTGTTTAACTTTGAGGTATTTGGCATTTCCCATGTTTTCTGTTACTAGTTTCTTATTTAATTCTTATATGGACAAAGAATACTGTACAGAATTCTAATTATTTTAAATTTATTCTGATTTGTGGCCATGATTTTTCTTGGCAAATGTTTTATGTGCCCCTGAAAAAAACAATGACATTGCTTGTCGTTAGGATTGTCCTCTAAATATCACATTGGTTACTGTCTTGTTTGGGCCTTCTGTATGCTTGCTAATTTTTCTTTCTACTCTTATCAATTACTGGGAGAGGTGTGTGATGCCTGGCAAGTATAACTGTGAAGTTGACGGCCGCTCCTTTGGTTCTAGTGCATTTCGCTTCCTGTATCTTGGCGCTCTACTGTTGCTTGTATCACATTTAGAACTGTTCAGTGTTCTTAGCAAATGGATTGTTTCGTCATTGTGTTACTCTTTGCTGCTGGTAATTGCGAAGTCCAGGACTCTGCTTTACCTGTCATTAATATCCTTACTCAGTCTATTTTTTATTCATTATTTATTACAATTCATTCACTTTGTATCCCGGCTGTGGCCCCTCCTTCACCTCTGCCCAATCCCTCCCTCCCTCTTCTCCTATGCCCCTCCCCTAGTACTCAGTCTATTTTTAAGGATATATTTGAATGACATTGCTTTTCCCACGATTTTACTTTTTTCACCTAGCCTTTCTTCTTTTAATGTATCGGTCAAAATCAAAATTGTAATGAATTCATTTTAATGATCTAATTGGCTGTTTTATTTTGTTTTTTTAATTAGTGATTGTAGACCTGCATGACACTTTATTCTGTTAAGTAGAATGGGAGGTCCCTGGCACTGAGCGGAAGAGCTGGCTCTGTAGTTAGAAAACCGAAATGGAGCAAAACAGATTGCTTAGTGTCAAGCTAGTTAGGGTGGGAGCAGAGACCTTGTTTATTGTGCTTGTTTATTGTGATGCAGAGAGCCTTTTCTGATTGGCTGCTGGTAATCTCTAGGAGTTTTTCTTTAAGCTTGCTCATCCATTTTTAATTCTGAACTTGCCTGTTAGTTTTCTAGTACTTTGTGTAAGTGGTTTGCAGAAGTTTGTTTCAAATCCAAACAACTAAAATAAACACAGCACCTATCTACTTTCTGTCTCTATGAATCTAACTGTTCTTTTTATTTTTATGTATCATATTTTTATTTTATTCTTTTTTTTTCTTTATAGACCTGGCAAGTCTGGAAGTAGTCCATGATGGCCTTGAACTCATGTCTTCCTCTCTAAAATCACTGAGTACTGGGATTACAGCCATGTGCCTCCATGCCGAACCTAAATGTGCCTCTTCTTGTTCTCTTGTATAGGGAGGATTTCATCTTCCTCATTTCTCTCAGCATTATGTCCTCAAGGTTTATCCTCGATGTAACACCCCTCAGGATTTCCTTCCTTTTAAAGTCTAAGAATATCCTATTATATGCAACACACTACATTCTGTTTATCCAGCCATCCTTCAATGGGCATGTGGTTGCTTCTGTCTTTGGCTGTTGCAGATAGTGCTATGAATATCCTTTGAGGTCCCTGCTTTCATTTCTTTTACGGATATGTCCAAAAGTAGAATAGCGGGATCATATGGTGGTTCCATTTTTAATTTTGTGGGGAATTACCATACTGTTTTCCTCAGCAGCTGAGCCATTTTTATTCCCGCAGAAGGTGCATAGAGTTTTAACTTCCCCACAACCTCACTGACATTTGTTATTTTCTGGATTTTTGGAGGGCAAGGGTGGGATAGGAAGGGGACATAGCAGTCATGGGTATGATCTGGGATTTACAGCAAAAGTAATTAAGCATATATCTGAATTTTGCTCTATTATTTTATTGTGCTTTCCATTTGTCTCCTTTTTATTTTTGCCTGATTCTTTTGGGCTATTTAAATAGCTTTACTATTACATTTTAATTTCTTGGGTTTCTGGCTGTCTCTGAACAGTTTGTAGGTGTTTCTTTGACACTTTTCATCGTTTTCACAACCTACCTAAAAATTAACATTTTTCCACCTTATACAAAATATAGAAATCTTCAATCCATATGCAATAGTTGTATTTACATACATTGAAAACTCCATCAGACAATGCTTTTTCTTTCAACTGTCACAAATACTTTTAGGAATTTAAGGGTGAAATTAATTTGTTATATTTTAAAAGACATTTATTGTTTTTTCTTCAGTACTGTAGTCCTACATTTCCTTATTTCACCTAAAGAATTCCTTTATGGCCACTGAGATAGAATGGCAGGTAATGACACTTGTCACCAAGCCTGATGACTCTAGTTTGATATCTGGAACCCAGATGTTAGAAGGAGAGAACTGAGCCTTGCATGATACATGTGTACATGGTGTGTGTGTGTGTGTGTGTGTGTGTGTGTGTGCATGAACAAGCAAGCACACACAGAAAAATGAATGAATGAATAAATAAATAAGTAAATATAATTAGAAAAATTTCTCCAGGATTTCTTTGAAGCAAGTCTAACTAGTGAGGGCAAATTATTTTTTTTTATCTTTTTTAAAAATTATTATTAGTTACATTTTATTAACTGTATCCCAGCTGTATCCCACTCCCTCATTCCTTCCCAAACCCTCCCTCCCTCCCTCATCTCCTCCCTGCCCCTTAAGAGCAAATTCTTAAGGTTTTTTTTTTTTTTTTTTTTTTTTTCCATCAGAGAGTATCTGTTTCTGAAGAAAGTATTCATTAGATGGAGATTTGGGGTTGACAGTTCTGTTCTTTCAGCATTTTCAAATGTTCAGGGCCCTACACCATGTCAATGAAGCTCAGAAACCATAGAGAACTTTGGAGTCCCTCAGTCTCAGATAAGCTCGGCTGCACAGAGTTTGGTGTGGTGGGAAACATACAGTGAGCGCTCAGGATAGTCATGGATGAAGACAGGGAAGAATGGGGTACATGAGGCCTCCGTATGAATATGATTCCCCCGGTCCTGCAGCTCTCTGCCCAAAAGAAGCTGCAGAGGAGGCTGGACCTTAGATTGTTAGGACTGTAGTTTTTCTTCTGGATCTGGTAGAAGGACTCAGGTCTGAGAAGTCAGCTGCCAAGAGGAGGGATGAATTTCTGAGACATGACCTTAAGGTGTCCTGCTAAACTAGGAGACATTGGAATATGTCAGCAACTGAAGGTTATGGCCTAAGGAGGGAATACAGGGCCTGGGGGTATAGATGTGCCTATTTAGAGGATATGAAACCCTGGGTTGGCACATGCCTGTGACCCCAGGATTAGGAGGTAAACCAGAAGAATCAGAGGTTCAAGACCACCCTCACCATTGACTGTTTAACAAGTTAGAGGCCAGAGTGGGGTACACCAGACCTTGTCTCAACAACAAAATGCCAGAACATTAAGAGGGCCCACACATGCGTGAATGCACTGGGAAGAGCCTTTGTCAAAGTGCGGTGTTTGTGATTTCATAGGTGTAATGGTTTCAGATAATAATGAAAGAAATGCCCAATGAGGTCAAAATAATGGTAAACCAGTAACTAGCTCTCTGAAATTGTATATGATTGGAATCTAAAGCCACAGAGAAAAACATAGCCCCAAGAAACCCTGGACTCCATCAAAATACAATGGTCCCCTGCATCATGTTTCAGTGGCCATGATAGCACAGAACCTTTTCCAACAGTCTCATTGTTGCAAAAGTAAAGTCAACTTCGGTATGAGATTCTAGTATTTCTAAACGCTGCGTGAAGTTATTTTGTGTATAGCTTAAGGTTCCCTGAGAAAGTCTTGGAATGTGATTACTTTTTTTTTTTGTTTATTTTGGCAAGTACAAGAACTTGATTTGGTACCAGAGGCCTGAACTCCCAGCACTTGTGTGGTGGTGGTGGCAGGGGGATTGGAAATTCAAGACCAGCTTTGGCTGTGTAGTAGTTTTGATGGGAGCCTGGGATGTACATAGACCTGCCTTAAAAAGAGGGGAGGAGGGAGGGGCTTATGGGGGGATAAAAAATGAATAAAGTGTAATTAATAAAATAAAATAAAAAAAAAACGGGAATAGCATTATACTCTGTGTGTCGCTGAAATAAAGGTTATCTGCGGTAGGGAGAGTCAAGTTCTTCCACGCATTTAAAAGGGCGCGTCAGATCATTTTGTCTGGCCACTTTGTAGTTTACCATACACCACTAAAGGCGTTTAATGGATTATATTTAAGAGAAAGCAATTGCCCTCACACAGTCAAATCTCCATTCCAGGTCATTGGTTGCTGCACTGATTTCCACACTGATTGAACTTAGTCATCCTCAGAAACAAAAAAGCAGATTATCAGAAAGCTTTCATCCCACAGTCTCCAGGTTTTATGGCTAGAGTTGGCTGTAACTTTGTCTGCTAACACAAATGTTCGTGTCAAGACAAGTATGAAAGAGACGGTCCTTATGCTTTAATGTGGTATTTTAATGAAGTGCTAGAATTGCTGTGAACATTTTTGAATTTAAATAGAGGTGATTGAAAGGAGGGACACTGGGTCCGGAATCAGAAGCTAAGCAAGGACTGTCTTGGGAAGTCGTGTGCTTAGCAAGGGTTCTTGAGTCACTGAGCTGGCCCTGGACACTCTCAGAGCCTGGTGGGCCTCCCTGAGTAGCCTCTGTAGGACTGTGTCAGGGTTAAGTTCCTGTTCCGTTCGTTTCCTCTGATCTCCTCTGTGCTGATCCCTTTCTTCAGTTCATTCAGTGTGGAGATGCTGCACTGTGCTGCCGAGAGTGTAAATGAGATGCTGCGTGTAGCTGTGTGGTATGAGCACGTACTGTGATCAAAAGGCCTTCACATCCTGGCATGTGGTGCATGCCCTTAAGTGTGGCGAGTCAGGAGGTTGAGGCAGGAGGCTTTTAAGGTCAAGGTCAACCTGTCTCAAGAGAGTGACAGTGGGAGCAGCATGAGAATTGGGGATGCAGCCCTACAGTACTCGCTTAGCATGTGTGTGTGCTTTTAGTCTTCAGTTCTGCAGGAAGAGGAGGAAAATGAGGACGAGGAGGAAGAGGATGAGGAGAAGGAAGTAAAGACTTTCACAGAATCTTGGTAATGTATGTGTGGCAATCCATGATATTATAATTTTTCTGAGATACTTTATTTTGAATCCTTTCTTTACTGTTTATGGTGATCTACACACACACACACACACACACACACACACACACAAAGAATTTCTTACACTGAAACTCAGGGAAACATTACTTTGTTTCTCATTCAAAGCACATGTACAAGGATTGGAGACATAGTTCACCGGTTTAACCTGCAACCCTGGGTGTGATCCCCTAGCACTGAAGAAAAAGAAAACAGAAAGAAAAAAAACCCCATATGCATAGCATGTCTACCTTTTTATTATAGAAGTAATTCTATTATTACTTAAAATCATACAAATCCCCGAAAAGAGAAAATGCATGCTTGCAATTTCGTGAGCACAATGTGAGGACCGCACGCTTGGTCCTGTTTGACATAAGGATTTCTGAGGTAGCTTGGGGAGGACCCTGGTCTTGGCGTTGTTGGGGCTAAGCAACTCTAGGAAGTCTGGTGAAGGGAGTTCTTGTATGTACATCCACACACATGCTTGTGGATCTCTTAGAATAGCTGCATACTGTAAGCTACAATCTTGCACAAATATGAATTTTTGTGTCTGTGTGTGTGTGTGCTGTGCCTGGATTGTGAGGATTCAGGGCTCTGTGTAGTTAGGCTGTCTAATGAGAATTGGGGATGCAGCCCTACAGTACTCGCTTAGCATGTGTGTGTGCTTTTAGTCTTCAGTTCTGCAGGAAGAGGAGGAAAATGAGGACGAGGAGGAAGAGGATGAGGAGGAAGAGGATGACTTCTCAGTGCTCCTCCAGCTTGTGATACAGGATGCCTTCTGCCTTGCTGTCTGTCTGCAGAGTCCTCAGCACTAGGTCAGAATCCCATGCTCCCCCTCAGGACAGCACCCCCTTTAGGTTTGGGGAGCTAACTTACTTCATAGCTACAAAATGTTACCTCATTCTTTACTTGTGGACTCAGTTTGCCAGCACCTTTTTTTTTTAATTTTTTAATTTAGTTTTAGCTTTAACACCTATTTTCACCTAACTAACTAATGTTTTTCAATTGCATTACCTGGTCCCTCTAATGACTATACTGTTCATCACACAGGCAATAGATATTTCTCCTGATTGCTCCCTTGTTTTGAAGTTCTTAAAAAAAATCTTCACATGCAACGAGAACTGTCTTCTCATCATCTTTGTTAGATCAGGCGGTTGGTTATGCTTTGACAGTCCTCATGGCTGGTCTCGTAATCCAGTGCGCTCATCTGTCTTTTTATGGTAAAATGGAATTTGTTTACTACCCACAGGTAGATACAAAACACAGAGACTATTCGTGGACCATGAGAACATGTTCCTTCATTTAAATAAATGAAATAGATAAGAACAGAGCTAACATACTGCTTTTTATCGCAGGCTATCATTTTAGCTCTTCATGATCGCTATCTTCTAGACAGTCTCCACCTTTCCTTGCAGGACTCATGTTCCTAGGGAAATATTTATTTGACAGGTGTATGGTCCACTCATGCCAAGGTTTCAACCAAGTTTTCAGGAGAACCGTTACTTTCACCCTCCTGCTCCCCTTATTAAGCTTTTGCTCTCAAGACGAGATTTAGGGATTAAGGACATGGAGGCTTCATATGGATGAATATGCTGCAAGATCTACCCTCTTTTCTAAAACATCCTTCCTGATAGAGGCATTCCACATAAAAGTAACCCTGCCTAGGTGTCCTAGGCAAAGCAGGTCTGTGTGACAGATGAGAGAACCCTTCAGGCACCACTGAGGAAGCAGGAAGGCCATCCTGCCTGGCTCTTAGCATGGGAATCATATTTGATTTTCTCCCTGAAAGAAGTATCTTTTATTTCCTTCTAGGTTGATGAATTGAAAAAAAAAAAAAAAAAAAGCGGCCCCAGGGCAGAAGTGAAGAGGGTAAAAACAGGCTACCGAGCTTTTTTAGATGCCTGGCTGCGGTGTGACAACCACAGACACTAAGGGAGTGGCCTGGGTCAGTTCCCCTTGTCTGTAACTCCTCACAGCCCTTGACTTTCAGCTGTCCCTTGGAGGTTACCATTCGTCTGTCTCTGTCCCATTGCAAAAGGGTCCTCTCTGATCGTCAAAACCTACATGGACACCTGTAAGAGGACACATCCTCCTGATGACCAAGAGGGAGGACAGGCCCGCACAGGAGTATAGTGCCACTGAGGCAAAGACAACTGGTACACAAAGACATTGCATTGGCTTCCGAGTCTAGATCTATAAATATATTTATTATAATATAACAACTTAACAATAAACATATACTATATACAATACCATTACAGAGAACCCTGTTTTGTATCATTCACAGAAATAGCCAGTTTTGCTCCAGTGTGATAGATGAGGAGAGAAACGGAATTTCAGTGTCATCCACGGAGTCTTGTTGACCACTAATACCTCCCTTGGAGGCAGACGCACACCAATGCTCACATTCGCCCTGCCCCAGGCAGTTAGAAATTTGTGCTCCAGTCCTTGGGTTCACACTTGCACCCTGTTTGACATAAATACTTTAAATGACATACAATGTATGTAGTTTTGTGCTTATTACTTTTTTTAAATAATAAATAATATTAAAAACTGCATAACGAAGCTCAGTATCTTGTCAAGTGGGAGCTGCACTTGCAACGCTAGAAGTTGATGCCCGTCGTTAGGACTGGAATTTTGTGTCATCCAATACTGAGTGATGGAAAAGCATGGACTGTCTCTTTCTCTCTGTCAGTGGTTCTTATCATGAAGTGATGGCGAGCTGACTTTCCAGGTAGAAAAATGGTGTGTATTTGGTACTAACTTCAACTAAACAGCACGGTGGCGGCGGCCTTCTTCCTGCCCTGGAATGGAAACTGATGACCGGGTGAGGTTTGAGGGTCTAAGGACTAATGGGAAGGCCTTTCTCTTTTGAGCCTCCTCCGGACCTCTCCTGGCTTCCCTTTTCTCAGGTTACAATGCAACAAGGCAACAAGGAGAGTGCTTCTGCTTGTTCCCCTCTGGCCGTGGCTGTCATGGCTCGTCTAAGAAGGCTGTCCCCATCCTGAGAGCTCTCGTGGCAGGTGCCTTGAATATATAGCTATAAATATCAAAAATAGTCTCCTGTGCTTTGTAGACATTTCTTCTCCCTCCCTCCCTCCCTCAGTCCCTTTCCCAGGGCCTGGGTCCTCAGCTTTACCTCACGGAGGGAGCTGTACTGGCGTCAGGAGCCAGAACTGTGTTCTTCTAGAATAGACCCTTCCCTCTGACAATGCCTCCGCGAGGCACAGTCTTCTGGGACTGTCTGGGAGTTCACTTTTTCCAAAAATAAAGTGGGGGCATGGCCCACCTCAGGAGAGATCCTCTATTCTGCACATAGAAAAATGAGAGCAAGTGCCCCGCCTCTGGTACTACCTACAAAGAGCTTTGGGAAGCCCCACAGCGTTGTCCCTCTTGTGGCCTCCTCTTCTCAGTACTTAAAAATAGCCTTTTGTGTATCAAGAAAATGCCTTGGATATCTAAATAATTCATACTGGCTAAGAGAAAGCTAGCGTATCCACCATGTCCTTTTGCAGCAAAAACATGGTAGAAAAACCCATGAAGGACAGGCGGCTCTTCCCAGCGATCCCCGCGGCTGCCAGCCCTGGCCCTGCACAAGCAGCTGGCCCTCTTTCTTATCTGGTGGCAACCAGCCCCTCTTCTAGGCCTTGGTGCTGCACAGTCCCATTCCTCATTTTCTCTCTCGGCCACTTGAAAGTATAGACTGGTTAAAAAAAAAAAGTAGGAATCAAAGTGGTAAGGACACTTTGATCTAATTCCAAAAGAGCCTGATGCCCGGTATTGTCACAGGATAACTGATCTATGGTGGTTTCGGGATCAAGCTTGCTCTGCAAGAAGAAAAAAAAAAAAAAAAAACAACAAAAAAACCAGCTTCTCTCCCAGTTGAAAAATATGTGGAACTATTGCACCGGGCAGAGTGAGTGCCCCTGTTCAGAGCAAGCGCCTCGGCTGGCCAATGAGCCCCGGCTCCGCGCGTTCCAGGTTCCTGCTGCCCGGAGCACTGTGCCCCGCTTCACCCAAAAGGCAAGGATGATTTTCTACATTCAGTGTAGAGAATATTCGAAATGTTAGCGCAGTGAGAATCTTGATTGTGTGTTGTGGGCCTCTCGTTGGTGTTGAAAGATAACCGTGGTGTGTGGCATTTTTGCCTCACCAGACTTGTCCCATAGACTTGTCCCGGGCTCTCTGCTGATGTCAGCCGCTTTGAATATATTTCTTTATCACGACACAGCCGTGTCTGAACACAGGACAGGGCATGTGGGGTAGGAGGGTCCATGTGTTGGTTGTGGGCTCGTAGGCTTCCATGTTGCCCAGGGCTGGTCCCTCGCTGCTCACGATGCCTCCGGTTGCATAAATTTTACCATCGAGCACCACAGCACTATGGGAGGGAAAGTGGGGGCAGAGTTAGGCCTTGAATTTCCATATTGGTCCTGGAGACAAATCCCAACAACGTGCTGGTTTTTGGGGGAGGGGGCAGGGGAGCCCTGGACACTATCGCACAGGTTGTGTGGGATCTTGCTCTTCTTAGCCCCCTAAGTTGGTCCAATAAACAACAACAGTGTTTTCCTACAGGGACAGTCGGGACATCACACACTATTGTTCTGAGGAGGGATATGCTCATTTCCATTACCCTTCCTGCCCAGCTCTGTGGAGAGACTAAGGGAAGCTGCAAAAGGGCTTGCTTCTTACATAGGCGCCTGCCTGGCTCTGGGCCTTCACTGAGCCTCTTTTCTTACTGTAGGCACACAGAGCCTTCTGACTGTTCACCCCAAGTGGGGCACATGACTCAAAGTGCTAAGAAACACAACAACAGGGGTCAGATCTAGCAGGCCTGTGATGGAGAGCTTTGCCACTACCCAGGGACCTAAGAGTCCCATCTTTTCCTGTCTCTTCCGCATATGTGACCTGGGCTGCTTCCACCCGTGGCTCAAGGACCAAGCATGCCTGCTGGGGGACCAATAGCTCCATCTGGACCTGTCCCCTTAGTGACACTCACTGACTGGGGCCTGTTATTCCAGACAGCTCTTCCAAAAGTCCAGAATGCTGCCCTTTCTGCACTTCTTTAAATCTTTTTTCTTTCTTTCTTTCTTTCTTTCTTTCTTTCTTTCTTTCTTTCTTTCTTCTCTCTCTCTCTCTCTCTCTCTCTCTCTCTCTCTCTCTCTCTCTCTCTCTCTTTCTTAGGTCTGGGGAGGAAAGAAAGGGTTTATTTGGCTTACACTTCCAGATCATAGTCCATCAATTGGAGGAAGTCAGGCGGGAATTCGAGCAGGGTTGGAATCTGGAGGCAGGAGCTGATGCAAAGGCCAAGGAGGGGGTGCTTCTTAGTGGCTTGCTCCTCGTGGCTTGCTCAGTCTGCTTTTTTATAGAACCTAGGACCACTGGCCGAGGAATGGCACCAGCCACAGTAGGCTAGGCCCTCCCCCATTAATCACTAATTTAAAAATGCCCTACAGCTGAATCTTATGGAGGCATTTCCTCAACTGAGGCTCTTTCCTCTTTGATGACTCCAGCTTGTGTCAACTTGACACACAAAACCAGCTGGTACACCTGCCATCTTTGCCTTTCTTTCTTTCTTTCTTTCTTTCTTTCTTTCTTTCTTTCTTTCTTTCTCTTTCTTTCTTTCTTTCCTTCCTTCTTTCTTTCTCCTTCCTTCCTCCCTCCCTCCCTCCCTCCTTCCCTTCCTTCCTTCCTTCCTTCCTTCCTTCCTTGCTTTTTTCTTTCTTTCTTAAATTAAATTAGCTTGTTTTATGTGTTTTGCTTGCATGTATGTTTGTGTATGACATGCATGCCTAGGGTCAGAAGAGGGCATCAAATCCCCTGGAACTGGAATTACGGATGACTCTGAACCACCATGTTGGTGCTGGGAATCAAGCCCCCAATCCTCTGCAAGAGCAACAAGTGCTCTTATCCATTAAGCTATCTCTCCAGCTGTACATTCACTTCTTAGCGCATTTCAACTGCTGGCTCTAGCCATGTTCTAGCCCATACTTCTCCTTCCTTCCATCTAATGGCCATTTTTCTCTTGGCTATTTCTTGGAAATGGACCCAGAAGTTTTCCAAGGCTCTACTTATTTTTGCAAGGCCCTGAACAGAGTGCATCCGAGATGTCTAGATTTCTTATCAGACACTGAGGCCTCTAGTAGGCTATCTTCTAGTTCCTTACTACTCTGGGTTTTCCTGTTGTTGTTATCATTATTATTTTCCTGTTTCTCTCTAAAGACCCAGCTTCCACCTGGTACTCAGTCTTTGCTGTTACTTGTAGTTTCAGGTGAATGCATGGGCCTCTTCATCATTGACTCGGTATTCCAGATGCCACTGTCAGCAACAGAATAGTCTGACCATGAGTTGTGGTCCTGAAGAAGAGTTTGAAACTTGAGGACTCAGAACCCCACCAGGAGCCTGTCAGTTATGATCGGCCAGAGGAGACAGAATTTTCTCAGGCCTGAGAAGCCCTACCCCACTCCTTCACAACCCCAGCTGAGGTACCCTCTCACCTGCAGAACTGCCGAGAGTGATTCATGTTTGGCCCCGCCTTGATGTTGCCTTTCTCCGGGTCGTAGATGGTGGTGGCTCTGGCATAAGCTCCTCCCAGGATGAACACAAAGCCGTTGAGGGTGACAGCGGGTGCATACTTGTTGTCTGTGAGAATGGCAGAGCAGGTGGTCAAGGCACATAGGTTTTCCCTCTCTCCTCTTTCTTTCCCAACAGTATTTCCAATGGCAGTATGTCACTGATTGCCCTGAGGACAGGCTGGGAACAGGAGCAGCCTGAGCCTTAACTGGCCTGCTCTTTTGAAGGTACAGGCATTCCCGCTGCCCCTGGACTTTGGGTCTGCCTACACCTGGCTCTGCAGAGTCATTGGGCTTAGCCAGAGTCCATGTGGGCTGTGGGAGGCGAGACTGTGGGGCAGGCACCAGATTCTTACCTATCATTGGGGACTCAATGAAGCTCCACGTGTTGGTCTGTGGTACATAGGACTGAAGGACACCTGCGGCTCGACCTGCCTCATTCACCCCACCAAACACGTAGATCTTGCCACCACACACAGTGGCCGCTGCCGAATGTACTGCCTTAGGTAGAGGGGCTACCGCCTCCCATTGGTTGGTGATAGTGTCATATCTGTGAAGAGGAGAGAGAGACACAGCCCTTGTGTGAGGCAGGCCGAAGCCCGGCATAGCAGCATTTGGGGAATCCAGCACCTGCTTTCTGTTGTCAGTGTCGCTGGCATAGCCTAAGCCCACAGATGGGGACACAGGCTTGAGTCACTTCTAGGCGTTGCTCCAAACTGGCTCTGTAGGCCTCCTCTTGAGCTGCAGTGGCTCTTTTGCTGCCTGTCCGACCTCTGTGTAGATCCTGTACTTACTAATACAGTGAGCGCCCTTGTGGTGACGGTGCACCCAGCATCCCCTGGGGGAGGCCAGGGTGACCTAAGTGCCATGTCTGCCATCATGTTGCCGCTAGCGCAGTGGGGAGGACAGCCACATTAACCATGCCAAATCGAATAGCTGTGAAGGATGGTGTGGCATGGTGACGAGTGAGGGGGCCAACATGCATACCGTAGGACACTCAGCTTTCTCTCACGGGTGGGGCTAGTTCTCTCTGGAGAGTGATCTGGGGCTGGGCCTGGAGGGGTGGATGAGCTATCAATGTCAGGCAGAGATTGGGAAGGCACAAATGGAGTCAGGAAGCTCACTGAACATGGAGGGGCAAACGTGAGCCCAGTGGCATTTGAGGGGCATCTAGAGTAGCTCAGAGTGGCTGGAGGTTGGGTAGATTAGAAGACCATGTGTGCCAAGCTTGGGGACTCGGGCTTTCCAAACACAACGGTGGGAAAGCACCGAGGGTTTAAGCAGGCAAATAACACAATCAGACTAGAGAGAGATCACTGTGGCTGCAGGGTAGAGAAGGTACAGTGAGGAGTCAGGATGCAGAGAGACCAGTTAGACTAGTCACCCACAGGAAGCTTAATGAGAAGTGAGCGATGGGTTTGGGTCAAAGAACGATGAGTGTGAGGTACTGGGCCCCGGAGAGGTGAGGGGAGGTACATTTGCTGCAGGGATATTGTAGCCGAGAGGGACAGCTCTGCGAACGGTGTCTTGAGGTCTCTGTCTTAGAAGGACTGGGGAGGAAGCTAGCAGAGAAGGAAGAATCCAGTTCTAATCTGTCTGGGGGGACATGTCAGGGCTGTGCAGCAGGCAACTGGTTACATAGATCTGGGTTGATCTTTGGGTTCACTAGCACAAAGATGGGAATGAGAGCTGAGGAACGCGCTAGGGAGTGCAGGCGGCCGGGAGGCTGAGGACAAGCTCTGGGAGGGTTGGCTGTGAGGGGTGGAGAAGAGCCCTGTTTGGGGGTAGTGAGTGTGGGGTTATTAGCCAGCAACCATGCTGTAAATTGCAAAGGGCCTCAGGGGTGGAAGGTGGGGTTAAGGCATGAAGTCTTGAGCAGATCATGGTGTCCTTGGGGACAAGGGCGCTGTAGGAGAAAGGGGGAGGGCCAGAAGGCATTGTGTGCACAGTGCAGACAGAGACAGCAAGCACAGAAGCACAGACTTCTCCCTGAGGGAGCTGAGCCCTGAAGAGGGCAGACATAGGGGTGCCTAGAAAGGAGCATCGGATCATCAGGGGCTTTTTTTTTTTTTTTTTTTTTTTTTAAAGTAGAATGCTCATCAGGGTTTCTCAGCCACCTCTGAGGAAAACATCCTGGTAACAGTTGCTGGTTTCTGTGATGTAAGCCCTCCCACCTGCCTGAGCTATCAGTTAGGACACGGGAGCCATGGGGAGAAGACCCTGTGCTGTGGTCACTGTTGTCTAGACTCTCTCCCCACAGGCAGCTCCAACAGTCACATGAAATCTCAACTGCAGAGCAGGTAAATATGGTGGCCGGCCAAAAAAGTGATGAGTTGTGAGGAATGGATTATCTGTATTTTGATATGGAATTCTGATTTTTAGTAATAATTGGGTCGCACAGCTCTCCAAATGTTACCGGTTGCTTCTCCTGAGCCCACGGAGATAAACTCTGCCACACCCTGGCTTTGTTTTAATGGGGAGTTGGTGGGAGGGGTGGTAAGTACATTTTTGTGTAAGCTGGAAGAAGTCCAAGGGAATGAACAAAAGTTAACTAAACAGCCAGGCTCCAAATCTGTGCATTCTGCAACCATAGATGCAATCGGATGTAGATAGGAAATAGCTGAAAAATTATATCTGTATTGAACATGTACAGATTTTCCATTATTTACAAAGCAATACAGTATAACAGCTCTTTACATAGCACTTGCATTGCAGTAGGTATTGTAGGTGGCATGTGAAATGATTTGAAATATCCAGCATCTCCGGCAGGATGTGCACAGGTATTTCCATGCAGATACTATGCCATTTTATATGAGGACTTGAGCACTCGAGGATGTGGCTCGACAGGCATTCTGGAACTAGTCCCCTGTGGGTAGCCAGAGGGACTTTGCAGTATAAGCAAGAAAGGATGACACACAACTGAGTCCCAGCACTCAGATGATGACCCAGGAGTTCAAGGTCAGCCTGGATACATCCTATTGAGAGAGGGGGGAGGAAGGGAGGAAGGGAGAGGATGAGAGTGAGAGCAAGAGAGAGCCAGAGCCAGAGAGAGTGAGAGAGCCAGAGAGAGAAATGGTGGGGGGAGAGGGAGATTGACAGGGAGAGGGAGAGAGAGAGAAGGAGAGAGGGAGAGAGGGAGAGAGGGAGAGGGAGAGGAAGTAGAGGCCAGAAGAAAGAGAATACATAGCTGGGGACCACATGGAATCCTGAAGAGTACTGAGCCCTCTCTCTGCCTATGGGGATCTGCTATTTGTCCTTGTAGGTCACGACAAAGAACTGAAGGCTCCTGGGTCCTGTAGGGTTTGTGGCAGATATAGAAGATGCTAATTAAAACAAAAGAAGTTGTGTGCACACAGACACGAGAAGGTGGGACAGCTGCAGGCGTATTGCTGGAGTTAGTGGAGACATGTGAAAAGCTTTTGTTGTTTGGTTGTTGATTTTTTTTGCTTTAGAGGGATTCATGTATCCCAGGCTGGTCTGGTACCTTCTAAGTATCCAAGGATGAATGTGACCTCTGGGATCTCCTAAGTGCTGAGCTTACAAGTGTGGCCAACCATCCCTACTCTTTATAATGCCAGGGATGAAATGCAGGGCTACCTTCATTCTAAGCAAATCCTGTACCCCCGGAACATTTGAGTTCTTAATCCATGGCCCCATTTACTCTGGTAGGCAGTGAGTTGGTGGGTGAAAGTAGTTAGGGGGAGACTGTGTGTGGAATCCGGGCTTTGAGGAAAGAGGGGAGGGTCTTGCTTTTGGGAGGAAGTGACTAACAGGGCAGACCCAAGAGTGCCTTGCAGCAACCAGTACCTTTCGTGGAGGCTTGGGTCTCCAGTGCATAGTAGGACCAGTCTGTAGGATGCTAGGATTTTCCCTACCAGTTCCAGGCAGAAGGGAAAAGGCACAGATCTGATTCACATACAGTGAAGGATGAAGTAGCAACGTGAAAAGGATGGAGAGGTCCAGACATATTGAGGGAAGGGAGGAAGGGAGCAGCTACTGGGGCGAGCAGAACTGGAGTTAAGTGGGCTGGCCAAGGGGTTGCTCTCCTTAAGGTTTGCTGTTGGAGGACAGCGCCACCATATCCCATTCAGAAACATTTCTGTTCAGTGCTCTGAGGAGCTTGCTGCCTCTCAATGCTCCTGCCTGCCTGTAGCTGCCCCGACACTTACCATGGGCCTATTAGCACACTAATCTCCGCTCCGTATGCGTCTACACCCAAAGCAAGGGCCCGAGTTCGCTTGCTGCGATACCACAGAGTTCAGTTAGCACATGGTCATGAACAGCACATGGCTCCCACGCCCCCCCCCCCCGCAAACCCCCGTGAGCCTCCTTTGGAGAAGAGCCATCATTAGCTCAGAGCTGGGTGCTCTGGGAAAAGGGTCTTATGCGTCTCTGGTTTTGGAGTGTGTGTGACATCCAGTTCTGGACTTGGACATAAGGAGAAGCCAAAGTTTCTTCTGGGGCAGCCAGAACTGATGCTGTTCAGGCGTGGATGGGTGATATATAGCTAATATGCAATGGAGTAAGTGTCTTTTGGGGGGCAGTGTCAGAAGTTCAGATATCTGTTCTTTAAGCCAATATGGCAGTGAGCCAAAGCGCTCCCACAGAAAGAGCTGGGAGATGAGAAAGATTATGTGGCTGTTAGTCCTCAGTCTTTCGGCATAATGACACATTCCGCCAAACACAAATTTCCTGAGAGTTTGTTATTCCAGGTGGCTGATTGCCAAGCCATGAGCCCTCCCGTCAGCTCAATCTGTCAGCTTCCTGCTTGAGAAGGATATGCTAATGACATGCAAATGGCCCAGCCGAGTGAGGCGTTCCACTATCATTTATGCAGTAACCACAGCTCCTGCAATATATTGCTATAAAATATTAGACCCAGTTATTTATATAATGATATAATACAGGTTTGTGTATGGCGCTGTTGTTTTAATCTATAATTATGTAATCTTGCTCTATTCCTGTAACACAGTAATGTAATATAATTATAATACACTATATATCTCATTCATTATCAATATAATAGCAATTTGTACCATCAGTGCTTCCTGGGGAACAAAGCGCCCTCATGTCTGTCCCCATTACACTGACCTTCCCGTCACCCTGAATTCTCTTCACTGCTTCCACGTGCCACAGAGAATGACTTACCCAAAGGGGCCTGTTCCTTGGGTAGCAGCGGGTGCCTCCCTCCCCCACCCTTCTTGCATGGGCACCACCTAAGGGTCTTTGAGTCTTTGTCCCATCCTACAAGCACTGATGAGAGGTATCCCTGGTCTGAGGGAGTGCTCAGGGTCCCTCAGGTCTCTCTGTGATCCCCACTTGCTCTTTCATTCACTGGGCCTCCTGGGGATGGCCTTACTCTCAGGTGCTTGGAGCTGACATTTATTTTCCAGCCAGCTGGAAGGCTGAGCTCTGTAGGGAAGGCCTGTACAGGCGGCCCCCTGGGGCCTCCGAGAAGTGCTTTAGGGCCCAAGGAAAGCGAGAGGAGTAGAGCTTGCTCCTGCCTCCCCGTCAGTCAGTGCATTTGATCTTTCAACAAATCCCTGTATTTATCAACAAGGAGAACTTTGCAAAATGAGTAATCAGCATCTTAGGAGATTAAAAATAGCTGACAGAGGCGAAGCAGGATGACATCCAGCTCAGCGGACTCCTACATAGAAAATGTCTCCTTGCTCGTGTGTTTATTATTGGGTGACAAATGACTGGAAGTCGATGCTTCTGGGGCACTCCTGGACATGCAGCAGGTTAGGCTGAAGACCCCCCCCCCAGTGTTAGGGCTGGTCTGAGTCCAAGCACAGTATTAATATGTTCATAATCTCCCAGGGATTTCTCGTTATCATCAAATCAATAAGACAATTAAATGTTGTTACCAAGCCATCTCTGGCTCCACTTGGGGGAGTTAAAAGCCCACAGTGAACATTCAGAACCTGTCTCATTCTGAAAGCTTCCTTGCCGGAACATTCATCAAGTGTCCAATTAGCTACCCAGGGGGGAAAAATTCAAATTGAGGGGTGTGTGTGGCTTCACAGGCAGAAAGGATCACACTGCAGAGTGTGCTTGCTGGTGGCAGCTAAGGGTGTGGGCCAGGGTGGGGGAAAGAGTGAAGAGGGTTCTACCGAACGTAGCTGGGTTATGGCTTGCCAGGTCAGCCGTCTGTGCCACTCTCTGGGGAGCTAGTTTCTCCTGAAGAGAGGTTGAGGTCTCCCTGCTCTGCTAACTAGAGATCCTGAGCATCTTTCTTGAGGTGACCCAACCCTTCTCTTACAAGAGCAGTCTTCCTGGTTTGGAGGAAAGGATCTTGGCATCCCCCCACCCCGAGGAGTACCCCCTCCAGCTTCTGGCCTATGCTTGAATCATACCAAATCTTCAACAGCCTGTCTGGGGTTGGGGTGGGAAACAGCTGGAATCTTGAGCTCCCTGGTTTACGGTTTTCCTCTGAAGAATCCTAGAGGTCTGGCTAGACCCTGCACCTACACTGCTCGGGTGGCGAGTGGTTTCTCTTCTCTGCATCACTACCAGTTGCCTGGCATGTGTGGGATAGAAGGATGGGCGCGGCCCTTACTTGGCTGGACAAAGTGGCACAACCCCTGGCACGGCCCATGCTTGGGGCATGGGTTCTGGTTTTCCTCCTGAACTCTAATATATCTCTAGGCTGTTGCTTGCAATCTACTGCGTACTGTGAACCAAGCTCACTCATGTCCTTCCGTGACTGGACCTTGGGCCACCATGCTGTGTTACACCTGAGGAGATGTTGACAAGAATGTCCTCTTTGGAGACTGATAGGCTCACATTTGTGTTCACATCTTTTTATTATGCACAATGGTGGTCTATAGGCCACAGGTATCAGGTGGCTGTCGAGCGTGTATGTTTGTGTGTTGGAGCAGGGTTGGGGGTAGAGGGACGTGACGTTAGCATTCAGTGACTGCTAGAGATGCCCGCTCAGGGACTACGGCTGCCTTACCTCTCCACATGGTCCACGTTGCCTGCCGCGCCAAGTCCCCCAAGTGTGTAAATCTTCCCATCATAGACGAGACTATTGTGGCGACAGCGAGGGACAGTCATTCTGGAGACGAGGTTCCAGTTATCCAATAGGGACATGTAGCACCAGACATCAGCCAGCGTCACCCCCGATTCCATACCACCTAGAGACAATATGGGGGGTACACAGAGTGGGCAGGGGCTCAGGAGGGGCCTGAGGGCAGCATGCCATCTCCGGGGACAGCAGCAGGAGGCTTGATCAGCGCAGTAGATCCTCGGGGGCGCTGGCCTTGCTCAGCCCTATGAACGGGCAGAGGTCCATCTGGGCAACACATCCTGGTCCCCACCCAGCCCTTGGGAGCCTCACCTGAGAGGTAGATGTTGTCCCCGGCACTCACTACGCTGAAGAACTCTCGGTCATAGAAAGGCAGTGAGGCCAAGGGGTACCACTTGTTGTTCTGCGGGTTCCAGCAGGTGACAGCCACCAGGGAGCGCTGGGTCATCCCCACCAT
The DNA here is from genome assembly GCF_030254825.1 of Meriones unguiculatus. Classification (NCBI taxonomy): domain Eukaryota; kingdom Metazoa; phylum Chordata; class Mammalia; order Rodentia; family Muridae; genus Meriones; species Meriones unguiculatus. The sequence goes on from NC_083349.1 coordinate 111,379,656, forward strand.
CTGACGGCCTCCGACCAAAACGATGACCTCGGCCACACCTGCGGGAAGATGGATGGGCACCCTTGGGACACACCCCGGACATTGTCAGCATCTGTGCCTGTGCCTGGTCCGGGGGACCACCTGGAGCTGGCTGACTCCAAGGTGCAAATGTGGGGATTTGGGTCCTGTGCCTTGGTACCTGCAGATAGGCGGGGCCGGGTTCGGGGTGTCTGCATCTCCTGCCGGGCGTGGGGCAGCATGTGGTAGCGTTTAGCCTCATTGACCAGGTCCCGACATGCCTCTGATGACTTGATGAGCTCTTCGTTGTCCACCACATTAAGCAGGTAGCTGGGGTGGATGAACGGAAGGCGGACCGCGGCTAGCAGCTCCGCAGCATACTGTGGGACAGAAGATGCGGGGTTCTGCTGAGAGGAAGCGGCCTCTTAGGAGCTCAGTGGAGAAGGACTCCTCACCTGGGTGTGTCTTGGGCGCACACACTGCCCAGCCTGCCGTACTAGGCAAGGGGAAGGCATGGAGGGCTAACTGGAGGCCTAGGGGCTGCAGCCAGGCAGCCCCAGAGTAACTATCCCTCTACCCACTCCAGCCTCCCATCTCCATGCTCCCCCTGTGTTGCAGATTCTGGCTGTGCATCAGGCTGCAAGGCGGCTGAAGCCGGGAGAGCGGGAGCCTCCTGTCTTGAAGAGGTCTGAGTGTGACAGGAAGGGGGGGGGACCCCGGAGAACTTAAACCAGCCGATGACTGTCAGGTGTGAGGAAACTGTGACACCTTGTGTGTCCCTAATGCTACAGCTCCTCAGTAGCTTCACCTCGTCTCATCCTGGCTCCTGGACCCTCTCATCCTTCATTCAAGGCTTTTCCCGAGTTGATGTGAACTTCCCCTTCGACAGGCAAAGCACTCACCACTCCACCCACTTTTGTTTCGTCCAGAGAATGACTGGCAGGAGTAATTGGTCGCCAGTACAGACCATATGTTAAGCTTGTTACCGGAGCTGCGCTGGCTGATGAGACCCTGCCTCTGATCTGAAAGTGTTCGCAGTTTATTGGGTGATAGCTAGGGCTGTGGAAGGTGCAGAAATGAGGGGTGTCGCAGGGAAGATGATGTTTGAGTTAGGAGAGTTGGAGACTTCTGTCAGGTGGTGGGCAGGTGCATGTGAGAGTGTGTGTGTGTGTGTGTGTGTGTGTGTGTGTGTGTGTATGTGTGTGTGTGTGTGTACATCAGGACGCATGGGGGAGGGAGAAGTGGAGAATTACACAGTGTTTGTTCTTGGGGGCAAGGGGTCTTTCTGGAGGGGTGCAGCACTTAGCCAACGGGAAGTGCCGAGCCCAGGGTCCCCGGGCAAGCCTGGTGGAGCTCATACACACTTGGAGTTGCGACAGTTGCTGTCATTATCTGCATAAGTTCTATTCCTTTCTCTACAGCAAAGAAGCAAAAAAACTTGCCAAGCTCATCAGACAAGGAACCCGCTTCTCCTGGACTCTAAGAACTCAGTGGTGGGGTGGAGATGGGGTAGGGAATCATCTCTGTATTCCATCTCTCTCTCTCATCCGTGTCTCCATCTTTCCTTTTCTTCCCCTCCCTCCTTTTCCCTTCTCCCTTAATCTCCTCCTTTCCCTTGAGTCAGAGCCTCTTGTAGGCCAGGCTGAGGCTCACTGTGTAGTCAAGTCTGGTCTTGAACTCCCAACCCTCCTGCTTCTACCTCGCAGTACTGTGTTACAGGCATGTGTCGCCTTGTCCTTCTTTTTATGCCCAATGAAATGTGACAGCCCTTCTGACCCAGCTCTTGGTGACTTCAGTGTGTTCTGGGGGCTGGCTTCCCGGGCTCTGTCCCAGCTGGTTAGGTTCTTACTTCCACCATGGTCCCCTTTGTTGTTCTACACTCTGGCTCTTCCAGGGGCTTCCTGTAGCTGCCCTGACTTTCAGGCTCCTTACCAAATAGCCAATGGCAGTTCCTTTCTGCACAGGGCCTCAGCTGGGGCTCCCTGAGTCTTGGGTGACTATCTGGAGATAGCGTGGCTGGTTGTCTTTCCTCCTGGGGATGGTCATTCTGGCTTTTCTGTCTCCTCTGGTAACTCCTGTTCTTCCCTGTCACACACTCAGTGGTTTCCCACCTCCAGAATGGCTTGTTTGCTCTCCACCCCCTTGATAGCAATTATATGTGCTCTGGCTTCCTGGGACCCTTATCCCAGGTGGCCACTTTTCTGTAAAGGGCCCAGGCACTTCCTACCCACACCCTTGGCAAACTTGGAGACTCATTCTATGTGGAGTGGAAGTCTTTAAGAACCCTCTGGAGACTGAGTCTCATCTTCACTCCCTCTTTTCCCTCTCTGCCATTGTACGTGTGGAGGTGCTTGCGTGCATGCGTGTGTGTGTGTGTAATGGACTTCCTTGCTTTCATTATTTCTGACTCTTACACAATCCTTTGCAGCCCTTTCTCCACCCTTGTGGCAGATCCCGCCCCTGCAGGGACCAGGTGGAACAGGTCTGACCTGTGCACGTGCTGCTGGGTCCTTCTTGATCCACTTGATGACAGTTTCGTAGACCAGCTCCTCGGCCTTGGTGTTGAGGCTGTCATTGGAGACGTAGGCGATAAAGTCATCCTTAGAGATGCTGAGGATCTCCTCCTGGGCGGCCACCTCGGGGAAGATCTGCAGCGCGAAGGCCTTGGCCATGTGGTAGAGCTCGCTGCACTGCATGGCCTCAGCCATGGCCAGCACTCCTAGACAGTTGCTGGCGGTCAGCTGCTTCTCTGCAGTTAAGAATGAACGGTCACTGATCCAGGAGTCCCGGAAGAACCACCTCTTGTTCCCATCGCCACCCCTGGATCTTTTTTTTTTTTTTTCCACCCCTGGATCTTCTCTCAAACCTATTTCTTTGTGGCTCTGCCGCCACATCCTTAATTGTCATCAGCCTACCTCCTGTGATCCTGAGCCTTTCCTCAGTTTTTCTCTGCCCTGGTTCATGTGGGCCTCCTAGGGCCTAGTTTTTGATCCCTGCAGACCACAGCACCAAAATCAGAGCTGTGAAGAATGGAGTGAGCCTCTCCCTGCCCATGGATTTGGGGTTTGGGCCTGGGTTGTGGGTAGTGGCCACACTGAGATTTACGATGTCTTCAACGATGACAGGCATGCCTGATGTCACAGACAATTTCTTTAGGGCCTGTAAATGACAGCCCTCACGTATCAACCCACTGTCTCCCACAGCCCCCAGAATCCCCTAGTTGGCCATCTAGAACCTGGGGTCTGGCTCACTGGTCTTCTGAAATCTGGCTAATGGCTCTTCAGGCTAGAACTGGGTGTGTGCCTCATTCTGCCACTATGGCTCCCGACTCTCCTGGATTGACTGGCTCCTTCAGCAGTCCTCATCCGATCTGCTCCCAACCTCTGGCTTTTCTTTCTGCATGCCACACTCCAGGCTTTGGGTTTTTCTGTGATGCTGGCCTTTTCCCCCTACTCCACAACTCCCAGCCCAGGTGAGCAACACCACGCTATGTAAAGTGAGCATGCTCTGAGCAGGGAGTTTGGGGGTAGGGTGGGGTGTGTGAATTCCACACCAAGATCCGTGTCTTGCAAAACAGCCCTGGGCTTGAAAGGGTTAGATTAGAAGAAGCCCTGGCCTGTCCATGTATCTGGGTGGCCTGGGAACCAATATGTTAAAGGGAAACGGAGTGTGTGGTTGATTCATTCTGGGCTTAGAGGCCGAGGGCACAGTGACCCCTTCCATGCATGTCCTTCCATCAAGCCACCCACACGCCCAGGTGAACTCTAGGTATTCTGGCATGATCTGGGGGACACACGGTCCTCCTCGCTCGGCTCTTGATGGCTTATGCACCATTTCCTCCACGTGATGTAAAGGCTCCCTGGTCAGCTCACCGAGAAAGGACACGCAGACCTTGCAGAAGGTGTGGAACTGGAACTTGCTGGCTGCCTCAAGCAGAGTCTTGGCATTGGCTGAGTCGATGACCAGAGACCCGGTGTAGACAAACTCCAGCAGTAACTCCAGCACATCAGCCTGCAGGTTGGACAGCACCAGCTCCAGCTTCTCCCGGCTGCCCTGGCTGCCGTCCTGCACCGACCTAAGGCACAGAAACCAGGCTGTTCTCACCTGCCACCCCTGCGGCCACTGCCGCTTCCTCACAGGGCCAGCTCTCCCTGTACACCTCAGTCACGCCCTTTGTCTTAGGACTCAGAGGACACAGCAATGACACACCTGAACCTAATGACCTGACACAGGATCTGAAAGAGAAGAATCTGACCAGAGGCGCCCCAGAGAACAGAAAACCCTGCTTATCACTACTTGGCATGTCCATGCAAAAAAGATGCAAATCAAAAAGCATGAGCCGTGGATGGGGACGAGGACCAGGACTGGCCACAAAGGGAAACAATATGGTTCAGCTCCCTGCTGGACCTGGTGTCTACACCAAATGGTACCAGCATGCCCTGGCAAAGCAGGACTCACTGCTTCACATGGCAGAATCTCCTCCAGGCTGAGGATCAAAGGCTCCTGATTGGTGGCCATTCTAGCCAATCAGGAGACTTCTTCTGAGCACATCTTGAAGACCCAGGGCCTTGGAAGGCTACCCAGGAAGTGCCCCCAACCCCAAACGTTCCAAAAATCATATTGTTTCCTTTTAGGCATGGAAGGGAAGCCCTTCATGACATTGCTTTGAAACTGAAGACGAGACGAGATAGATGGACAGAATGGTTAGAGCTGGGGAGGGGAAAGGAAAACAACCAAGGACTTCCGCCACAGACAGCCAGCAGCCATGACCTGGGGCCTGGCCCGGGGCGGGGGGCCTCCTGCCACATGGAACACGGGGTCAGAGGTCAGAGTGGCCTGCGTGTAGAGTGTGCATCGGGCTTGTGAACTGGGGTGGGGGAGCAGGGGAGGGACACAAATATATCAGTATGTTTATATCTGGTGTCTACAGAAATACAAAACCATTGCAAAGGCCCCTAAGGCCTGGCAGCCGCTCCCTACAGCTGGACCTGGAAGGAAACAGATCAGATGAAGCGAGAACACACCGATACAGAAGTGAGGCCGGGAGAAAAAAAACAAAAAAACAAAAAAACACCCAGAGCATTAAGTCAGGAGGCAGGTTTCTCAGAGGCCATTGGCTTGACCACACCAACTTGGCTATTCTCAGCGGGCCAGCTTCCCTCACTGAGCCTGGCCTGACTGGGGCTGCAGCAGAACCTAATGACTTATGCAAAAGCCAGGGGCCAAGACTCTTGACACTGGTCCCTTGGGTGTACCTGGGGTGGGCGGTAGAGGTGTGCAAATGCCTGGTAAGACAGTAGCTTGGCTAAAGAGGCTAAGGGCAGCTGCTGGGTGCGTGGCCAGAGCACTAGCATGGAGCAAATGGACCTGGGTACCCTGCTTTGCCACTGACAGGCAGATATCTTGAGCCTCTCAGGCCCTCGGCCTCCTATTCTGCCAAACAAGATGGAAGTAGATGAGGCGTCAAGTCCTGCTGAGGCTCAGTGTGACTTGGAGAGAGAAACCCCTTCCCAGGAAATTCCTCTACACCACAGTATTTGCATTTCTGCCGACAGACTGTGAATGTTTAAGCCTTCAAAGCCCAGACACAACCCACAGCACGCAGGCCACAAGGTCCTGCTTAGGGCTCCTTTCCCACAGGTGGATCATGTGACCAGAGGCCCTAAGGCCTGGTGCTTCTATGGCCTGACAGCATGCCTAGGAAGAGAAAAGGCAAAATACTGGCCACACAGAGGGTCTAGGCTGAGGTCCTCAAAGCCCACACATGCTCACTCAATGCTCAATGCTAAGGTGACTTTACGCACATGTGTTTTACTGTTGAGATGGATTCCCAGGCCTGGGTGCCTTTGTTAGGTATGTAAATAGGTCTAAAGTGCCTCCTAAAGACTCCATAAATCCTGATTATCCTAGGCCTCTGAAGCTATCTGGTCAACTTCTTGCTCTAAATCTTTGCTGCCTCCATGTTCATCCTAATGGCTTGGCCTTTCCTCTGTACTTCCTCAGGCTTTGTGGAAGTCAGGCTGGGTCGTGATGTGGCAGGGGTGATTAGGTCAACAGGGGCTGCTCACCTTTTCTCAAGATCTGTTTCACTGCTGTCACCAAACAATTGCCAGCTCAGTGTGTCCCTGAGTCCTCAGACAGAGGAGCTCAAAAGAGCTGAGGTAGGTCTTCAAGGAACACACACTCTCTCTGTCTCTGTGGCTAACCCAGTGCTGGAATTGGAGTTATGGCTATAAAGGATTGGTGAGGCTACCACTGCTGTCTGTTGCTTCTCAAGGCTGATCCTGGGAGAGGGCTTTGGAGACGGAGTTATCTGCACTACTGAAGGGCACCAGGGATCCCGGGCTAAGTTCAGGAGCTGGAGAGCATGGTAATGCAGTGAAATCAGAGAAGACCTCAGCCAGAGAATTCATGGCTGTGGCTGTCTCCATTGGGCAAATGATCTGAAAGGGGTGCCGGAGGCTCCTGGGATGGGAAGAGCTAGGCCCTTCCTCTTGGCTGCACAGGATCACCAGGCAGTGTAGCCTAGTTCAAGGTTTAGAGGAGGCGTGGGAGTTTTGGTATCCCCTGACACACAAATTGTGTCTACTGGGTGGTTCATGTGTAGTTTAGAGAACTGTAAGGGCCACCAAAGTCTGGCAATGACTGGCTCCGATCATTAGATGGTTGTCCTTCTACTTTGCAGCCTGTAGGTCTAGCACTCTGAGCAGATCCCCTCGGGGACACCTCAGCTGGTGGGTAACTCTGATGGTGGCTATAATGCTGCATTCTTCACAGGTGTGAAGGATGCTGTCTCCTCTGGCCTGTTCTAAACTAGTCCTGAGTAAGCTGCTGGCCCCTGGGGGTCATGACCCAATGGTATAAGGCTGTACAGACCCACAGAAATAGATGATAGAAATGCTGTCTGTGATTCTCACACTTGGGGGGGATGGTAAAAGTGTGGCACCCCAGCACACACAGTGCCTGAGACTAGACTCTGCCTGAAGTTACTTTCAAGTGAGGCTGCCCAGGAGAGTTCAAGTTCCTAGGCACAGTTCCTGTTCAGCAGGGTTGGGTCTACAGAGGTGTCAGAGATGCCTATCTTGAACTATTAGGATCTTGGAGAACCCGCCTTCAGCAGAGGACTCCTCTGGCATAGGTTGCCCTCTCCCTCACCTGCCTGTGTGGCCTTTGGAATTGAGCACTGTCTGGAGGTGTAGGGCAATGGTGAGTGTCAGACAGCAGGCACTCTGTCCTACCCCTCTGATGTGATTTCTACCCTGCCCTATGTCATTGGCTTCAGAGCACTGTGTCCAGGCACACCCAAGCCCCACTGGATCCTGTGGACTTTGGCAGGCTTTGGACCACTCTCTGAGAGGAGGCAAGGCAATGGATCTGGTCTCCATCATTCTGCCGACACCTAAGAGGTGTTCTCCCTCTTCTTGTTGCTTTCTTTTCAAGGCACACATGTGTGTTCTAGATGAGGCACTTGGGGAAAGAGGTACCGCTACATGAAAAGCACCACGTCAGTTGTGAGGTGGGTCACTGAGTCAGAATCCACTCTGGCTTCCTATATCATGGTTGAAGAAGGAGCAAGAAGCCCAGAGTTTAGTATCAGGCTCTGTGAAAATCAGGTTACAAAAACCAGTGAATTCATTCATCGTTTTCATTCAATGTAAAAAGAGACTAGAATTCACATGTCATACATGTGAGGTGTGTATGTGTGTGTGCGGTGTGTGTGCGTGTTGGAGAGGGGATGGACCTCAGCTAGAGGGTTGCCTGTCATGCTCAAGTCTCTGTCTTCTTTGGTATGGTGAGAGACAGCTTTTCTCAGGTGCTGGACATTTTCTCCCACATCTTAATGTTAAGAGATGTGCTGGGAGACATGGCTGCCCTCTCTGATGGGGCCTGTAACCCACAATTATTCAATAGAAGTGACTAGCCTTGATTAATGTCTCTATGGCACCTGTGCAGCCTACGCGATTCTTGGTGCCCAGAGGGTAAGTGAGGGGACGTTGCCAAGGGCCAAAGAAGAAAAGCTAGGGCGGATCATGCAGGCTAGGGGTAAGATGCAGTTCTAGGCCTGGGAGTCCAACCCAGAGGGCCACTGACGGATTCCCTCCAAGTGTGCGAGTAGAAAAGGGAAGGATGAACAGCCCGTTCACCACTGAAAGGTGGCACCTCAAAGTTGTTGTCTCTGCTTTTCTCCTGAGGCAGTGCCTTGACCCTTTGTCCTTCCTCGCTGTCCAAAGGTGGTGTGCCCATCCCTTGTCTCTCAGTTTCCCCTCTGATCACCCTGTGGAACTCAGGTTGGCTGACCAAAGGTCAGGTGGAACAGGCCTGTGGTTTGCCTTTGCCCTGGCTGGCTGCTGGCCTTCTGCACTCATGTCCAAGGCCTCCTAGCGGGCCTCAACTAGCGGGCCCAGTCCCCTTGCATGCCTGCACACAAGTGCCTGTCTTGAAGGGGAATTCTGTTCTTCTCGGTGGGTCTTGGGCCAGTGTTCCCAACATTCCCTGCACACCTCCTAACATCACATGTGCACCTGGAGTGCACACACGAGTGCGCACACATGTATGTGCACACGCCCTACTTGTGCACAGTGTTAGCTCCGAGACTCCTCTCTTCTCCCTCACTGACTTTGCCTACAAACAGAAAGCACAGTTTGGTTTTCTAGGTTAATGGACGGTAAGAAGCTTCCGGGCCAGCTAGTATCTCTGTGTTATTTGAATGTCCGAGGCATCAAGATCCTCATCTGTAGAATGGGGATGCCAACTTCAGGAGCTCCTCATGCCAACACATCTATAACGCTTGTCAGCAGGTGGCAATATTATCAAAAAGAGAGGCGGTGAAGGGATGGCTTAAAGGAGGTAGCTCATCAATGGATGTGTGAGGAAAGGGCCTGGATGAGGTAGGGCCTTGGGACTGCCAGGCCACTGAGGTGCTTGACTGTTGTGTGAGAGGCCCAGCTTTTCTGCTCAGTCTCACACTGATACTGTGTGTTTGTGTGTGTGTGTGTGTGTCTATGTATGTGTCCAGGCTTAATGCAAAGCTTATGAATTGGCTCCTATCAGTCTCTCTGCTTCATGCTTCCCTTGTCCGATCCATATACTGTCTGTCGATGAGGATTTTGGGTAGGTCTGGCTCAGGAGAGACCCTGCCTGTTTGCAGAAGGGAATGAGTAAGTGATTCAGCTTCCTATATGTTCCTGCTAAGGTTCCAGGAAAGGTGGTCACACTGAGAAGAGGGATGGAGCAGTGGACACATGACCTAGGTTGGTGGTGGGAAGGAACTCAGCTTGAATTTCCAAGTCTGGGCTTCTGGTATGGGGGGGGATGTTTCCTGCTCTGACAGGGCAGGGCAGGTCAGTATTGAACCATAAAAAGCCCTGAGACCCAGATTGTCCCTACTTCCTCAACCTCATAAGGGAACAGCCCCTGGCCTGGGCCACTTTATCTCCCTGAGGCTATTCCAAAGGCTTGAGGGTGGTCACTCATGTGACGGGGACTGAAACAACAGGATGACAACATCAGCTGCCCTCTGACAGTAAGGAATTTGGGGCCCTGTGGCACATAAAGATATCATCTTCCTGTGAAGATCTCGTTTCCCTCTTTCAAAAGCATTTATTTGCAGCCATCAGCGTGAATGGCAACATGTACGCTGAGGCAGGGACAGAGAAAGAAGATTCAAAATACCTACAAACAAACACAGCTTCAATTTCTCCCTTAATTCCTGAAGGTACTCCATGCATGCTCAAGGCCCCAAACCTCAGCCCTGACTCAGGCAGATTCATATACCTGTCTACCTACCATGAGGGAACTTGAGTGCCCTTTAGGTCCTGAAAGCAAGGCATGCTGTGTGCTCTCCTGGCCATCCTGCCCAGCTATCCCCTGACACTGGAGTGTTTACCAGCTCTCTTTCCTCTTATGACCCTGACATCTTCTTCTCATGTTTTGGTGTTCATACTTGTAGGACCCAGGTCTCCTGGCTCCCAGGGGGAGGGGGGCTCTCTCTCCCAGCAACTTGGATGGAATGCCCATCCTTTCCCAACAGGGCTACTGAAGTAGGTGGGTACCCCCCCCCCTCACCTCCCAGCAAGCTCAGAAGGCCACTGGGGAGGCAGGACCTGCTTACAACTGCACCTGAAGAGGCAACCTGGTCCTGTGTCTGGTCCATATATGTTTTTCCCTACTCTCCTTATCTGGAAGGGTCTTCCTCCTTCTCTCCCTGTTCAATAAGGTTCCCACCTATCAGGGTCCTCCTCCCTGTTGTGTGGTGGAGTCTGGCTTTGACTTGTCTTCAAAGGCTTCTAGTCCAGGGCTGGACCACTGCTCTACATTAACCTCATGCTCTGTAACCCATCCGGATCAGGGCTCAAGGTCCCAGATTATTTGCTGTGTGCCTATAGCCAGGTGCTAGCCACTGCTTCCCAGAATTTCCTAAAATGAGCCTCTGTGCTGAAAAGGTCACTGGACATGCCTCTTCCCCCAGACTTATGCCTCTAATCCTTGACCTCAGACACAGAGAACCTAAGCATAGGGACAGGAGACGGAGTTGTCCAGGAAATGGGATGTCACAAAGAGCCTGCCCCTCCTGTGTGGCCCAGGGCCAGTGAGGCTGAGTGGGCCCTCACACACAGCCGGCGGCCTGGCTCTATGCCAAAGGACACAAGGGATAGGAAAGGAGATGCCAGCCAGTGTGCCATCCTGAAACAAAACACAGTCGCTCTGGGGTTAGTTGGCAAGTCCAAACACAGCATTGGGAAGCAAGCAGAGGTCCTGTCCTCTCACTCTGAGCTCTGTCCAGGCTCAGCGTCCTCCCCGGAGAGGCTGCAAGGCAAAATGAGCAGCGGCATTAATCTGCTGATGGGTGAGAGAAATGTGAGCGTTACCCTGGGCTGGCCCCTCGGCTGCTCTCCCTCCCTAAGGAACTAGGAGGTGGCCCTGACATCTTTGCAAGGGTAGGAAAGAGCCCCAAACAATTCTTTTCTTAAATCAGCAAAATGGAAAAACAGATACTCAGGCACCATTGACGTTGATCCAGGTAGGAATGGCCGGTGGTGCCAGCGTGGGCTGAGGGGAAGTGAGGGCTGAGAGACCGTGTTTAGGACACAAATGGTCTGCACTCAGTGCCCAGTGTTCAAGCATGACGCTTGGCTTATACACTCTTCCCCCGAGATTCAGGCTGGGGAGGAACAGTCTCTGGGGTGCCTGGTGTCCCTCAGAGGGGATGGCCTGCTCTGTATGCTTTCCTGGCATTAGGCTCACCATCAACAACAGAGATGGTGGATCTGGGGACCCTGAGGGATGGAGCAGTGTGTAATGGTCCCTTAAAATGGAGTCTACAGTCCTCTTAGTCTCAGGGAGGGCTTGTGATGTGCCAAGAACATGTGGTTTGAGGGGGTGTGTGTGCGGCCTACTGTGGGCTAGCCCCTAGTGGCCAGTGAGGCAGTTGTGTGGGAGCAAGGGCAGTGGCTGCTCTGAGGCTGTGTGTGTGTGTGTGTGTGTGTCTGTGTGTGTGTGTGTGTGTGTGTGTGTGTGGGCACTGGGGAGGGGGAGGAGAGATGGCTACTGGCTCTGTGACAGGGAGTCACACTTCAGGAACCTGCAAGAGAGGGGAGGAGAAAAGCGACACAAAAGCGTCCTACGAAGGAACAGACCCGACCACAGCTGGAAGGAAGGCAAACCTTTGAATCAGGTCCTTGAAATACAAGCTGCAGGAAGCTAGAACATTTTGGTGGACTTCAAACTCTCTGCCTTCAACAACAATTTTCAGGTCTGTAAACGCTTTCGCTCTGCGTTGCTGGTTCAATTCCTTCAACATTTCTGCAGAATAGAGAAGACAGACAGGGCCAGGTTCCCATTAAGAGGTTTTTATTTTTTATTTTTAATTAATTTTTTTTTTTCAAGAAGTAGAGAAATAGAAAATACTTGATATTCTTTCTTGGCAAAGCTGGCTGAACACTGACAGTCAAAAGAGGCCACAAACAATGTGTCAACAAGCAGCCACTGGGAGGGGCTACATAACCAAGGGAGTAACAACTTAAGAAAAGCAAAAACAAAACAAAATAAAACAAAAAAAAAAAAAAAACAAAAAACAAAAACAAACCAAAACCCAAATGTGATTTTAAAAAAACAAACAAACCCAGATACTGAAAGATCAGGGAGCAGGGTGGGGAATTAAGAATTCCCCACAAATTAGAAACAAAAAATACATTACCACAAACAGCTACAAAAAAAAAAATCTATCTTAGAACCATGGAATAAGTTCTCCAAATGCCAATGGTGCCGATGTACCAAGTAAAGCATGGCATTGTGATGCAAGATGGGCGGGACATGGTTCAGAAGAACAAAACCCACAAACCCTGCAGAAACAGCATCCCCTCTGTTAGACACTCAAGCCATGGTATGGAACAAGTTTCCTGGGAAGGGAAGCCGGAGAACAGAAGGCCCAAGGAGGGTTTGGCAAGTGCCTCCTTCCATCTCACACTTTCAGGGACGTCTGGGGTAAGCAAGCAAGCAAGGGGTAAGGTGGGTTGGGTGGGGGTGTTTCTCTGCATCAGCCTCATTTTCTAGGCTAGCCTTCCAGGATGCCCAGCCTTGCCAAATGCCTGTGCATTTGACCACGGGAAGCTGGTTTGCAGACTCTGCAGGTCTTAGGAAGTGGCTTGGGGATGGAATGGTGTTATTTCTTGCCCCAATGTGTACCTACCTTCGCCCGGAGTCTTGGCCACCGGGGCTGGCACAGACAGAATCCAGGCCTGTGGGCTCCAGACCTAGGGACGTCAACATCTTCTCCCAGACCCAACCCAAGGGCTAGAAGGGAGGAGGAGAGAGGGGCCTACCAGCTAGCCCATTCAATTAAGGTATCTTTTTCCCTTTGCTGAAGTTATGGCTTTAGGATGAGCATCATTCCTCCCTGGCCCCACCACATCTGGCTACATTCAGGACTCCTCATCCTTTGCATGTAGTAGTTGGACATCACAGAGCCCTAGATCCTTGTGTCAGGCTGTCCTAGACTGTCATTAGACAGTTAAAGGGGACAATGACAGGAAGGTTCCCTTACCATCACCCTAAGTCCTCCAGGTCTCTGTTGAGTGAAGCTGGTTTTCTAGAATACACTCTGGTCTTCCCTACTTCAGTACCAGTTGAGTGCTGAGAATACCCTAAGCCCTACTTCTTATTCAGGATTTGTCACAAGGTAGTTAGATGGCCTTGGGTGAGTTACCTCAACCTGTGGCAGGTCCTCCATGCCTCTCCGAGCCTCTCCATTGATACCTGTCAACAGGGAGCTGAGGTTCCTATTTCTGTTTGCAGAGACCAGTGGGGTCACATGATCTAGTCCAGCTCAGGGATGACAATAGGATTAGTGGGCCTTGACAGTCCTGCAGGCCGTCCTTCACAGGTATACCCTGGGCTCGAGCTCTGCTGAAGACAGAGGATACGGATCCTAGAAAACATGCTGCATGTGGGCACCGAGGTGGTGGAAGTGTCCCCTGAGCCACGGGTTACGCTAAGCCATGGACCCGCCACCACATGTTAGGCTGACTTGGACTGTGGGAGAATGTCTGGAGGTGTGCGTGTGGAATACTCTGGCTGGGTCCTCCATCTTCAGCCGGGCACAGAGACAAGGCTGGTGAGCTGTGTGGCTGGGTTTAGGTGAGCAGAGAGCTGGAGAGCAACAGGAATGCCACAGGTGGCAGGTGAGACTACATCCTGAGAACCGTGCCAAGGAGCTTGAGCTTAATCCTGTGGTGAATTAAGCTCAAGGGAATCCCAGCGAGCCTGCTTGTTGAAAGTTAACGGTGTAGCATATGGTCAGCACCTACTGTGCCCAATGTCACTGAAGCAGATTCAAACTGCTGTTGGTGGTGGACCTCTTCTATGATCTCACTGAAAGATGAAGAGGCTTAATGGAGACTGCAGAGCAAAGAAAGCATTTAGGCCTCAGCTGCTTTGAGATGGGAGGGGGAAAGGAACATCTGAGAAAGGGGGGGTGGGGAGAGTTTGACTTAGGCTGAGCCTGGAGAGAAAGAGGCGGTAAGGCACGAGCGGTAGAGAGAGGCCCAGGATGGAGACCAACGGACAGGGCTCGGGGAGGTTGGCAGGGCACATGTGAAGGTGCCTTGGATGCCCACAGAGCCTGCAGCTGAGTGAACCTGGTGGGTTACATCATTTATGAGTAAAGAGGGGGGTAGAGATAATGGTGGGAGAGAAGTCCAGGTGGAGATTCTAAACTCTTAGAGCATTAAAATATTTTTAAAATGTAAAAGGTGTGTGTGTGTGTGTGTGTGTGTGTGTGTGTACACATGAGTGCGGGTACTGGCAGAGACAGGAAGAGTGCATTAGTAGCTGGATCTACAGGCAGTGTGAGCCACCTGACAGGGTGCTGGGAACTGAACTCAGGTCCTCTGGAAGAGCGGTACGCATTGTCAGCTGTCTCTCTAGCTCCTGCATCCTAGTTCTCATTTCTGGACTTGTCACAGGGTGGTTAGTGGCCCTGGGTGAGTTACCCCAGCCCGTGGTGCCTCCAATTCATGTAGGACAAAATAGCCTTGTGGCTCTCTGATCATCATACTGTGTCAGAAAGCAGACCCCCAGTTGCTTGTAGGAGTCAGCTAGTGGTAGGGCCGGGCCAACACCCATTCTTGGACCTACTGTGCTCTGATGTTTCAGCGGTTTTCCCTACAGGCCAAGGTTCTGGCAAGGACTCTAACCACAGCCTTCATCCCAGCAGCAACACTGGCTGCACCAGGAATCCCAAGTCCAGGTCCAGATCTGACAAGGTGCCTGGGATTCGGGTATCACCTCTCTACACATGGGGGTTTCCCGCTCTCTGCAGCTCTACCTTTTCAGAAATCTGATTTCATAGTTGGGGACGATTATTCACTTCCAGAGGAAAATTTCCAATTTGTGAAAGTGCTCACCAGGGGATCCCTTTTCACGGCAGGCCCAGCGCATTCCAAGTATTGATCAGTTGGTATGTGCTTGCCACTGCCTGCGGCGTGCTGCCGGGGAGGGTGGGTACCACAGTCCGTACTTGTCAGAAGCACGCCCTGAACCCATAGGAGGAAGCCAGGACCTTCTGGCCTGGGGGGAAGATGCTTGCCTTCCTCACCCTTGTCTACGAGCAGAATAACCCTCCTGAATTTTTAAGGTGTCTCTTGGAAACAGTCCAAAAAGTAGGGCCTGGTATGGGAAGGGCTGCAGGATTTGGATGGAACCTGGACCAAGCCTGTGTTTCCATGGCTCCTGGCAGCACCTTGTACCTCTCGGATTCAGGCTGGACCAGAGACCCTTGGGCTCTCTCCAGGCAAAGACTCAGTGGTACCATATTAGTGAGGGTGCTGATAATCTGAGCCCACCTGGAGAGCCTCAGCTTTGGCCTCCATCCCTGCTGCCTGGCATCAGGCGTCTTTCCCTGGTCTTCTTGGCTTTGAGGGGAATACCCCACCCCCATGCTTATTGACTTGGCTGCTCTGTGCCTTGCTTCCCTTGCCCTCCACACACATTAGGGATTCCCCTCCCACTAAGACCACCTGGCAAGAAGCACAGGATCAGAGTGCTTCCCATTTCCAGCCTGCCTCCTTCCAATCCACTTCCGTACTGCAGCTCCCTACAGCATTTCAGCCATTGGCCCCTGGTTAAACCACGCCTTCAAGGGTGAGTAGAGGGAGTAGGGTGTCCTTGAGCCCCAGCTTCTCCTCTACTTTCCTTTTCTTTCTAGTGAAATACCCCTGTGCCCTAGATAGCACTCTGCTTCCAAACATGCTCCCTTCTGCCCAAGTCTTTCTCCCTTATTCTTCATCTGGTTGATCACCATTGGTTTTCCATGGCAGTCCTGATGTCATCTGGTTCCAGGCTTCCTTGCCACTTTCTCCCTATAGCCCCTGCCCTCTGCCTCTCCATTCATGCTTTTCTCAGCATCCTGAGCTGCCTTTATTTTTTCACAACATACTATGCCTTGTAATTATTTATTTACACATCTGCCTCCTGCACCAGACTGTGTTGTATTTACATTTTTTACCTGCAACACTCAGCTCAGGGCCTGACACGTGTTTAACCCACACAGTAAGTTGCAAAAGTTCTGTGCTCTAAAGAGGTCATTTTCCACCCTTTGAATTGTGGCTGGTCTTAAGGAATGCAGCAGAGAGCATCTTATGTAGGTGTCAACCACAGCCTCAAGGAGACCTGCTTGCCTTTGCTACCTCTGGAGAACCTCACCACCATCTCCACACAAATAAACTGGGGCTAGCCTAATGGAAGATGAGAGATGGCATGGAGCAGAGATGAGCCATTCCAGAATGTCATGTAGAGTAGCCAGACTCTGCCAGGATCAGCCTGACCTAATCCTCAAATTGCTTAACCAGAACCACTGTCTAGGTGAGTGAGTTACCTTTTAAGCCAGTATGTTTGAGAATTGCTGGTTAGCCTAGCCTCTTGATTCAGAAGGCAGGAATAAGTGACAGAGTCATGAACTCAGGGGACTTGCCTCTGTCAGTTTTCCCTTTGTTAGCTTTGGTATATGGCTAATTTAAAAAAAAAAAAGTGCAAACATTCCACTGTGCCCATCTCTTAAGTGTACAGTTTAGTGGTGTCAAGCACACATACACTGCTTTACAACTTATTGCTGGAATCTTTCCCAACTGGAACTGTATATCCCCCAGCCCCTGCTCAACATTATACATCGGTCACCATGAGTTTGACTCCCCTGGAGATGCCGTGTATGTGAAACCACAAACACTTGTCCTCCTGGGATTGGCTTATTTTACTTGCATGCCTTCAAGGTTTGTCTACGCTGTGCCGTGTGTAAGGATTTCCTCCTGACTCAGAGCTGATGGTAAGCACATCCCGCTTTACATCCCATTCACCTGTGAGTGGACGCTTTTTGGCTTTGCTGACTGATGCTCTTCCAAGCCTGATGATCTTCTACCCCAGCTATGGCTATCTCTAGCCACCCCAATCTTCAGCTCCATTGTACTTGGTTGGAATGAAATAAACCCCACAGACCCAGCTTCCAGGGCATGAGAGGGACCAGGTGATGCTAAGATGGGCTGCCTGGAGCTGCCTGCTTATTTAGAGGACAATGAGACTACAGACAGACCCAAGACTAGAGATGAAGCTGCGGCCAAATCTCTGCATATTTTTTACCAAATGACACAAGTTATTTGTCAGAGACTAATGGGCTCATTCCAGCTTGTCTAGAAGGGCTATCTGACATGGTAATAAAGAGAAAGGGGTGTCAAATATTAAAAGGCAAAGAATTCCAGTGGCTCTGCAGCAGAGAAGCCCATTAAATCAGAGCCCCGAGAAAGGTTGTGTAGCCAGATGATTTTTTTTTTCAGGGCTCAAGCAGGAACCCAGCTAGGTGATAAATGTTCCTGGCCCCGTTGGTATTTATGACACATGTATGATAAAGGACCTGAAAACATTATAAACTCAGAGCAGTTGGGAAATACACCGAGAAAGCCCAGGGAAGACTGTGTCACGCATACCCAGAGGGCAATTCATCTGGGAGCAGGGCAGCTGCATGTGCGCTGACACCATGGGGACAAATGAGAGCGTGCACAAGCAGCCTCCTCAGTGGATGCTTTGTACAGCCATGCCAGCCACGAAGTGCTAGGAGCCAGCTCTCCTTTCAGCTCTGAAGTCTTCACAAAATGAAGAGAAGCATCTCCCCTCTTTCCCTGGATGGATGCCCTTATCCCAACGCCCAAGGTTTGCCCAGGAGTTGGCAGTTTGGGCCTGGGGAGAGAATGACTGGGAAAACTTGATGTTATCATTGAGTCACACAGTCTTCTGCTACCATGAGGCCCTTTCCTTCTCTGGGGGTGGGGGTGGTCCGGGATGGGCCCTTACTGTTAAACTCCTCTCTGTGGACTCATACAGCCTTCCAGGGTCTGCTCTTACTTTTAGTAACAGCTTCATCATCCCGACATGTTCCCACCCTCTGAGTTTATGCCCCACACTTCCTGCTCTTTTGACCAAGTCATTTATTATACTTAGGGTCTCCCAAGGTCCCGTGAGCCTCAGCTTTATGCAGCCTCCTCTAGGGATTCTCACAGAGTCCCCTCAGTCACACCAAGCTTTGCCATCTCCTGTGGTCCCATGAGACTTTGTTGGTGCCTCAGTATCAGGTAGAGATTGTTGGCTGCCTGCCTCTGTCCAGAGGACTCCATTATCTACCTGTCTCCTCTCTAGGCTGTGATCTTAATGGATTATCTCTGTATACACACACACACACACACACCAACCACCCCCCCAAAAAAAACCCACAACAACCCTTTCTCTTGTGATAGGAATCCAGGTGGGCTACAGAAGACACGGGAAAGTGTGGGAAGCTGTCAGAATGTCCTTAAATGTGATTCAGCTGAACTGGTAGGAATGCATAGAAGCAGATGGCCAGGTTGTAGAAGCAAAGTACCCTCTAAGCCTAGGAGATATCAGTGCTAACAACACAGCATCAGTAGCTCCACGGTTTGGTTGAAGTTTCATTGCCAAAGCACTGCCCCATTCACGACTTAGGTCTTTGGGAAGAGACTGAATTGTTCTCTTCAGTTCCAGTTGTTGAACCCCAAATGACCTTTGTAGGAAGGACCAACTACCTTGGCTGACGTGCACTGGCTAGAGAGGAGCCATCCTTTTAACACTTCAGGTTCTAGCAGTCTAGATGCTAAGGTTTACCCAAGTGTAATCCAATAACCAGTTCCACGCATCAACATATCATGCCGGGAGGGATCAGGGTGGGAGTTCTTCCTTTGAGAGGGACTTAGGGGAGGGCACGCATAGAGTGTTGACTCACTTTTCTGTTGCTATGATAGAATACTCCTGCCAACAGCTTTTCTGAGGGGATATTAATGCATCATGTTGGAGAAGGCATGGTGGTAGGAGTGTGACGAAAAGATGGCAGACAGGGAGCAGACTGGTCACATTTCATCCTCACAGGAAGCAGAGAGCGAGACAGAACAGGAAGTGTGGCCAGGCTATAGAGCATTAAAGACCATCTCCAGTGACAGACTTCCACCAGCAAAATTCTACCTCCTGAAGTTTCCCCATGCTATTCTCAAACCACACCACCCACTCTGGAGCACACGTTCAAACACACAAGCCTAGGGGAGACCTTTCTCATTCAAACGCCACAAATGTCATGACCCAGATCCAACCAAAGGAACCTGGCCAGATGGTGGTTCCCCCATAGGGTGGTGAGGTAGGACCTTGGCTGAGCAAGGAAGGCTCCTGGGTAACCCTTGAGGCTGCAATCAGAGGAAGTGCCTAGCTAGGTCAGCCTTCACTAAAGATGCCTTTTCTGTCTCCCTCCCTCCCTCCTTTCCTATCTTAGTTTTTTTAAGACAGGGATTTTCTGTGTAGCCCTAGCTGTCCTGGAACCCACTCTGTAGACCAGGCTGGTCTTGAAACCACAGATCTGCTGACCTCTGCCTCCTGAGTGCTGGGAGGCATGCACTACCACTGCCTGGCTTAAGATGCTTTCATTTGGCTCCTTTTTCTGCTTGGAGGCTGATCAGGTGATACTCTGAGATGAGAGGAGGAAAACATCATGAGGGTTCTGTGTTGAGAAAGATCTGAAGGCAGCTAAAGTTTGGGAGAAGCTAGATGAGAAGTGAGGTCAAAAATAGGGATGTAAAGGAGTCTACAGAGGAGGGGTGGAACTCTGGGGTGACCCCTGGAGTGTGGAGAACTGCAGTGCAATGGGCTGAAAGGTGAGCAAATCAGGACCCTGGGAGGCTATGAGGGGACTGGAAACCTGCATGCAGAGTGTGGAAGGACCAAGTGGGAGACTGAGGCAGAGGGGCTAGTAGCAGCCAGAGGGCATTTAGGAAGCAGGGAGTCCCTGTAATCCTCACACGATCTAAGAATACAGCATGGTAGCAAAGGAGGGTGGTGTCTTGAAGGACATAGGCTCTAATGACAAAGGGAGGGTGAGGCTCAGATATGGTCCCAGTGAAATGGTGGTGGGGACCTCACCCTTGTGCTATCATAAGTGCTCTTGTCTTTATGAAACTATTTGGCCTGCAGTGTATTAACTCAGAGGTTATACTTCTTTCCCACTGGATAGTTCTTCATGGGGAGGGACTGGAGTTAAGAGGTTGTGACAGTTATTTGGGGCCAAGACAAAGAGCCAAGTTCAGAACCTTGGAGAGCTACACATACCCAGTACTGTAGGCAGAAAGTAGGTGGTTAGGAAGCAGCAGCCTGGGACAATCTAAGTCACCCAGGGCTGTGGAAGAGACTGGGGGACTCACACCTCCATCAGGGGCCGGCTGAGACCCTGAGTCCCAGGAACTTGCGGTGGTCTAAGTACCCTGTGGTATATTCCTGTGTGCTAGAGGTAGTGGGTGTGTGGCAGGGGCGTGTGTGAATGAATGCACATGCCCTGGGGCAGTGCAAGGAATACACTGGCATAACTATGCTAACAGGGACAGGCACTGAGCAGGGGAGGAGACAGCTGGTTCTGCCTAAGGGACCCAGGGGGGCAGCATGGGGGTGTGTGTGTGTGCTTGTCTAGGGAAGTCTCATAGGGAAGCAAAGCAGAAGCACCTGAGGTGGCTGAGGTGCAAGCTGAGAAGGCTCCAAGGTTTGGAAGGGGCCATGAGACACTGAGCTCATTGGTGACTTCTGTGTGTAGGTGACCCAGGGCAGGGAGGGAGTGAAGGTGTAATTGCTGCTTATGTCAGATGGAAAATTAAGCGTACACGAGGTGGACGAAGCTAAAGCTGAGTGCTACAGCCTTTGCTTAGCATACACACGCTGATGCTTAGATCTGAACTGACTCATTGTGGCCAGAGGTGCATTCATGGGGCCTGCACTCATGGGCGAGGTCCTGGAGTTTCTATCATGAAAATGTCCGTTTATGCCACTGTGGTGTCCCCAAAGGGCTGGCACTATGGTTGATCTGGCTCTGTGGCCTCCATTTTTGCTCTAATCCCCAGCTCAACTCCTGAGCTCCAGCCAATGCCTTCCCTGTGATTTTGTCAGAGCTGGATTCTGTGGCTGGCATCCCAGGCTCCTGACTGCAGACATGCCAGTCATTAATGCTACTTACAGCAGGGTCTATGGATGCTGGAAGAACACAGGTATGCAAATGGATGTGCGCAGTTACAGGGGATGGGAGGCTTAGGCTGGCCTTCAAAGTGGAACTTATTATGGGTAGAAGAGAGGAGACTTTCTTGGTGACCTGCATGTGCAAAGGCCCAGGGCCATGTTTTACTGTATTCCAAGTATGGACAGTTGGCAAAGGGGGCAGTAAGAAATGTGGCTAATGGTGCAGGTTAACATCCACAGGAAAGATGAAATAAGCTGTGTTAAGGAATCTATAAATCTTTAAATTTTAAATGCGTGTATGTGTGTGTATGTATACATACATATATGAGTGTAGGTGCCTAATGAGTCCAAAGAGTGTGCCAGATCTTCTGCAGCTGGAGGTACAGGTGGTTGTGAACCACCAAACTTTTGGGTGCTGGGAACTGAACTCGGGTCCTCTGCAAGAGCAACAAACACTCTTAACCATTAAGCTATTTTTACAGCCCCAAGAACCCATAGATCTGAAGCTTAGAGATGGAATTAAGAAAAGTTACATAGATGGCCTTGGGCACAGATATTTGGGGTACATGTCTGGAAGATGGAGCACCTTCCAGTAGTGGCTGCTGCCAGCAACACAAGAGAGCTGTAAGGAAGAGGCCTCTTGGGGAAGCAGAGTCAGAGGGCTTCCAGATTTGGTATAGAGTTTGGCCCCAGGGGGTTGAGGAGGCCATTACTGTCTCCTTCTCTGTCAAGTATAAACGTCTGTTTCCAAAGCACAGTGGGGAGTTGGCACAGCCACCACATCCTCCAGGACAGACAGCCCCAGGGTGGAGACAATGGGCTTCTGACTCAGAGCTGAAAGCAGGCCATCATGCTTCCTCATCACTGGTCCCTCTGCCAGGGCACAGTGGCTAGTCAGAAACCCCGAGTGAGAGCTCTGCTTCCTGCTTCATGTCCCTGAGCTCCTCAGTCATTGTTAAAAAACACATCCTGGCCCCCTTTCTAACCCAAGGCGTCAGCCCCCTCACCTGCCTGACTCCTGGCTTCTGACATGGCAGTATGTGGGGTACTGAGAAGGGATCTGCTCATGATGCAGACCTCAAGGTAGGTTGGGAATAGAAGAATGGCAAAGAGCTGGATAGGAAAACAGTATCCTTATCTAAGGTACAAAGAGTCCAACAAGCAGGAACCCAGCCTCAGAGTTTAAATTCTCATGCTGTGTTATTTTGTTAGATTCATTTTGGGGGGAACTAGATCTTCAAAGACCTGGTCAGTTGGGTTTGGGAAAGATAGTCACCTATTCCAGTAACAGGAGAGCTCAGAGATGGGGCGGGGGCAGGTAGAGGAGAGACAGAAGGAAAAGGGAATCCTTCCACGGCTCTCTTCCGTCTGCTTTAGTCCAACTCATTATTTGCAAAGCATTCTGACAACCACCATCCCAGCAAATAAATCAATAGTTTTAAAGGATTTGCAAGAATTATTGAACTGGAGCAGGGAGTACAATCAGTTCAAGTACCCAAATAAACAGGGAAATGAAACAGAAACCCTGGATGCCAGGGGCTAATGGCAACTCCAGATGCTGTGGAGGGGGAACTCACAGCAGCCCCGAAAACTGGGGTTAGGAGGTGGGAGGGGGAGAGTGTGTGTGCGCTTGTGTGTGGTGGAGGCACAAGGACCTTTTCCTGCCCATCGCTGTCCTCCACAGTCTCCCAGGGGACTGTCTATCCCTGGTTCTCCATCCGGGTCCACCTCCCTTTCCCTCTGTGTGCAGGTTAGGTCTGGGAACCATATCTACCTCTTGCCCTTTTGGGTCTTTTGTATCATACAAGTCATGTCCATTGTCATCTGAGGAAAATTAGGGGATCCTAACAGGCATAAAGAAGAAAGTGGGGCTGTGCCTCCAGTGGGTTAGGCCCTGTAGAGAGAGGAGGTCAGGCACTAGCCAATGGGACAGCACAGTGGCAGGTGATGACCCGGAGCTTCATCTGTCTGGGAACGGCTCTCAACTCACATCTGGTGTGCCAGCTCACCCAGCCCACCCATCATACCCACCCAGCTACAGCCCACAGTGTGTGTGTGTGTGTGTGTGTTTAAATCAGGTAATGAGGTACCTGGGGTTGGAAGGATCAACCAGGGGCTATATTGACACTCCCTCACTCTCCCAGATTTGGCTGTGACTTTCCCCAATGTCCTCTATCAGTCCCTTCTTCCATCCACTTCTGTCTTTTGGGCAATCGCTGGTGGATTAAAAAAAAAATGCTGACTCTCACTCTGTATCTGTAACCACTGATCTCCAAAGCCACTCTGGACAAAGCTACAGACGCTGTGCTCCAAGTGACAACCTACAGTTAAAGACCTCAAGCACAAGCAGGGAGGCCTATTTGGTTACACAGCCTATGCTTTTGGACCCTCTGGATCAATTTCTTTAGCCTGGTACTGTTTCCTGTTCTATCAGCCAAGTATAGGATTTAATCATAGCTCTTTCTGCCCAGGTCATCTAGCTTGGCTGTTGGCTTTTCCTGGGAAGCTGAACTTACCAAAGTCTATACTAAATTCACAGACCTACATTTTACAAATGCACGGGGTATAGTTACTCAATAGTTGGCACCCTGTGTCAGTGGGCCTGGGCTTGTACACATGCCTAGGAGCGATGCCTCTCTTTAGGGTAGGCTAGGCGAATAGTAGCCACATTGGACCCTGGCCGTTGGGCCTCAGCTAGCTGAGGGTGGGCAGAGTGGGCATGTAGTAAAGGGAACCACCCCTACCCAGACCCAAACGCTGGAAAGACAAGTCAGGGTGCAGACAGCAACAGGTCACATAGTGCTTGCAGAGCATCACTGCGAGGGGGGCCCATGGGAGGAGGAGACACAGAAGTGGTCCATGACACGGGGAGTGGAGGAGGCAGATAGTGCTCGCACAAACATGGCACAAGATGGACCTGGGCATCAGATTTACCCGGAAACTTAAAAAACGACTGATGCTGGGTGTGGTGGTCCACGCCTTTAACCCCAGAACACGGGAGGTGGAGGCAGGAGCATCTCTGTGAGTTTGAGACCAGCCTAGTCTACATAGCAAGTTCCAGGTCAGCTAGGACTACATAGAAACCTTGCGTCAAGAGAGAAAGAGCCCAGGCTCTACCCTCTGTAGGTTCTGAGTGAACTTAGGCACTCTAATTTCTTACAAAATATTCTTTAGAACGAGCGTGGGTGTGTGTGCATGTGTGAAGGCCCAAGGTCCATTGATACCCAGTGTCTTACTTGATTGCTCTCTACCTTATATATTGAATGAGACCCCCCTCCCCCAAACCCAGAGCTCAGCATTTGGCTAGTTTGGCTAGCCAGCCTGCTTAGAGGAGTCCCTGTCTCCATCTCCCTTACTCGGGGATCATTGGAGGGGTGCTATGCCCATCTGGACTTTTATGTGAGTCCTGTGGATATGAACTCTGGTCCTCAGGTTTGCAAGGCAAGTGCATTACCCCCTCACCATTTCCCCAGCCCCAGCACAGGCTTCCTAAGAGCTCTCAGGAGATTCCATTGTACAATGAAAGCAGAACCTCCGGTTTCATGGCCATGAACTGCTGTTGGTTTTGCCTTTTTATTTTTACTCCTCAAGTGTCCAGATCGGCTCTCAGAGTGCAAAGACATTTACTGAAAAAAATAAAATAAAATTAAGGAATGACAGCTCGACAGCTCCAAGAGCCAGCAATTCATGCAAATGAATGCAAATAAACACACACTTTCATACATATGTTTATGCAAATATTCTTGTGGTCCTGCAAATCACTCACTTGCCTGCAAGCAGCCACCTACCATTTCTTGGTGAGAACCCCAGGCAGGGGGCCTGGGTTAATGACAAGTAGTATCATAACCTCCCGGGATGACATATCTATTAGCAATCTTACCTCATAAGTCCTAGAGAACGGCACTGAACTGAACTCTGTCCACATCTCCCCCAGGCCCCACCACTCACTCAAGACTGCAGGTGAGGGAAGGCTCATGAACAGCTGCCTGATGGACACACCAAGGCTACCAGGACCGTGGGCAGAGAAAGCAGTTATTGCAGCCTCATGGGTGCCTGGAAACTGCTGTGGGGACAAGGACTGGTTGGCTTTAGCTCAGTGCCAGTCTGGGTGGGCTGGCATATGGCAAGGCATTCATCCCGCTTAGACAGTGTGCGCCCCACTCCCATACCCTACAGCTCATTGGTCCCAGCGGGAGACACATTTCAGAAGAAAACACTGTCCAGTCGAGATCACAGACGGGTGCCCTGATGCATATCTATGTCTCCATCAAGCTTACCGAGGTGGCACACGTCTGCCCGCACCCCTGGTGCTGCCTGAGGTGTGTCTGTGTGTCTGGGGGCAAGTGGGGAGAGTTTTGAGTGAATCTAAAGCTACCCTGAGTGCTGTGTTCTGGCCTTTGGGGGTCCTAGATCAGCCTGCTTTGCACAGCTCTGGAATGTCGCTCGCACTCAAGTTCTTATTGTCCCAGATGCCCCATCTGGGAGGTAGATGCCACAAGCATTTGGAAAGGCTTCAGGACATTGCAAGGCAAGGTTCCCGAAGGCTGGGTCTGGCTTGTCTCCTGTTGACTGACAGGAGGAAGTGTTTACCTCCTCCCAACATGCCTCCCCTCCTTCTTAGCTCTCCTGTGACTGCACATACAATGTGGGGAGGAAGAGGTATGGCCTGACTCCATTCTGGCATTCATCTTGAGGAAGGAGGGAAGGGCAGACAGGCCACAGTGCTTGTGTTGGGGAGAGGCAGAGAACTTCCAGCCCATTCAGCCTGGATAGGATCTTTGTAACTAATGCCTCAGTAGAAACCAGAACTCAGTTCAGAATTCATGTAGGATTCTGAAGTCAGCAAAGACCTGTTCCAGCAACCTCTCTGGACCTCTGTGATACCTACTCATCCAAGCCCTAACAGCCCCTGTGTGTTTGAATGAGAATGGCCTCGTGGCATTGTTGGAGGAAGTATGTCACCAGAGGCAGGCTTTAAGGTCTCAGAAGCTCAAGCCAAGCCTAGTGTGTCTAATTCTCTTCCTGCTTCCTGCCCCAATCCCCATGTAGAACTCTCAGCTATATCTCTAGCACCATGCCTGCCCGCATGCCACCATAATGGTAAACAAACCTCTGAAAGGGTACACCAGCCCCAATTAAATGTTTTTCTTCATAAGAGTTTCCATGGTCGTGGTATCTCTTCACAGCAATAGAGACCCCACAAGTAAGATACCCCATGCTTCTAGAGCAGAAGGAGGTTCCACCATACTGGGTTGGAAGACAGCTCAGCCTTGCTAACATCACAGGTCATTCATTCTCAGCCCTTGTCTCAACATTTTCCATGAAGAAGGAAGCTTTTACACACAGTTACCTTCCAGAGGAGCAGCTGGACCCAGCTCTGCCACAAGTCAGTTGCCCAGCCTCTGGGAGGGCCAATGCCTCCAAGGGTACTGTCTCCCTCCTCTTCACTTCTCTGGCTGGCTTAAATCCAGTTTTAAAGGGCAATTCTACCCTTTAATTATTTCTGGCTGACCCTTCACCTCTTCAGCTCCTCTGGGCTGTTGAGGAGATTGGCTGCCTCCAGTTACACAGCTGCTGAATGATAAGGGACATAGGAGATAAGGCCCCTCCTCTGGAGGGGAAGGGGAGTCCTCACCTCCAGAGCCTGCATGATGGTTGGCTGGGGGCTCTCCCGGTGGGCCTGAAGTATGACTTGACCTCACCCACCTGTAGAACAAAGGCAGGCGGGCTCTGGGGAGAGCTCAGAGCCCTGGGTCAACTTCTGCAGTTAACACAGTCACCAAGCTGACAACAAAGACACTCAATGAGGCCACCTTACCCCAGGACCCCTAGGCTCGTCATTTGTGGGGGACTACTGTTGAGAGTTCAGACGAGTCCAAACCTTAGAAACCTTAAGAACAGAATAAAGTACAGAATCTATATCTAGGGCCCAGAACTTAAAATTCTGAGTTCCATGACCACGGAGAGAACAAGGCTTGACAGCCTAGCCCCAAAGGCTGGCCTCCTGATATAAAACCTGGGAGCTCAGACCTCCCGTAGCAGTCTGGAGAATCCTCTCAGCCCCACAGTGCTATGACGCTCCCGTCCCTGCCTCCAGTTCTCTGACTGGCACCTGACAGTGTGCAGGGTATTAATTATGGTCAAAGCTTTTCAACATGCAATAAAATGCCTTTTAAAACATTCCGATGGGAGGTGATTAACTCTATTAAGTGGCATTATGGATCGTCCTATCTGTTGCTTTCATAAACATAGTTGTAGGCGGAATGTTTTATTACGGGCATAAAAATGTCCCGCATTACAATGCATAAGCACATATTGATGTATTTTTTTTTACTGCGCTGCCGCCCCAATCCCCAACCACTCCGAAAAGAAACTACACGTCTTAATAATTTATGCTCCAAGTTTTAACCAGGATTATCAATGGCAGCTTTTGAGCCTTCTCTTTTGGCAACACAATAGATCATAGTAAAAATGCACCGACAAGCGATGTGTCCGTTTGATTTTTTCCACCTGAATCAGCAGCCCAAATTCCAGACACAGCAGTTTAGGGCAAGCCGCACGCTGAAGAATTTAAGTCTAAGCATTTAATCTGTTCTTTCCATAAATTTCTGCTGCTTGTGCTTTATAATGATTCTACCAGAGGAAGTTTATTTATATCGAAGATTCCCAGCATCAGCACATTGAGAACACAACGCAATCGCTCAGTCAATAGCTTACAGCCATGTATAATATCACTCCGGAAATCAAAAGCCCATTTGAAGAAGAGAAGGCTCAGATTAAAGTCACTTTAAGACATCAATAACTTGGACTGGCTGAGGAGAAGATATAAATATCCGGCGTGCGCATATGCAAATAGGAACTCGCAGACGCGCTACCTCCGCACGCGCGGGAACCTCCCGGTGGGGACTTGCGGCACGTGACGGCGGCGCCTGGGGGCGGGGTGGGCGGTGCCTCGCTGTCACCCGGGAGGGGCCGACGGCACGCCCGTCCTGCATACTGCGCCTGCGCGACCCGCGGACCGCAGCTTGGGCTGGCAGAGGGCAGGGCTCTGGTGTGGAAAGACCCAATGAAGGAAAAAGGCCACCTAGAATGGCACGTGCGTCATGCAACCGGAGCGTTCATCTGTCTGCTAGACCCAGAAGAGCCTGTCCTAGAATGCACCTTTTTTTCTTGTATCTCCCTGGGAGACTAGTCATTATCTTAGCACCCTTATCCCCAGGGGGGAGAGGTAACCCCAAGGTTTGTAGGGAAACAAAGCTTTCAGAGGAAAGAACTTGTCCAGACCTCGCAGCGAGTGAGCCTCAGAATCAGGGTCAAGCCGTGCTCATTAAAAATTAAGCTTTTAAACGACCGCCTTTTGCTGTCTCATTTGCTCATTGTGGAGACTCAGGTCCTTAGGGCAGGGCAGATGCAGCAGGAAAGTTTAGGGTTCACTTGTGAAAACGAAGCCCCGAGTCTGAAGAGCACAGTAAAGGAGAGAGAGAGAGAGAGAGGAAGAAGAAGAAGAAGAAGAAGAAGAAGAAGAAGAAGAAGAAGAAGAAGAAAAGAAAAGAGAAGAGAGAGAGGAAGAGAAGGGGAGAGAGAGAGAGAGAGAGAGAGAGAGAGAGAGAGAGAGAAGGAAGGAAGGAAGGAAGGAAGGAAGGAAGGAAGGAAGGAAGAGAGGGGTGCTGTCGGCGGTCAGGGTCATGGATAGATTGGCTTGCAGGCTGGCTGGCAGGACCCGCAGGGGTGGGGTGGGGGAAGAAGGGAATCTCTGAGAAGAGTCAATGTAAGCCCTTAGGGGGCATGGAGCCAGCCAGGGCGGGCTAGGCTCTACCTTTGAGTTGCAGAGGGGATGTTAGGCTTTAGGGAGGAAGGGAGGGCACTATTCGCTGGGAGGGGCTAGTGGCGCCCAGTGACGCCTGGTGTGAACCATTACCCTGTACTAGAAGTGTCCAAGGCCTTAGCAGCCCAGGGCTTATCTTGTCTACAGCCTCTACTATCGCCCTGATGTGGCTCTGCACAGGGCAAGGATCCATGCGGAGGGTGGGGGTGAGGGGTGGGGGAGAGTAGACTGGCCAAAAAAGGAAACTTGAAAGAAGTTATGAAAACCTACAGAAACTGACGACTGCAAAGCAGATTTCCTGAGGGTGATTTTTTTGCCCAGGTGCTTTAGCCTAGTAGCTACCTCTGCTTCTGTGGGTAGCCCGGATCACATTCCTCCAGCCATAGGTTCCCTCGTGTGTGCGCTCACACATTCAACAAGTGTTTACTGAGCACGGCTGTGTGCCAACACTGGGAACAACAGCATGGAACAAAGCAGATGGGAAGTCTGCTTTGGAGCGGACTCCTCACTCCAGGATATCTGGTGACCCACAAAATGGGCCTTTCTTCTCTAGGGCTGGGCAGCTCCGCTAGTTCAGGAGACTGGGGGTCAGGGGCGGTTAGGAGTGGGCGGTGTCTTTACTCAGGCATTGGCTGCATCTAGACCCAGAGCTCTGGGCAGATGACTTATAAGAGCCTCCGGGGGGCTCTGACTTTTCATGGCCTCTCTTCTCCCAGCAGTTAAAGCTCCTCAGAACTAGGGTTAATGGGGGTACCTGTATTCCTCGCTGTGTAAGGCCATTTTCTGTTGAAATGACCTCCTCATATGCTCCTGTCCCATCCTCTAGTGCTCCCAGCCATGTCCCAGCTGTAGCATGGCAGAGCCAGTAAGGAAGGCAATGGAGGCCCTGTGCCGTGTGCGGCAGCAGCCTGGCTAACAGTCTCTGGAGAGGCTCTCGAGTGTCTGAACCTTCTGTCAGAGCTTCTCTCATTGCCTTGAGTGGGTAAGAGACGCTTGCATGGTGCCTCTGATTGGTCCCGGTTGACGGGGGCTTCCACCTGCCCCGCTAGTTAGATTCACAGAGTTCTGGCGGCTCCTAAGTTGAGTGCTGGGGTGTGATTCTCTGGACCTCTCTCCATTTCTGGCTTACGAGGACCAGCTCTTGCTGGTTCACTGTGAAACGTCTGACTTCCCAGGCTTCTCTGAAAAGCATGGATTTTCTAGTGTCCTATAGAGATTTCTGGGTGAAGCTGCAGGGGGTTCTGCAGTTGGAGAACTCTGAGGATACCCATCGAATCCCCCACGAAGGGTGGGACGCTGCCACTGGACTGTGGGCGAACATCTGTGTCAGTCAGCTGAGATGAGGAAAGTGGAACCAGGTAGGGTCGGCCAGAGTGATCTCTCTGGTAGCTCGAGTGGGATGCCACCACATGCTCCCAATTGGGGTGCTCACTGATGAGACCCTGCTTCTGGACTCTCTCTCCAGGAGTCTCTGTTGGGAGAAAATGGCTGGCAGAGGAATCGGGCCCACCACAGGTGGGCATTTGGCCTGGAAGGGTTCTGTGTGGGGTTCAGGGAGGCAGGATGAGGGAAAAGTGGGAGTGTTATCTTGAGCAAAGCCTACTTCTCAGGCATGGAGTCATGCACCTTTGTGGTATCACATGGGACAAAGGCCATGACGAACACCCCCATAACCACTCCTGGAACCAGACTTTGAGGCGATAAGGTGAATACAAGGTAAAGAATGCTCCGTGTTCCATTTCTACTCTGTCCCCAACTGGTTGGATAAACATAGGATAGTAATGTCATGTTTCTGAGCCACAGCTTCATCTGTAGATGGGGGTGACAACAGTCCCTAGTTCACAGATGTAAAGATTAAATTGATCAGTGTGTATAATGAGCTTGGAAGAGCATTCTGGAGGGAAATAGCCTCCATAGCCCCACCCACCCACCCCAGGCTGCAGCTCAGAGGTCAGTCAAGTCACACAAGGTACAAGCACAGGAGGCATAATTCACCTCAGAGTCCTCATGGGTTTCTTGAGTTACCCTCAGTTTTCTGGTAGGTGGCAGGCAAGGGTCTTGAGAAAAGGGTACCTTTTTACATATCACGTAAAGTTGCTAAATTGGCCAATGGCGGGGGTGTTCTAAAGTCATTCACAGTTGGGTGGGAGAGACAGACATGAAAATAGACTGTCAAGATGCTCTGCTATGGAGGAAGGGTGGAGTCTGCACGTGTCCCCGAGGGTTAGCTGAGGAGAAGGCCCGTTCTCCCATGCCGAGCCTGCTGCCTCGGAATTCCCACCAGAAAACAGCGTTACAGAAACTCCCAACTGGTGTCTCTCAGGAGAGAAACCTTGCTCTCAGACCCTCCAATAGTCCCCAGTCGGA
Organism: Meriones unguiculatus; assembly: GCF_030254825.1. NCBI lineage: Eukaryota > Metazoa > Chordata > Mammalia > Rodentia > Muridae > Meriones > Meriones unguiculatus. The sequence goes on from NC_083349.1 coordinate 111,410,881, forward strand.
GACAGACGGGGCCGCAGCCCTGAGAGGCGCAAGTCTCTTCGCTCAGGTTATCAGCGTGGAGCCCTTCTCTGTGTGTTCAGTTCCCCGTGGAAAAGGCAGGCGCTGAATACAAAATGCGTATCCTGATCTCCCTGCGCCACACTTCCTGCCTGAGCTGTGACTCCCGACCAGCTCATGATTTACCTCAGGCGATCTGTTGGGATCTGTTGGCTGTCCCTGAGGACAGCTCCTGAGGCAGCCCCCTCCCCTGGAGGGAGGCGCAGAGGTCAGTGTACCTAAAGGGGGGACACGGGGGGGGGCACGACAGCCTGTGCTGAGCACATGCAGGGGGGAGGGGGATAGAAGACTTCTGTAAATTTCACAGGATCGGGCTCCTCCCCCTCTGAGGCCTGCTCCCTCATCAGCAGTCAGTGTGGAGGCTAGATCTTGTCACTCCAGCCTGGGCAGGATGCAATGGGGGGAGGGGGAGTGGCTCCCTCACAATCAACAGAGGGAGCCCTGGAAAATGAAATGGTTAGGTTTGTGCTGGTCTAGGTTGGGAACACAGGGGTCTCAGTGGGAGCAAGCCTGGCAGAGGAGGCTGATGGTTGAAGGACAGGTAGGAAGGACAGCTGTGGAGCGGAGATTGGGGAGAGGGTAAGAGGCCAGACAAAAAGGGTGTGATGGGTTCAGATGGCATAGAGTCTAGGCTTGGGGCTACCCACTGTCAGACAGCTGAGAGGTCAAGGGAGAAATACATCCTCACCTGCTCCTGAGTCCCTTTCTGGAGTCTGGAAAGCCCAAGGAAAAGGATGCTGGGTGACCAACTAGCCTCCTCAGGTAACTGTGATCCAATGGGGAGGAGGAGGCACTGTCCTCCTCCTGAGGCTGTGCTTTTAGTCCTCCGGGGAGCACAGCCTAGGGGAGGAGACACTGTCCAGGCCTCCGGCTCTGCACCAAGTTCCCCTGCAAGGAGTCTCAAGCCTCCCTGCCAAGGAGGACCCAGGGATTTTTTTCTACTCTGCTGAGCTCCCGCAAAGATATCAGCACATGGTTAATCTTCCTTTCGCTCAGAAATGCAGAGTAATTTGCCCGAATGGGGATCTCTGCATATTTATACTAATGTCTGTGTTTAAAGCTTATGAGACAGGGAATTGCTGAGAGATGTCCATTAGCAATATATACAGACTGCAATTATTCCTTTATGGTGTGTGGTTTGACTGCAGAATATTTTATTTCTATGGAAGTAGTGGGCTTTGCCTACTGTGTTTTCTTATGTGCCGGAAGAAATCAATAAGCACAGAAAAGAACTGAAAAGAGGCAGGAATAAAAGGAATGTGACCTTTTAGGATTCCCAAAGCCTTGACTACCAGGAAATGCCTTTGTCCTCAGAATCTAAATGCGAGTAAGTGCTCAAGTGGGTAGAATCTGGAACATTTAAGATGTGGACAAAAACCTCTGCACCTTCCCTAGGACAAGACAAAGCTGTTAATTCACAGGGCCAGGAGGAGCCAGCAGGGATGTTCTGCCAGAGACCAGCAGGACAAGAGAACAAGGCATGTCTTCAGAGGAATCCACTTCTGACCTCCATTCTCATCCCCATGTCAGAGGAGGTTTTCATCAGAAATAAAGGAGACCCCAGATCCAGGCCCACAGAACCAAAGCTTCTTGGAATCTGCAGGTTACGGCAGAAAACACAGTTTTTCTTGATGTGGAGAACTCGGGGTCCAGGGGATAGCATTCTAGATATAGACTAGAATTCATGAGCAGGAACACCAGGGTAGGGGTGGGATTTAGGGCCCCTCTTCATAAAGGTTCTGGCCAGGAATCTGTTGCGAGATTCTATCTCTCAGAAGTTCATATTCTTTCTTGGTAAGTTTCATCTCTGTTAACCATCTCGTACCGCCGCCCTTACCTAGTTAGTCGGCCTTTCTGGATTTAACAGGGCTTTTTGTTTTTCTGTCTTTTGTTAGATAGGTTCTCTTAAGGCCACCCGCGCTGCTCTTGAACTCCGTGATTCTTCTGTCTCAGCGCTACTATTACTGGTGTGGTACTTCCATGTCTGGCTTCCTATGCCTTTTTTTGTATCTTCTGCTAGAGGGCATAAGACAGACAAACCCCAAGCAGGCTTCACACACTTTTGGGCCCTTTCTGCACTACGGAGGTCACCAGCAGTTAGCCACTCAGGAGAGTCACTCAGCTCGAGAAGCTCCCAGGGCCTAAAACTCCAAACTGTGGAGGGACATCTGACTGTACACTAGCAAACTGCCAGGGACTTCTGTCTTTCCCTGGGACTGCCACACCTCACGGTCCTTCCCTTTTCCCTTCCGTCATGTCTCACGGTTCTCCCCACCTGTCATCTGCTCCAGGGTCTCTGCGATGCCGGAACATGTGGGAATCTCCACTGGACCCCAGGTGGCCTCCTTCTGGTCAGCATCTGTCGCCACACGCTCCCGTGCAAGCTGGCCTTCAAGTGTGGGCCCCATTCCCTCGGCGGGAAAGTGCTATTCTCTTCTGGCTCCAAAATAGTTTCTTGGAGTTGACGCTGACTTCTCACTTGCCTTCTTGTGCAGCGATCTCTTCCAAGAGGCATTGGGGTCCAGAAGAGGGACAGATGGCCCCCTTCTTTTTATAACGCGGCCGGTCTTTTGAAGTGAAGAGCTATAAACACAAGTTTGTCTTCAGCAGATGTTCTGTGGGCACAACAAGCGCCACTTTGCATTCTTAAGCAACTGTGAATGGTGGTAAGTGGGGAGGAGCCGGAAATGGGGCATTCGATGCGTGTTCAGGGCGGCCCTGGGGCCATCATGTTGTGTCCCATGCAGACTGCAGCCAAGCTCGAGTCTCTGTCCAGCCAGTTCCTTCTACTCGCGCAGCCCAGGGATTGCCTATAGTGGGTCCACTGTGCAGTGGCCACGTCTGCAGTGCTGGCTGTGGGACTGCATTCTTCGGCGTCCTCCAGCTACATGGATTAGCCGGCCGAGACAGTCATCATGCAGGTGTCCAACCCCTAGGACTGTAGAGAGCTGAATGGAAGACTCTGCTGAGGACGTGAATGGCTGGCCAGACATGGCATCTGTTGAGCTTCACAGAAGTTGAAGGGTGTGCCAAACGTCGGCAGGAAGCCAATTCCTATAGCTCTGCGCTGGTGGCTCCTCATCCATTGGTGACAGAGACATGAGGCCTCAATAACGACTTCTAAATGGATGTGCTGCTGTTTAGTAGATTTCAAGACTTTCATTCACTTAAGAGGACATAAGCTCAATTAATAGACCTCATTAACTTCAAAGATGTATCATCTTTGCTCAGAACTGGCTCCTTCATAGGATGACTGGGTCCATTAACTTTATTGCATTAGTAATACTTTGAGTGAGGCGTGGGAGATGTAGCAACAGGAGAGAATTCCCAGGGCCGCCTGCCTCCCAAGCTACAGTGGCTTGTGTGGCCAGTGCTCTGTGGGCAGCTTCCTCAAATAGCCTAGTGCCCTCTATGGACTGACTTTGGGAATCCCATGCATTTATCTTATTCATCTATCTATCCATCCATGAGCTAAGAGTCTGTCAGTCACATGATGCTAGGATATAGAAAGCAGTCTCCATGGGGCTTATCCATCTTTAGCCCTGGAGACAACACGACAGGGACCTACAGGTATGGTACGGTAGGAAGGCCACAGTCACTGGATGTCTACTCTGATGCCACCAACCCCTGTGTATCTGCCTTATCTGAACCTTCGTTCTTCATCTAGCAATCATCCCAAATGGGACAACTGCAAGGAATACAGAATACAGAGTAGATAAGTAATAGACGTACAGTGATAGGTAGACACACGGCAGCTCTTGTATCTGTTACTCATCCTTCTGGAAGACAAGGTTACACCTTCCAGCTAAAACCACATCTTGTCTGTGGTGGTAGTTCCTGACCATAGTTTAAGGCAGCTCCACAAGGTCGCCTTCATTTCCTTGATTGGTATCATTACTAGAAAGACCTAGTGGGGAGGTCACATGTCTACTTAATCACTTTGTGGGACCAGTGACACTACACTGGAAAACTAGAAGGTCATGAACACCCTCATGCGGAAGGAAGACCTGGGTCTGGAGAGACAGCTCAGCGGTTAAGAGCACTTGCAGTCCAATCCAAAGAGGAGAAATTCAGATTCCAGGCCCGCACATAAATGGGGTATGGTCTGTAACCCCCGCAGAGAGAGGGTAAGACAGAATGATTTCTGTGCTTGCTGGCCATTAGCCTAGCCAAATAAACTCAAGCTCCCGGCTCAATGAGAGACTGTGTCTCAAAGGCATAAGGTGGAGAACATAGAGGATGATCCTCCGGCTCCACATCTCCACAAGTGTGTGTACCTACCATGTGCACGTACGCAACACACATAACTGTAGTCACACAACTCTCTCTCTCTCTCACACACGAAGGACAAAAATACAGGAATTATTTCTGGATGAATAGTAATTTCTAGAACGTGCCTGTTCAGATGGCTATGGGGATCAGAGCCTTCAGAATTACCACAAGATGACCGCCAAATCCAGGGGTTTCTAAGGTCCTGGGTCTCAGATTTGAATAGGTAGCAAGGCATCTTGCGCCCCTGAGACTGGCTCCTAAAGGTGCTCTGGGAAATAATGGATGAGCTTGGTATTCTCGATAGGGTGAGGCCCCATGTCCCTGAGTTAGGGATTGCCTAGGTCATCCTTCCCTCTCCTCTTAGGGCAAGTGTCCCCCGTAGTGATATGTGCAGGGGCCATTACTGATCTAGTTCATGTGGCCCCATATAGGATGTGGCCTTGGGTGACAGCATAGAACTGCCTGTGGGAATATATAGCTCCTGTGGTGTGCATGGTTCTGCCCCTGATGCAGGTCACAGGCACGCCATGGTGTTGCCATCTGTATGAGGAGAAAAGCCTTCCAGGATGGACCATTCCCAGCAGCAGCGGAACTGACTGTCCAGGCCACCCAGGCAATGGAGGCGGGTTCCCTGGGAACTTTCTAGTGCATGCCTGGGCATGATGTGATGCCTTTCACTTCACTTCCCCTGCCTGTGAAATGAAGCACTTTTGCTAAATGATGGCTCAGGTAATACTGCTATCCACTCCAGTGGTCCTGGGGAGAGGGTTGCAAAGGATGAATGGCCTGTTGCTAGAAGAAGATTCCTACTTGAACAGAGGCAGACAGGTGGCTTTTCAGAGAGCAGATCTGGGTCAGGGTTGGAATAGGGGGAGCAGGTTGCACTGAGACACACCCAGCCCAAATGATTTAAAGAACAATTTTAGAATCTCATGGGATAGTTTAACTTGAGGCAAAAAAAAAAAAAAAAAGTAAGTGCATGGCAAGTGCTGTGTTGAGGGACCACGCTTCCATTTGCCAGTTAGATGGATTTAAAGACTATTATGGCCAGGTAATGATGGCACATCCCTTTAGTCCCAGCACTTAGGATGCAGAGGCAGGAGGATCTTCATGAGTTCCGGGAGATCGAAATCTACATCTTATTTAAAAATAAAGTAAGACAACAAAATTCTCAGAAAACAAAGACTATTACAGACTGACTTGAATCCCTTCAAAACCATACCCAAATACCCACATACAAATGCAGTCACCTTGTGGGTGATGGGTCTTTAAGGAGGTTACAAGGATTATCCAGTAGGGGTGACACCCTTTTAAGAAAAAGACACATCACAGATACACCTCCACTGAACAAAGACCCTTCAAAGACACAACATCCAGGAGAGAGGCAGCAGGAGACAGTGAGCCTGCCTGCACTCTGCCTTCGATTCCCAGTCTTGGCAGCCGTGAAGCCACCCCATCTATGGTGTCTCCAGATGACAGCTGTCCCAGCAGGGCTGACTGTCATGAAACTGACTCTGGCAAAGCTGGTGAAAACAGGTATGCACTGGTCTTTTCTGTAGGCTGCATCTGAGGTGTTGGGCAAAAAAGAGTGGAAAGTCATTGCATAAAGAGGAGAGGCCAGGAGGCGGTTCACAGGGCTCTGCCAGGTTGTCCACCATGGTGCTGGGGGAACTAGGAGAGTAAAGACAATCTGCTCAGTCATGTGCTGAAACTCTTGTACTTCTCTCTGAGGTGGGTCTCTCTCTCTCTCTCTCTCTCTCTCTCTCTCTCTCTCTCTCCCACACACACACAAACACTCACACCACTTTTTTTTTTTCCTTTTAAAGACGAGAGATACACCAAGAAAACAGGCATGACAACTATTTCAATAAATGGCAACCTTTTGGCCATGTTTTTCTTCAAGCAATTTACACGATGTTTTGTGTCCCTGAAATACTACACTTGTATTATTTTTACCTTTAACACTCCTAGAATAGCGAGTGTGCTCCTGAACGGAAGGTAATTTCAACCGAATCGCTTCTCATTGAACTGGTTTTCTGCCATGCTCTCTCCAGTTCTGCTTCACGATGTGGTAGACCGTTTATCCGGCCTCTCCCCATCCCACTGGGGCAGGCAGCGGGCACCGCACACACTCTATCTAGACATCATGCTCGGAAGCCACCCTAGTCTCTGCAGAGGGAAATCCTGGAACCAGCCCTGACGCTTCATGCCTTTACAGGTATCATCCGCCAGCAGGTGAAGCCTGTTCAGATAATGGGTAGACAACTAGGAACTTTGTCACTGAGCCTCTGTCACGGCAGGAGAGAGCTTTTGGACTCCCGATGTGCTCCTGATTTCCCTTTCAGGATTAGTGGCGGCTAGGAGTCTCACACCTAGGTCTACGATCAAAGAAACTTTCACCTTCTAAGGCCAGGAAGGCCTGGAGATGGACAGGCGTTTGCCACATGTTACTGCCTACCAAACACTGTCTGACTGAGGTGGGGAGGGCAGCCTTACGGAGCCTGTGTGTATGTTCAGGCTTTGAGTGCCCGGTGCTCCGAGAAACAGACATCCTGAAAATCACTAGGCAACCCAGTCTCAAATCAGGAGGGCTTTCTTTGTGGACCACTTGGTAGTAGGGGTGGTAGTACTGGTACTAGCAGTACTACTCTGCGCATGCGTGACTGTTGTGTGCTTGTGTGTGTGTGCGTGTGTGCATGTGTATGATTCTGTGATTGACAGATCCTGGAACATCAGTTCTGTATCAGGTTCTTCCATCAAACTTTCTTCCATTCATCTACCTTCCTGCCTCCTGCCTCCCCTTACAGTCTTCCCCTCTAGTGCCATCTTCCTGGCCTCCACGGTTCTCATTGTCACTTCCTTCCTTTTTCCTTCAATGGAGTGCAGCCTCCCCTACGGCCAAGCCCTAACTTTCTCTGAAGGCCTGTTCCCATGTCTGGAGCCCTTCGGATCACCCAGGGCCTCCTGCTTGGTAGAGGCAGAGATTGTGTGGGGCAGGGAGCCAGCATGCTGCCCATGCCTTTTTTGTTTGGCTTACGGGAGAAGACACGTCTGGGCTCTACACAGAGCTGGTGTCTCGGAACATGTATGAGTTGCTCAGTAAATACCCAGTGGAGCATCAGGGAGGAAGATGGTGTGACTGCAGCAATCCCATGAACCTCCGAGTGTCACCGACCCAGTGTGTAGCTAGGTTATTCCACTGTCGCCTGCTCCTGAGTGATGACAGGGCTTACTTGGGTCAGGGCAGCTGGTGTCGGTGCCATGTGGTAAAAGGCCTGAAAAACGCCTCCTCCTTTTGTTCCCTCTCAGTCTTACAAGCATTTTGACTCCTCTAGCCATGCCCTGCAGGTGGGTGGGCAGGATCTCTGAGACTGAGGATGTTAAGGACATATATTAGAGGCTGAATGTCAGAATGTTTTCCCAGCAGCATGAGAAAATCCAGAGCCCTCTACCTGCCTGTGCCCCGTTGAGCAGGTGGGTGTGAGGCTGGGTCACCTCCTGCTAGGAGGATGACACTGTCTCTGGGTGGTCTGGCCGCCTTCACTGCAATCTGCTGCTCGCATGTTTCACTCACAGCCAAATGATCTGTTAACCAAACCGTTAAGCCCCGGACCACTCTCCAGTTAATGAGGAACAAAGCCCCGAGGACAGTGCCCAGGGAAGGCAGGGAGGGCTTCACCATGGGCTGGGGCGGGTTTCTGTCTAGTGAAGAGAAAATGTCTTGTGGGTGTGGACAGAACTGTGAGTTCCACAGGCTGAGCCACAGCTGCCTCCTGGAAGAAGGTGTGTGGGCACTGTGGGCAGAGTGAGAGGGCCTACCCGGTAGAGTGAGGGTGACAGGATTGGCTCCGGGGTCGAAAGCAGGGGAGGCCAACTGCCTTCCTCCCTTAGGAGTCTTTAAGACTTAGAGGAGCCAGGGCAGGTGGCATTATTGTGAACCTACTATGCACCAGGCACCGTGCCTAGACTTCATGTTATCTAATCCTTCCAGCTGGTCTGGGTTACAGACTGGAAACTGAGGTAGAGTCCCATTTCCCAGCATAAGTTTGCAGGGTTAGTGTGTGGAGGGATTGGGAAATCTATCCAAGCAGCCTATCCGGGATCCTGACGGTTGTTGCTGCCAGCCATACATGCCTGACCAAATCACCCTGCCTTGGCCAGTTGATCCATGGAATCAGACAACTCTAGTTGTTCAATCTACTGCTGCATCCGTGGATATGAACCCTAGTCCTGCATTCATGACCTTGGCTCCCTGCTATCAAGATGAAGGTCACAGCATGCTGACCTCCCGTGAGGCTACAGAGAAGGAACCCCTTCCCCCAAAGATGAACAGCCCTTGGACTTAGGGGAAAGGTGCCAGCAATAGGCTGGTTTCTTCTGGTTGTTATGGCAATGGTGGAGGACTGTAAAATGTTACAATGGGAGAAAGCAATTTTCTGCCATTCAAAGGGGACCCTTGGGAGCCAGGCCTTCAGACATCGTGATGTTAACATGCTCTTCTAAGACTCTGGAAGGCAAGCTGGTCTTTGATTCGTCACATTAACCTAAACTCCTAAAATGCTATGGATGCTGAAAGGTGGTACTGACGGAGAGAGAGACCACACACACTTTTATAGTGACTATACCGGGCACCGTGCTAAGGACTGCAAATAAAACAAGACAATCCTCGCGGCAATGGATATGAAGCGGCTCTGCCATTATTGTTTTAAAGATGAGGAGACTGGGGCAGAATTTCAGATCCCATTACACTCTGGGGCAGAGGGCATTGTGTGGAGGCGCCGGGGTGTAGGACGACTTTTAGTGTAGGACAGGCATGAGGACTGCAGAGTGACTTCCCTGAGAGATTTCTGCACTGATACCTGGGGGTACCAGCTGCTTCTGCCAAACAAAGACAGGTTGCAGAGAGCCCTGGCTTTGCGCCTTCATCCATCAAACACGCCTTTCACTCTCGATGCAGAGGTCTGTTTTGGCTATTGGGCTAGAATGGGGTTCCAGTGAAGGCCTTACCCAACCCAGCATGGAGGCTCACAGTCTGTCTGAGGAGGGAAGAACAGGCAAACTGCCTATAAGGTGAAAGGTCTGCCTATAAGGTGAGTCAAAGCATGGGGTATGCCTCAGATAGAGAATGGGAGCAAGGCCTGTGCGCAGAATAGAGAGAACCCGAGAACTCAGCCTGTGGGTAGAATCTCAAAAGGTGACATGCCAGGCAAGTGGGTGTCAGGGGCTTAGGCATCACACCATGGGTGGCCACCAGACACCAGAACAACTGGGATCTTTGGAGACATTTGCAGGCGGCGTGGCAGGACAAAGCTCTGCATTGTAAAACGACCACCCTGGCAGAATATTGGAGCTTGCGCTCGGGGGACACCCTTGGGGGCCAGTCAAGTGGTGGCTCTGAGTTTGAGCCCTGGATGGACTCAGTGTGGCAGTTCTGGGACGGCGGCCCAGGGAGTGCTGGCCTGCGTCGGGGTAACTGAAGCGGGGGTAGTGTGTGGGTAGCTTTGTCATTCATTTCAGTTTCTTCCGGGGCATTTATGAGGTGACAGGGAGAACGGTGTGCTGTGGGTGTGGGGCAAGGAGGAAGGAGATGTACGAATGAGATATACCTTAGCCCCATGACTAAGGAGACTGGTGCACAGTCTCCCAGCCTCTGCTGGAAAGCAACTCATGCCATCTCTCAGGAAGCGGCTGGACCACGAGGCTGTGAGCCTTGTTCGCCCTGCATGGGCTTGCCTGCTGCTGCGCTCCAGGACACTGGGCTAGATTCCAGTGAGAGCGTGCAGGCAAGGGGTGAGGGACGGCCACACCCACAATCCCCAGCGGCCCTCCCTTGGACTCCAGTAGGGTAGTACAAGTGTCTCATTGTATATATTGTCTATACACCTTATATATATTTATGTTTGATTTTTGCGAGGCACGGTCTCACTCTGTAGCCCGGGCTGAGCTGAAATGGAACTCACAATGTAGCTAAGTTTGGCCTCAGACTCATACTGGTCTTCCTGCCTCAGTTGTCCTGAATGACAGGCATGAACAACCACATTCAGGTAACACTCCCAAGGGAAGGGAAGGGAGTATCAGAGAGATCTGGAGGCCTACTGTAGTCATGCTATTCCACACGCCTCAGCCTATCCTAAGCTACTGTCTTTGCTGCTGCTAGAGTTGGAGCAGCTGTGGCTCATGCACGCTGCAGTTCCAGGGATGGACAGAGCTTCTTGGGCTGGAGGTCTAGGGTTAGGGATGGAGGAGAGAAACTGGAACCACAGACAGAAGTGGAACCATTCATGCATCATGCAGCTCCTCGTTCCAAACTCTGCAGATGGCTCATCCTGGTCCCTACGCGATGCCTAGGACAGTGTTTATACCAGAACAGACATGTTCCCCTCTGGAAGAAAGGGAGCAGGTACTGTTAGCTCTTTTCCCCCCAGACACTGAGGCAGACAGCCTTTCTGTAGCTCCCCTCTGGACCCAGGGTCTGGGGATTTTAGAAACTTCCAACCTCGGTCTAAGCCACCAACAATTCCTGATTAAAGATGGCAGAAATCACCTTGTCCCTAGCCTGCACCTCTGTGATGATCTAAAGATCTCTCGGGACAGGGTTATTAGACCTCAGGTTTCACACAGGCCTGAGTTTGGCTGTACTTCTCCCACAGGATCAGCCCAGGGGTCCACCCCCATCTAATGACAAGACAAACGCACTGGGTCTTTTATAAAGACTCAAATGGAACTAATTCCGTTTTCCTCCCTTATCACTTTGCACACATGAAATCTATTTTTAATTACCTTTCAATATATAATCTAAAAAAAAAAAATTCCACAGCTTGCTCCCACCCTCAAATTGTTCTTAGAGAAAGAAAGATTTATCTTGTAAGTTTCTTAAGAAAATCTATATGTGCTCAATGCATTTAAATAACACTCATTAAAGCAAACCGCAGGCATGCTGGCTTCCCTAGTCACAGATGAGAGACAGTCGCTTGACCTACTGCAAATCAAAAGGCATTTTGCACACCACCTTTCTTTTTTCAATTGGTTAAGTTTTAAATTAAAGTCCCAATGCCCTTTTTGGGAAGGCGGACTAATAGAGCCTCAACTGAAGATTTCGTGCAGTCGATCGGAAGATAATTACAAGAAACAAAATGTGAAATTTTAAATCAGGGCACTAATGAAGTCTAAAAATACCAGTGGCCCATCCCTCCGGCTGGCAAGACCCGTTCTTCATGGAGGGGATCTCTCTGCATAATTACTCAACCCCACGAGAGGCCAGGTTGTCTCATCAAACAATGGTGAGGCAAAAATCATAGGACCATAATGAGCTAGATAGTGCACAGTGGATCTTATTATAATGCCGGCAAGGTTTCAAGCAGAGACTAGGGGGAAAAGGAAATTCTTCTTTTCTCTTTCTTTCGTTTCCTTTTTTTTTTTTTTTAAGTGAAGTTCTGATTTGTGTTGATATACCATCATGCGGTGCCTCCTGTTCCCTCCTGGAGCCAGCTGTCTGTCATTTAGGAGCGTGAAATCAAATGGGTTTTAGGGATGTAAAAAAAAAAAAAATCCCTGGGGGGCAAAAATTAAAAGTGACCCAAATCTAAACCCACGTGGTGGCTGTTGGGATTATGACTCTTCATGGCAAGCTACAAAGATTTGGTTTCAAAATTTGGGTTTCCCTTTTTTCCCCCTTAAATGTAGTTGTTTGACATTAGACCTGACAGATAAATTATAGCTCCAGCAATAAAGGCTTTCAAGATTAGAAATGAAAGGAGAATTTACTTAAAAAAAAAAAAAAAAAAAAAGAAAAAAAAGAACCCATCCAGGCTTGGGTGTCAAGCATTTGTAGGTGTGTAGGTCCTTAGGTGTGTATTTCACAAATACAAGGGGACGTGCCAGGTAGCGAGGGCCGTAAATGGACGTGTGAACTAATGTAATCTGGAGAAGTAGCTGGTCTGGTGAACGCCAAGGGGAGGCAGTGTGCTGGGCAGGTCACCCATGCACCCTGGCTGGAGGACCCCAAAGGCTCCTGCAAGATGGGCACGATGAACTTTCTGAGCTCAGCTTCCTGCCTCTCGCTCAGACCCTGCCTATCCTGTGGGGACTGGTATAGCAAATGGCATGGGAGGGCTCCCCTTGGCCTTTTCCACCTGGAGGGCTTGGGGCCGCAGACGTCAGGTCACACTCTTTGGCCTACAGTTGTCTTAGGAGTAGCACTGACCTAACATTCCCAGCAGCCTGACTTTACCTCTGTCTCCCCATGTCTGGGGTGAGGGTGTTTGGGGATACCCCACTCCTAGCAACTTTTAGAGAGATGGATCCCAGTACAGTGTCCATCCCTAGACCAGGGAACTCGAGGGACAGCAGAGCTGGTTCCATACTGTACAGAAGAGTTCCTTTTCTCTGGACATACGTCTGGAACTTGAAAAGCCAGTGAGACCTTTCCATTGGCCTTAGCAGGCCTCTCACTAGGAGGACACTGAAGCTGCCTAGGGCTTCTAGCTTTGGGATAGCCTTGGACAGCTGGGACCCCATAAACTCTTGTGTCAGGGCCGATGGCTCATAAAGTGTGAGTGAGGGTTTGTGGTGTGTGTGTGTGTGTGTGTGTGTGTGTGTGTGTGCGCCTGTGTGTATGTGCATGTGTGCGCTTTTGTTATTTCAGGTTGTTCCCTCTCTCTCTCAAAGACAGGGGTTGCTAAACCATAACAGTTCAAAGAAGACATCAATTTAGTCTCTCTCGATAAAAAAATAAATTTTAAACAAAGCAAGAGCTTACCAGATTTTAGATGTAATTTTCTATAATTTTGTCATTTAAAACTAGTACTGATTTCCCAAACAAAGGCAGTCAGGGCTCACGCAGGTACGGAATGAAACCCCACAGGGAGCTAGGCACGGGCTCTGTGGCTGGGGTGCTCAGCAACACCGGAGAATGGCTCAGAAGGATGGTGACAAATGTCTGGAGAGCCGTGGGCAGAGAGCGGTTAATTGCTAAGAGGCAGAGACCCTCGAGATGGACTTTCAAGGGTTCTGAGGCTAGTTGTGTACACTCTCTAGCGCCACCTACTGGCTCTTTTGAAGGAGGCATGGCTAACCCAGCAGCCTGGAGTGCTTGACAGAGACCCTCTTGCCTCCTCCTGTCCCTGAGCTGCCTAGCTCTGGCTGGGGTCTGATAACCTTCCTTCTTCACGTCTCAGGATCAGGACCTGGCCTGTCTGGGGATGTCTTTGCATTAGGGAAAGGCAAATCTAAGACAGATAGTCTCAAAGCTTTGTCCTGGTCCTGGCTCTCCCGTCCTGCTCAGACACTGTGGGGAAAACACATAATGTCCTGAGTCCTGCTGCTCAGGCTGGAGCTTGTGCTGAGAACCATGTTGCTGTGTGCTTCCTTCCCCAGCTTCTGTTCCCAAGGAACTACCTATGAGGTCTTGCAAGGAAACGCCCCTGGGACTGGGGGCTGGGGTCCCCTGAAGGCCCGTCCAGAGCTGGCCCTTCAGTCCTTAAACTCCAAAACCTCAGGTGGTTCAGGATGGTAGGAACATGCCTGGACCCTGGTCCTGCTCTTGTCAATAGCTTGGTGGAGAAGGCTCCTTCTGATAGGCACAGGCGGATAGTGTTTTTAATGTCTTTGTGGATGGAAAGTGGTAAAAGGCCCGATGGACTGCCCTAGTGGCCCCTAAGAGGAGTGAGTGGCTCTTGCCCTGGCCTGGGAGTCAGGGGTGAGCACGGCCTGGGCTCTGGACTTTCAGGCATCCTCTTCCTTCCTCCTTCTTCTCATCTTTTTTCTCTTGCTCTGTGAATCCTGCTGTTGCTTGTCTCAACCTCCACACTGGCTTTCTGCCTGACTTCCCCTGACTAAACAGGGAATTCCTGCCACAGCTCCTGGTTAGCTGAGGCCAATGAAAGAGCTACCACAAAACACACCCCAGGCCTCACTGTGTCGGGGTGACCGGACAGGGAGGTACAGAAGTACAGACCAGGCACACAGTGGGTGTGTCAGCAGAACTTACCTTTAGGGTGCCCTGGGTCGGTGAACTCATACTTCCCCACTCCAATGGTCCGAAGCATTTGTAGCCCATGGGCCGAGTCTGTTGTGGGGGGCCCATTAGTGGCAGGAGCACTATTGGGGAGAGCGGCAGATGGCTGGGCTGGCGGAGGTGGAGGCAGCAGGGGCCCTGCCATGTGGCCGTTGCCCACGGCAGTGGGTCCCGGGCGGGCTACCTGTCCTACTCCAGGCAAAGCGGATACCGCCAGGGGCTGAGGGCTGGCGTACAGGGCCTGAGCAGGCATGTTCACCACCACGCTGCTCAGCGGTTGGGAGGGCGGCTGCGGGAGGGAGTAGTGGCCTGGCATCAGCGGGAGCTGGGGCCCCACATGCGGAGGCAGTGAGGGAGTCACCCCGATGACTGGGGCCTGGACGTTCACAGCCGGACTGAAGGTAGGAGGCTGGGCCACTCCATAGGAGTGTGCGATCAGGGAAGGCTGGTTCCCGGCGGCCACGGTGGTCACCCATGGCCCTGTGCCTGTAAGGGAGATGGAAAAAAAAATGTTATTCTACCGGTTACCGTCGTTCAACAAACGCCAACTGTCCCAGGCCTTGGGCTGGGACCCGGAGTAACAGCAATGGTTAACACACTCATGTTCAAGCACTCAGCAGTTTAATGTGATAAATCGGGGTATGGGGGCACATGCCTTTAACCCCAGCATTCTGGAGGGAGGCAGAGGCAAATGGTTCTCTATGAGTTTGAAGCTAGCCTGGTTTACATAGCGAGTTCCAGAGCAACCGAAGCTATGCAATGAGATTTTGTCCTAAAAAAACAAACAAATAAAAGAATGTATAGTGACAGTTGTAGGACGAGGTGTTTAGAGGATACAAAGAGATGACAAATGACTATGGGGGGTCCAGAGAAGGAAGAAAGATCTGTTTGTGAGAAACGAGAAACAACAAAGCAGAAGGAAAAATAATCAGACGCCTTCAAAGAGCCCTCGGTTCATCTCAGCTCTTCTACCTGTGAGCTAAGAGCCCTAGCAAGCTGCTTCAGTTCTCCAAGCCTCGTTCTTTTTATCTGTTCATGGGGACGAAGAACTGGATGCAGAAAGCGCGTTTGCAAGGAAACAAAGTAAAACCAACAGAGTGAGGAGGTCCTCCCCTGTCAGTGGACTTGGAAAGGGGCAGGGAGGAGATGAGGGTGGGAGGGTGGGATTGGGGAGGGAATGAGAGAGGGGGATACAGCTGGGATACAGAATTAACAAAATGTAACTAATAATAATAATAAAAAAAAACCAACAGAGTGTCCAACATGGTAGGTGTGGCATATGTGTTGTGTGTCCTCCTTTGCTGGAGAATTGCTGTGGGTGGGAGTCGAAAAGGAGGCTGGCAGTGGACAGTGCTGCCATGTCAGGTGAGCTCAGGGAAGATGGTATTCCCAGGCACCCAGGAAGAGGTGGGTGGAGTCTGGAAAATCCTGGAGGAGATTTGAGGGGACTCCAGGCTTTGTTTCAAGCCATTTACACAGCTAGCCCTGTTAGAATCAGGAGGATCCCAGTTTGGCTCTTAAGGTAATTTTAGGGGGACAAGGAAGTCCAGATACTCCTCTTAAGGTATGATGCAAGATGAGAGGCCAGTTGTGCCCAGTCAGACAGGGCAGGGCCTGGGTCTACCTGGAGCTTAACTGACGTGGAGGTGACTCAGGGTGGGGCTTGTAAGGAAGCTGAAAGACACAATGACAGAGAAGTCTAGTCCAGGTCACCTCTGACTTGAGGAGACTTTGTTTGGGCCTCCATTGCCTGGTCTGACCTTGGTTTTCATGATTCCTCTCTCGGGGTTAGGGTGTCGACTGAGAATGGGGGAACTGAGACAGAAGCCTGGGAGCCCTGGAGGCTAGAAGGAAGGGCTCGAGTTCCCTCTCAGACGGAAGATGGAAAGGGGGATCAGGAGCCCCGAGGGCATAGTGCCATTTAGACCAGCAGGGACACTGAGTGAGGAAGTGGAGGCAGAACGAACCAGATCTGAGTCCTGGTTCTGGCTCCGGATGAGTGACACGCCTGTCAGTTTCCTCACCTGTAGCAGGCACGGTAAGTGTGGCATGTCAGACTGCTGCAAGCCTTGAGGTCACATACAGAACACGGCACACAATAATGTGCAAGAAATATTTATGATTTTCGAAATGAGAGAGGGAAACTGCAAGCCAAGAAACACTGGCAAAGCATTGCTGGCTTGATTCTAGAAGGGGCTGCTGAAGGGAAACATGTCCAAACTAAGCAGAGGGGGTGAGCGCACCACAAGCCAGTCTGGTGGGATGTCTCAAGGCCAAGGCCCGTCACCCCAAACTTGGTGCTCCCCAGGACTAGCTAGGGAACCCAGAAACATTCTTCAGGATGTCAGAGCCTCCAAAATGACAAGGCCACAGACAGCTCCAAGATGCCATGCCACGAGGACGGTTCATTTTGTTTGACCAGATGAATGCCTGAAGGGAGATGGAGACCTACAGAGAGGCCTCTAGTCACTCACCCCGATCTCTGCTCTTAATCAATGACTTGGGAGCTACTGGGCTACAAAGGATGCGATTTGGGGAAAACTGGAAACACAAAAGACTGCATCTGAGATCACGGTGGCCCCCTGGTAGAGATTTGAGAGGTGTGCTCTTCTGTCCCCAAACCTGAGCCCAATTATGACGAGGCGGCCTTGTGACAACCTTGAGTTTTGTTGCTGGGACAGGAGATGATTTGTCTGTGGGCTGAACAGCTATGCTCTAGGGCTGTAATGACCAGTGCGGAGGGGCAGAAGGAAGACTGTTGGTCAGACAGGATGTAGGCCGTAAGCATTGAGTTGTGGCTTTGCACTTTAGAGGGATACAGAGTGAGTAATTGTCAGGAAAGTGAAGGGACTGGAATTCATGGGCTTTACGGTGGAGTGACTGATGGGCTTGGGATGTTTATCTGGCAGAAGACATGGTATCTACACCAGAATGGGAGGGCGAGGGGAGGTCCTTTGTTTTGGTCGGCAGGAGGACCAAGATGATATGGAACAAATCCCAGTCCTGGGGCCAGGGCATCCTGGTGCTCTTGTAACCACAGGCAAGGCAAAATCTCCCTGGATGAGGCTTGAGAAACTCCCAGGGTCTCACACATGCCAGGTCCCGTATCGGGCTCGTAGATGGCTCTGTCAGCTGATGAACACCCACCTGGATTGTCGCTCTCCCTCATCTGTTTGGAGGGCGGCTCATCAGTGTCCCAGGGTGTGGACTGATTGATGGGAGTCTGCCCCCATCGGATGCTTGTCGTGAGTCCCTGGGACTGACTTTCAGCTTTGGAGATGCCCGGAGCCTGTGGGAAACAGATGAGAATGGTGAGCATAGACTGTCCTAGGGCCGTGACTGGAACCTGTTCCCTCAGCAGTACTCTTGAACTCTGAGCTTTATTTACTGGGTTCATCATGGCAGGAGAGAGAGAGGGGGGAGAGAGAGAGAGGAAGAGGAAGAGGAAGAGGAAGGGAGGGAGAAAGAGAGAGAGAGAGCGCCTGCACCTAGCCTCCCTAATGCTGGGAGCCCTGCCTCCTTACCAGCAAGGATCATGGGATATCAGGACAGAGCATCTACAGGTTTGTCCTCTCATGAGCTCCTGGCCCCCAGGAATTCCAAGTCAGTGCCTTGCCAGGCCTGTCCCAGGGGAGCTACTACAAAGGATGGAACTTTCCGTACTCTGGTGTGAGGGGCACCTCAGCCCTCAGACTGTTAATAACCCACCATAACCCAAATACTACCCACTTGTCCAGGGTATGTGCTGAGCACATACCTACTCATTCCCAGTCTGTCAGGTGCCCAAGGAGTTTACTGTAGCTGTGGACCGAGGAACCCCTAATGAGGCGGCAACATGTTCACTCTGCAGGACACCATCATCATCAGCTGGCCGGTGAGGGCATTTACTCTTTCCCCACCCCACTCCTACACATGCTGCAGAGACTCAGGTATCCCATCGAGGAAGGCAGGGAGTTACGGGAGCTGATAGGACAGGTTGGCTCATGTTCCCAGGTAGGAAGAACCCATGGCAGTAAGGGAGCTTGCACGCTCCGTGAGCTAACTTTCAAGAGACTCTGAGGATGAAAGCAAACATCAGGTGACAGTGGCCTCCCCAGGCTACAGTCCTGATAGAACATTGGCAACTAAGAGGTATATTTTCTAGAAACTTAATGAGAAAGCACAGTGTTCCCACTGCGATACTGATGAGAAAAGCAGGCCACAAGATTAGACCCAAGTGACCTCCCTATGCAATCGCCCTGCTGTTGAACTATGTGTGAGAGGTGAACACCCCAAATGTCAGAGACGATTATGGGGGGCTTCTTGTCTCCATTTGTATGCATTTGTCAAAACAAACAGTTCTCGGGATCGAACTTGCTGTCGTCGTACATGTTTTGCAAGTGTTCTGCCCTGACCCACATCCCCAGCCCTTGTTTTTTTTAAAGGGTTTGTATTCCAGTCTCCCCCTGAACCCGTGACCTTCCTATCTCTCACTTCCAAGTGCTAGGATTGCAGTTGTGTGTCATCCCATCTAAATACCAAAAATTTCAATGGCCGGTATTTATAAATAATACTAATTAAAGAGTCTTAAACATATTGAGAAAGTTGGGGGACAAAGGGAGTGAGGATCTCAGCGGGTCTGGTTTCGAGAAGAGTCGTCCCAGCTCCTAGGAACCCAGTTCAGCCTAGGGTAGTAGCATGTGGGATGAGGGGTGGGAGTCCTTCGGGGACACAAGCATCTTCAGGTGAAAACCACGTTTCTTGTAGCAACTTCTGATGGTGCCTGGCCCAGTGATGGAGCTGGAGGCAGAGCTTCCCGTTGGGATCCTGAGCAGGGTGATTCCCCTGGGTTGTAGGCCAGGCACATGGCAGGGGTGTGGGCAGTAGTCTGGGCGGGGGTTCTGGGGGTTCTATGATTTTGCTGTGTCATACTCTGGTACACAGAGCCTGTCGGAGGGCCGGCTGGGAGAGCAGGAGCCAGGCAGCGTTGAGACAGGGTTGGGGTGGGAGGGACACAGTGCTGAACTAATTGCATTAGGTGCACTTTGTCTCTGGCCTGTGCTTTAATGCTCCACTTCTGTGACACGGCACATGGGACAGAGGAAAAGTCTCCCCCCTCCCCCCCAAAACAACAATTTCTGGGACAAGCGTCCTCAGCAGAGGCCCCACTCCCGCTTGTGACATGGATGAGATGGGAGGGGGATACAAAAGGTGGCTCTGGAATAGAGCCATAATCGTGACGAGGCGTAGCAAGCATCGGGGAGGCTTTTCTCAAGTTCTCTGAAAAGGCAACTTTCAACATGTACCCAGTCTGGAGGCAGATGCCAACTAGTCATTTGCAACCCTTTCTCTGTTTCCAGGATGTGGGATTACGGTGGGTTTAGAGGCACAGAAACTGCTCCTGAAATCAGAGGCACGGAGCGGGGGGGGGGGGGGGCGGAGGAAGAGGACACTGCATTGTGCCTATTCAAGAGCCTTGTTGAGCGGGCACGTTGCCTCCCAGCCTCCTTGCCAGCAAGCCTCTTTGCTCACACTATGGAAACCTTTTCTGCCAGGAGAGGGCGCTGGAGCCCCTCTCTGCTGCCCATAACCCTGAGGCTCTCCAGACAGGAAACAGCAGCTTGGCTCAGGATTTCTTGAGTCCCCTCCCTGCCACCTTTTCTGCACGGCTGGATCCTCAGGTCCTCATGGCAACTTATCCAGGGGGCAAGCCTGGAAACATACCCTGAGACTGCCACTCCTGCCAGGAGCTCTGCTTCTTCTTCTTTTTTTTTTTTTTCCTTTGACTTTGGGTGATCAGGTTCTGGAAGTTCTACTGTTTGCCCAGAAATCAGGGGAGTTTCTGAACTTGAAGAATTGCACATTTTCCCCCGACACATTACTTAGGCTTATGCATTCACTCACTTATGCCGTAAAGCAGGCTGGGGTCCTCTTTCATGAACTGGCCAGGGCAGTGGCGATTTGGGTCATTCGGGCCCAGGACATTCAGATTCAGGCCTTGCCCTCATCAGGAGAGGCTGTCCAGGTAGAACAGAGAATGCTGGGTAGGCAAAGAAGCGGGTGCGCTGGGTGTTGTGCAGTGGCTGATCCAGAGCCACGAGGAGATTACCCAGCTGCTGGCCTCCTGTTTGTCTCTGTGTCTTTCGTGATCAGTACAGGCGGTTTCTTCAATGGAAGAAAGCTGCTCTAAAGTCCCCCCCCCCCCACTTCAGGACTGATAAATAAAACCACTCCTATTCTACTCCTCGCTGGCAACACCCTAAACTGCAAGCAATTTGCAGTTCAGGGATTTTATTTTATTAACGCAATCAAGTGAATATTTCTTTCTTGATTCCGTCGACAAACAACTTAGATGCAGGAGTGTGACCTTGGCTGAGAGGGCCAGGGATTCCAGGTGAACCATATCTGGGCTGACCAGTAGCGTGTGAGGCAGCGTGACCCTCTTCCTGCCAAGGGCCCCAAATAATCACATCCAGATGGCAGATTTTGAACGTGACTGGGACGCTCCACGGGTCTGTAACTCTAGCTCTGAACCTCCCTCTCGCGGTCTTGAATTCACACACATCTGAATCCCAAGAGCGATCCAGGCTGCTCCTCGATTGCATGAGGGCTTGCCTTAGGGAAGGAAGGCAGGGGTTGGGAGGGGATGGGGGTAGAGGGTGGGCTGCCAGTGCAAGAATGACCAGCTTTGCAGCCATGGGGAAGGAGTGGGCTGGGCAGGGTCTCTGATACCTCTCCCTTCTGCCCACTGCCACTCTCTGGGACACCTGGAAAGCCACCTTCCCCTGGCCATGGCTTTTGTTGCAGTAACACAGTGGCACTCATCAGGAGAGGCTGTCCAGAATCGCCTTCCCCCACTAGCTCTGCAGAGTGGTCCTATCTGCCCATCACTGGGCTTGAGCTGGTTTCTCTCCGCTTCCCTTTAATGAGATGCTAATGGGATGCATCATTAACACAGCAGCTTTTTAAACTCCGGCTCTTGTAAATTTTCAAAGGTCACATTTTTACGGTGGCTGACAGCATCCTGCTTCTTTCAGAGACTGAAGAACACTAAAGACCCAGGTCCTTTATGGCTGAAGCTCTGTGAGGTGTCCGCACAGGCTGAGGGTGCCTGCTGGCACTGGGCTGTCCTCCCACAGGCCCCAGCAGTTTCGCAGGGCACCCTCTTGCAGCCTGGGGAGACCAGAAACATAGTATTGCTCTAAGAATACAAAGATCCCTAGCAGAGGGGTCAATGGAGACGACACCCCGCGGGGAAGGCAGAGGCCCTTGAACTCCTGTGGAGGACCTCCTGCTTAAACCGCACAAGTCTACGGTAGCCAGAGAGCCTGTTTTCTGCTGGGCAGTCCAACCAGAGAGAGGACTCTCGTTACTTTGCACAAAAATACCACAAAGATTTGCAGCGACTAAGTGGTCAGGGAGGTTTGAATGATGATGGGGACTTAGACTTCCTAGGGTCCTCTTAGTCCTCGCCTGTTCTCTATCTTAGCTTTCTGCATGATCTCAATGCCCAGCATGCTGCCCCAGAGGTCCTGCTGACCCTGTCCTGGCAGGCAAACTCTGTGAAGACATGCTCAGTGCCATGCCTGGCCCAGCAGGTGCTATGCCTGTCATAGCTGTCCCCAGGATGCAAGCAAGCACGGTTTAGGAGCCACAGCTCAGGCCAACGGGAGCAGCGACAGCACTGCTCATTCCAGGAATGAATGAATCTGCAGCACATGCTTCAGGAAGATTGGAACATTCAGGTCCATGGAGCAGAGCCATGGATAGTCTGGTTCTCCTTGCTAGGCACCACCGGCTGACTCCATAGTCATCAGAGGATTGGCTAACCTAATCCACTAAAAATGACCAGAGACTATTGATCCCCCAGGGTGCCTGGGTATGGCAGAGCTGTAGGATGCTGAGGCTGGCTCTTGGAAGTCTCAAATACAGCATCTTCCACTCTTTTCTCAAGGGCATCAAGAGAGCCAGGAAATCCTAGAATGCTTCCAGAATAGATGGGCTGGCGGTGGGTCACCAAAGTTCAGCAGGATTGCATAACACCAACGGATTGGGGCTAAGATCACCATCACGGGACCCTGTATCCGCTGGCACATTTCTAGCCTTGAAACAGGACAGAGCCTAGTTCACCCCCTCACACGACCCATTTCTGAGGGCATGCCTCTGATGATGGCACCTGTGCCTCCCAGACCTGCTTCCAGACTGGAACCTGCAGGCCTAGGCCTTGTCATCACGTGGAGCATACAACCGGTGTGGCTGCACCTCCTGAGTGTCAGTGAGCGTGGTGTGCACTGTGCCAGCACTGTCCCTCTCAGCTGGGAGTGCCCCCTTCCTACCAGAGTGTCTGGAGTCCCTCCAACCTTACCTCAGTTTGTTTCTGTTCCTACTCTAGACCACAGGCACCGCTGGGGAACTGGGGTCAGCAATGGTCAAAGTCCTTTCCTGGCCAGACTTGCAAACAGTGCCATGGGACACCAGGCTCAGGGACTTGTATGGTGACGTAAGACTCGGAGAGAAACCACAGGGAGCAGAGTCACATGGTGCCTCACTCCTACTTTTGTTAACGGCAGTACTCATGCCCCAGCTAAGAAAAGCTACACTCGCCAGTTACGGTGTTTTACGCTTGTAATCCCAGCACTCAGGAGTCTGAGGAAGGAGGACTGCTGTGAGTTCAAAGACAGCCAATTGTATGTCAGCCAGAACTACACAGCAAGACTTGTCTCAAAAAACAAAACCAAACAAAGCAAACCCAAATCCTCCCACCAACAAACAAGCAACAAAAGTGTTGAGGCCTTGCCTAGCATGCAGGTAGACATTAGATTTGACCCCATTAAATAAAACTGGCTGTGGAGATCCACTCCTGCAGTCCCGGCGCTCAGAAGGCAGGAACAGAAGTTCAGCATCACTTGGCCAGTGAGATGGCTTAAAGGGTAATGGTGCTTGTCTCCAAGCTTGATGATCTGGGTTTGATCCCTGGGACTTACATGGTGGGAGGAGGGAACTGATTGTTGCAAGTTGTATTTTTATTTTTTTAAGATAAGATTTCTTTGTGTAGCCCTGGCTGTCCTGGCTCTGTAGACCAGGCTAGCCTTGAACTCACAGAGATCCTCCTGCCTCTGCCTCCCAAGTGCTGGGATTAGTGGCATGTGCCACCAAGGCCCAGTTGCAAGTTGTCTTTTGATCTCCACATGGTGTACACACACACACACACACACACACACACACACACACACACACTGGAAAGCGAGAGGAGGAGGAGGAGGATGGGAGAAGGAGGGAGAGGAAGAGAGGAAGAAGAGGAGAAGAAGAAAGAGGAAAAGGAGGACAAGAAGGAGGAGGAGGAGAAGCTGTTTAACTTCATTCTCAGCTACATAAATGAGTTCCAGGCCAGCCTGGGGTTTGTGAGACCCTGTCTCCAAAAACTAAAACCAGACAAAAACCAAAAAGAAAAAGAAAAGATATAATAAAGACAAAGGGAGACCAGGCAAGGGATAACGGAGAATCAACACCACATGGGGGAAATGGCAGCTATGCAGTCCAAGGGGCTCTTAGCCTTCAACAGGACAATGAACTACATACTTGAGATTGACAAGAAGAGAATGGAGGCCCTTAACTGCTTTGACAGAGCATGGGAAAAGGGCCCTTCCACCAATCCTGAGCCTGTCTTTGTATGTGTATGTTGTATGTGCACACGTATGTGGGGGTTGATGTTGGCTGTCTTCCCCAATCACTCTCCATTTCAGTTTTTGAGGTAGCATCTCTCATTGGTTCACGCAGCCCGGCTGACCGGCGAGCCCCAGGGATCCCGCTGTATCTTCATCTTCAGTACTGGGATGACACGTGTGTGACTATGTACCCTCCCCGCTTTCAATTTACACATTTATTTAAAGTGAGTGCTGGGGGTCTGCACTCAGCACCTTCACGCTGGAACAGCAAGCCCTTGGCTAACTCAGCTATCTCACCACCCCTCCAGCTCTTCCTTTTAGGAGCACTCACAGCTTCTGCCCTGAAGGCCAGGCACCGGGTCAGTGAATGCTATCTGATGCCTGGCATCAACACAGGCCCTGCAGGATTGTCCCAACCAGCCTTCCCTGCACCCCCAACCCCAACAACAAATTTGTGAGATATTAGAAAATATTGTAAAGCCACTAACGGAAAAAGAAAGAAAGAAAAAAATAAAAAAAGAAAGAAAACCCAAGACATACACTTTACTGTATTTACTGCATATGGTAAAATACAAGAGATCAAAAGTCACTGGTGTGTTGTTCTGGGCAAACACATCCCGTGTTATCTGCATCCCCCAGCATTTCACAGAGGATTAGGGTCAGCATAAACACAGGAGGGGGCTGTCACTGTGTAAATACTAAAACGAGTACATGCAGCCTCCCCAGATGGGTGGTGGGAGTAGGCCTGGGAGAAAAAGCTGAGAAGCCACAGGGAGGAAAATGCCAGCAGAGGGCCCGGAACTTGCCACACTCTGACCCGGACTCCCTGCGGTGCCCACCCGACTTGGAGAAGACATGTTTGGAGGGCCCGCTCCCGCAGCCCCTCGCTCAGGATCACTGAAGGTGGTGATGGACATTCAGCTGCCGTTTTCTGACCGCCGGGCACATTTTGGATACCTCCCTCTGAAAACCTTGCTTGGTAGCCTCCTCAACAGTTGGCGCAATAATTTGACCTGCCTCGCAGAGAGAGTGTGGCCTGGGAGTTTGATCCGCCTAGAGAGGCTAGCGCAGTTCTGGGTTGACGCACTCGGCAAAGGTCGGTGTCAGAGACCCGTGGATTGGGGAGCCCATGAATGCTGTCCATTTCGTTTTCCTTCTTATCACTCCTGTTGCTTTTCTGAGGATAGCAGGGACTGGTGCCTGAACGTGGCGGAGTGGGTAGGGCTCAGGCACCTCTGACCATCTGCCCTTGCATCTCTCTGGGGAAACACAGCTCACTACAGCAGCTGTCAGCTCCATGGCTGGGCACAGACCGGCAGCCTTCCTTGGCAAAAGGTTTACTTTTCCTTTGTATCCAGCATCCCTCTCCCTTCAAGACACTTAGGGCTTTCCTGATGCCCACCTGTGGCGAGTTGTGGAGCCCAGTGAATGCGTTCCCTCAGGGGACAAGTGTGCCCACTTCCCAGGGTGTGCTCACGGGCAGCCGTGAATTCTGGGGAAGGTGAGGCTTATTTAAAGCAAGGGCGTGGTAATGGTGGAATTCACGTACGGGTGGGAGATCTTTTGGTGCCTCGGTGCTTTTTGATTAAGCCACGGAGTGTGTTACCACACTGCTAGGCTTTCTCATTCCAGAGCATGGTGGCACAGCTGTCCAGACACCACCACTGCAGCGGTCTCCAACGTGAGGCATGTGAGGTGCATCTAGGAGGACTGGCAGGAACTCGCCATAGTCCTAGAAGCTCTGAGTCTGTAACCCTGGATCATGGAGTCCCCAAAATGTGCCATTTTAATAAGCCTACAGTGGTGCTGATTCAGGCCCACTCTTTGCCAGTCTTTTCCCCAGGCCTGTGCCCCAGAGTCTGGGGTTCTAGGGCCTATATGATTGCTTGTTGGGTCCTGACTGGAACATATTTAGGGGCCTTGCCCATGTGGTTCATGGGAGCCAGCTTCTTGGGGAGGCCACTTATCAAGGACTCCTGCTTTGGGCCTAGGTTTCCAGTGGTTAGAGCAGCAATTCTCAACCTGTGGGTTGCAACCCTTTTGGGTCGAATGAGAACAGGGGTCGACTACGACCATTAAAAAACACAGGTGTCTACATTATGATTTGTATCAAAACTGCAGCTACGAAGTTGTCATGAAGATAGCTTTATGGCTGGGGGGATTACCACAGCATGAGGGACTGTACTGAGGGGTCGTGGCAACGTGAAGGCTGAGAACCTCGGGGGTTAGAGGATGTGTCGACCCACAAAGTTGTCGGAGGAACTAATGGCACCTAAGGGTGTCTCGGCTCTTATTTCTGATCGCCATTGAGCTACAAACAAGAAGAGCAGAGCTAGAGTCTCACATGGTGCTGGGTGTCCTGTGACCCTCCTACCCTCTCTAAGCAGGGTGGCTTCTCTTGGCCCCAGGCCTATGGCCCCGGCCTCCCCTTCTGAGCTCCACCACAATGCACCGCAGAGTCTGATGAAATTTCTAATAATACTAACCAATGATGTGTTAAATTGAGACACTTCTGGCTCGGCCGCTGGAAACCACACGATGGTTTAAAGGACCAGCGCTTACCTCTCTCTATCAATTTGCTGCTAAATTACTGCTTTCAGAGAAACTTATAGAAAAGTAATTCTTTATTTAAATTTTAATTTCCATCTTGTCATTTTAAATATATATTCAGATTCCAATCATATTACAGAATATGATGATGTCTCTGGCGGGTAAATGACCCCTCCAGGAGCCTGGGTGGGCATGGAGGATGCCAATGAGTGGGTGGTGGGGAGGGGCTTAGCAAGGAGGGAGAGACCTCAGAGGCAGGCTCGGCTGAGGTGGCCAACAGAACTTCAGAGGCCTATCCTGGGTGGCACACCGCTCTGTGAGCCCCCGACTTCATGTGCAGTTCTGAGGGCCACCTGCAAATGCTTGAAGTTGGAAGCACCAGCTATTTGCCATGCTTGGATCACTGTGTGAACTGAGCTCTAAGTGAATGCCAGATGAAATGGGGCTGCTGGGCCGGCCACCATGCTAACAGCTCATATTTAACCACCTCCCACATGCTAGTGGCGGACATAGCTCCTTTCTCTGCAGGAGGAATTTTGTATCCTTCCCATCATCTAACTGATGAGAGTCATACAGCCCAGCAAAATTCAGTAACACTTAGAGGGTGCGAAAGTTCGGGCTACAACCCATGCCTACTCTACCTGTCTTAATCTATTTTGCATTGCTATAACAAAACCAAAACCATGTTGAGGTCCAGTGATGCAGCTCAGTGGGTGAGGGGGTATGCTGCTAAGCCTGAGTTCTATGTGGGGGATGCAAATGGTGGACGGAGAGTTCCGACCTTCTCAAAGTTGTCCTCTGACTTCCACATGATGCTGGAGGATGCATCCCTACCCAACGACTGACTGACTGACTGACTGAATAAATAAATGTAATAACATTTTTTTTTTTAAATAAACCACCTGAGGCTGGGTGGTTTTCTCTTCTTATAAAGAAAAGAAGCCACTTTTGGATCACTTTTGCCTTGTCTGGCCTCAACAGAAGACGATGTACTAAGTCCTGATGTGACTTGATGGGCCAGGGTGGGTTTGTAAGGGGGTTTCCCTTTTCTGAGGAGAGGGAAAGAGGGGAAGGAGGGAGGGGGCAGAGGTGGGACCGGGAGGAGAGGAGGGAGCGGACTGTGATTGGGATGTAAAATGAATAAACGAATACATTTGTTTAGGAAAAAATAAACAAAGGAAGCAAGTGAAGGTTACTGTTTCATGGGTGCCTGCCATCTCTAAATCCTGGTGATGTCGTCATGGTGGGAAGGGATTACAATGGCGGCATACAGGCAGAAAATGCCATACAGCTGAACACAAAGCTAGAGCCTGGGGAGAGACCATGCTCACTATTTTGATAACAGACCACCAAACTACCCCATCTTGAGGGTGGAGTCCCTATGACTTATTTTCTACTTGGACCCACAGTTTTAGAAGCACAATGTTCTATGTTTTGTGATGATCAGAGTGTTCCCGGGTCTTTGCAGTTGATGCCCTCATTTGTGGGCTTAGCCACGTCTGCGCGCGCGCACACACACACACACACACACACACACACACACACACACACACTACACTGTTGGGTAATACTCTGAGCCCTCCTTTGGTACCTGCGGGATGCTGGCCACAGTATATCTTTCCTCCACTGTGTCCATCGACTGTGCCTTCTGCTCTGACCATGATATATACTGGTACCAGGAGCCCAGGCCATTGGCTTCCATCATCTCTCCTCCTCTCTCAAACCTCAGCCCCTTATCCACCACCCACAGTCCCCTTAGCCTCTGCCAGCGTGATATGGGTCTTCCTGGATGGAAGCCAGGTCCTCCTATGCTTCTGGACACATCTGCCTCCTTTTAGGCTGGCATCGCAAAGCACTCCATTTCTCCTCATATTCCCTCATGCTCCCCTTTCACTCTTACCAACTTCTTCCCTTTGGCTCTTCAACATTAGGGTAAGCCAAAAAAAAAAAAAAAAATTCTGGCCCTTTCATCTTCCATGGGGCCTCCTGCCCTTTTCTAGACTACCGTTCGTTACCCTGCCAGGGCTAGGAGCTAACTCCTGGTATTTATCTCTGCTGGTGCTCAGCTTCCACAGCCATTTCTTCAACTTCAGTGAACCCACCCTGTCTCCATGACAATCGCTCCCCGCTGCCCATCCATGCAGCGTAGCTTCTCCTCTCCCTCTGAGCCCCAACGCTAGTTTTTTTTTCTTTGAAATTCTCTTCCCCTCTTTTTTTGTCTTCCACACTTTCCCTCACTTAAACTACACCTACACCCTTTCTCTGCGCATTTGCTTGTTTCTTTGCCCCTTAGTTCCTGATCTTGGGTCATGCTCAGTGCCCACACTAGCCCCCAGGCCTGCCCCCTCTCACAGGGCTCTGTTTGGACCCCCTCTTTAACTGTTCTGTTTCTAACAGGTAACACTTGTGCGGTAGCCCTCGTCTTTGCCAGAACCAGGCTTTCTATAGTATTCAGGGAGTACATTTGCTTTTCCTTTTCCAACATCAAAGTCTGTTCCTTGGAGATGTATAGGCTCACAGTTCAACAGAGACAGCCTCCTTTGTGGACGTAAAGCAACCGTGGATGGGGCTGGCTTTTGCACTGTGTTCTTGCACATGCCCTGTCCAGATCTTTCTGGGCCCCTTGCTCTAAACCCCTTTCCACGATGGGTCTCGTGGACAAAAGAAATGATAAATCTGGCAGAACCTTACAACTCCACGCTTTCAACTTTCCTCTAACAACTTTCAACCAAAAACTTCTTAGCCCTATTTCCAAGTAACTTTTCATCCATTACAAAACCCACAAATTTTTCAAAGGGGCTTTGAAATAAGATCACCTAGGAAAAGAAAAAAAAAAAAACCTATCACAAACGAAAGTCTTTGAAAGGAAAGAGGCCCTTTCCTGTGCTTCAGCTCCCCTCTGATACCATTCCCTTTCATTTTACAGAAGGTGCAGGGCAGGCCTGGCCCTCAGTGGACGCCTGTGATGTGAGGGAACCAGTGGCCCAGACAGACACACAGATGAGGAGAGCCAGGGGCAGCTGCTGTGGAGCTGGGCTGGGCCTTTCATCCCCCCTCTCCCCCATTCAATCAGCCCTCACAGCGCCCCCAACAGCTGCTCCTTGTAACCTGCTTGTCTCACCCTGCAGGTTCCTATTCTCCTGAGTGCTGTAGCTAGTTGCTTTTCCAGCACATACCAGAGACTGTCTTCATTCTTGTCGCCAAAGTGGGCGGGTAGGGAGGCGGCCAGAACAGCCCCTACTCTGGCCTTTGATGGGACCTTTCCCAAATGCCAACCCTGCAGGCAGTAAGCATGGGGCCACTTCTTGCCCTCCCTGGGGTCAGCTTCTGCTGCACAGACACACACACCTGACAACACCCACTTCTGGGAGGGGAGCTTTTGTTAGGTTTAGATTTAATGGAGCGGCGAATTTGGTGAAGGAAAGTCCTGGGCAACTGTGCCGAAGCTGGCTCTGGAGAGACACAGGCTCCCTGACTTGACCACCTGCTAACTAGGCCTGGCCCTCCTAGGCCTAGACTCCAGGTGCTCAATATGAATTCTGGTCCTCTCAGACACACCGGGAGACAGTAGATTCTTCAGGATGGTTTGGCCATGGGCTGGGTTGGCTCCTTGTCTCCCAGGCCACCAAGTCCCTTCCCAGAGGGCATTCTAGAATCAACCACACCCTCCACATGGCCATTCTACCATGAAGGGTCCCCAAACCGAGTCCCAGCTCCTTCTTGTAGAACCTTCTAATACATCTGACTTTCTGAGTCACTCCCATTTTTCTAGTTGTAGCTGCAACAGATTGTTATTCTTTCTTTCTTTCTTTCTTTCTTTCTTTCTTTCTTTCTTTCTTTCTTTCTTTCTTTCTTTCTTTCCTTCCTTCCTTCCTTCCTTCCTTCCTTCCTTCCTTCCTTCCTTCTTTCTTTCTTTCTTTCTTTCTTTCTTTCTTTCTTTCTTTCTTTCTTTCTTTCTTTCTATTATGAAAGACTTACTGGGCGGCGAGAACCATTCCCACTTCTCAAACCCTGGGCATGGAAGCACGATGTCAACTGAGAACATGACTCAACGCCCGGCGACGCAGTCCTGCCACAGACATCTTCAGCGACCTCATTAAAGGCCTAACAAGAGAGAGGACTGTGGCTGAGCCACACCAAGGACAAAGAAGCGAACGAAACAGCACAAATATCCTTATCATGTGGCTCCCCGGGCAGGAACGCAGCGGAAGGAGTAGAGACAGTCTTACTGGAGGAACCTGGAGACTCTCAGAGCCTGAGCTTGCACTCGACTACAGCACTGGGCTCCAGGTTCGGGGGGATTGCCCAGTGTGGACACTCCAGAAGCACACAACATTCCCGGAGCCTTGGTGTTCTCTCACTGGGGTTTTGCCTCCATAGTCTCTGTAATGACAGGCATATTCGGACTCACTCTCTCTCTGTGTCTGTCTCCCTCTCTCTCTATCTACCTACCTATCTACCCACCTATGAAAAGTCTCTTTCAGCCTTGACTCATATCTTTCAGCTATGGTCATCTTGCTGGGAAGATCGAGTCTATCCATGCTCAGGAGGCCCAGGGCTAAGACTTACATTGGTAAAGGCTAAAGAAGCCATGGAGTGGGCAAGAAGTACAGGGAAACAGAAATTCTGCCCTGGTGTAGACAGACAGAATTAGTTGTTAATTTCCTTGGGACCGATGATAAGGAAAAGTGGTGTGAGAAACAACCACGTGAAACCCTTCTTCCATTCAACACCCACCTACCCATCCACCTGTCTATTCGCCTACCTACTCATCCACGTATCCATCCACTAATCAACGCATCCAGTCATTCGTCCATCCACCAATCCACCTTTCAACCCCCCTCCCCCCAACTGATCATGTTGTACCTATGGTTCACAAGAAGCTACCCTGTGCTGCAGACATACTCTCTGGCCTCAGAGAGCACAACCCAATCACCATCCTAACATCCGTATCAGTTGGACCTGAAAACAGGCTAGCTTTCAGGCTCTCAAGGCCTGAGAGTTCTCTGAAGCTAAGATCTGGTTGTTTCTGCCCGTTTCCCACTGTCTTAGCTCAGGGACCACAGCACAACAGTATGTTTATACACCTGGTATGCAGCTGTGTAGCTTAAAGGCAGACGTTTCCCCCACCCCCTCACCGTTCTTGAGGCTAAAATACCCGAGGTCTTGGTGCCGCTGTGGCCTATTTGGGTGAGATCCCGCCTCCCGGCTTACACGTATCCAGTTGCCTCTCTGACTGTGTGCTGGTATGAAGAGAGACAGAGAGTCTGGCCTCTACTTCTCATGGTAGGAGAATGACGGCAGTGCACTCGGAGGCCTCACCCTCATGACCCCATCGAAACTGTAATATCTCCTGAAGTTCCGAATGCTAAAAACCATCACGATGAGGGTAAAGGCTTCAACTGATAAATTCTGGGGGATAGAATCCAGTCCATAGCTCCCACACAGCATGCACGCAGTGGGCGTTTCGAGACACAGTCTGTATCTGTCTGTTGTCCCTCTGGTTCTACTTTACCCACCAGACCCTGGGGGTATGGTTTAATGGAGAGAGTTACCCTCAGACCCAACCAGCATGTCAATAGCACCCTCACCAGCCAGAGCTCTAATTTTTAGATAGCTTCTTCCCCAGCCTTTGACGCAAAAAAAAAAAAAAAAACCACAAAAAACCCCAAAACACATAATCTCCACGATCTCTTGTCTTTACCGAATGCCGTTGAGAGGGTTGTTGTATTTATCTCTGTAGAATCCGCCGTGCCCTGTGCAATTTTCCATTGTCATGGTTCATTTTAATTTCCTCTAAGGCTGTTGGCCACTCTCGTGTTCAGAAATAGCTTGTTCCACTTAATAAAAGTGCTTAAATATGCAGACACGAGAAGTTTCCTTTGCTCGTGCCTAAACACTACCCTAACTGAAATGAGTTCCACGTCTTGTCTTGTGCTGTAGGGCTGAGCACAGGCCCTGTGGCTCCTTGTAAACTCTGAAGGAAAGGTTCAAGGGCACAATCAGGATCTAAGACTGTCTGGTGAGAACTTACCCAGCCTGGCTCATGGCACCATAGGTATTGTGAGTCAAGCCCCAGCCCATTGGTTGCCTTGATAGTGCCCAGAGCTCCCTACAAGCCATTTCACTCTTCTGAGTTCCTGCTACCTTTCTTCCTCTATGTAAGAGAGTGGGTCTGAAATGTCTCCCCGAAACCCATGTGTTAAAAGCTTGGTTCCCACCAACCAAAGATCATTCGTGGACAGGTCCTATGTGGCCCCTGCACCTCTGTGGCAGATGCACAGCTTGGTCTTCATGTGGATCCCCAAAAAACTAGAGTGAAAACCCTCTCTGACCCTGATGTCTCCTTTTGGATACCATCCCCCTAACTGGGCTGCCTTGTCTGGCCTCAGTGGGAGAGGAGCCTAGTTCTGCATCGACTTAATGTGCCAGGGTAGGTTGATAACCATGGAGGCCTCCCTTTCTCTGAGAAGGAGAGAGGAGAATGGAGGGAGAGAGGGGAGGGAGGCTGCAATCATGTTTTAAAGTGACTAAATAAATAAATTTAAAAAGTTACAGGAAAAAAAATGGAGATAAACAGAAAAAAAAAAAAAAGAGGCTTGGTCCCCAGCTTGGCATGGGGACCTAGTGGGAGGTTTTAGGCAGTTACGGAGTTGTAGCTTCTTCTGCGGTTTTGTTCCTGGTTCCCATAAGGTGAGGCTTTGCTTCATTCTTGGCTCCCACCATGATGTACCGTGCAATTCCAGAACAACAGGGGGACCGACCATGAATGGAAACTTTGACAACTGTAAGCCAAGATAACCTTTTCCTTTTCATAAGTTTACTGCTGTCAGGAAAGTTGGTAACATGATCTAATACGATCGATAAAAGAGTCATGGGAATTTCTCCCCCTGACCAAAGACAGATTTCAGTGAAAAAAATGGCCACCCCCTACGACCAGGGACGAGGGAGAGGAGGTGGTGGATGTGATGAAGTGGCAGCACTCGTTGCTGCAAGGGAACCTGGGAACATGCAAGTGTTGAGGACCCGTCACAAGAAGGAAGACATTCCAAACACTAGTCTCTCTTCCGCATCTGTTTTCTCTGGCCCAAGCATCCCCTGTAGGCTGTGGCTCACCAGGAAAGAATGAAGGAGTGGAAAACAGATTTCAGAATCTCTGAGAAGCCAAGCTTTTGGGGTACCAGGTCACAACCAGGGCATGGCAGCCTCTGTGGCTAAGCTAAATTACTGGAGAAATTTCAGCCACGCATTGATCCTGGAGACCCAGTGACCAGGAGCAAAGCCACAGGTCACCTTCCTTTTCCTTAAGTAACCAGAATTAGGAAAACAAGAGCCAGGTGACTGGGAGATACTGGCATAGGACTGGCAGCAAGTGGCCCCATCACTGTGTTTTTGTT
This sequence comes from Meriones unguiculatus, assembly GCF_030254825.1. NCBI lineage: Eukaryota > Metazoa > Chordata > Mammalia > Rodentia > Muridae > Meriones > Meriones unguiculatus. Next base: position 111,444,816 of record NC_083349.1, read on the forward strand.
GGCCTTGGAAAGCCAGCTCCAATCCTGACTTGCTCCATGTTTGGTCCTACTGAGACAGAATTTTTACTCATCTTCATCAGGCTTTAGTACAGGCACTGAAACACCAGCCCTAGAATGATACATACCTACACACACACACACACACACACACACACACACACACACACACCCCTCTCCCTCTAGCCTGCTTGGGACCTGCTGCCAGGGACCTGTAGCCTCACAGTACAGGAGCAGCTGGCAGACAGCTCTGTCTGCCCCCAGAAACTTTCCTTCTTCAGTGGCTCCAAAACACAGTCTCCCATGGCCACTTTGAGTTTCCCTCCCAGATACTTTTTCCTAAATCAGCTTCCAATCTGACTCATTTCAGTTTTAAAACAAGAAAACATCAACAAACACTATGCAGGGAAACAGATGGTAACAATTACAGGAGGGAGAAAAACAGAGCTCGCTCCCTCTACCAGGGGCGTGCGAACATATTGTTCCGCAGACAGCGGTTGTCTTCCAGCGACTTCTGTGCAGACGTGTTCACGGGGCTCTCCTGGGGGCCATACCCACTTCAAGGGATAGGCCAGCACTTGAGGGGTCACAAGGGTTATAGAGCATCTTGAAGCAAGTCCACTGGAAGCTGAGACCTCGCATTTCTCCAGGGAGGGAAGAAAAACCATTCCCGAACATTCTAGGCCATCACCAATGAACCTGGAACCTCATCGCCAGAGGCCTGGGGGCAGGGGTGTCAGCTTCATCCCCTGGGGGCAGGGGTGTCAGCTTCATCCCCTGCACACTACCCATGGCCAGCCCTTTCCACTTCCTCAGGACCCTATGCCATACTCCTGAGGACAGGGGTTATTCTCTCAGTCGGGGCAGCAGTTAAGAACTGGGCCCTGGATTCGGATTGCTGGTACAAGCCCAAGTGCTTTCGCCACTCAGGAATGGGGAGGACTGGGGTGAACTAAGAAAACTGCTGGTGCCGTCCTGGCCGCATCCCCACGATGGAGCTATTTCAAGTACCCTTCACGCACAACTATGAATAAGTGCGCAGAAGGCACAACACCACCCCCAGGGAGAGCGGGCACGGTGGGTGCTGTGCGCCGAAGCTTCGATGGCAGTCCTTCCCTGTGCAGACGGCCAGCTTCGTGCCTGGTGCTCAGTAAACAGCCCTAGAAGCTTGCCAAGTGGAGGGCTGAGGAGGCAGCCTCCAGCTGGTCATGAAGGCAGGGGCGACACACACCGAATTGAAGCTGAGAGGGTAAGCTCTGTTGTTGGAGTTGGGGACTGGAGGGTTGGGTCTGAGGGCAGGTGGCCAGTGTCCAGAGCCCTGAGTTAGAGTTTGCCGTGCTTTGTCCTACCCAATGTACCAAGTGTCCATCCTCTGTGGTAAAGGTGGGATGAGGGCTTTGCTCTCCAGCGTATCAAACGGTCAGAGAATCAACCAAGAAAACAACCGCCGTAGGAGGAGGCCCGGTGCTGTGATTGGTCCCTCTGGCAGTTGTGGGCGTGGGTTGTCAGAAATGAGGGTGTGGACACAAGAGAAGGAGATGCATGCCTTTCTAGGCAAGGATACACAGTGCTTTTTTTGGGGGGGGGATCATAAAAAACGGCACAGTAATGAGGAGCTTGTCCCACAACTCCATGACGTAAGCGCTCTGCTTCCTGATGGGTACACTGAGAATTACAGTCTCTGAACCCCAGGCCTGGTGAGACTCTGAAGGTTGTATCCGCCCATCTCAAGGTTTCTAGGATGGCCAGCTGCAGGCTGCGGCTGCGTACCTGCCTTTCAGACCAGGCTCTCCCAAACATCGCTGTTTGGGAGAGAACCCTGGCAGATTCTTACACAACCCTCGTGCAGCAGAAAAGGCCCCTGACAAGCCAGCGACCACAGATGTTCTCTCACATGTGTTCACAGGTAGGTTGCCACACACGTCTCCCCACGCACCTCGGCATGTGACGTCTACCTCTGGCTTTCACCCTGGGTAGACTCTCGGCCAAGCTCCTATTAGCCTTGGGCAATGCTGTGGCTGCCCCACAGGAATTTCATTCCTGGCTTATTGGGGGTATCGGATGGAAGCAAGTTGGGGCATCTCCAGGATGTAGGGCTCTCTCCCTGCCCCACCGCATCTAGGGTTGCCCCCCACGAGCATGCTTCACAGCTCCTCTGGATGTAATCCCAAAGTAGAGTAGGGTGCCCCTGCAGTTCCTGCCATTCACTTAAAAACACAATTCTTCCATTTGTTCTCAGGGGCTCAGCATCACATTTTCAGGGTGTTCATTTCCTGTCTGGAGGAGTCTCTCTCCTTCACACCAGAACTAAATGTCCCTCTCCCCGACTCTTCTCCATCCTTCTCCTCCTCTTCCTTCCCACTATTCTACCTCTTTCTTCCTTCTTCCTTCCTCTTCTCCCTCTTGACATTTCCCTCCTTTCTTTTTTTCTCTTTTTTCTTTCCTCCCCCTCTTCTCTCTCTTCCTCTCCCCACTCCTTCTTTCTTTCTCCATTATCTCCCCCCCTTCTCACCTATGTCCTTCTCACCTTACTCTTCTCCCAGAGGCTCCAGATAGCCACAGTTGGCAACCCTTCAGTCTCTGCCAAGGCCATTGCCAAGCTCCCCAGAAGGCAGCACAGAGGGAGTGCAGAGACGCAGGCTAGACTGGAGCACAGTGAATCCCTGTGGGGCCTCATTTGAAATAGATAGTGGCAGCTGGAAAGAGGCAGTGGGCCTCGGCATGGCTGGAATCTCCACTCACTGAGCCTCCTTCAGGGAGGTCCAGTGTGGCTGATGATGGATAGGTCAGGTTTCTCGGCTTCTGAGGGTACAGACTCAAGGCTCTGCACAGGCTGTGACCCAGGAGGCCAGGGTCTGAGGCACTCTGCTCCATCAAGGATGTTTCTGCGATGGGAGCAGCCAGCTCTCAATGGCTCTACCTTGCCCTTGCCTCCTGCAGATGCTTCTTATAGCTTATTTCAGAAGTCTGACCACCCAGCCCCACCTCTGTACCTGTCTTGAGCCTCTGCCCTTTCCTGGCTTCCCATGATGGTCACCTGGTTGGAGGGCTGGCTTCCATGTTCTCTGTTCTGCAAAGTAGTTACTTTTCTAAAACATAAAACGGACTTAGAATTCCCCGTCCCAGCCCTTCTAATCCTGCTCTCAGGATGGGGCAGGCAGTCTGATTCTTACAGCTGATGCTTCCACCAGTGCCCTGGCTACCCCTCCATGTCCCAGCCTGGTGCCATTCCAGGGCAAAAGAAGTTCTGAGTCCTTTCTAACGAAGCTGTCAGTATGGAGCTCAGACAGCAGGCATTGATTTCTCTATGAGGTGGGACTTCCCTTGTGTTCTTCATCCTGACAGTCAGCTCATACTTATAGACCTTACTCTCTTCTGCTACCACAGATCCCTATTCGCTTCAGTCCCGCTGGGACCTGGTCTACAATCAGCACCAGTGTTCCGCTCTGGGTCTCGGACTGAAAAGAAAGCACAGCTAAGAGCTGTGTGAGCTGGCCTTTTATCTGTTTTTGTTTTGTTTTTCCATTCAGTCATTCTGAGGTCCCAGCTCCTCTGGGAACACCCAGTCTCGGAGGAGAGACCCCGGTGTGCACAGGACCGGACCCCTGGAGGGGAAGAAGCAAGCGCTTGCCTGTGAAGACGACACTCTAACAAGCTTTCTCATCTCTAGTCCTACCGTTCAAGGCTTCCGTTTCTCTCAGCAGCGAGGAAAGCTAAGCACTTTCTGAAGATACCGGCCTCATCGTGAACCCTTTGGGATTTGGTGACTCACTCCTTTCCAGGACCAGACCAAAGGCTCAGGGAAGTCTTCAGTATTTCAGTCCCTCCCTTAATCATTGCCATCGATATACTTTTGGCATATTACAAGGAACTGGAGACTGGCATAATTCTTGTCTAAGTCCAGGGACTGAGACCCAGGGGAGCTTCAGGAGTAAACTCTATTCTGAAAGCTAGCAGGCTTTCAGAGTAGAAACAAGAGAAACTGGTGTTTCAATTCAGCTGAAGGCAAACACCAACCAACCAACCAACCAACCAACCAACCAACCAACCAACCAACCAACCAATCAACCAACCAACCCAGGATACCAGTTCAAGAGTTAAGTAGGAGCTCCGCTTAGTCAAGGCTGGGCCAGCTTGATGTAGGTCATGTGGTTGCCTGGTCTGAGGGGACACTGGAACTAGCCACCCGCTTTCCTCTGATTACTGATTACAGATTCAATGTTAATCTCCTCCCCAGACATCGCCGCAGACATCCTCAGCATAACGTTAGGCCAGATATCTGGGAGGCCCGTCAAGTTGACATATAAAATTAACCATCACAGCATCTCCTACAGCCCCCACAATTATATTGCCTTTGGTTGAATTTTTTATTTGAATCTGTGCTCTGGGTAAGAAGGGCCCAGGTGGGGGGTGCGGTGGGGGAGAGGCAAGCAATAAGAATACTAAGCAGGGCTAGAGAAATCCTTCCACGAGGATGGAACTTTCCCTTTGACTCTCCTTCCTAATAAATCCTGCCCACACCCGCCCCCGATCCCCAGAGACACAGAGTGTGACTCCCCCCCCCTCGGCAAAGGAAAGAAATAATACAGTTCCCAGGCACATCTGCTCCCACACCTTGGCATATGCTCCGCCTAGCTTGCTTCCTAACTGCTAAAACTACAACGGGCAGGCAGTGCCTTCCATTCCAGATCCCTGGGGTAGCTCAGGGGGCCCAGCCTTCCCACGCTGCAGCTCGAAGCATTACTACAACATCAAAAATGTTCCACTGGCGGTTTCAAGATTCCTAAAAAATAGATTCAAAACATCTTTAATACTCTCTGAAGAAGCGATACATCACAGGAAAAAACTGTAACCTTTAGTATTGCTGATATTATCCAGGCTGTGGGCTGCTGGCTAAGAAGACACCTGCAGCCAGTTCTTATTCCTTCCTAGTGGCTGTGGCTGCCGCCCCAGGTCCAGGACCCTTCCACCTACCATTGGAGGAAGCGGATGCCTGTCTGAGTGTTTGCCTAATGTGCTTTTACAGAATCTGAAAAGAGTCACAGGACTTAAAGGCAATGATTTCCAAGAAACAGCCTTCTCCTATTAACAAGATATCCCTGAAAATAACACTGTCTGTCTCAAGCAATAACATGCCCTGTATAGAATGCGTTTTCCTGCTTTTCCCTCTCAACATGGAGCTGTGAGCAAGCACCTGAGACTGAGCCTCCTCAAAGCAAAAGCCAGCCAGCCACAGAGAGAGCTCAATGGATTCACTAAGCTCAACGGCGAGCCCTTCAACCCCCCCTCACCCCCCCGAGGGAGGTGCAGCCTTGCTAGGCCACAGAAGAAGACATTGCAGCCAGGCCTGAAGAGCCTTGATAAGCTAGGGTCAGATGGAAGGGGAGGAGGACATCCCCTATTAGTGGTCTTGGAAAGGGGCAGGGAGAAGATGAGGGAGGGAGGGTGGAGTTGGGAGGGAAGGAGGGAGGGGGGATACGGCTGGGATACAAAGTAAATAACCTGTGATTAATATAAAAAAAATAAAAAAAATCGGCATTCATATTGAAAAAAAAAAAAAGCGAGGTGACCAGACGCCAGCATGCACTGGGTTATAAGGAGAAGCAGAGACCTCTTTCCAGGTCTCTCTCTGCAGACCCCCTTAGGTTCTCTGACGTGTGCCACACCTGTCCAGAAGAGCACAAAAAGGCAGGAAATGAAAACACTCGGACTTGCTCTATTATTTACCCTCATTTCTTTCTGAAGGTTACTATTATGGGTAATCAACGCAAGTAGCGAGGAGGGGACAAAAGCCTGAAAATAGCACCTAGACATTTCCTTTGCCTCTGCTAAGGGGCTGGTGTTCCTCTGTCTGCAGGACAGTCCCATCTCTCCATCCTACAGTTTAAGCCTGGCTGAGCAAACAGGCTGAGATATGGTTACTGCTCTAAGCCCAGGGACGGGGAGCAGCTTTGGAAAAATACCAGATATTTTTCTGTGAATTATTTATTCTTTTCAGCCTGCCCATCTCTGAACGGGTCCTGCTGGGAATGACCAGAAACACCGAGAAAACCTCCAAACTACAGCTGAGGCGCTCTGTGTCCTTGGGTGGATTGCTTGACTTCTCTGAACCCAGTTCCTTATCTTTTGTGGGAGGGATAAGAATGCTAGACAGCCTGGGGGAAATGCAAAGTGAAAGTACCTTGAGAGTCTGTCTCTCCGCAGTGGCTAGCATCAGCAAGCAAGAATTGGCGGTGAGGACGGGTCAGGGAGAGGACCTCCCACGGCGCTGGTGCTAACGTAGCCACTGTGGCTATCAGCATGGAAGTTCCTTAGATGATTAAGATAGAGTTTGCATATAACCCAGCTCTATCACTCCTGGGTGTGTACGGGAGGAATCTAAGCCAGCCTACTGCAGAGATGCCTGCACATTCACGCTCACTGCAGCACTGGTCCTGATAGCTAAAGGGATGGAATCAGACTAGATACCTGCCAATGGGCGAACGGCTGAAGACAGGACGGCATAAAGCCACAGCTGAGTGCTATTACGCAGCCATCAAGAACATCAGGCCAGTCGCAGAAAAGCAGATGAAACTGGAAAAATAATTCAAACCCAGAAAGACAAATACCACGTTTCCCATCACACAAAGAGTCTAGATTTTAGCCTCAACCAAGAAGACAAGAAAGAGGAGGTAGGGGGAACCATGAATGGGGAGAAAGAACAAGAGGATAATGGGGCATGAGTATGATTAAAGGACATAATATAGACGTACGAATGTTTTATCATATGGCCCATTATTTTGTAATTCATATGTGCTAATAAAATTGACACACACACATACACACACGCATGTGCATTTGCATACACACTGGCACTCACGCCACTCCATACACAGGATGGTGGCTGCAAAAGCCACATCTTAGGTCTGGCGTAAGTTCTGTTCCCCATCCCTCAAATAATAGCTTCTATTATTCTTATCACTCTAGAAAATGTCTTTCTGAATTGTTTGCTTGATGATTGCAACCATGTTTCTTTTTAATAAAATCTTGATTTAAAAAGGGCCCGAGGGCGCGCTACCTCGGGAGTGTGTGTGTAAGATAATATTAGAGACTCTCTAAATCTCTCCCACTAACGTGCATTGCCGTGTTTGTGTTTTCCCTTTATCTTTCTCTTGCTTCCCTTGCAAGGGAAGGGTACTTGGAAGAAATGAGAACGCCGGGCCTTGACAACCTCTGTAGCCTTCTTGGCACAGCACTGAAGAGTCAAATGAGCCCCAGGCTTGGTGTGGCCTTCTGCAGGGCACCCTAGCAGAACCGAGGACTGCCTGGTCCCTGCTGCCTGGACAGGAGGTGACTCCCTGGAGCCCCTGTGGGGCTGTGACTGGGAGAAGGCAGGGTGCTGGCAGGGTGACACTGTCATAGAGGGCTTAAAGGGCCACACCACCATCAGGGCCCCACAAGCCCAGGAAGGCCATTCCTGTTTAAGGGGACTGTTGTCATCTGGGAGCCCTCAAGGGAAGGAATTCTGAACACAAGTCCTGCATGACCTGGAGGCCCTAAGAAGCCCAATTCCCAGGACAGAAGCGGAGTGGTCCTACCAGACCTTAGGACAAGTGATAGAGCATCTGTCGACAGGGAACAGGAACCATCCACGGCACTTGCAGACCAGAGATGGCGGTGAGAATGCAACGCCCCAAAGCTGGTGCTGCTGAACCGTGCTGATTCGGCCCTTTTCATCCACCATCCTCAGCACAAGCGCTGTCTGCTCAGTGACCCTGACAAGTGCACAGCCATCCAGCTGCAGACGAGGAATGTGTGCTGCGGCCTGAGCATGGGAAGCCCCTAGACCGGAATAAAGGGTCAGAGCTGGTGGCCGCCCTAACAAGCTGCTGTCTCAGCAATCCCTGTGTGCAAAGGCCCTTTGGATCTGCTCCATTAGGCTCCCATGACCACCACCCTCTGTGAGGGGAAGAAGGCTGGACCTCCCGGGGCCGGGCACCTCCAGGAGCAAACACATGCTGCTCTCTTGGTCATCTGCAGAGTGGAGTAGGAGGATATAAGATATTTACCAGGCCAAGTGTAGTGTGGAGGCAGGAGGGCTGTACCAGCAGAGCCCAGTGTCAGGGTGGAAGGGGCAGGAGGTCCGTGTTTGAAGGGGCAGGTTTTTCATCTGTGAAACGGGGGCAGTAGTGTCATCTTGTCACTGGGCCCAACAGAGCTCAAGCACGGGTGAGGGCTAGTCACCCTTCAGGCTAGCATACTTCCCTGGACAAGTGACAGCATGGGACAAAAGGAAAGGCTGGTCTGTGAGATGGGGGACATGCTCAGGGGCATCTGATGGCTTGAGCAGAATTTTGGAGGAATCCTGTTTGGATGGAGGCCCTGCTGGCTTTGCTCTGCGGGGAACAGTGGGTCCTAACTTCCATTGTCACTGTCCATTTGCAGAACCCTCTCTCTCACCTGTATAGGGTACAGCTGCAGTTTCTCACCCTGGTGGGTTCTGGGCATCCTGAGGCTCCTTCCTCTACTCACCAGCCTGCCCCTGCCTCAGCCCTGAGCCAGCAATGTGCTTCCCTCTACTATTCATGGGAAGCCCTTAGGTCCAACAGCACTCCAGTGTGGCGGTCTCTCTTTTATCCCATTGTTTAATATCTTACACCCAAGTGGGGTGCACATTTGTAACTCCAGAATTTTGGGAGAAAGATCACAACTTCAAGGGTTTCCTAGGCTAGCTACATAAGCAGTTCTAGGCCATCTTGGGCTATGTGAGACCCTGTCTCAAAGAAAGAAAGAATGAAACAGAACAGGACATTCCCTCACACCCAATATCACATGCTTGTTTTATCCAGTTGCACTTAAAACACTGTGTGTGATTCCAAAGAACCGGCAATCTCTAGACTTTGGATACAGTATTCTCTCTGTATCTGTGAGTCATGTTTATTGTGTCTTCAAATCTTTGGTGCCTTTGGTTATTATTTTTGTCTGCTTGTTCTGTTAGTTAGAGAGTGTATTAAAATATCCTAATGATTGTGAATTAAATAAAAATTTCCCTTGAATTCCATTAGCTTTCACTTAATGTATTTCAAGGCTATGTTCTATGGTCTTGGATGCAAGCAATTATAATTTCTAGGTTAACAGAGGTAATTGTAGATTGATCCCTCCCTCTCTCTCCCCTTCCATTCCTCTCTCTCTGTTCGTCCCTCCCTTGATCTTGGGAGCTAGAGCTGCTAAAAAAGAACCATGAAATATTCTTTCTAACCCTAGTATTAGGGCCAGCGAGCCAGCTCATTGGGTAGAGGTGCTTGCCACATAAGTCCAGTGGCTGAGTTTGATCCCTGGAACCCACAGTAGGAATAGAAAACTGACTTCCAAAAGGTGTGGTGAGTTCTACACATACATGCTTTGCTATGTATGTATGTACACATACATGTATACACACACACACACCAAATAAAAATTAAATGTAAAAATGTCCAAAATAAGAAAACCTACTTAAGAAAAATTTCTAATTTTGATTTAAAATCAAATTTGACTTTAAAGTAAAAATCAAAGAAATATATAGATATAGAAAAATATCTTTCTGTACCTTTTTCTCTTTAATGGGTCAGCATATTTAAAGCTGATACCCTCGTTTAAAGTCATCATTTTTCTAATTGTCCTCTGTTCATCTCACTCTACATTCATCTTTCTTCCTTTGTCTTTTCCTGCTTGTGGGTTATGTGTTTTGTATTATTTTATTCTAATTACGCTCGATCTACCAAAGTCTCAAAACACCTACCTTGCTTCCTTGCCAATTCAAAAGCCTCAAAATAATTTAACTTCATCTACCCCATCTCTAAGCTTCTCTGCATCCATTCTGTTTCTAAATACGCTGTTTCCCAAAAAGAAGATTTTAAATTGCTTAGTACGGTCACTATTCATGCAGGCAGGGGCATTCTTTCCCATTGTTTTTATTCCTCAGCCTCCAACTTTCCCTTTTGAAATTAGTTTTCCTTTGTCTTCAGAACACACTAGCTTCTCCTTTAAGTGTAGACTGTTGAATATGTTTTATTTATTCATTACTTTAAAGGCTTGACCCGTATTATTTGTTCTAAGGAAGTTTTCATCGGGCACAACTTTCTGAGCTGGATGCTTCAGCGCTTTAAAGGTGCTACCCTGTAGTCTTCCGGTGTCTAGTGTCTCCGCCGATAAGTCAGTTAAGTGTGCCTACTTACTGTACCTTTAAAAGTAAACTGTCTCTTTGTTCCGCTTTTTGATTTTTATCTTTGTTTTTCATTGTTGACAGTTTTACTACGAGTGCCTTGATGTGCCTTCTCTTCAGTTATTCCTCTTGGAGCTTTAGTGTTCTTGCATCTGTGACTTGAAGTCTTCAAGAGTTTAGGGATGGTGTCAGCCAATCTCTCTTGAAATACTGCCTCTTACTCATTTTCTCTCTCTTCCTCAGAGTCCCATTCTATAGATGTTAGACATTTTTACTATAACTCCCGCATCTTTCACCTTCTTTTCTGTACTTTTCCCTCTGGGTCACTCTTCTTAATGCTACATTAAAAAAAACCCTGATTTATTTGTTATTTATTTGAGACAGGATCATTCTATGTAGCCCTCTGGCCAGCATGGAACTGGCTATGGAGACCAAGCTAGCCTTGAATTCACAGAAACGCTGCCTCCAGAGTGCTGGGATTAAAGCGTGCCCCAGCACTTCTGAGCTCTTGATTATTTTTCAAAAGAGTGAACCTTTGGCTGGTAATTCTGCCCCAGTTGTATCTGTTAAAGTCACCATTAGAATCCTAGTCTGAAGTATTATACTGTTACTTGCTATTTACTTCTTTTAAGAAAGATGCAGTTGCTTGCTCTTAGCTTAAAAAATACTCCAAATTCGTCATTTAATCCTTCGGATATGGTGTGGCACAGTTTAACAATAATCTTGTAACTTCAATGTACCTAAAGCCCTGCTATCTCCCTTTTAATATTCTGATGTTTCTGGTCTAGAGATGTTTGGGGGTGCTGTTTCCCCGTATCCAAAATACTCCGTGGCTGTATTCCTCCCAATAGTGTTTGCTTCTCCTGGGCAGCTGGAGCAACATGAAATCACCTCAGTTCAAGAAGATCTGAAGTAGAGAGGCAGCCCTTGAGGGAGTCCAGGTGTGGCTTTCAGAGTCCACGCCAGAGCTGGCAGGAGGGTCATTGGACCCACTGGCTCTCTTGGTTGACTCTGGGTCCCAATCCCTGCCTTCTGCCAGACTGTTGTCACGACTCCTGCTAAGCTTTTGGGTGTCTCGTCAGAACTGACAATCCCTTCTGCAGAACCTGGCTATAACAGGCCACCTCCCCCCCCCCCTGTCATGGGCCTCATTGCTTCCCCAGACCCTGATCTAACATCGCCTCACCATCTCACTAGCTCTTCAGAGCCTTCAATGCCATGGATGTCACATGTTGCTAGCATTCTAGTTCTCTTCAGCAGAAGGCTGGACTGTTAGGATGCAGCGTGCCTCTTCCTAGTTCTTTCTAAGTCCGTTATTTGGTTATAGCTCTGTGGGCTCTGGGATCAAACAAGGGACTGAGTTCAAATCTAAACAGGAGTCCGATTTGCACTTGTCATGTACATTAGCATTGCAGTGTTGAACTCCTTTAATTTCCTTGCATCTCAGTTTCCACAAGCCATAAAATAGAGATAAGAGACACTCCCTCCAGATTTCATTTAAAGACTTCCAAGTGAACAGGCCAAGTGTCTGCTTTCGGTCTTGGCACACGCTACGAATTTATGAAGCATCTGTCATCATCATTATCATCATCACTTGTCTTGAATTTCTCAAACCCTCCCACTTCCCCTTTCCCACTGCTATTACAGATATCTAGGCTACCACCATCGCAGCTTTCCGCACGTGTCTCCACACTGGGGTTTCTGCTTCCTGTCTGCCTTCCTGACCATCCAGAGAGAGGATTCTGGGATTGCTGTGCTGTGGAAGCCCTCGTGTGACTCTCCACCACCCTCGGGGTGTACTCCACAGTAGCTGCTTCTCCAGGCTTGTCACTTTCTCCCAAGAAATGAATGATCTACTTCTCAGTCCTCCAAGAAACTAAGCTTGCATTTTTACCACTGGGCCTCTCCAGGGAGCCCTCCTGCCTCCACCGGCACATTTTCACCCAGCTCCTTATAGCTCCAGGACTCAGCTTTCCAGTGGTTCTCAACCTCCCTAATGCTGCCACCCTTTAATACAGTTCCTCATGTTGTGGTGATCCCCAACCATTATTTCATTACTTCATAGCTCTAATTTTGCTGCTATTACGAATCATAATGTAAACGATACGCATGGAGTCATGATCCACTGGCTTAGACATTAACACCCACCGGGACAGACGCTCAGAAGCATGCAGCGCCTTCCGTGGTCACTGCAGAGCACAGCCACCTTGCTGTGATAGACATAACATCTGCCTGTAATTCTCCTCAGACCATGCGAACGAGTGAGGGCAGTTCTACTTAGCTACCACAGACTCAGGATCTAGCCCACAGCCTGACACTGCATTCAAGACACCTCACACATATATGTCAAGTGAACAAATGACCAAATGATCCATGAGGAGAGGTCAATGGAATCACAGGCAAAACAGTATCCAGGGCCCAACTTCAACTCGCAGGTGCTGGAGCTTCTGGAACCAGCCTTCACAATGACTTCCTTTGTAATTGTTCTATTTCCATTCTTGGCACAGAGCTCTCCAAAAACCTGTAAATATTTTGTTTCCTAATTGCTTATCTACACCTTAATCACACAGTGGTTTTATTATTATTATTATCACCATCATCATTACTGTTATTATTGATGGTGATAAATAAAACAACATAAAAGTATTTGTAGAAAAAAACAATTGTGTGATTTAGAATTTTTAATTACTATGAGTCGGGGGTTTGTAGTGAGTGTTCTGTTTGAGGATGGATTATCCTCAGTGTCACCCCAATGGGTTTGGTATCTAAATGCTCCATATTGTAATTTACACCCTAAGGGGCCCACCACACTCAGAAAATCATCAAGTCTCGTAGCTATCTGGTTCCTATCAGCATTGCGTTCTCCAAATGAATGCATTTCAATTAAGGGATGAATTTACCCGAGTAAATGTGAGGTGTGTATTTTGTGAATTATAGCTCTAACTTTGAATGAAAACAAAACAACAAACATTTTCTGAGCTCCTATGATATGGCAGGCATTGAAGATAAGACAAAGAGGAAGGGGACTGAGCCCCACCTCCAAGGAGACCAGTGTCTTGCCGAGGAAGGAGGCGGCACAAAGGAAGAACTGCAAAGGTATTCAAACCAGCAGAGAGACCCCAGGGCTGTGGAAAGCTGCAGTCCCACACGCACAGACGCAGTGTTACTCCTTTCTGAGGAACACTGGGCCAGATGATTTCCATGGCTTGCTTTTTTAGTCCATATCATCCCAAGGATAGATACTTCCTTGGTGTGGATGGATACCAAAAGGTGACATTTTGGAACAGTTACTGATAACCTCTTGGCTGAATCATCAGCTCTCCTTTTTCCCCCATTTCTTGCCCTGGGTCAATTCAAATTACCTGGGGGGTGGAAGTGGGGGAGAGAAAGAGTGTTTGAGAATCTAAATTGACCGAAGGGGTAAATTGGGGGCACAGCAGTTCACACAAGGGCAGAGCCTTGCTCACATAAGAAATAAGCCCAGAACCCTCTAAAGAGTGTGATGATGTGGCTAAGGCTCAGTTGGCAGGATGCTTGCTGGGGGCCTGAGCTGAGCTCCTCAGCACCCACAAACAAGCTGGATGTAGTGGTTAACATCCGTAACGCCAGCACTGGGCGGGGCACAGGGCAGAGCCAGGACCATTCCTAGGGTTTATTAACCTGCTAATCTTGCTGAATCAGTGAGTTCCAGGTTTACCGAGAGACTCTTTCAAACCCAAACCAAACCAAACCAAACCAAACAAACAAAAATCCTAAGATAGACAGCAGTAGATGAAGACATTTGCTGTCAACCTTGAGCCTTCACACACATACATGAACATCCACCCCCATGCACACACACAAACACATACAGATGTGTGCATGCACACACACACAAGAATGAGATACTGAGTGTGTAGATAGGATGAGATTTGATTTCAGATATTCAATTAAAAATGACCTTTCCATTTGGTTGAAGCCTGAAACACTGGAACAGATTGTATGTTCTCTTGTGTTTTTCAAGAGTTGCTCATGCCCACCCCATCCCTCTTGGCACCTCATAAACAGCAGAGATGGAAGAGAGTCTCATGTAGGGTCAGAGTGACCTTGCAGGTCTTTGGTCCATCTCTGACTTCCTGTGTTCCCTGGGCAGTTTGTTGGCCCTCTCTGAGTCCTCATCTCCTTTCCTGTAGAGTAGACACGCTCTGCTGTTATCTGAATGGTGTGACACCTTCAAAGTCCCTGCGCCGAAAAACAAATCCCCAGTGTGAAGGAATTAGGAGGTGGGGTGTTTGGGCAGTGAATACATCACGAGACTGAAGACTTTGTAACGAGTTTAGTGTCCTTACAGGGGGCTTGAGAGTCCAAAAGTCACCACTTCTGCTAATTCGGATGCAGGAAGAACAATGTCCATGTACTAGAAAGTGGCCCTCACAGACACCAAGCCTTTTGTTATTTTGACCTTGGGCATTTATATTGTTTGGAAACCACAATATGGTTTCCAAGTCTATGGAATTTTTGTTATAGCAACTAAAAGGGACTGAGACAAACACTAAGGGCTCTGGGGAGCTTCTAAGGTCCTAGGACAGCAATGGCCTTTGGGGTCAACTCAGCAGGTGCCAGGCTCCTTTCTTTGCTGCTTGCTTCCTACCCACCGACACTCCTAGAACCGATTCTTTCCTTTCTCTCTGCTCTCATTTCAGTTCAGCTTTAGAAGGACAACTCTGAGAAAACCAACTCACACCAAGATGTGAATGATTCGTTCCCTCTGGAGGTTAATACTGCTAATTGCGTTTTATACAAAAAGGAATTTCATAAAGCGAACATTTAATTGTTGAAGTGGTCAGGATGAATGCAGAATTTTGGGCATTTCCCTCAAGATGCTTGCAGGCAGTGCCTAACGCTGGATCTCAGATCTACTGGCTCTGAGGAATGAAGAATCAGCCTGCAGAAAAGGCAGTGCCAGAGGGGGCCCCAGGAAGGGCACACACAGTCATGTAAGAGGCCTTTTTAAAAATGGCCTCAAGAGGCCTCTTCAGCTCCATCACAGGTGGCCTTGGAAAGGGCTCCCAGCACCCCGAAACACCTGCTCTACGCAAGGCTCTGCTTTGTACAGGGAGGGCAGCTTGGTTGGCAGCACCTACGTGTCTAAGGACTGTTTGAAGGCTGGGAGTGCACCTCAGTGGTTCAATACCTGCTTAGCAGCTGTGAAGTCTTGGGTTCAATTTTCAGCACCTACAAAGGGGAGGGGCATGGCTGGGAAGATAGCTCAATCTATTGTGTACCTGCTTCACAAGCTCACGGACTCCAATTTGATTCTCAGGACATATATGAAAGGCTGGACATTGGGCACAGACAGGCGTGTCATCCTAGTGCAGGGGAGTTGGAGACATGTGGGTCCCTGGGGCTTGATGGCTAGGCAGTGTAGCTCCCTGGCAAGCTTCAGATCAGTGAGAGACCTTGTCTCCCAGCAAAGCAACCGTACCTCAGGAACGGCACTGCGGCCCCTATATGCACGCGCACACATGCGCACTCAGACTGCCACAAATATGTACAACTACACACACCCACCCACACAAAGAATGTTTTAGAATCAGTCATTCTCTCTTCCCTCACCCCAGCACAGGTCGGCTCTCACTCCCATACACTCACATTTTCTTTTATGAAAGATTTGTGGTCTGCTGAAGCCGGGGAAGGTTCTATGATGCCACAGAACCGAGGAAACGGAAGGCGTGCATATAACTCTTACTTTCATTATAATCCTCTTTCTCCAGGCCCAGAGGCTAGGATATGTGTCAATTTCCACGGGCGGTTTAATCAGTAAGGATTTACATGTTCTGCAAATAGGACCAAATCTATTCTTTACCTCAACAGAAAAACTGAAGGTGGAAGAAACAAGATTCTTTTGTCCTATCCCTCACAACATAGTCCCAGATAGGAATCCAGGATCCCTCTCTGTTTTGGGGAGGCCTGGCCTGGTTCCTCTGGGGACAGCCTATAGCCATGCTAACAAGCCTAGAGTAGAAGCCACTCAATGGGGGAACACACTTATGCTGCCATTCTAGTACTTGAGGACTTACGCCAGGGTATTACAGAGTAGCAGTCCAAATCAGGCCTCACTCCAGAAAATAGAAGTGAGTTAGTCAATGAGGCTGCTTGGCTCACCAACCCATAAGGCCTTCTTGTGTCTCCATCAGAGGGGTCTGGCCTTTGTCCTGTCAGTGGTGAGAGGATGTTTGCTCACTAGGGCCCGACTGCAGCCTGTGTGGGGACAGAGGGCTTGTATGCATGAGTCATGGCAGCCAGCCACGGAGTACAGAGGAGCTGCTTGGGAGGGAAGAGATGCCCCTGCGGCATCGGAGGGCTGGAGTGGGATTTATACCTACTCCTAGGCCCTCTTGGGTGTTCCCATTTCCGTTTTTTGCTCATATATATGGACATTAGCCAAAATGCCCCAAAGTGACTCGGGCTTTCTCTCTGGCAGATGGACATCAGTGCTCCCAGAGCCTGAGACCTCAGGGTACGTTCAGTGTCAGAACCGGAAGGAACAGGTCCCTGTGTCCACCCCCAGGGCTCCTGCTGCTGCCTGGAAGGGATGCTGTCTCCCGTGAAATCTGCCACTTTTATCACATCAATTCTTTTCTCCGGTGACACTCATGTCCCAGTGGGACCACTTATCAGCAAGCCCTGTTACCAGCAGCACCTGCCTCAGTCTTGAGAGCAGGAATTATCTCCCAGCTGTCCAGGCATCCTCTGTACAGGCACTTCATGCTGCATGGCGACAGAGTCCCCACTGGGGCTACGCCAGCCCTTGGGCACCAAGGACCAGGCCACATTAGGGCTATCCTTCACATGCCCAGGCCTGAGCCCATGGGACTGACTTGATAGGTTGACACCTACCTCCTTATAAGTCCCCTGGACACCTCTAAGCACAGTCCTCCAGGAGGGAGGACAGGGACAGTGTTAGGTGGCCAGAAGCTCCTGTACTTAGCTCTGGGTTAAGCCAAACGTGCACACACTTTCCCTCCTGACTGTGCCTTCAGCTGCATTATACCAAGACAGGGTTGGGCACAATGATGCCTGGCCTGGAAGGGGGTGAGTGGATTTTTGACTCTGTCTATGGCTTCCATGGGTGCCAGCACCAGAGCTGGCAGCACCGGAGGGTAGAGTCTTCCCTGACCTGGCTCTTCTACCTTCTTCTTTCAAAAATTAGCTCTTTCAAAGTTCCTGTTCTAAAATGCCTAGTGCCTTCTGAGAGGCCTGGACTCAGAGCCGACCTGCAAAGCAAAGCTGGGGATAGAAGACCCCAGCTCTACTGCAGTTCCTGGGTCCACTAGACACAGAGCTCAAAGCCAAAGAGAGGACCCTGAGAGCTCAGTAGTACCGAGCCAGGCTGTCCTTCATTGTCCTAACCTTGACTGCTGTTGGACAGGCACTCTCTGTCCCAGCCTTCGGTACACAGCTCAGAAAGCTCTTTGGTGGCTGGTGAGAGGAAGGGTCTGGCCAATCCTGAGGGGACCAGTAGCATTTACTGGCAGTGGCCTCACCTCTGGCAGATTTCTTGGCCCCATTAGCCACTGAGATGGCCGTGGGCTGGGTATAACTCACTGTTCTATGGTCCTGAGAATTGTGGCCAGCTTCCTGTGACCTTGGACCTGCTTTGTCAATCCTTTGTTTAAGCCTCGGAGGAGGGACTCAGCCACCACCTTGCCGAAGGGCACTGTCTTGATCTTGACCTTACCCGATTCCCTGCTATCAGGTCAGGCACAAGAGCAGCTGTCCCCATCCTCAGCGGCTCATTGACAGCTTGGCAAAAGCTGTAATGCCTTTCCTCAGAAATCAGAGGGCTCCAGCCACTGCAAAACTGCTGGCAAGCCCAAGCTCGTCCAGGCTGGGAAGATAGCTCTCAATTGCCAGCCTTTCTGAGTCAATGGACTGTTCCACCTTCCACTCCTCAGCCAGGGCCCAGGAACCCCAGGAGACCTAGCCTCACACTCTTCCCTCCAGGAACAAGACCACAGGGAAGAGAGAACCCAGCATCTAAATAATCATTTTTCCTTAGGATACCTGTCTCCAACTGTCCCTTGTTTTTAAGCCATAGCTCTGGCTTCCCTAACTTTTCTGGTGGCAAAGGAATTCCACTGACCTCACATGGGATCCAGGGTGGCAGAAGGACAGGACTGGAAGGTTGGGTGGACTCGCTGACTCAGGCACAACCTTCAGCTGTCCAGGACAGACAGTCTTCAGGAGGCCATGAGCAGCCACGGCCACTGCTGTTACTAAGAAAAGCCCAAGGATAAAGACAGCACATGCCTGCCTTGCACAGGCCCTGAAGCTGGGGGGGGAGGGGATGACTCAGGAGATCCTTGAGGCTTGAGGACGATGTCATATCTCACTGACCGGCTGCACAGCTGTCTCCTAGTTTGTCAAGAGAAAGAGGCCCTGAGTTATGGTTGCTTCCAGTTGTGGGGAGGTAGGGTACAGATTGGCAAACCTCTGGGGACCCCTAGAAAGTGCCCCTAGAACAGGGGCACTTTGCTTATCCAAGTACAGAGGACCAGGACTACTCTTGGGGTTTTTTTTGCTCTAGCCCCTTAATTTAAATGTGTGTGTGTTTTCTGAGATGTCAGTAATGGTCACTGGAGTCTGTTTCCTCTACTCTGGAATTTTACCTTCTTCTGGCTGCAGGGCCTTGAAAGCTTATTGCAGTTTTTTGTATGGAAGCAGTGGTTATTAACTGAGCCCCTGCTATGTCCTAAACTCTGAAGGTCTTGGGGTGCAAGAGGTATGATCCCATAGAAAAGCATCTCTGAGTCTCATCAGGTTGGACCACGCCAACTTTTGTGGTGAGTCTGCATGAGAAGCTATTGGATGGGTTAGTGGGGGAGGGACATTCATGCTTTCTACTCCTTGCTGTCGAGTCCACAGTATTCACACGTGGCCTTATCTGTTCTTCCAGAACCAGAGAAGGTGGGAGAAAAACCCCAAGGTGGGGAAATTAGGTCAGCTTTCACAGATCCAGCTGGGTCCTCAACTCCCACCCTGGGGCCCAAGATGGCCTCATCTTAGGTAGGGACCTTGAGGGGCTCTCAACACCACAAACATAGCTTATTATAACCTAAATCATGCATGCTTTCTTAAAACACAGATTAGGGAGTTAGAATACACACACACACACGCTATATATATGATATGTATGTATATATATATGCCATCTCTGGGTGGCACTTATAGTTCCTCTTTTCTAGCTACATAAATGACATCATCTCCTGTAACTACCATTAGCAAGTCATTCATATATAAATTCACACATCCAGAGCACAGTCACTGAATGCAGGCATTCAGCTGTCAAGGACGCTTCCCTCCTATCAAAAGCCCATTTACAATGAACTTCATCAGCCCAACGAATCTTGTATCCCGGTTTGCTGAACCCCTCGGTGGTCCTAAGTGTTCACATGTGCTTTTGGCCTGTTGATGTTTTCCTTCCTTCTTTGTTTGCTTCTTTCTTGTTTGTTTCTTTTCTTTGTGTGTGTGTGTGTGTGTGTGTGTGTGTGTGTGTGTGTAAGTGTTCATAGGACACTGTGGTTCAATGAATGGTCAAGGGCTTGCACAGCTTCTAGTCTGAACTTTTCAACAATTTGCGTGCTGGCTTGCTATAGGTTAACTTCTCTAGGGTTCAATGTTCTTAGCTGAAAGATAGGATAATAATATCTACATTAGGATTGTTGTGAGATTCAACAGGACACGGAGAAGCACTTACAGCAGTTTTGGATCCACTGTGGGTAGACAGTGATGGTTACTATTCTTAGCAGAGGTGGCTGGGGGCATTGATGGCTTTTTACTAATTGGCTTAGGGCAGAAAGCTGATCTGAAGGTGGGTAGACTTCATGGGAGCTATGCCTTTCTTCACCCTCCTTCTAGGAGCTTCCTTCTTTCTGGGCAGGAGTCTTCTCTCCAGAGAACACTTTACTTGAGAAGGGTCCCCACGTGTCTTATCTGGGAGTCAAGAGTCTCTGTTAAACCCAAGGGGCTGCGCACCAGCCAGGCTGGGGGGTGGAACAGGGCCTCTTCGTTTGGAAGGCCCTGGAGCCTGCCAGCAGGGTGTAGAGGTTCAGCCTTGATATTTGGCTGACAAAGATGCTCATTAGACCAGGGAATTGAGCCGTGAGCTCAGGTTGGAAGATCAAGGCATTTCAGCTTCAGGAGCGGAAGCCCTAAGCCTTTAATGCTCTCACTCTTTCTTCCCCCCATGCTTTTCCAATGATGTTAGTTAATATGGGCAGTCTGAATAACCTTGTTTCCTCCTTACATCCAGTCCTATAAAAGGATGCTATGTTATACCGATTGCCCATAATTCATCACGCCAAATCCCCCTCCATCTGGCGGCTTATACAACTGTTGAAAAGTTGTCACTATAACCTATTGTCATTGCAACCTTTTATGAACCAGCCTACATTTTTATGTCAAAAATTTATCTTAATGGCCTCACAGCTCTTACCTCCAATTATTCCAGTGTCATCGACCTCCAGCTCAGGCTGCATTCCAGCTAAGATGTGAGAACAAATTCCCTCTGCAGCTCTCCCCTAACCCTGCCCTTAAAATAGGAGAAAACCTCCGGGTGAGTGCAATGCCTTGCCTGAAGTAGTACATACATGCAGAATGTAAGGGGGAACAGCACCTCTGGGGCATCCGGAAGGAAGCTCCATGGGATGAGGCACCTGAGTAGCTGAGACTGAATGCAGAGCTATGCTGGGCACCTGCCACATGGAAAGAAGTACAGAGGAGGGACATGGAACCTAGCTACCAGGCTTCTGTGTCCTTCATTTTAAAATGACAGATAGGAGCATACACACACCCCAGCAGTGGGATGAGGGTACCAGGGGGAAAAAGCATGCTTGCCATTGAGAGGAATTCTAATACTCATATTTAGAGGTCATTCGCTTTTCCAAGACACATTGTCCGTATCCATGTATATACATATGCGGTTAAGTATATAAACAATCATAATTATTTGTCATAATGTAAAAACCTATGGTGACTGTTAAATATAATGATCATTTACAATATGGTGTGTAAAATGTTACACTTCATCTTTTAAACATGTGAACTATATATTAAATTATAACATATAATATATGATATAAATATATATATATATTTAAAGATATTCGATAGCTTTAGGAGCCAAGGATAAATGAAAAGGTGGCTAAAGAAACAGACACTTCCTCCCATGCCTTGTCCTCTCTATTAGTGCTGATGAGAATGGCCCTGGCTTCCTCATTTGAAGAGCTCCTTGACATTTTTTGCAGTTCCTTGTGAGGTCCATTTTATTTTCTTCACTTAATAGGACCTGAAAAGTGGACAAGGATGTACTAAAAGACACAGGCAAAGTAGGGAACAGCTGTGGCCCTCAACCTGCAGCTCGAAGGCCAAGCTAGAATCCTTGCTGACAGCTTCACTGTTCTTTGCAATGGAAACCTGTGTCACCCACTTCTCTTGCCTCCACCTGCTCTAGGGTCTCAGCTTCAGGAATGAGTAAGAAAGAGTGCTTGGTCTCCCAGGACTCTAGACAAGCTGGGTGGATGGTGGCAGCTCCTGATGGGTGCCATGCCACATTTGGCTTCTCCATGCCCGTGGCCCCCTGTCCCATGATCCAGCAGACACAAAATGGCACTTTGTAATTCTTGGGTCCATTTTTGGATTAGCCATTTTGATCTGTCAGGCTTCCCATCCCCACACTGGCAGAAGGGCCGCCCAGGTGCTTAGAACGATGAGAAGCCCTAGTTAATTTGGGCATGGTAGTATAAGCCTATTAGCTTAGCCCTTGGGAGGCTGAGGCAAGAGGATCATGAGATCAAAGCCAGCCTGGATTACACGATGGGACCCAGTCTAAAATACCAAAACGGCAAAGCTGAAGCCTTCCCGTGGACTTCCAAGCTGGTGTTCTCCACAGGAGGCCCGAGAGTCACCTCTGTTGCAGATCCTATTATGATCTGACGTCGGTGAGGGGCAATGAGCTTCCTTTTCTGTGACCGTGAGGTGATGAGGGCTCTCGCACAGCCATGGTGGCAGAGGTACAGAACATCATGGGACGTGAGTACAAGCAAGAAAGGGGTCTGTGTGCTTCTGTGTGACACTGTGTGAGCACGGGTGTGTGCACATACAGTGAATGCCACCTGTGTTTTTGTTTTTGGAAAGCACTTGTATTCTGTCTTGGAACAGGCCAGACCTGAGTTCAAAATCTGGTAAGGCTTGTAAATGATGTCGGTTTAAAAACAAAACAAAACAAAACCCCAACAACAACAAAACCAAAAACCTTCCCTAACCCTTGGTTTTTCATCTTAAAACAGTGACGGTAATAAACCAGCTCACAGGATTTGATGCGAACGTGTGCAAGACACTCACTCGCTCACACCTGGCACGTAGTGAAGGCTCAACAAATGCCAGGTGCCCTCACTGCTGTTCTTCTTTACAGCCTTGCTGCACAGTCGGGTGCTAGTCAGCCCCACTGATGCTCTTTCCAGAGCTGTGTCCTTTGGAGCTCCCTGGCCTCATCTCTCGCTGACTAGAGCCTCGGTCTCAGGCTCAGGACAGGACCCTGAGGAAGAACTACCCCTGAGCTGTACGGCAGGGCGTGGAAGGAAGCGGGAAGACTCCAGTCTGCAGAAGAGAACAACCTAGATGGAACCTTGTAGATTCTTCTTTTAGAAATGGGTCACGGATCAGGGTGAGTTTGAGAGCCACTGTGGAGGAGTTCCAGCACTGCAGCTCTTCAATCCCCGGCCTTCCCCAGTAGGTACTCCCTTGCAGGGTTAGGTCCAAATCTCCAGGAGTTCGGAGCCCTGGGGTTTGGAGCCTTTTTCTCCTCACTCCCTTATGTAGTCTCATCCTCTATCACAGGTGGGTACCGGTACCCTCTGCTCCTCCTTGCTTGGTGGGTGTCTTTCCAGCTATCCTACTGTCCTTCAGCTGCTCTGTCTGCCTCTGAAGCTCTGCCGTTCCAACTGCTTTCAGGATAGCTGTGATGTCTGTCGCCATAGCTATAGGTGGCCTTATCTTGCTCCCTGACCTTTGCTGTGTTTTGTGCATCTTCATGGCAGGATTACAGGGCCCTTGAGGTGCTAGGAAGAGTGGCAAAAATGATACGCTTGAGAGTGGAATAGGGGGTGCTGTCTCTTCCCAGTCAAGTGACGTCAACCTCCTCATCTGATCTACAGGGAAAATGGCCAACAGATGCCTGATTACATTTTTTTTTAATAGGAAAATGTCTTCTGACTACTTGAAATTTGTTTCAGGCTTCACAAGGCCCCCATATCCCCAAAGCAGAATCTCTATACAAGGCAGTAAGCTATCTACCTCTCAATGGCATTTCACTTCCTGTTTCAGCGGGAAGAGACTTTTTGCCCTTTAGCTCTGCTCGTTTCTAAACACAGTCTAGAGACTTCCTGTGTCCCCAGGCTCCTAGATGGCTGATGCAGTCTGCAAGTGCCTCTTATGTCAGTCCCGAGGTAAGAAGGCAGGAAATCAGAATAAGGAGTAAAGTGTGCACATGCAATTTCCTCTCTCTTTGCGTCCTTCTGGGAAGCTGGATTCTGAGATAAGTCTTGCCGCTGTGCGTGGGAGTTACCCTGCCCCCGGTGGACTCCTCTCGCCTCCTTCATTCAGAAGGGGATGCCCGACAGCAATGTGCTTCCCTGAACGCATCTACTAACACATCTCATCTTCTCCATGGTGCAGGGGGATGACTCAGTGTGAGGAGGCCTGTTTTCTGTTTATGTGGAAGCTTTGATGTGTTCAAGGACAGTGTGGCATGGTCCATGACAGATCCCCGGGAGGATGCTCGTCACTCTGTCTGTGCCTCTCTGACAGGAACATAATGATGTTTCTGGCTCCTCATCCTCTCCCTGGGGACCACGGCTACTAGGAAACAAGACCTCTGTTTGGAGCCTGAGTCCCCCAGGGACTGACTGGTCACTGGAGGCTGCGGGAGGACTCAAGAAAACCTCTGCAGGATGAAGCTGGCGTCACGTAAATATAATATTCTTTTAATCTGATATTAGCCCTAAGGGACAGCTTCTTGAGTGTGTCCAAGCAGAGGGTACCTGAATCCCAGAGAGTGATACTGCTGCCCAGCCACAGGCCTGCTGCCTGGCTGGGAGGTGAGGGCATTCTATGATACACAGAGCACAGTTGAAACTACCAATCAGCTCTGCTTCTCCATGGCAACCACAAACAGCCTGGATGTTCCAGAGGCTATGCTGGCAGCAGACATACACTCAGTGGCATGAAACATTGTCCTCATGACAAACAACATCAAGGATGGAAACATGTCACTGTTGCTTCTGAGGATGAAGCTACACCTCAGGAAAGTCACGTGTAGGCAAGGTGACTGACTGACAGTCGCAGAATCACCATAAGGTTGGGCATGATCTTGGCATGATCCAAAAAGCTCACAACTTACTGATATGACAGCCTTCCCAACAGAGATAAGATGGGAAGGCCAATTGGGAAGGACTTAGGAGCTACAGCAGAGGGGAGTCTGTGATGTAACAGCTTATGAGGTTGAAAGACCAGCGTTATCTGAAGGAATCCCCTGTGCTGGGTGACATTGGCTTTCTTCTTTCTAGGCATTCACCAGAGAACCAAAGATAGGAAAAGTGATGGCCAGAGGATGCTGACAGAAAAAAACCCACCAGGACATACCAAACACTCTGGCTCTGTTGTGGTAAAGGATGACGTTAATTTACAAAGCAGATGAATACTAAATCTTCATGAAATTAAAAACTATATTATTTATGTGAGCGGAAACGGAAAATGTTCTGTAGCTAGCAGCCATCCTGCTTTGTAGGAGGGACACTAAAATAATTAAAACCACTCGTGCTTCAGTAATAAATAATGATAATAAATAAATGTCCTAACCTTAAGCGAAAATATAAAATTAAAACCCATTTGGTATGTAAATTCATTCAGGACGCTAGCAAGACTCCCAGCCCAAGACGGTGTGGAATGGCGGGAGTGTTCACTACATGAATTTTGAAAGGAAAATCAAAGAACAACAGCATTGTATGTGCATCGACTCATTATTCTACTTTAATTCCGTCTAATGCTGTGTGGAGCCTCGAGGCTGGGACATTAATTTCCTGCATTTTCTGTTCCACCAATTCCTCATGGAGAGCATCAGGAAGAACTTCACTCCTGGAGGCTGAAATCAGGGGAGGCCAGAGCGCAGCAGGAGAGGCAGGCAGAGAACGAAGGTTTGGGAGGCAGTTTTTGACATGTTTACAGAGACAAGAGGAAAAGACACTGGCATAGCCTTGGCAGGGTGCTGGCTGCTGTGAGCTCTGGAGGGCTTGGAGTACCAACCACCCGTGGAGAATGAAATGTTCCTGGTCCTGGGTCCAGGTGGAGAGTGGTTCCAGGGTAGGAAATCTGAGGACAGTCTTGATTTTGGGAAAGTGGCATTTGGTTCCTGATGAAGATGCTACCACCACTACTGACAGCCAGGTGCCCTTCTGTACAGTGAGACCGCTGCACATTCCATGAAGCCTGCTACTAAGGCCCCACCCCTCTCCAGGTCAGGCCAGTCTAATAAATTTCAGGGTAGTGCGCCTGGCGGAAAGCTCAGACCCTGGCAATGGCACTGTCTGAGGCACTTGCCAGCAGGCCTCTTCTCTGGACCATCCACTAAGGGCTGCTACTCATAGCCTTTCATTCCAGCCTCATAACTACCTTGTGAGCTAGGGTGGAGGCGGCTCTTCGTCTCCGACACTCAGGAAAATTGAAGCACTGAGCCCACAGTCGAGGAGGTGGCAAGAGGGCACTGGAGTCTTGTAGAGGCCAGGGTTCTCCATAATTTGAGACTTCTAAAGCGCAGAGTGGGGGACCCCGAAATGGAAGGCTTGTGGGCCATAAACACCTATGTGATGTGTGTATCTCAGGTACCGCCTGGTTCTCTTGTCCCTTGTATTAAACCGAGGGTCCTCTCCTGGAATTCAGTATTTCCAAAAATACCCCACGGAGCCCTTTCCAACCGTGTTTCAAAGTCTGTGCTTTGTGTGTTGATGGAACTATGCAGGCAGCAGACTCCTGGAGCACCCTGGTCCTGGCCTCACATCTCCTGAGGGTTCTATGCCTATCTATTACCTCTCCTTCTCACCATTGTGACAAAGGAGGAGTGGGACATACCACCCCATCCCAGGAAACAGAGAGCCTAGGCTGGAGAGATGGCTAAGAAGTTAAGAACACTGGTTGTTCTCCCAAAGGTCCTGAGTTCCATTCCCAGCAACCACATGGTGGCTCATAACCATCTATTGTGAGATCTGGTGCCCTCTTCTGGTGTGCAGGCAGAATACTGTATAAACAATATATAAATAAATCTCTTTTAAAAAAGGAAAGAAATAGAGAGCCAAAACTATAGTATTCAAGTATTCCCGCATCGCCAGCCTGTTGGGGAGACAGGGCCTCAGGGAAAGGGAAGGGTCTGCATAACCACTCAACAAAGACCATGTTCATCTCTTGATGTGACATGCCAGTCTTCTAGGTAGAAAAGAATGGAAGAAATCTAACCCAAGTCCCCTACTGTCTGACTAATGCCCAGCCACATAGGGTTTGTTGTGAAAACCTCAGGGCTGTGACTTATTTTCTGCATATTTGAATCTGAGACTGAGAACCACTGACCAGTCTAGAAGCCTGCATCCGAGGCTCCCTGGGACTTGGAATGTTCTTTTCCAGCCAAGAACCAAGAACGCCTGGAAATCCCCTTCCACCAGAAATCTGAAGTAGCCTCCAATTCTCTGAGGTGTTAAATGTCCTCACTTGCCTCTACCTGGTCATTTCTGTGTAACTCCACAATGAACACAAAGGCCACAATTCTTGCTTTTGGAACAAAAATGTCCCCAAAGAGTAGGGAGGACCTTAAAAAAACCCCAACACTAAATGGTGAAGAACTCACACACACACAAAAAAAGGCCTTCAGGGTGGGGTGGAAGATAGCTTAGTCTGTAAAGTGTTACTGAGTTTGAGCCCCAGAACCCATATAAACAATAAGACAGGTGTA
Organism: Meriones unguiculatus; assembly: GCF_030254825.1. NCBI lineage: Eukaryota > Metazoa > Chordata > Mammalia > Rodentia > Muridae > Meriones > Meriones unguiculatus. Next base: position 111,472,028 of record NC_083349.1, read on the forward strand.
GTGGCCTGTACTTGTGATCCTAGCGCATGGGAGAGAGAGAGGCACTGGGGCTCCCTGCCAGCCAGCATATTCTACTTGGTAAGTTTCAGGCCAGTGAGAGACCCTGCCTTTCAAGACGCATGGTGCCTGAGGAAGGACCTGGGAGGTTGGCCCCTGGTCTGTATACATGCATGGACATGCACACATGTGTACTCACAGGGACAGACAGACAGAACGAGACAGACAGACAGACAAACACAGACACAGACACAGACACAGACACACACACACACACACACACACACACACACACACAGAGAGAGAGAGAGAGAGAGAGAGAGAGAGAGAGCGCTCTTTAGGATTAAGAGCCAAATTCCCAGACCAAGCTGTGAGCAGGGAGGCCATCTACTTCCCTGTAGGAAGGGGGTAGGACGAGGAACCCAGAAGCAAGGCCTGGATGAAGAGTGGGAAAGAGTAAGGGGAGTGAGGCCCTTTAGGAGAACTTTGAGATATGAAGGGTCATGGGGCCATGTGGGAGAAGTAAGGCAAGGGCTCTTGAACCCCTTGTCAGGAAAGCAGAATGTGGATCCCAGAGAGGGCTGGATGAAGGTGGGGAAGGATGTAAAATCCAGGACTTGAGTTGGAACTTTGTCTTTGCGTCTTTCGGCAGACAGCCTGGCATAGCCTAAAAATGTTCTCACTGCGGCTGTAATCTGACTGTTTCCCCTCAAGGCTTACCCTTTGAAAACCTACCCCGAGGCAATGGTAGTTGAAGGTGGGGACTTTTGGAGATGTATACGTCAGAAGTGTGGAGCCCTCTTGCAGGGCATTAGGACCCTACACCAGGTTTAGATGTACGCAGGAGGTACCATATTGGAAGAAGAGAGCTTATCTCAGAAATTAACTATGCTAATGCCTTGCTCTTGGGCCCTCCAGTTTCTACAAGTGTGAGCAATGAATACATGCGGTTTACAGATGATCCAGCCTGAAGTTTTATGCCAGAGCTCCAGGAAGGGGCTGACATTCCCAGATATCCGGATAGCTCTGCTTTGTTAAATCTGAACCTGGCTTCCCACGTTGGCTTCTCTAACTTCTCCTGAGTTAATATTTCATCTTCCTGACAGTTCTTATTTTTTTTTAAGATTTAGTTTTTTAAAACATACGTATATGAGTTTATGTGCACATTTGCCTGCAGGAACTCTCAGAGTCCAGAAGAGGGCATTGGGGTCTTTTGGAATTGGAATTACAGGAGGCTGTGAGCTATCCGACATGGGTGCTGAGGTCTGAACTTGAGCAGAACGCACTTTTAACCAGACATGGCATTGTTTTTTTTTTGTTTTTGTTTTTTTTTTAATTTTTAAAATTGTATCTGTCTCTGCATACTATCAAGAAAGCTCTACACAAAGGCAGAGGTTTGGCTCCATTCCAGCTCTCAGCGCCCAGTACACAGGAGACACTAAAGAAATACATACGTTGAGTCTGAATAAATGTTCAGTTCCACCCACCTTGCCTGAATAAAGAACACTTCTGTTTTCTGCTCACTCATAGTGCACCCTGCTAGCCTGGCTCTGCGCGTGGGCCCCTGAAGATATGGGGATCTACGGGGTGCTGGGCTGCTGGAGGGGTCTGTTCGCAGACACTGCCCCTGAAGTCTAGGCCTGGGGAGACAATCCAGCTTCTCTGTGGGTGGGGATCTCAGCTCACGCTTGGCCACATTCAGATCCTTTAATAGGTCTAGAGAGGGGGAATGTGCAGCCTGGGCGACGCGCCTGGAGTATGGAATTTACTGCACCCAAGGCTTCCTGAGTTTTCAAGTTTTGAATAGCAACACACATACTTTTGTGGGGTTAGATAGTTAAAAAAAAACCACCCAAATCAAAACCTTCAGGAAACAATCCGGGGAGAGCATGAAATGCACAAAGTGCACAGGCCAGAGCCTAAACAAACAGAGCAGGGAGAAGCCAAGCCAACCTAGGGCCTTCTAGAGAAACCAGAGTTCAGAGCATAGCATTCTAACTCCAGAAAGCAAGCTATCTCAGTGGACCAGGGCAGGTAAAATGTAAGGGAAACATGGGCTAGAAAAGGTCGCCACCTCACCACCTGGTGATGCTTGGCTCAGCCGCCCAGGCAGGTCTGCAATAGATGCTGTGTGCGTTTTCTGCTTCCCCTACAGCAGTGATTCTCAACCTGTGGGTCTCGGCCCCCATATTGGTCACATGTCAGACATTCACAGTACGATTCATAACAGTAGCAAAATTACAGCTATGAGGTAGCAACAAAATAATTTTATGATTTGGGGGTCACCGCACTATGAGGAACTGTATTAAAGGGTTGCAGCATGAGGGAGGTAGGAAACCACTGGCCTAGAGGCTTCTGTTCTTTTAAAGGACGGGGTCTGAACAGGGAGCCTCCCTTCAGCAGAGCCAGCTAGATCTCCCACTGTGTCAGCTGCGTGCCTTTTGCAAACTGCCGTAATAAGGTAGAGACTAGAATGGATGGGGGTAGCTGTTAACTGTTCGGCATGTACAGCTGAACCCGGCAGCCTCACCTGTCCTGTATCTAAATATCATCAGCACCCCCTTTAAAGATCATTGAGTCTTAAACCGGGGAAGGCTCTTCAGAGACTCGCCCTGGGTGACTGGGATAGCAGAATTAACGTCTGCACAGGACATCATCCAGACAGCAGCAGCTCGGTTTCCTCTGAAGCAGAGTATAAAAGCCTGCTGCCCAAGCCCCAGCCCCCTCCAGACCCCAAACGTGCCTTCTGTTTGCTGACTCTCCTGAAACGGTCAACAGGTGGCAGGAACTCTGGCCTGGGGTCCCGGGGCCAAGGCTGCCTACCTCAGTTCTCGCTCAAGGCATCCTGTCAAAGAAGTTGCCACCTTCTGCAGGGTGGAGCAGACAGAACTGAGCTGAGATCAGCAGACAGAACTGAGCTGAGATCAGCCCAAGCAAATCTGACCCCCGAGCCACTACTGTAGGGGCATCACACAGACAGGGGCTACAGCCTTTTCTTGGCCCTGCAGTGCCCGAACAGCCCTATTAATAGCTCAGCTACAAGCTCGGCCTTCTTTGGAGTTTCCATTTCACTTGCACCAGACCTGGCTGTCCCTGTGGGGACAGCTTCCTTTACAAAACAAACAGCAGGATCAATATTTCTTTCACCAGGGGAGGTGTAGGGTCTGTGGACTGTAGGCCTTCTTTAACTTCTCCTGGCCCAGGCCTGAGCCTGGGAAGGGGAACCAAAGGCTGGCAGTCCACTTCCCGCCTCAATCCAGCAATTTGATCACATTAAATTTAGCACGTGAACCTTCAATGTTTCAAAGCCAGCAAGGCCAGGAGGGACACGGATGAATAAGATGTACCCAGGGTCTGGGAGTTCACACACAACCAGAGGGGGGACTGGGAGGCAGACACAAAAACCAACTCTGCAATGTACCGTGGAAGTGGGCAGTTAGGATGTGGCCAGAAGACCCAGAGCCTGAAATACCTGTCTCTAGGCACAGCCCTCCCCTCCTCCATGCCTAACCAGGGCACTCCTAGTAGGCCAGCTTCCCTGGGGGTGGCGGTGGCGGTGGGTGATATGTCTTCCATGCTGTGTGTGTGAGGAGGTAGGGGAGAAGGGGGTTGTAATCTCTCTGCCTCTGCCAGTGGGGCCTGGACAAGCCTCAAATATAAACTTCAGCGCATAAAAGGTCCTGGGGGAGCTGGTTAAAGATACAAATCTTGGCTGCAGCCCAGGAGATGCAGAATCAATAAACACTGGCATGCCTGAGGGTCTGCCTGTGAGATCACCCCTCAGAGGCCTGGGGGCCCTTAGTTCACAGGCTGTTAGGTACAGTGTTCTACTGAGACTTCTGGGGCAGAATTCTGGGGAGAAGCTGAGGGAACAACTATCTCTGTGTGAAGAGAAAACCACACACAGGACAACAGATGGTCCTGTTGGTGGAGCACTTGCCTCCAAGGCCCAGATGCCCCCGATGGAGCAGAGGGGGACTAGCAGAGGCCATGGCGGTACTGAGGTCTATTCCCAACTGTGCCAGGGTGCTTTCCCCCTGGACAAAAGGGGTGGGGGAAGGGCGATCTCATTTGGCCTTTTACTGATTCAGTTTCTCTTGACTTTGTGTCTGACCAGTGCGGAGACCGTGATATTGTGGAAGATGAGGACATTCTGCCACTGTAGGCCTCTGGATTCAGAGTGTCAGAACATTCTAGGTCTAGTGGTTCAAACGGTTAGAGGTCACTGGGATACTGAAAGGCTGGGTGGGCCACCACAGGATATGTTGGGCAGGCATGGGGGGGGGTGCACAGGGGAGGTCAGGAGCCATTCTAGAAAAGAAATCCAGAAAATTTTGCTACAAACCACCTGAGGAAAAAATAAATCCCATGGGGGGGAAAAGTGGGGAGTGTGTGTGTGTGTCAATGCATTCTGTGTTCCATTCTGAGCTCCTAAATTATCAGTCAATGAAATCAAAACCACTTTCCCTGCCCCATGTGTCAGGATTCAAGGAGGAGCAGTGATGAGGAGGACCACACGGACTTTTAGACCCTGGACACGGAACAGCTTAGCTGGCATGTTTTAGGATAATAAAGGAATCTAATGGCGAATGCTTCCTTCCCCCAGAGCTCCGATTAAACTCTGGAATATGGGTGACACGTACGCTGCCGAGGACACGGCGCGGTTAGAATTCTGCCAGCAAACATTCTAAAATATTCATGAAACATGGGACCGGGCCTGACTGTTAACACCGCGACTGGTTCCCTCCAATGGAGTGACAAATGGGCGCCAAGCACTGTCATCTGTCCCTTTGATCTTTCCAGGTCCCACCAGGGAGCAGAGGGTGGATGGGGGTGGAGGCACGGAGACCAGGGGAGAGAGAGAGGTCTTCATGCTTCTGTCTCCTTGTGAGAGAGTGAGAGGATGGGGGATTTCTTCAGACTATGAGGTAGAGTCATCGATCCTTCCAGTCTCCCTTCAGCAGTAATCAGTGCCCTTCCCGCCACACTAACCTTTGTGAACACGGCATTGTTATATACACAAATCTCTCCAAACGGCAGAGAAAAAAAAAGTCTTAGAAAAAAAAAAAGCAAATTGGCCTTTAGAGAGACTAGGGGAGAAAACCATGCGACTAGCTAGCTCCTGACGGTCTGGATTAGGAGCATCATTGGAGTGTCTTACCACGCTGAGAGGGAAGCACCGCGCAAAATTGCTGCAATTTAACAGGGCGTCTAATTAAAAGGAGTGACATGAAAGGCCTTTTCTTTCTAGTCTGAGTTTTACATCTTCTCTGTGAGGGGAATCAGAAGTATGACAACATGAGGACAAAGAGTTAACAACGAGGAATGGCAGAACAGCCACCGAATTGGTGGTCGGCCCTCCTCCCGTCCAGTGTGTGCGGCTGAGGCACACTGTCGCAGTGGTGGCTTTAGGAGCTGGGGTCACAGGGAGGAATGAGACACAGGAGTACCTGTGACACATGCACAGTGGAGTTTAGGCCAATCATAGTGTCATGTGTGCTGAGAGAGAGAGAGAAAGATAGAGAGAGAAATGTTCCTTGTGCCCAAGGGACTGCAGGGTACCAAGAGGGGCAGATGCCCCAAGCACAGAATACTATTCTTCCCTATCACATTGGCCAGGTGAGTATTTCCTGAAGTTATCCCATGATCCTCTGTGTGTGTGGGTACTTGTACGTGTGTATGATGTATTCAGGTGTGTAGAGGCTAGAAGTCAACCTTTGGTGGGGTTTCTCAGAACAACTTGTTTTCTTGAGACCGTTCTCTGATTGGTCTGAGGTTGGTCAATTAGAATAGGCTTGCTAGCCAGGTAGCTCCAGGGCTCTGCCTGTCCCTGTGTCACTGGTAGTTCAGACAGATGCACCACCATGAATTCAGGGGTTCATACTCAGCTCCTCATACATGTGGGGTAACCACTTTTTCCCTTGAGCTGTCCTCCGAGCCCTTTGATGAGGTAGGAACTGTGGTACAGCTGCATTCTGGGTGTAGAATTTCCTTTTGGGAGGAGGGGGATAAAGATCTTTTGGAACTAGACAGCACTAATGGTTGCACGGTCTTGTGAGAGTTCTAAACATGCTGAATTATATACTTTCAGAGGTTAAGTTTTATTTTACGTATAGTTTAGCATAACTGAAAATAAACCCAAGGTTTTCTGAGGTCATTGTCCGTGTAAGTCCAACTTAATAGTCATTTCATGAGTTCCCTCAGCCTGGGTTGTTGTGGGGAGGTTATCCCTAGAAAGGTCAGTTGTCCCCATCCTGCTTAACACAGTTCTGTCTCTTAGCTGGCCAAAAGGTTGAAGATGCCCATGGGGGCCACATGACAGCCATTGCACCCAAAGGCACCAGGCCTGGCGCTCGGCATCATAGCCTCCTGAACTCTGCTTGGTCTAATTTTAAATTCTTTCCCATGGCAAAGCCACTACTGCTCCTGAGAAGGGGCTGCGATTGCTTAGGAATTCATTTCTGGGAGGGTGGCTGGTAGCTTGGCACTGTCTCCTTCCTGTCACTCCTTGAAGCATCCCAAAGGCATCCCTTTCCTCCCACTTACATATGGGCCCCTCCCCTTGGAGAGGGAGCTCACCAAGCCAAAAATCTGGGCAGGCTGGCAAGGGCGGGGTAAGAGGTGGGAAGCTGGGGAGGAGAGGGAAGGGATGGAATAGACAGCGTTGGCAGAGACTGAGGCCAGACCCTTCCCTTGGGGTTGAACTTAGCCACTGCCCTGGCCTTGAACTCCTTTGAGCCACCCCCTTCCTGTAACTGTGCAAATGTTTAGCTTCACCTTCACATAGCCAGCAGCCAGCAGCCTGCAGTCCATCTGTTAATACGCTGGCCAGACTGGGGCCTGGTGGCATCGAAGTGACCCAGAAGTGGGTCTAATCCTCTCTTCTAAATGTGCTTAATACCACCGATAATCTTGTCACATAAATCTCCTGGTTAGCAGTGAGCTGCAGCTATCACCACTAGACTCCAAGAATCTTTCAGGAAGGGATTCTGCCTCCTGCCATCCACCTCCTTTCTTATACCCATCTCAGCTGCCATGTTGCCGAGCGCTTGGGAGAACCGCCTTGACCTTTCCGGGCTCATCTCCCAGAGCAGCTGCTTGACGATTAGGCCAACTAAGCCTGGTTATTCCCTCATTCCTGAGCTTTGCCGAGGGCCTGCTTGGCATCTTTGGCACATGGGCACTTCTCTCGTGGCCATATCCTTTGTGGAGTCTGGTTGCATGCTTAATTGCATTGTTTCAAAGGCTGGGAGTAAATTTTTTTGGGGTGGTGTTGGTGGTGGTGTGTATATGTTGGTGTATGAACAGGGCATGTATGTGTGTAAGCATATATGAGGAAGGATACTTCAGGTACTGCCTACCTTTGTTTTTGGAGACAGGAGGTCTCACTGGCCTGAAACTTGCCAGGTAGGTGAGGGTAGCTGACCACCGAGCCTCATAGATTCCTTGTTCCTGTTTCTCATCTCCAGTGCTTGCAAACACAGGTGTATTCCACCATGTCTTTTGTTGTTGTTAATGTAGGTTCTGGGGACCTAACTCAGGTCCACATCCTTGCCAGACAAATCCTTTACTGACTGAACCATGTCCCTAGTCTACTTTTCTAGACAAAATGCTGTCCCCTTCTCACTTTCTTTATCTGTCCCCTAACCCCAATGACTCTTCTGGCCTCTGTGTTCATGGTACATCAAAAGCTTTGCATCAGTGTGGTCGGTTTGACATTAACTATGTCACAAAGCCTCGGAGAGAACTCACTGCCCATATCTTCCTCCAAAGAAATGAAGGTTACTTCCAATACTTGACTTATTAGTGTGAACACTGAAAACATCAATGTTATCTAAATGCAGGCCTCCCTTCACCTAGGGCTTCTGGGTGGGCGAATCCAGGTGTGTGTGTGTGTGTGTGTGTGTGGTGCCTTTCTTCAGGACATAGTGCACAGCTCTGCTGGCTAGCCTTGAGTGACTAAGGAGCAAATATCCCGTGAGCAGCAATGATGGCTGCACTGGATTCAGCAGCAGCTGGGTAAACAAGTGAACTGCAGTCTAATTCCATGCCCAGACTCTGGGAGCGCTGGGCAAAACCACATCACAGATGCTGGGAGCCAGCAGAAGTCTGCGTGGGATCCCACATCTTCCGCAACAGACCCATAAGGCCTGGCTGACATTTGGGCCCAGTTTCCTCTAGACAGGTGTGTGGGTATGCCAAGGCCTTCTGCATCACAGAGGGCTCACCCTGGATCATGGATATGCTTCCTCTGGTGCAGCGAGTAGCTGGAAACAGCCCGCTCAGGGACAAGCTCTAATGAAAGGAGTATCACGTCCACAGATCCACCATATTATTATTATTTTTTCTTTTTAATTCCAATGATATAGAGAAGCAGAGATGGTGGCAAAGAGAAGTTTCTTGTGTATGGCTGTGGTAACAAGAGGAGTGTGGTCGGCGTTTGGAGCTTTCTTTTTTGGCCTGTGCAGTGTTTGATTTCAAGGACTTTCTTGGTGGCTCTCCCCATTGGACTGAGCATCAGAGACTAGCCATGTCCATTTTATTTCTCTGACACAGCAAGAAATCCCACCAAGGGCTTGCTGTAAATGGAGGCCACACAGAAGTCTCATCACCTTCCCCCATTCTCTGCTCTGAACCCTTTTGTGGACTCTGTACACAGAGGTGGCACAGGAGCCCTTTGCATTTCCTGAGGGACACTGCTGTGGGTAGTGAGGGGGTATCTGCTAGTGGCACACACAGATTTCTGTTTTAATTGCCCTTTGGAAGGCTGCCAAACTGGAGTCCATATGTTCCAGGAAGCAGACACACAAGTCTGTAGGAAGCTGGTGAAAACATTCTACGTGGAGGGAAAGGTTGAAGGTGTTTCATTTCCACTCAGCAGTGGGCAGGCCTGTGGGTCACCTGCTCTGGCTTGAACTCACAGCCCCACTCAGGAGGACCTTGGTAATTTCCCAAGGCTGCAGTAATGAAGGACCACAAATCAGGTGCCTCAAAGAACAGAGTTTTGTTCTCTTGTGGTTCTGGGGACCAGTACTCCATAGTCAAGGAGTTGGTGAGTTTACAGTCCCTCCCGGGACACCAGAGAAGAATCCTTTCCTTCTATCAGCTTCTGGTATCTCTAGAAGTTCCTGGCCTTTTGATGGCACTGCTCTAGTCTCTGCCTCTGGCTTTAAATGGTATCTTCCATCAGCTACTATATCAATCTACTTGTATTTTCTTAGAAAGCCTATTCTTACATTAGGCCACACCCAATTAAACATGGGGCTTTAATTAGACCCATCAAAGCCCCACCTGTAGCAGAAATATCTGAAGGTGACCCTTTGGTAGATGATGGACAGTGCTGAGGAGAGAGGGAGAGAGGGAGAGAGGGAGAGAGAGAGACAGAGAGAGAGAGAGAGAGAGAGAGAGAGAGAGAGAGAGAGAAGCCCTTCTGGTTTTCAGAGCTAAGAGGAATAAGGGCCTGACCCCTGAGCCAGATGAGCAGGGGAGGTGCACTGAAGTCATGGCTGGAGAACGCTGGCGGATAAAAATGGAGGGTGCAGTATTTGATCTGCTGCAGTGTAGCAGTTTACCACATTCTGCTTTGTCATTCACTCAACGATTACAAGAAAGAGTCAAGTCTCCTTGGAATGGGCCCACCCTAAAATGCTGCTCTGTTCTTAATCTGGGTGCGACGGGGCACCGAGAACCCTCAGCAAACCCACAAGTGAGGCGAAGGCAGGTGTAGCATGGCGCGCAGACCTCCCTCCACCAGCATCTGGCATTCTGAGAAGGCCCCCGTGGTGAAACAGCCCAGGCAGCTGACAAAACTGTTGCCAGTCCACCAAATCCCCCTCTCCATTCCCCTGAGCTGTGGGAACCTCGGGCCCTCTCACCTACTCTTAGCTCAGAGTTGGGGCTTAGAAATGTTAAATAACAATAATAATAACAACACATCTGAGTGTGACGCTTTAATAGCCAATCTATCACTTTCCTACTTTATTTGGAGACTTTAAGAACGGTGCCCTTCCTGCACAAAACATCAGGGTGCATTTATATTAAAAAATGAAACTAATTAAAATGTTTGAAAACCATAAACCACCCCACCATAAAACAGCAGCAGCCCTTATTTTCCCAGTCTAAAAAGATTTTTCTTCCTCATTTTGTGGTCTGCTCGGATGAACAAACTCCTGGATTGGGAAGGGCTGGAGGCGGAGGTGGAAGTAGCAGAATCGTTCCTCTGTGGGGCCGCTGGTGAATGTTAGCGCCAAGGAACAGCGCCTTGCTTTGTTGGCACCGTAGGTGTGTGTCTGTCCATTGTATGAAGTGCCTCTATGTTACAAATGAGGTCATTCTTTAAGATTAAAGCTGAACGCATACAAGTCCCACCCAAACAGGCCGGTTGTGAGAACCCGGTAAGTTAAGTATGGAGGCTGGCTGCAGTCATAAAGGAAGAAGGAGCCAAGATGGTGGGAGGAGAGACAGAGGGAGTTGGGAAGTGAAGACCGGAGAAGATCAGCCACAAACTAGGAAGGGCCAAAGCTGGGTCAGGCGGCAGCATGGTTCAAGACATAGCTGATGCCACCCTGAGAACAAGACAAATCAGCAAGTCACTGCATTCTCAGGCCTTCTATGAGAGGCTCATGCCTCTCAGATATAAGTCTGCTTTTCAAAGGAATTTATCCATAAGGTAGGATTTGTATTTCATATACAGCCACTACTATCACCACATCCACTGTCTACTTGCTGCTGGCCCAAGTACTTTTTTTTTTTTTTCCTGTTCTCAGTCTGGTGATGAGCAAGATAAAGCCACAGGATGGTGAAGAAACTAACCTCAGGCTTCCTGACCTGACTGCCTGTGTTCTTCTTGGTACGTGCTCTGCCCCACATCTTTTTATTAGACACATACCTGCTCCAGCTCACTTGTGCGAGAGCTGATGTGTGCAACTGATGTCTGGCCGGAAGGGAAGGAGTAAGTGTGTGAGTGTGTCTCTGTGTGTGTGTGTCTGTGTGTGTGTGCAGAGGTGAGGTACAAGGCTTGGGGATATCAGTACAAATATGTTAACTGGGATATAAAGAAGGCTGATGGGGAACAGGAAGCTGGGACACTTTGTCCCTCTGGTGAGATGCAGTGGGGGCCTGAACTCTGCAGCAGGAGGAGAAACTGAATGGGCGACAGACTGCAGAAATAATGGAAGGTGATCCTTTGATGGTTGATGAGCAGTTGTGAGGATGGCGAGGGAGAGGGAAGACTAGAGTGAGATACCGCCTGGTTTACACAGCCAGGTGGACGGTGGGCCTGGTCCCCGAGCCAGGCACACAAGGGAAACCTAGCTGCAGGTGAGGTACAGAGCTTGACTCTGGGCATTTTACATTGGCTAGGCTTCAGATAGACACCCAGGGGAAAGAACTAGAAACTAGAGGCTTGGGCTTTGAGGGAGTTATTCTTAGTTCAAACCTCATCTCCTTTGTCTTATAAGCTACAACACTGAGCAAGTTCCCAGCTTTCTGAGTACTCGGTTTCCCAGTGTTAATGAGGGACGCTCATCACATGGAATTGTTGTAAGATCTCAGATAAAAATGTGCAAAGCTCTTGACACAGTACCTGGCTCCGTAAATGCCTTTAAATAACAAAGGTTGAAAAAAAGAACAACATACAACTCTAATCACAGAACCACTACCACAGAACATGGGTCAGAACTCCGGATTACTGAGGACACAGGCTCTAGATTTGAGATAGAGAGAGAGTGATCTCTCATTTCGTGGAGAGCAATTGCCTTAGTTTGGGATTCCTTTCATCAGGGGAGCGCTATGTGCATTTCACTGTAGATCTGATTACTCAGTAGACAATTAGCTTCTACATGATGTCACAGGGAGAACAAGGGACAGCCATGGAGCTGCACAGAATCGAGGCCACCACTGAGGGAAGGCTGAAGGCGAGTTCAGAAGTGCACAGCTTTTTTTTTTTTTTTTTTTTTTTTTTTTGCGAGGCGAATGGATTTCCATGACTATACCTTCTACCCACAATTCAACGTTCAACACATATTTACTGAGCACATAACCGGCAAGTGTGAGGTATGAGAAATTCAGAAACCTAGGAAGACAAGGTCTTTCGTCTCAAGGACCCACATTCTGGAGGGAGACAGATGATTAGAGAATGGAAGGTCACACGACGAAGGCCACAGTCAAAATAACAGAGCGCTGAGTACATCTTAGACATACCACTGTCAGAGCCTGAAATTATTTAAGCACCCCCTGCAACTCAATAAACCGACAGGACCTCGATTTCACTTTAGAGAAGAGGGAACCACGCTGGTGAGAGAGCAAATCAACAGGCTAAAGTCAGACACGGATAGTGCAGAAGAATGAGGATTCAGGCTGGGGTCGTCTGATTGGTCTGATGGCTAACCCATCACCGTGTAGACAGAGGCATGCTAACTACTTATAACTGGTATCGTCGTGGGACTGGTTAATACAGCAGGCTAACCGACTGATCCATTCGTGCTGTGCATACAGAGAACTTGCTGGACCTGAGTTCTCTCCAGGCGTCAGCCACCATCTCCTCCTCCTCCACCTCCTCTTTTTGTAGCCCCCAGGCGTGCCATCAGACAGAGTCAAAGGGAAACTGTGGAACAAACAACAAGGTGGGGAAAATGCCATTTACCGATGCCCTGCTGTTTCAGGCTAGACCCAAGAGCATCTCTTCAGCCCTGGATGGAAAATGTCAGTCACGGAGTGTATTCTGAACACTCAAAACCAAAGGCTGCAATGGGCACATATCCAGAACTCCCTCACCCTAATCTCAGCTCAGGCTATCCACAGGATACCTCTGCTCCAAGCCAAGTTCTTGGACTTGATAATAAATGACAGAGCCTGGCCCCATCCAGGGAGCAATGCTTATTTTCTGTGGAGCCATGTGGTGACATCATGGCCTGAGCTAACGTTGAGGATCCCAGTGGAGCATCCTGAGAAACTCCAGGCTGCCTTTCTCTCCAAGCCTGTGGGACCAAAGGACACAGACAGCAGGTGGTGTAACAGGCTGGGATAGCAGGCCTGAGGGATACACCTGAAAATGGGTGCTGGCCAGACAGATCCCATCCACCAGGGATGAAGCTGCCGCTATGTGATTGATGGCCTGCTGGCGGGTTTGTTGGAGCTCAAGTCTTTGTCACTCAGGTGGCCAGAGGTGGGCACGCGGTTGGAAGGCGGCTGCTGACTCTGTGATGCTCTCAGAGCCCACCTGGATGCCAACCATGAAACTAATGTTGTTCTAGGGATGGGAGACAAGGGACGTGGAATATCTGGACCTGGGAAGATTTGGCAAGAAAAAGCACATAGTCTAGTGTTGGATGTGGCAGCTACTAATTTCTGCTGGGAGGAAGCAAAATGCTCATTTTGCAGAGCCTGCAGACCTGCCAGGTGCACATTTTCCCTGCCGTCCTGTCAGATCAACAGACTTCGTCATCCTGGTGGGGGGAAACCGCCGGGGTCTCAAAAAATGGATCATCCCAAATTTCGAGCACCGGTTTCTTCCTCAATTATTTACAAGGAACACGATGCGCTGTAATGGAGTCTAATTCACGATGTGTTTTAATGCCTTTATAATACAATATTCCCAACATTCTCCCCTAATCTTAGCAGATGACAAGTTGCCACTATTGAATTCCCATTAATATGAATTACGGGCACAATATATTTTGCCCAATACAATTTCCTCAGCCTAATATTTTGAGGGAGTGAAAATCACATCCTCGGCATATTGCTGATGGAAGAGGTGATGGTGGGGCAGGAAGTTGGTTCCTTTGCCAGATTAGGTGTTCCTGGCGGAGGGTGGAGATAGATTTTGGGTAGAAGGCAAGATTCTGGCATCCTGGATATTCAGTCTTTCCTCCTCCATTGCTTTCTGCTCAGAATCAGACTCACCCACAGAATAGGAGAAGACTGTACCCAAAGCAGAACAGTCCTTGTATCTCCACCTCAGATGTAGAGGTCTTAGGTCCAGGTCCAGAGCTAGATGGCCCCTTGCTGGCCATACAGCCCTGGATAGTAAATGACTTCTCAGAGATTATTTAAAAACAATTATGGCACTGACTTCATATAGTGGCAGGGACACAATAGGCAAAGTCTCTAGAATTGTGGCTAGCTCGTAGCAAGCACTCAATAAACACCAGCGACAGAGAAGATGGCAAACCCTCAGGTACATTTTGGGTCTTGGCTGCTTGGCTGGCTGGCACTCTTAATGAGCCCCTGAGATGGTCTCTAAGACCTCGGGGTCGATATGCTCCCTGCCAGGGAGCCTCTTGAAGATGGTGAGGTTGCGGCCACCCCCACACACAGTGCAGCTGAGGCTCCTGGCTGGGCTGGAGGTACTGACCCTGAACACAGTCCTTGACGACTCCTGAACCCTCCTGCTTCAGGGCTTGGTTTTCCTCCTGTGCTACTGTGCGTGGGAGCCAAGTGCCTCTCTAGCGGCTGTGGTTGGGGAAGAGCAAATGGGGGAGCTGAGAGCTTTTCTTCTCTGGCTCATCACCTGAGTCAGGCAGTTTCCTCATGGAGGACATCCATCTCATAATTGCCCAGAGAGCTCCCCGAGGCCTGGGCCATCTTCTAGCCCACTCCTCAGGACTGCCTCCCTACATGCCAGGCTAACTCATGACGGAGTCAAGCTACTGAAGCCCAGAAGCATAACGGTCAGCCAGCCTTGAGTGATGTCTTGGAGCAATACACATCCACACATACGTGCACATACACCCATGCCCATGCCCCCCATGCACACACTTCATCCTGGCATCTTGTACCTGATCAGTATCTATGCTGCTGCACTCGAGCTGAGTGTAGCCCCATCAGACAGGTTGAAGAGAACTGTAGCTGGTATCCAGCGGGTGTGGGGCTGGGCCATGGAATCTCATCCATAGTTTGGTCCTCCCTTGTAGCCTTGTTTCAGCCCACTGAGTAACAAAACTGCTGTGATGAGCTTGGAGTCAAGCTTTTAGGTGCTGTCCCTAGCCTTGGAAGATGATTGCCATCAGTGTTAACTCAGCATTTTCCTATGTGTTGCATTGGGCTGGGTCTCAGTTCATGAGCAAGACTGCCCAGGGAGGCATGTGTCTGCTGTCTTGGATGTCTGTGGGTAAGACTGTGGGTAAGAGCGGTGACTGCGTCTCCTCTCTCAAGTGAAGGTAACGGCAATGCTGTTGAGGATTAGAATGGGGACTAAAGGAGAGGGTGTTGGTAGAGTGCTAGAGGTGCTTGGGACAAAGCAATTATCACATGAGTGCCTTAATGGGACCAGTGCATATAAAAGGATGCATTGAGGGTGGGAGAGATGGCCAGGCAGGTAAAGAGTTCACCACACAGAAATGAAGGCCTAAGCTTGGGATACCCAGAACACATGTGAGCTGGACTGGACAGCAACACATCTGCAACCTTAGTATGTAGTATTAAGTCCTCGTGGATGGATAATAGGGAAGGAGAACTCACAGTGGTCACTGCAGCTGTCTTAGCCACCCCGGAAGCCAGGTGAGGTCTAGGACACAGAGGGATGCACTGCTGTTCCTTACGAGCTCTGCACACAGAGGAGGTTTCCATCTGTTTATTTATTAGCTCCATACACAAGATTCCCTGAGGATGCTGCACCGTGGGTCTAGTGCCAGGTCTCTGGAATGCTCCTGCTGTTTTCCACTCCTCTGTGTTGGCTCTATCCTCGGGCTCATGGTATAATGGCAACAGCAAGTCAAGGTATCACATCCAGAAATGACATGATCCAGAGGTAGGAGTTATTTTTCTTGGGTTGCTTCCTTAGAGGCAAGAAAAGCTCTCCCAGAAGCCCTCAGGATCTACTGGCCAGAAATGGGTCATGTGACCCTTTCAGAACTCAATAATGGGCAGGGACAATAGGATCACGTACCTACTTACACTCATTGTAATCCCAGCTGGGACTGGGACTTGTTGATCTGAGACCTAGGCTTTAGATGCTGAGCCAGAAAGAGTTCCATTAGGAAGGCAGATAGAGAAAGAACAGATGCCAGGCAGGTGACCAGCAACATCTGCCATAGACAAGGATGAGGCCTTTGCAGGCTTGGAATCTTTTCTAGCTCTGCTCATCCCCGAGACTGTCACCTTTCCACCCTCAGGTTCTACCTCTCCCTCGTGCCACTGGGCCACTTCTGACCTGAAGCCAGGATTGAGTAGTAGGTCAAGAACTGAGATTGTGTCCTTTGCCAGTCTGGTCTTTGGTCTGGTGAGCCTCAAGTCCAGAGCTCTTCCAGACTCCGCTGCAGCCCAGGCGTAGGTACCCTGGGCGCAGCAGTTCCATCCTCTTGTTCAAGATGTTCACCTTGGGCAGGGAACATGTTGGCCTACCTTTCACAGCCAATGGGAAACACAGCCAACCTGTGGCTACCGGAGAACAAAAGAGGATATGAGGGGGGGACAAGGTGACACTCGGAGCCTCAAGGAGCAGGCGTGGGAGGCCACTGGAGCACTTTCCCAGACGTGGGTGGCAGGCAGCAGCTAACATTTCGAGTCAGGGTTGGGGGGACAGACTGGCTTCTGCCTCCCACACACGCACACTCGTAGCTCCATCACCAGCCACACAGCTGCCTCCTCATGGCGCTGAGGGGTACATAGTATTCACCTCCTTTCTCCAGGAAGCAGAGGAAGGGTGATACACGGGGATGCCCTGCCCACATGCCTTGCTCAGCTCTCAGGGCTCCTTATATACAGAGGAAAATGAAGTTCTTTTTCCATGGCTTCCACAGAGGTGAATTCACAGCCCAAGTCAACATGGCGTGTCTCCCTCACTGAAAACGGAGGGGACTCTAAGGGGCCAGTGGAGAAGAAATGACACTGAAGTGTCAGAAGCCATCCTGGATTTTGTTTCCCTGGGTTATTTTTGGCCTTGCAGACAGCTCCCTGTAACAAACCCGCTGGGCTCTGAAAGTTCATTTGTGATTTGGCTGTTTAGATTTTGCAACATAGTTTCCCTATGAAAATACCAAATGTGACAAATGGTGATGAGACTTCGAGGTTAGTTCTCCAAAGCCTATTTAACCCATAATGTAGCTAAAACACTGTCCTTGTGCAGTGAGAGAAAAAAAAATGCTTAATTGCAGCATGAGTAATTAAATGAAACAGAGAACTGCTAGAACCGAATAAGTAGATCTGTGTTGATCTTGAATGATGCTGTTCACCAAATCCTACTAGAAGAAGGGGTCCCTCTGAGGGTTTGGGCAGGGGCTGTATCAGATTTATTCTCTTAGGGGAAAGAAGCACCAGACTGTCTGAATCTGCGGCTGCTGAACATTTGTGTCACGTTGCTAGCTCCCCTTCCTGATTTCACTCTCTTCCCAAAGTCTTCCAGAAAGAATTCGGGTTTTCATGGGGACAAGCCCGTGAAGGGCATCTCCTTGGGATGTTTTTTAATTTTAATTTAAAATCAGCAGGCCAGGAATGAAAGTGCATGCCTGTAATTCTTAGCACTTGGGAGGCTGAGGCAAGAGAACTATGGCATGAGTTCGAGGCCAGTCTGAATCACACAGTGGGACTCAGGCTAGCCTGGGTTTCAGACTGAGACCCCATCTCAACAAACAACAAGCGGAAGGAAGGAAGAGAAAGAAGAGAAAACAATAACATCACCACTCCCAAACTGGTAGGTTAGCATCTAGCTCTGTCCATGTCTTGGGACAGAAGTTTTCCTGTCTCTCCAGCTCTGGGGCAGTGAATGTGTCAAATGTGGCCTTCAGGATAAAGGGCAAAATCTTGGCCCCACTGTGGGCTCCTGAGATAAATGCTCCTTCTAAGTTTGGTCCAGAGGCCCAGGGGCCAGCCTGCTTCCTAGCAGCACAGTCCTTTCTGTGTGTCTGGGACTTTTCCGGCGCCATTCTGCGTAGACAGGATGTAACACTGGGGTGTTTAGGTCCGGAGCGTCTCATGCTGATACTCTACCTCAGGCTAGGTGGTTGGAGCATTCGGTGGATTGTATGCTTTCCACCTGGGGCACAAAGAGCCTTCACCAGAAGCCAGAGGGCAGATAACTGTGCCTAAGTAAATGTGCTGGGCAGTGGAGAAAGAGGGACATGGAAGGCTTCTGTGACAACACCTCCACCCTCGCAAAGTAACAGCCCAAACAGGAAGCTAATGGAAGTGTAGCTGTCCACAACTGATGGCTTTTGGCAGGGATGCAGGAGGGGAAGTGCTCTGGGACAGTACTTAAGGGACAGGCTCCTGAGAGTTTGACCTGCTCCAGTAAGTATACAGACAGCCCAAACTGGACTTAAAAATTATTTTTATTTTAATTTTGGAGTGGAGGTCACAAAGGTGGGGGGCAGACGTGGAAGGACTGGGAAAGTGAGTGTGATCGGGGTGCATGATGTGAAGTTCCACAGATAAGAATATTATGTAAACAACAACAAAAAAATGCGTAGGGACCAGGGGTATGCCATGGAAGTGAAAGCAAGTCTGGCCATCCACGATGCCTGCCTCTAGCAATGCGGCGTTGAAGTGTCTCTCCCTCTTTCCTGGACTCTGGCTTTGACTAATGGGGTTTTAGCTTCAAGCCAAAGCCAGAAAAGCACCCGCAGGCTGGCCTTACCTTCTCATTGCTTTTGAAACCCCAAACCACCATGTGAATGAGGCTGAGCCAGCCAGGAGGTTCCTGCCCTGACTGTCCACTCGCCAGAGATGTGGGGATAAGATGACCTTATCACTGGAGCCCAGCTGAGCCACCTGTGACTACACCCTGAGAATCCTCAGGAGACCAAGCCACACGGGTTCAAAGATCAAAGTCTAAGGGTCATTGCTATGCAGCAATACTAACTTGTACACCCTGCTGACTCCTGGCCATTGTATCTTTACTTTGTAATTCCTCCCTGCCTTTTGTCCTGACTTACGCCTTATCTCTTAGAAATGTGGTAAAACTCAGAACGTCTCCCTCTTTTGTCAAAAACTGAAGTTCAAACCACTCAGGTTTGCCTTCCCCAAAAGGCAGCCTTGAAATGAGTGTCTTGGAGACATGACATTTCTCATTTCTGTACACACTTTTTGATGGACAGATGGGTTTTAAGTCGATGAAGATACAATCCACGGTGTAAACGTGACTTCAGGTGCAGGCGAAGGCCATTAGCTCAGTACTAACACACGCAAGCTGTCTCCCAATGCTTTATCTGACCTGATAATTTATCACAAGGGAAATCAAGGATACTTGTTGGTGGATCAAGCCACAGCCTCTGGGCTGAAAATCACCCACAGTAGAGAAATGTGCTACGAAAAGGGCTGGAGCCACTCTTCCCCGGTGCATTGCTCTGCAGCCTTGATTGCTAACATGAATACAAGAAGAGTCGGGATTGCTGGGAAAGCTCCATCATCATCACTCACAGATCCCGGAACAGCAGGATAGCAGGGGCTGTGCAGGAGGCTTGCTGGTTGTTCCCACGAGGTCCACGTGGACCCCCAAGTCACCTCCCTCAAGAGAAGCTAACGTGTACTTCTGGGCAGACACATCCTTTAAGACGGGCAGTTTCTAAGCCCTACAGCTTCCAATGCTCATAAATGCCAACCCTCCAGGTGTCTGGTACTCTGAGCACCGATTTCCCAGCCCCTCTAAGCTTTCCTCTGGCTTCCAACACAGGCTCCGTTGCTGCTTCTTAGTCAGATTTCTGTTCAAATGCTGAGCTCCAAGTGGGTGACGGGAGTGTCTCAGCCTGTATGCCCCTGACCACAAGGAAGAAGAGGCCTCAGACACTTATTTTGCAGGCGTCTTGAGACGATGCTCCAGTCTATTCTTTCAGTAACAGAATTGCGTTTTATGAAGCCGTCCCTTTTCTGTTTCATCTGTCAAGCAGGTTTGCTGAGAATAATTTAAATTTCATGCAGCAGCAACTGCAGGGCATTGGTTGCCTCCCTTCCATTCTCACAAACAGGCCTGGCATGGAGCCATGCTTCCTCCTCAGCAGTGCCCTCCTCCAGTGCCCAAACAGCCAGTGGGAGTAGGAATGTGGTACTGGCTCAGTCCCTCAGTGTCACCTCCTGCCACACCAAGAGAGGGCAGGACAGCTCCTTGAGCCTCCAAGCAGCAACCACCAGGCTGACTTTCCCCAAAGGAAGAGCTTCTTCTCACCCTAATTGCTGGTTGCACTGTGTATGTGTGTGTGTGTGTGTGTGTGTGTGTGTGTGTGTGCGTGTGTGAACATACATGCATGTGTGCAGATACATGCGGAGGAGGTCAGAGGTTGGCATCAGGTGTCTTTATCAATCACTTTTCACCTTGTTGTTTGAAACAGATTCTGGGGACCCACCTGTCCTTGCTGACCTAGCTCTGGGATTATAGGGATGTGCTGCCATACCCGGCTTTTTATGCAGATGCTAGGGACCCAAACTCAGGTCCACGGTAGGCATTTTACCAGCTGAACCATCTTCCCAGCCCTAAAATGAGCTTTGACTGAGTGCTTACTTAGTTCCACATATCATTTTAGGGTTTGCTACACATACTCATTTACATAACCCTTACGTTAAAGATACTATTATCATTTCTATTTTACGGGCATAGAAACTGAAGCCTCGCTTGCTAATGGCGGGATTTAATTCCAGTCTGCCTGATCCGGAAGCTCCTGCCAGCTACGAAGCAAGAGTTGACGTAATCTTTGACTTACATTTTCCCATTCTATGACATGAGAAGCAAACGTGCCCATTTTCTGGCCTGAAATTCAGAGTTTATGGTCACTAGGTGGACTGGTGATGGCTGCCGTCCTCCTCTTGCAATCATGGTTTCCATGGTGAATGGATGCTGCTATTGCAGCCTGGGGTGGAGAGAGCTGGCCCAGGCTGGTGCAGTCTCGGGAAGTGGTTACATTGTGCTGTATTTTCTCTGAGCTGCACTAGTCTAAGCTGCAAAACCAGGGCCGGGTGGGTGGTCTCCGAGAAAGCTTCCTCGGGCTAGAGCAATGTCTATGACCTAGAGGTCAGAGAGCAATGCCCATGTGTTGGGGAGTGGGAGGGCATAGCCTGCCAGATCCTCCTGCTATCTCAGTAGCCCAGGAAACCATGCTTACCCAACCGGCCTTTCATCAAAATATGTAAGAATTCTTTAGCTCATGGACAACTGAAGACACAGAAAAATCAAATCTGGCCTGAAGGCAGCCATGACAAAAGTATACTGTCATCATCTTCCTACCCATTATCTGGGACCATGAATACCTTTCTAGACAAAAGCCCAGACCCTTCGTACTGGCTGAGCAGGGGCGGAAACAGCACAGGGCCTCTGGCATGGAGAGTGACAGTGATGTCCTGAGTACCAGAGCTCAAAATGTTCCACCTGTTTCCTGTCTGACAACAAAGGAATGTCCCCAAAGGCCTGAGAGCCACCCCTTGTCTCTGAGTCAGTATGCTTGGGTTCCTAGGGGTGGTCCTGGTGCATGGATGGTGGCACTGGTCCTCTCCACCCTGAACCAGGTCAGTGACTTCCAGCAGCCTTAACATACTCAGGACAGCAGGGATTCAGTCCTGCTTCTAACCCTATCATTGTTCCTTCTTTTCCTCACCTTCTGGGATGGTGGGGGTCTATACTTTTCTTTGAGAAAAGAGCCCTCTGGGCTGATAAAAAGCTTTTAGGTCTCCTGCCTGGATCACCCACTTGCTAGGTGTGCTGATTCAGTTTCAGTTTGGGCCAAGAAGCCACCCTCTGCCATCGCCTCCTCCCTCTCTCCTCCCGTCCTAGCTCTGGTCTGACTTCCAGGTCACCTTGAATCCTAGCCACTCAAGCAAAGCCCTTCCTCACCTGCTCATGGCTCCAGCTTTGGTGCTTTATCTGAAGAATTCCTGCCCTCCTCCCCCACTGGGGGGGGAAATATGTTCGTGAACACCTCTCTTCACTGTAGGACAGCCTTGTTCTTCCACAAGTCAGTGCCTGATGGCAGTGGTGAAGGGGCGACCTCATTGTCTAGAGGATGGACCACTAGCTGGCAACTGGTCTATTCTGAGCACTTTACACAGAATTCCGAGCATGCAATCCTCATGGTAAGTCTGGTAATCAGGCACTTCCACCCAGCCCTAGAACTGAGGGCCAGAGGGGGCAGACAATTTGTTCAGCGTCACTCAGCAAGAGGTTGATTGGAATTAGAATCTAGACAGTCTTCGAAGTCTCGTTTTATCTACTCCATCGAGTCACCACTACTGATGACTCCAGTAGGAGAGATACAGACTCATAGGGTCACACATTCATTATATTCTGGCCCATGTTTCCTCAATGGCAAGAGCCAGCTCTTCAGTGCCTGCTTGGTGAAGACCTGGCTGGTTGACCAGGGAAAACTGCTGACAGACACCTGGGTTTGGCCTGTGTGTTCACTGATACGATCTTGGCATAGGAATAGCCACACAGGCTAGAGGACAGGCATCTGGGCCAGCAGCAGCAAGGCCAGAGTGACAGGAGACACCATTGCCTATAACAGTGGTTCTCAAACCTTTCTAATGCTACAACCCTTTAATGCAGTCCTTCAGGTTGGGGTGACCCCCAACCATAAAACTATTTTTCATTGCTACTTCATAACTGTAACTTTGCTACGGTTATGAACTGTAAAGCAAATATCTGATATACAGGCTCTCTAATATGCAACCCCCCCCCCCCCCCCCGAGAAGGGCACAACCTCCAGGTTGAGAACAGCTGGTTATACCTAGGGCCAGCGCCCTGGCTAGAAACCACCACAGGCAACTATCTTGCTACTGTTCCGCCCTTCCCCTGCCTACAATCCTCTAGCAACCAAAGACCTCAGACCCTAAGCAGAACCAAACCAAACCCTGCAGGTACGAAGCTGGGCTCGGAGGCTGTCACTGCGGAGACGGCAGTTAGTTTCTGTGCCGTCATCTGCCACAGAGCTGACCTTCCTAGCAGGCCTGAACTTTCGTCCTTTCTCCCTCCACTGGCTGGCCATTGGCTCAGTCCTGGTCCCAGCTATTGTTTCCTATCTGCGGCTTGTCCTTTTCCTTTCCTGTGGTGGTGGTGTGGGGTCTGGCTAGGGTCTGGCTAGGGAGGAGGGACAGTGAATACTGAGCTATTTTGGAACCAGTCTGGTACCATGTGTCTGGAGCAGGGTATCCTTTCAGAGAGCCATGGGCACTGTGCTTTCCTGGCTGAACCCTAGGTTACATCCCCAGAAGTAGCGTAATACTGGCTCTAAGGTACTCATCCTGAGGGATGGAACCCATCAAGTGGGTTTGCAGCCCCAGCTTCTCTCTCACACCTGGAGCCCTGGCTGTTGGCACCAGAGGCCGCCATTCTCCAGATGGCGAACAGCTGGCCTTGATGACTGTCTTCCAGATGTGGCCAGCAGGGTTGGCAAGCAGGCTATCCTGGACAGAGGTCACCAATTCAGAGTGGCCAGGGCCTGATGCCCAGGACAGGAATGTATTTGGCTGGCCTTGCGGGTGTGTGTGTGTGTGTGTGCCTGAATAATCCTGCCTCTCTGTTCCTGTCTAGTATTACTTCCTTCCCTGCCTTGGTGGGGTGGTGTTTTCATAACAGGAAAATAAAATCAATAAGACACTGCAGCAAGATGTCAGCGTGCTGCAAGCTGGCCTCCGATAGCTCCATTGTCTCGGGTCTCCGCCAGGCTCTGCGGCCAGCAGCGCTGTTATTAATGGGAAGCAGGGCTGAAAGGGAGTTTTGAAAATCGCAGAGACAAAGAAACAGAGCACCTGGAGAGCACCGTCCACCACCACAGCTACCACACAATGGCCAGCCTGGGGCTTCCCGCCTTTAATTTCTCCCCGCAACCTTTATGAGAGCGGGAAAAGAAAAGCTCACGCGAGCACGCACACACATGCAGCACACACA
Source organism: Meriones unguiculatus (assembly GCF_030254825.1). Classification (NCBI taxonomy): domain Eukaryota; kingdom Metazoa; phylum Chordata; class Mammalia; order Rodentia; family Muridae; genus Meriones; species Meriones unguiculatus. Next base: position 111,495,828 of record NC_083349.1, read on the forward strand.
TACACACCCGCACACACGCAGGCCCCGAGAGGGCTCCTGGGAAGTGGTTCTGAATGGCTGGCAGAGGCAAAGGCGGCCTGCAGAGCCTCTGCATGGCTGAGGGGGATGAGGGAGGAATGCGTTTCTGGCTTTGGCCACCAGCTGTCCCTCTCTGGCTCAGTCTGCGAAGGAAGCGTTCTTCACTGCATGCAAGAGGGGGCTTCAGAGCCCTCAGTTCAGCCCAAAGCCAGCCAAGGGCTCTGGTGACATTCATTTCCACATCCTGTTTTACACAGACTGGCTTCTGCCACCATTCCTGAGGTTTCTGGAACCGTCTCTTGCAAAAAAAAAAAAAAAAAAAAAAAAAAAAAAGGCAGAATGATCGGGGGAGCTGCAGTCAGCTGCTTTTGGGATGTGATGTGGACCCCCAGCCATCAGGCAAACACGTGTGCAGTGACCTCACACATTTGTTGTGAGGCTCACAGGGGCTGTGGACACGAGATCACTCACCGTGGTGATGAATCTGTAATGGGCTATTGACCCCGTGTGGCTAGCACAGCTGCAAACCCCAGCCACTGATGACGCCCCAGGGGGACTTGTGTGTTTTTAGTTCTTACTTAGGGAAACGAGTATTGCCAACTTGGCAGTACTCTTCCTTCACTCACGCAGTAGCTTTTCATCAGCACGTGTGTGGCGTCGGCATCTGCTTGCCTCCCTACCCGCCCCGCCGTTAGTTCCAGACAGAGACTGTCTGGTAAATAAGGCCATTTTCACCTTCAAAATCAATTGCCATGCAGCCGAGATCTTACCTTGGTGGTGACTGCGGAGGCCGAGCTGGCCACAAGACTGGTGATGGCTTCGCCGCCGCCGGTCGTGCAGGGAGCCGGAGCTGTGGCGGGAGTGGGCAGCCGGGAGGGCACCACGGGCAGTGGCAGGAGGCCCGGTCGTGCGCTGAGACTGCTGGCCGTGCCGCCACCAGCACCGGAGGTGACGCTGCAGACACTGGTGGCCCCGTGGGTCCCATTGACAGTCCACTCACGGCGGTCCCAGCCTACGCGGTAATCTCTTTCGAAGCGGCTGTGGTGTCTGGACATCTCGGTGGGCCGTGGCAGCTTCTCACAGGGAACCAGAGCCCGGACCTGTCAGCACGGAACACAGGAGAGCAGTTTAAGCAAAGAGGAGCCCTGCCCGGCCACAGGTGGCCACCCCCAGCAGCGGATGCTCGGCCCCTGCGCTAGGCTCGGTAACGGGTCTTCAGATGTTAGCCAATCTCAGAGTTTCAGCAAGTTGGTAAACCCTCGATCCACTTCCCAGACGATAAAGAATTGATTGTTTAGAAGCACACAGCAGGGTGTAATCAGCAGGATTTGAACCCAGTTACAGCCAAGTAGTCATTTTCAGCTCTGCTTTGTCACCCTGCCCTGAGCAATATGAAGTGCACATTTTAATGATGTCAGGGGCAAGCATTCCCTCCAATGCCCATGGTGATAGGAGACCTCTGACCGGGTATTCTCCAAGCACAGGTCACGCGACCCACCTGTGTACTTGCTTTCTAGTGGACACAGCCTTGACTGGAAACTCATTTGTTCCGTGTAGTACCCGTGAGGCGGCAACGCACGGTTGGTCCCCAATTTACAGACAAGGACACTCACAGAGAACAAGTGATCCACCCTGAGGGCAGGGAACTAAGAGGTGAAAAAGGTCACCGTGTCTCCGAAAGATGTTAGCTTCCAGGAGTAAATCCTCCTTCACAACCCCAACCCTACGATTCAATGCTACACTTCTGGGACCTGGGTACTCTGGCCTCCACTCCCTGTATCTCCCATGCTGCTTCCTGAGTATCTGAACAGAAGGCCTTTCAGGGTTGTCATGGAGACTAGACGCGCCATGGTATGGGAAGGGCCCTCTGAGTCACCAAGAACTGTATTTCTTCACTCAGTATCACTGTGATAGTTCTGGCTCCTCCTCGGCTGGGGACTCTTCTAGTCAGGGAAGAGGTGAGGCTGTGGAGGGTGAGGAGAGCCGGGGGCAGAAGGGAGAAGGCATGGCGATGCTGGAGCAGAGACAAGCGGCTGAGGGTCGGGGCTTGCCCTACCCTACACACCCTCAGTCCCAGCTGTGGCTCGAGAATTTGTTAGTGTGCTCTGGCCCTACTCTGTTTTCTGTCCACTTCCAGCCTACATAAGAGGCTCCCACCTTCCAGCCTGCCAGCCCAGCTCTGAAGTTGCTGGCTACCGGACAGGCCACTTATTTTTAAAATGTCTATAAAACCTGAGCCTCCTCTGCTCTTTGCATATCTGCCTTCGCTGCCCAGGACTTGTGCTCGAGAGCCAGAGTCTGTACGCAGCCCAGGAAACCTGCTACCATGCTTTGCTTCTGTAGCGGGGCCAGAACTGAGAGTCGTTCTGTAAGTCTGCACAGAGCAGAGTAAAATGCAGCCTGGGCTGAACCCGCCCCCACCTGTGGCAGAGGTGACCGGCATCTTTGAAGACAGGTATTGGTTCTCTGTTTAGTTCATCATTGTGTGTCCAGATTCATGTCACAAAATGTCACAAAAAATCATTTAAAACATTAACTTAGTATTTCACAGTGAAAACACAGTGAAACATTGACCCTCACCTCCCACCCCCATGCCCTGGCCATCCCTCAAACTTTCTAGTGGAGGTTTGTGGGAGAGTGGTCTAAACTTAGTTCTACTTTCTTGACTGCTGTTTGCCCCGGAACCTGCTCCTATGTGGCCCCTCCTGTGTCTATCCCAGGGAACTTGCTCTTGCTAAGGTCACAGATGGCCTACTCGTTAAACCCAATGCATCGTCCAGGGATCATTCTTCCTTTGAGCTCCTTGTGTGATGTATCACCGACCTCTCTCTTTCTGGGTTCACTCCCTGCTCCCCAGCAGTTGACCCTGGCCCTCCTTGGACCATCTCACTTAACAACTCCCCTTTAGCCATGCCACTCAAAGCTACTTTTCCAGTCGTGTCTCTCCCGAGTACTTTCCCACCTTCCTTGAGCCTGCCCTATGCATCCTGGCTGCACTCCAGGTTCCTAGATGCCACACATCCACAAATGAGATCACTGTCCTGTAGCCTAAATGCCCATTCTCAGGGATGCCCTGCCTCAGAGACGGCTACCTTGTCACATTGGGGGCGGAGACCCTCTGCCCCACAGGCTGTCAAATCTGCTCCCTCTACGTAATCTTTGCATGTCAACTATGTTGATTAGGCTTCCTGCCCCCAAATCCTGCCTTCTTACCCACCTAATTATTTTGAGACAGGGTCTCCCTATGCTCCCCAGGAAAGCCTAGTACTCTTCGGAGCTCAGGATAGCCTAGAATCCTGTGTAGCCCAGGCTACATGTGATCCTATTCCCTACTCTTTTCCAACTGTTTTAAAAGCAGAAATCTGGTCATGATTCTTTACTTTTCCATGCATAAATCCCATCTTTCAGAATAAAGCCCTAACTCTCCATCAGACACTGGAGAGTTTGGGCTGGCCCACTGTTCTAGAACATTCTCATAACCCCAATGCAGAGACAATGCCCATTCATCCAACCTGCAGTGTCTGGCATGAAACCATAGCTAGCATTTACTATTTTATTTTTTTTACATTAATGCCATTGTTTTTATTTTTATTTTATTAATTACACTTTATTCATTTTGTATCCCCCCATAAGCCCCTCCCTCCTCCCCTCCCAATCCCACCCTCCCTCCCTTTTCTGCATGCATGCCACTCCCCAAGTCCACTGATAGGGGAGGTTCTTCTCTCCTTTCTTATCTGAGTCTATCAGTTCACATCAAAAGTGGCTGCATTGTCCTCTACTGTGGCCTGGCATTTACTATTTTATAACAACACATTTCCACATCCGTGTGGAAGGGGACACTGATTAGACATTAATCCTTGAGTCTTCTGACTGGCAACTTGGAGGCACTAAATTAAAACAAGTAGGACTTGAGCCTCTAAGAGCAGTTCTGGAGGATGAACCTGCATTTTGAGGGTTCATTAGACCGCACAGCTTGGGCTCTTGTCTCCTCCATCTTTGCCCACTAAGGCAGGGCTCTATCACCAGCCACAGTCTCAGGGCAGCGTTTTCCTTGGCTGGGTCCTAAGTGGGTGGAGACTCTGCTATGTCTCTGCTATACCATGTACTCTGTCCTAAGCACGCAGGCAGATCTCCCCCAGATATCTTGTTGATTCATCTGGATCTGGCAGACAAAAACAGTGGGTAGGCAAAGAAAATGTTTTCCAGACCTGGTTGTATAAAAATATATCTTCTTTTAGATTAGCAAGATAGCTCATTGGTTAAAGGCACTTGCTGCCAAGCCTGATGACCTGGACTCAATCCCTGGGTCCCACTTGATGGAAGGGGAGAAACGGCTCCTTTGACTACACATGTGTGTTATGCCTGTCTACATACACACAAATAAGTAAGCATAATTTTAAAAAATTCAGTTTTTTTTTAAACCCATGTGTGTAACCATTCAGATGGGTGAGTGGATGAGCTTTTGAGAGCTCATGCAAGATAACCAAACATTTCACCTTCAGGAATGCTGCCTACTTCTTTAGAGACAGGTCTCTCCCTAGGCTGAAGCTCACCAAGAAGTTAGACTGGCCAGGCAGCAAGTGCTGCCTCCCCAGCGATGGGATTACAAGGGAGGACGTCCAGCAGGATGGAATTTAGGTCTTCTATTGCAAGGCAGGCACTTGACTGACTGAGACTATCTCCTTGGAGCCCACCCTCAGTTATTTTCTATGACTCGGAAGTTCCCTCTGCCACCTGGCAACTCTGGAAATCACACCTTTAATCACACCTGTGCCAGGCTTCACATGACTGGGACATAAATTGGTATCATCTAGATGCCGAGAGTGAGGGTCTACTTGTTAGTTCAGCACAACCTCATCTAGCCTGACTAATACACTCAACCAGGTCCTTCATTTCATGTAACAACACAGCCTCATATATTGCAGAGAAATCATTTCCTCTTGGGGGGCATAGTGGCTCAGGAAGGTCAGGACTCCTGTACCGGGATGTGTGAAGGCAGCTGAGAAACTTGGGATCAGGACAAAGGAAACTCTTTGGATGTAGCTGCTTACCTCAGGGACCTAGTGCTGGGCGCCACAGTTTCAGTGTATAAGAGACAAAAACAAGATGCACAATGCTCACCTCCTACCATCCTCCGCCCTTTGCCAATCTTCTAGTCTCCTTCAAATGCCAGGGAGGAGGTGGAGACTCAGGCAGCTGGAGGCCACACAATCTGGTTTCAGTCTCATTAAGTGTATTCAAAACAAAGGTCAACTATTTGCATGCAAGCGCTTGGGTCAGACCTCATTCCTCAGTTTAATTTCCCCTTTCAAACGAGTGAAAGAAACACGCCGCAGTTTACTCTGAGCCGGTCGGCAGACTGCCAGCTCCAGAGGTGGCAATGTAAGTATTTCCTGCTGGGCACAGAGCCAGCATGTCACAGAGGTCTCATGTGTACATACACGTGTGTGCCCAGACGGTGCTGCAGGAGGCGCAGGAAGTGCCCGTGTGGAGGGAGGAGGCCCGGAATGGACGCGCCGCCTCAGACCAGACTGGTTAAGTGATTCTAGACAAAACACAGAAAAATGCTTCCTTGTCGAGGGACTGCCCTTTCCTGGCAGGCTGCCTGTGCACTGGTGGAGCCTGGCACGGGGCCCTGCACCAGGAAAGGAGGGCGTGAGCAGCCTCCTCCTTGTCTTTTTGTGGAGGTGACGGTTTATAGAGAATCCAGGCCCTGTGCCTGGGTGAGGGAGTGCCTTGCTGGCACCTGTTTGAGTGACACACGCGTGTGATGAAAACGCTCTGAGGCGGAGCATGGTAGTTCACCCTTATCCCAGCTGTGGTGGGCCTGAGGCAGGACTGTTAGGGGTTTGAGTTCGGCCTAGGCCACTGAGAGACCTTGCCTTGAGAGAAAAGAACAGAAAAGCAGGAAAGAGCAGGAGAGCCGGGGGAATCTTCTATCAGTCAACAGAGGAAGGTCACACTGAGGCCTAGGTTGGAGACCATGGCTTGTTCATACCCCAGGTTAATTCTGAAATCCCAGTGACAAACGTGTGATGTATTCGACTTCACTCCGGATCTTGTTTGCAGCAAAACTCTTTTCCCACCAAGGCACTGTCTGAATTATCCCAGTGATACTGAGTCAGGAGAGGAGGGAAGAAGGCTAGACCAGTTTCTGGAGTGAAGCATAGAGGAATTCCCTTCTTCCACTCTGCCTAGGCTCTCCATTTGTAGACCCCACTGTGCCGGAGCAAGGGTGCACCTCCATGCCTTTGTCTGCATATCTTCATAGCACCTCATACGTGGGCACCCCACCGGCTGCTTCTCAGCACCAGACCCAGGCTCTGCACACAGCTCAGGAAGCTGGTTCATGCCTTCAGTTTCCCACTCCTCTTCTTCTTTTGATCCCCTCTCCTTCCCTAGGGAAGAAGACTCCTGACAGCATCGCAGCAAATAGGAAGAAGCGTTGCTCTGGAAATGAAGTCGCTGCTGGCGACCCATACCCCAGTCTATAAGTATCTGTGTTGCTGGGTCTCTGGTCTCTCACACAGGAACACACCAAATGCGAGGACTAGATCTTTGAGTGTGCCTCAAAGGTAGCCATGTCACACTGACCAGTTCTTAGGAAAACCAGAAGATAAAACACAGCCACCCCATGAGTCAGTACAAAGGCCACCTTTTGGGTGTCATTAGCATAAAGTCTCCCATGGGAAGGGCCTTTTTTTCCTCCATTGACCCTTGCTTGGAGAGGGAAAAAGGGTTATTTGGCTTCCTTGGGCAAGTGCACTGTTTGACTTGGGGGCTCCATAGAGCTACTTCCTTCCCAGCTCCTCATTCATGGGGAGTGGACAGAAAGCAGTGGTTTTGCTTCCTGATGGCGGCAGAACTAAGTCCTCACTGTGCTCAATCATACCAGAAGCCGGAGCACCTGAAACCTATAGGAACGGAGGAGGTGTGGCCCATCTCCAGAGGTTTTGCGCCCCTTCCCCGGCAGGAGACACCAGACATCATTAAGGATCAAACTGAGGAAAGCAAGTGACCTCATTCCCTGACTTCCACCCTCCCCAAATTTTCACCTATCACCTGCCCCTAGGGCCCTCATATCTTCACTGCTCTCCAACATCAGAAGAAAAGCTCTTTCCCTTGGAGTACTGCTTGAGGATTGAGAAACACATCCCGTGAGCCTCTGCATGTGAGAAAGAGCCCATCATTGGGGGTGGTCACAGCCATAGGCCAGGTAGAGAGAATGGGATGCCAGCCTAAAGGGCAGCAGGGACTGGCAGGCTTCTGCACCGAGTTCACAGTACACTGTCAGTCTTGAGGCTGAGCGGACGTCCGGTGTCTGCAAATGCACACAGCTACTGAGAACCCCTGTGCTAGGCAGCTGTGAACCTTTCGGGTGGTCTCACCAGGGCAACAGGGAGGCAACAGATTGGTAGGAAGAGAAAGATTTTCTTTAGCTAGCTAACGTCCGTGATGTTGGGAACAGTGTTGCTAGTCCCAGGAACTGCCCTGATGGAAAGACTTGTCCCTGTAGCCCAGGGAGAAGAACCACAACAGTTCTGAGAAGGCCTGGGAGTCCGAGGATGGACACCAGAGGGGAGTCAGCGGATATCCATACTCAGCACTGGTACCCAGCCATGCCTCTGATTTCTTAGCAGCTCCAGGCTGGGCTCCGTCTCCTGGACACTTGTTAGACACTCGCTAGATACCAGATCAGCAGCCCTGCTACACAGATTTTCTTGGAAAGCCTTCATCATGAATAATTCATCAGTAAATAATTAAGGATTGCCATGTGTCTGTGTGTGTGTGTGCCTGTGTGTGTGTGTGTGCCTGTGTGTGTGTGTTGCCCACATAGTGTTGGAGCCTAGAGAGTAGTGTCTCTTGAGTTCTGGGCACTGGCCCCTGAAATTCCTGTTCAGGACCAGGATGCTGTATCTACTTGAATACACAAGCAGGCTAGCCGTGGTCTGTGTCCAGGGGCTCACTGTGTTTTCTGGATGTCGGTGCTGGCCCTTGCATATTAACATTCGTGGTGTGTACACACTGCACACAGGATCACAGGTGGCTAATGACCCTTTCCTCATTCTTATCATTAAGACACGCCGAAGGAGTGGGCTGCTGGCTGCGAGAGCCCTGAAGGCGTGATTAATCCACAGGAAGGCAGGGGAGCCCTCGCTGCCTCCAGACTCCGGGAGCCAAGGTGGATGGCTGAGGAATGAGCCATGGACGTCCAGCCCGATTGGAAAATGGATGATTGCCTCATTTGGGGAAAGACGTGCTGCCAAGTCAATTGGAACAGCCTGTGCCCATCTTTATTATTTTCGTTCCCCTCCCTGCATCTTTTAGCTTTCCTTCTGGAACAAAACATTACACGGCAGCCAGAACACCATCTTGACAAATGGGACACAAAGGAATTCTCTGGGTGTCTTTCACGGAGCCAGCTTGGCCATGGCTTGGTGTGGATGTTGGTGGGAGCTGAGGATGCCCCTGGAAAATGTCCTTGTACTTCCTGGAAGTATATGTGCATGGCGCAACTGGGGCAGAAACCCTCAGGCCCACCAAGCAAGCCCCAGTAACTAAAAGATTCACTCCTGCCTGGGGCTGGGGTTAGGCCTCCCGTTGCCCTCTCTTGCTTCCTCAGGCCATTCCTCTGTTCACAAAGCCAGAGTCCAGACTACCAGGCCTCAGGGAGGGATGGACATGTCCTACTCCCTACATGAATTCTGGCGCCACCCCTGTGGTAGGGGCCGTCTCTCTTTTTCTGCTTCCTTCACTACAGCTGATAGTTCACACGGCTGGCCATCCAAAGGCAGGATCAGGAGATTCCAGACTACAGTGACAAGTGTTCTTTATCATGGAGCATCAGGTAGGGCAGGGACAAGGTTTAGAGATGAGGGAGGCACCTGGTACCAAGAAATGAGTACGCTTTGCTCTTGGAGCCCATTTTCACTTACACAGCCTGCTCAGAGGCAAACCCAGATTCCGTCTCACGTACAAGGCTCTGGTTGCCGGCCCTAAACTCCACACCAAGGCTGATGTGTTCCCCAGGGAGAGCAGGTGTTAGAGTCTCTACACAAACATGAGTCACGGGGGTTGTGTGTAGATGCCCGCCTGGGACAGGTGCCACGCTCAAATCCTCTCCATGAACAGAAGCCAAGGCAACTTGGAATTACCCAGCCTCCCTCAGGCCTCTGAGGGGTGAAAAACCTGAGGGGCAGTGGCCTTGTTAGTTCCTTTACTTAAAATAGCCCCAGATAAATCACATATGGTGTTACTGTCCTACGTCAACTCAATTCTGAAAGAGATCTCTTCCAGCTGAGAGGGGCCAGTGTGACCCCCTTCTGTCAGGCCTTACCCACTAAGAGCCCATCTGGAGAATGACTAGCTTGAATGGAATGGCTCAGCCTTTCCCCAAAGCTTAGTATCCAGGAGGTTCCAGCAAGTCCTACTACAAGATACAGGGTCTGGACCCAGCTAAACAACATCCCGTAGACCCCCAAGGCTGGGGGCAAGGGGCAGTGGCGAGAAAAGCCAGGGATGCTACAGCTCCAATCAGAAACCAGAGCCGTGACTTGTGACCCCATGTCCACTCGCTGACCCCAGGTGGCATGAATCTCTGTAAATGGAGAGCTTCAGCGTATTGTCTCTGTTACTTAAAGATGATTAGACTGTTTCCTCCAGTGCCAGCTAATCCTACAGCATCTTCCTGACCCCCAGACCATATGGTGAACTGAGGGCTTTCTTCTAGCAGGTGGCATGTGAGACAGGCTCCAGTGGTAAGAGGGGAGGCCTGTGCTAAATGCCCAATGGGTTACCAAGACAGTAGCCTGACCTTACGGGACCACATCTCTGATCTTTTTTTAAAGGGCGTTATTCTTTTAGATTGCTGTACGGAGGCATGGCTGACAAAGAAGGCGATGCTGATATCTAATGTATACAACTTGATGTCGCTGAAGACAGATGTGTACCCCAGAAACCATCAAGATGTCACAGCTACCCCATCCACAAAAATGGCCATTGCCTTTGAAAGCCCCCTCTGACTGCTCCCCCTTTCTTCCTTTTGTGCTGAGTGCATATAAATCAGGAGGTGCGGGTTAAAGGCTACAGAAAGCGCAGGAGGGAAGATGCGGTGGTCCGCTGGGTCCTACTGCTTGTGACAAACCACAGGGCATCAGCGCTGTCTTCTGCGTGTGCTTGGAGTGGACTTATAAGAACTGCCCCCACCCCAAGCTCCTTTCAAAGCCACTCTTGTTTTCTTCACAGCGTCCTGATGGTGGAGGTAGGGTAGTGCCCATTGTGGAATTTTGTAAGAGATGAAGAGGAGGAAGCCTATGGCTGTGGACAAGGCCTCCAATAGACTCCATAGACTCCTTCAAAGAGTCTTTTAGTTGGCCAGTAACTGCCCATCACTGAGGTACTAGCTAGAAACACAGCATCAGCCAGATGCGGTGGCTCACACCTTTAATCCCAGCACCTGGGAGGCAGAGGCAGACAGATCTCCATGAGTTCGAGGTCAGCCTGGTCTACAGATGGAGTTCCAGGACAGCCAAAGGTACACAAAGACTTGAAAACAAAACAAAACAACAACAACAAAAAACAAAAACAAAGGATAAAAAAAGAAACAGCATTTCAGACCCCACTCTAGCAGTGCTGGTCAGAACTGCATCTTTTAACGGGTTGCAGGTAGAACACAACAATATCTGAACCATTTGGGGTTAGCCAGCCAGGATCAGCCCTAGGGCCAGGCTTTCAATACTCTGGATGGCCTTGTGGTGTCCGCGAGAGTGAAGGTGCTTTTGGGAAAACCCACATTCCATAATTACAGGGCTTAATATATGACCTAAAATGACAAATGTTCAAAATGCTTTTCTGATGATAGGTTTGAGAGAAAATGCCACAGATTCCTTTTCTGGGCCCAATTTCTCATAAAAAAAATCATAAAAAAAAGCAATCTCCCTGTCTGGGCAAGGCTGCACCTAGCCTGCTTCAGATGAACAATATTGAAAGAGCAGGCTCTTCATTCCCTTCTTTCCCGTGTGCACCTTTGGTTTGAGAGATTCTGGCTACAGGTTTCGATGTTGTAGTGATCCCCCCCACCTCAAAAAAGCATACATGATTCAGGGACTTTTCTCACGGGACTAACTGACTAGGCATTTGTGCTATTGCGTCTGGTGTAAATCATTATAATGGTGATAATGAAAAATAAAAGAGATATTGGAAATGACAGTTAGCGACATAATATCAGCATAAACTGAGGGGAGAGGGGAGGAGCGTATAAATTAGAAGCTTGTAAACAACAGGACCGACCGATGAGGGAGCTATGGCGGGTCTGGGAGGACTAACTAGTGTTCTCATTATGAATAACCATCTTGGCTCCTTCTTGCTTCTGTTCTTGTGGCTCTGCAGAGGACGGAAGCCCTGATATTGGAGCCCTGTTTCCCCCACAGTCTTGCAAAGTCCTGATAGAGGTCTGTGGAGCAGAATTCTGCAGTCACTTCCCTCCTCTGAGTGGGCCTCCCACTCGCTCCTTGCTGCCTTGCAGGCAGGCCTGATTATTCGGGATCTTGGAGAATTGACTAATTCAACACGCTAGCGCTCCACAGGAAATGGTGTCCATCAGTGACCCAGGCTGATGAATGGATCCTACTCGATGCCTGGAACCAGACCCAGCAGCCAGTTGCAGAGAAAAAAGACTGATGCGTGTGCTCTATTTGGCTGCCAAAAATGCTCTTGCAATTTGCTTTCTTCTAGACAAGAGTCTATTCAAAAGTCTATTTGGAAACATTAAGGAACGGCCGTCACATGGCCGGCAGATCATACTGCCCATGACAGGATATTATCTTCCTTGGGAGAGACTGGACTGCTCTTTTATTTCACCAAGTAACTAGCGTCTGGGCTGATGGCTGCAGAATTGCTCGGAGGGCCGGGGACATTAAAATCCCCGGGCAGGGCGAATGTGCGATGGGCAGCTGCTTCAGCGTGCAGGATTTGTGGAACCTTCACCAGAGTTAAGTGCTTGGTTTTCTGGGCTCCTCTTTCTGGTGGAACCTGGGGTGGAGGTGTCCTGCTTACACAAATCCTTGCTGGTGCACGAGGTTTTCTCTTCCATCAGTTGGGTCCTTCCGCCCTTTCCCTCCCGCTCAAATCTCTAGGCACGCTCTGGGTGAATCTATGTACTGCCCTTTGCTAGCCAAATTCCAGGGAGACACTGCCCACTCCTTTCCACTGAGGGGCAGTTAGGAGCAGGGTCCTACTGTTTTTTTCCTGCAGAGGAATAGCGCTTCTTATGGTGCAGGAGGAAGGTAAAAAAAAAATAATAATAAAAATAAAACCTTTATGGGCTTCAGGGAGGGAGCAGCTAGCTTCGGAGAGACCAAAGCAGTGGAGCTGGGCTCCATTCCCTCCAGAGAGAAGAAGGGCGGAACGTGAGTGAGGACAGATAGTGTGTCTGGGGACAGAAGCCCTGGCTTTGCCCGTCAGCCACGTAGTCTGAAGAGACCTCTCCCCTGGACAGAGAAGGACCCTCGCTCAAAGGCCATCACTTCGGCTTCAGGAACCCAAGGGCCATGCTTGTTCAGAGTCTACAATGAGTCTCAGGGGTAAAGAGCTTGGGGCTACGTGGGAGAGATTTCTGTCTTTTGTCCTGGCCACTGAGCACGTGTTCTCTCCACCCTGCAGCCGATCTCTGCCAATGCCACAGAGTCCCCTTTGTCTTTGCTTAGAAGCCACCACCCTGGCATACTTGCCTACCGTTTCTCCTTTTCTTGATTCTATGTCCATGTTTTTAATTAAATTAAATTAAAAAAAAAAAAAAAAAAGCAGCGGCCGAGAGCAGAGGGCAGCCTGTTGCGAGGGTGAGCTTTATCGCCACCCAAGCATGCAAACGAGGCGGCCTCCGTTGACAAGTTCACATCCCCAGTGCTGAGCTGGCTGTTTGAACAGCTTGAGTGCAGTAATTGAAACATAGATTTTTGTTGCCTTTCTGTTTATTTTTAGATTAACCAAGCAGGGATACTTGGCTTCTGGGCTGCCATTTGGACCCCGTCGGGCAGCCCGGGACTGCCGGCCTCATGTACACCAGCATCACGTTTCCTCCGGGTCTCCCGCCTGCATTTTCCTGTGTCTGACTATGGGCAGAAGGCCACACGGTAGTGGCCTGCACTGTGACCGTCCTCCTGACCAGGGAAACTGAGGAAAGTGACAGCTGTCCCCCACTTTCCAGGTTCCCAAAGCCAGTTCCTCCCCGCCTTGCTAGACTTTTGTAGCAGCTCTGGGAGGCAAACTAAAGAGACCAGCTATCTACTCTTTTCATCATGGTGGTGAACCAGGAATAGACCAGGAGCATTCATCCACGGCTGGGGCAAGAAGACTGAAATAAAGCAAGAGCCACGGCTCAGAAAGAAAATTCAAACAAGGCCACTTTGGCCATATTTTTAAAGATTTATTCATGTATTTTATGTATATGAGTGCTCCATTTTCATGCACACCAGAAGAGGGAATCAGATTCCATTACAGATGGTTGTGAGCCACTATGTGGTTGCTGGGACTTGAACTAAGGATCTCTGGAAGAACAGCCAATACTCTTAACCACTGAGCCATCCTCTAGCCAACCCCCCTCCCTGACCTTGGCCATTTTTACGGGTTTCTTTAATTTTAAATTCATCACTTTTTTTTGTTTGTTTGTTTTGCCTTAAATATAATATAGCCTGGGCTGGCTTTAGCCTCCTCATTGTCTTGCTTGCTTTGGCTTCCCGAGTGTTCTATCAAAGCTACTACAATTCTACCAACCATAGTAAGCTATAATGAATATTCAGTAGTGAACATCTTGGCTGGTCAGCAGGGGGCCTGCAGAGTGCCACAGGGGCACCCCTGGCCACGGTGGCAATGGAAAAGATGGGTTGGCCACTCATCTCCCTGGCTCCCTGGCTCTTAAGTTTTTCATTCTTTTCCTGTCATTGGCCAAAGCAAATCACATGGCCACTGTCTAACTTGAAATCGAGAAACACAAGTCTACCAAGTTGGTTCTCTGAGACCTCAGTCTTTAGTCTGAGAGGGCTGGCATCCCCTTGAAGGCAGAGCCTCTTACCTCAGCCATGGCCCAGTGCGGAGGCTCTACTGAGCTGCCCTGACCTGTGGAAAGGGATGCGAATGAAGACCTCCGACTGTGTTCTTCCCTCGCGGTGTTACAACCTCCATCCTGCTCACGCCTTACTCCAGTGACCCTCTTCCTGGGATCCCTTTCTGATTACCACCCATGAGGACAGTAGTGTCAGGACTCCGAGCTCCCCACCTCTGCCCTTACCCTCAGTGCAGATCCACAACACAACAGTTACATAACCAGTTATTTAGACAGCCAGACTCAGTGTTATGTCAGCATCTGTCAGGGTTTTTTTTTTTTCCCCTTCTCCCATTATTTCCATCTCAACTCAAACCATTCTTGGGGTGACTCTGAGGTACCCCAGTCATGATTGGTGTTGCTGCCCACATTCACTGAACTGCAAGTAAGTTGCCGCTGGCTTTGAACTGTAGGCTCAACGCACATCAGTTCCTTCCTCAGAGGGACAAACCTCCGAGGGGCACTTTTGTTAAACTGATGCATGCTACGGTGAGGTGGTACCCGGCAAAAGTTCTCCCCCCGGGGAAGGGCACAGTCTTATATTCCCTCCCAGCTATGTTGTCAACTTCCTTCTTTTTCGCAGTTTAATAATTTTCTTCTTCTCTTTCTCCTTTTATTCATCTTCCTACATCTTTTTTTTTTTCTTTCTCTGTAGCCCAGGATGGCTTCAATGTTATCACTTAGCCCAGGTTGGCCTGGAGATTGTGTTCTTTTTGTCTTGGTCTCTGGAATACTGGATTGACAGGCACACCTCAAGATGCACGATCAACCTCAGGGTGAGCCTCAAGGGGCCCTAGAGTTGCCGATCCATCTTTTTAGTGGGGGCTCTTACAGACTTCATGTTCAGCCTGGAGCCTCAGCTGAATCTTCTGCATGGAGGATAGCCTTAGCAACACCCCACTGTGACCGAGTCCACCTCGACTTTCCACTTATCACCTCCTCTAAGAGGCCAGTGATGCCATGTTGCTCCGTGCCCCCTACCCTTTCCAGCCTCACTCTACAGGGTGCCGTGTGCCTTATCACATGCTACCCTTTGAAATTGCGTAACCTTGCCAGCTCTGCCAGTTTCTTGAGTGGAAGTTCTGGATACAGTCTCACTAACACATCCACCCAGAGCTACTTGTGTGTGCAGACCCAGGTCCCATATAGAACAGTTCCATGAAGAACATGGGAACCAGGGTCAGGGCCCCTGAGCTGGTTATGAGTACTACACACAAGCCAGAGCTCAACTGTAGTAGCCCCCAGAATGAGGGTGTGACCATCTGTTCTTGGCTTAGTCTGGCTCCACCTGCATACACAGCAGTCCATTCACAGCCAGGAGCCATGGCACACAGAGCAGGGCCAGTCCAGGTGTCTAATGAGTTCAACGAAGGTGTTTCCGACATTGGGCTTTGGATGGCTTTGGGCTACTAGCCAGGCTCCACAGGATGGCCTAGGAACTCAGTGGCCTTCTTCCAAGGAAGGTTCAGAGCCTGTTGCCCCATTCCCAGACACACAGGAAGCGACTCTCCACTCACTGGAGCAGTGTGCCCTGTTCTACTCACTCAGATATCCCACAGTCCTCACTTGGAAGGGGGAAATCTCATGATGACATCAGAGGCGAGGCACCCCTCCCTTTTTCTTGCTGTCCTTCTCCACGCCCTTGACCTTGGCTGATGTCTGTCTCCTGACCTGGTACTGCTCGCTGCTGTGGGCTTCATACCGGAGTAGGGTGGCAGAGGAACAGCAGGGAAGGAGCATTTACAGGACAGTGTTGTACGGTCACCAGTCAAGAAGCCACTCACGTTACAGTGAGCATGACAGCACCGGCTACACTTCATGGAGGGGCAGACTAAGGCTCAGAGATTAGAGGCTGGTCCCCAGCCACAAAGGATCAAGTGGTGGTCACAGGAAGAAAGCTCAGCTCCACGCTTGGGCTCTTTCCACCCTCTCTTACGGCCTCCTCTATAGCTTCCTGTAGGCCTGGCTCACAGACCCACAACCTCTGACAAACATGCTCTTTACAGATCAAGCCACGGCTAACAGCTGTGGGGTGACTTTGTAACTCCAATCACTGACCTCCATCTTGGCTGCCTTCTCCTGAGCCTCTCACCCAGATTTCTGCCAAGTCTCCTCACAGGTTTCCCTCCATCTTGCCTGTGTATCCTCCACAACACGGCTTTAGCACCTGCCCGTCAGAATCACCTCATGCTTCTCAGGTTCTCTGCAATGGTTCCCAAGTCACCAGAAAAAGAGTCAAACCCTTAACACTTCAAAAGCCTGTGGTGGCCTCGTCCTCCTTTTGACCTGCTGCTCTCTCACCAACTCTGCTCCAGCAGACTGGTCTCTTCCATCTGGTTCTTGCGGCGCAGAACCTCTCTTGCCTTAAGACCTCATACAACATACAAATCCTTTGCCAGTTAGCCATGTAGTTGGCATCTCCATTTTCTTCAGGCTTCTTTGTCACACCAGTGGGCCCTTTCTAGCCACCCCATTTGTCTCTTTTATGAGATCAGATCTTAATATCATGTAGCTCAGGCTGACCTTGAACTGTGTAGCTGAGGCTAACCTTGAACTCTTGGCTCCTTTGCCTTTGAGAGGACAGGCATGTTCCACTGTATCCCACTTGACTATCCTATTTTTAAAATGGCAACTCTTCCTCCCCTCCCCCCTCACCTCCACGCCTTATTTTTGGATGGCTGTTTTATTTTTTTCAGACTGCGTAATTTACTTAGAGGTCTATCTCCCCCACAATGGGATGTCAAACCTTTTAGGCAAGGCACTATAAATACTGACACATTTGATCTACAACAGAGCTCTGTAAGGCAGCTCTTATGATGGCTACCCACATGAGGAAACTGAGGCACAGGGAGATGAAGCAACTTGCCCATAGTCACCCAGCTAGAAAGTGGCAGAGACAAGGACCTGCATCCAGGCAATGAAATTCTTGAGTTCTGTCACTACAATCCCTGTCATCCCTCCTCACTGTGTGACAGGGCTCAGATAGTCCCTGGCTCCTTGGAGGGCTCAGTAAAAATGAATGCTGCAAGAATGAATGCTGTATTTTCACACCACTAGGGTCTCCTCCCACCTTCTCCTCTGACAGAAGGAGGTAAGCTGGCCAGACCTTCTGCTGTTTCTCCTTGCTCATTCCAAGCACCAGGCTGCGCACCTCTGATGGAAGCAGTCACAGCCAGGGAGTGTGAAAGGCACACCCACAGTGTCAGAGTGGATCCTTTTTCTGTTTTTGTTTTTCAGGACAGGGTTTCTCTGTGTAGCCTTGGCTGTCCTGGACTCGCTTAGTAGACCAGGCTGCCCTTGAACTCACAGAGATCCACCTGCCCCTGTCTCCCCCAGTGCTGGGATTACAGGCGTGCGCCACCACACCCGGCTTGAGTGGCTCCTTTTTGATCTTGCCCATAGGGCAGAGTCAATCCAAGTTGGATAGGACATGTCTCTTTGAGCTGGGTCTAAGCCTCCACACTGAGGCTCCCACTCTGCTCTTTCCATGATGTGTCCCCTTGAGCCCTGGAAAGTCTGGGGCCCGGGTTTACCACTAGCATCCTATCCCCAAGGTATGGGTACCAAGAACACTTGGAGTGAGCATCCTGCTTTCCTCAGGGCCACACACACCCATGGTGCAATTCTTTCTAGGAAAATGACTCAGGCAGCCATTTATTAAAACACAACGATGGCCACCCAGTCCCTCTGAAGCTCCAGCCACTCCCCGAACCAGTGAAGCAGCTTGTAGGTGCTGTCTGATTTTTAATCAGCTTGTTCTCTCCCCATCTGGAAGGTCTAATGAAATGTTACACTGTGAGGAACACGGAAATAAGGAACTTCAGAGGTGAGGGACGTGTATTTAATTTCTTGCTTTGGTCTGTTATTTGCATATACCTCGAGGGAATAACCAGTAGGGGAGAGACAAGAAAAATAACAAAATCTGCCTGTCTGCTGGGGGCCAGACATCCCCTCTGAAGAATGACTGTATTTTACATTTTATCCTTGCAACAGCAGATATGCATGTGCATGCACAGTACACACAGCATGAGCGCTCTCTCTCTCTCTCTCTCTCTCTCTCTGTGTATTGCTGTGTCACTGTCTCTGAGACAGAGGCCACTGGAGCTCTGCGTTCCTGCCATCTTCTATCTTGGGGACTGCAGCTGGATTCCCTGCTCTAGTCCAGTTTTGGCTTTGTCCGGGGCTGTGCTCATGTGTGTAGGTGAACTGGGTCCCTCCAGGCTTGGTCGGTTCCAGGCAAGGGCATTGTCTTTACTCTCTCTCCCTGCTCATGGCAGAGGAGAAAGACATGAGGATGGCAGGGAGGGACAAACCACAGCAGGAGCCATGGTCTCCAATCGGGCTCACAGCACAGCAACTCCTGTCAGCCCGCCCCAAACTGTGACCTGGGACAGAAATAAGTTCCTAATGAGAGGAAGCCACTACAAGCTTCGGTTTGGTGCCTCAGTGGCTAACCCGTACCAGCTCAGACAAACTTAATTTGCCAGGCAGAAAAAAACCTCAGATCCCGAGTTGGAAGCCACTTAGCTAAGGCCACAAAAATCCTAAATCCACTGAAATAAACGCTATGTTAACTGGACCTGGTTCCATCTGAATCGTCACAGATACAAGGTCTATAAAGCTGTTTTTAGTTCATTTTCCAAGTTTGATTCCTTCGGGCTTGTAGGTGGGTCAGGCGAGAACACCGAACAGGCAGCTAGGAATGTCCCTGTAAGACCTGTCCTTTCTCTGATTCCACTCTGGGGAGAAAAGCAGGAAGGACAGAGCTTGGATGCTGGTTCCCTGGGGACAGGCTCCTTCCAAATGCTGACAAGCCCCAAGGACAGCACGTGCTCTTCAGCAAAGGTCAAGACCAGAAAGCAGGAGGCTCAGCAGTTCCCCAAATAGCCTAACCCTGAGAAGGCCACCCCCAGGAGCACGCACATACCCCACAGAAACTGACCAAGAGGCTTAGCCTGGAGAAGCAGTGAGTCTAAGGAAGGACAGCCACCCCCATCAGACACGGTGACAGCCCACAGGCTAATCCCTGCACAGGCTGTGCCCTCTCATCGGCAGAAGCTGCCCTGGGCATCCAATCTTCCAGTCGGGCGGGTCTAATGAGACTGAAATAAGTCCTCTAAATGCCTAGCTCATTTTTGTTCCTTAATAAACACATGCACAGAGAAAGATGCAATTAAAGCAAGGATGGAAAGAGGGACTAACCAGAGAAGAAACACGATTGCCAAATTCTGAGAGGCTATTTTAGACAAGAGATTACAGGGATGGAAATTAAAACAAAACAAAAGGAAACAGCACCACCCCAGGTGCCCGCCTGAGCCCTCCAGGCGCCTGGATGCTGCCTCCCAAGGCCACCAGTGGGACCACAATGACATAACAACAGGTGGTCCACAGCCCACCCCTCCCAGGAGTGCTAATTACCTCCCAGGATTAATTTTGCAGCTTGCTAGACAGTTCCAGCAGCCGCAGCAGCACAGCCACTGCCAGAAACAAGGGCTTCTGGAAGAAAGACACACCTACTGTTTCCCGGGATCTGGACCTCAGGCCAGAATCTGCAAATCCTCTTGCACAGGAAGGCTCTAGCCTTTTTGCTTCCGCTGGGAGTACCAATTATGTGGTTTCTTAGGCTACAACTCTTTCTTTTCTTTTCTTTCGGTCTTAAAGAACATGTTTTTAATTGCTAGGGGCTTGGGTAAGAAGGGTAAACGTACATTTGAGAACAGGAGTCCTGAAAGAGTGACTCCCTTAGACACTCAGAATCACCTCCCTTGGCCGGCTAGCTCCTACTGTCCAGCTAAAACAAAGAGAGGCACAGAGTTTGGCTAGACTTCCAGTCCTCTAGCCAGGCTTGGCTGGGTCCTTGGCTCTGTGTTGGGAGCAGTGAGGGGCAGCAGAAGAAGCTAGCTACGGGTTGCTCTATCTGGCAGTGCTGGAGCATTCTTTAGGGCAATGGTTCTCAACCTGTGGGTCAAGATCCCTTTGGGGGCTGCATATCAGATATCCTGCATATCAGATATTTACATTAGGTTCATAACAGTAGTAAATGACAGCAATGAAATAATTTTATGGTGTGTGTGTGTGAGGTCACAACATGAGGAACTGTATTAAAGGGTCATAGCATTAGGAATGACCCATTCTTCTAAGCAGTGATTCACTACTTTATTCATCTACCTATCAGCATCTATCCATCACTCCACCACCCACTCACCCTCCCATCCATCCATCCATCATCTTATCTATCTATCCATCCATCCATCCATCCATCCATCCATCCATCCATCCTATCTATCCATTCAACCACCATCTACCTACTTACCCATTCATTCACCACCTGCCCATCAGTTCACTTCTCACCCATTAGCACAGCAGACACGGGCCATCTGGTTAGGTACTTTGTCAGACACACAGATTATGGTCAGATCAAGAAGTCAGGAAAGAGCCCAACAGAGTTAGTGGTGGGTTTTGTGTTATCTATCTGATATCCCTTCTCCCTTCATTGGACACCCCTATGTGGAGCTCATGGGCAATGGTTTGGCTGTTCTAACTCACCATCAGGGAAAAGCTGGGACCAGGCCAGGCTCATCAATGTGTTTTATCTTCTGGCCATAACCAGTGACTTGAGGTCCAGTTTGCAAATGAACCCAAATCCCTGAATCTGATATATGAACTTAGAAAATGTTCTTCCTTCAAAATCAAGGATGCTGAAGTCTGGGCCCACTCCCTAGATATCTCTCCTCATCCAGTGGGGAGAAAGCAGCATGCAGGGCAGAGAGTGAAGCCATCCTGGAAGAGAGGCAGATGAGAGACTAGCAGTTTTACAGTCGTATGAACTACTGGATCTAGCTGTGCAAAATCTTCTGCTGGAATTTTTAGCAACAAGAGCCAACACATCTCCTTTTTTGCTTCAGTTAGTGTGAGCTGGCTTTCCATCTATATGCTATGCCCCAAAGCATTCAATGTTCTAATATACTCTCAGAGACATGTCAAGTCCTGTGCTGCTGGAGATGAGGTATGGGACGTAAGGACGTGTCTTTGTGACTCTGGGAAAGAGCGAGGCTTCAGAGAGAAGCACAGGCACAGAAAGAAGCTGAAGATGAACGAAAAGTGGGCCATCATCGCCAGTTAACTTCTGTGACGATACCGTTCTCTGTAACGAGCCACACATGGCTGTTGAGCACTTAAAAACTCACTCAAAGGCTGATGGGGGTAGCTCAATGATGGGGCCTGGCATTCCATTCCACCCCTTCCCCCCACAGAACAAAACAAATCAAAATACAGAAAATTGACTTGTGTGACCGAGGATGTGAATTATAAAATGGATTTATTTTTAAGTAAGTTAAATGAAATACCTGGATAGTGGCTATTGTATTGGCTAGTCCAATACAATAAGAGGAGAGAGTACCTCATGGGAGCTGGGGCATCTTTGCTGGAGCCTCCCTGAAGGATGGAAAGCCAGACAGTGGGTATTTGAACACTGATGAAAACGACCCAGGGGAAAACCAAGGAGGGTCTATGTTGTGGTGAAGACCAAGAGGAATGGGGAATGAGAAGGTACAAAGAAGGAGGTCAGCCGAGTTAACTCTTGGGTCCAGGCTGGTGACCCAACCATAGAAAACAGGGATGAGAAAAGGTTGCAGGTTTGAGGAAGAACTGTGTGTGTGTGTGTGTGTGTGTGTGTGTGTGTGTGTGTGTCTGTGCATGTCTGTGTTCTGCTTTCACACATGGGTTGAGTGGGAGGACATTAAGACAGGTAGCAGAGGCCCAAAGACACAGTTTTTGGAGCCATTAGGGGTTCAGTTTTGGTCACACTAAAGAAAGGAAAAATACAAAGAAGGCTAGAATTATGGAGGATACTAACAGGAGGGGGTTGGTAGGGTGGGGGGCATGTGTGAGGGACTCAGGAGATAGAACAAGGGAGGGACAGCCTCATCAGGGATGGCGGCAGCTTTCTCATGTGCTGACATGTCTTTTGAGATCACTGAAATTTATTTCTTTCAATGTCTGCTCATAAGGATAAAGCATTTTGGGTCATTTAAAAGACAGCTCCTCCTATACGCTTCCCTATACGTGGAAGATGAAACAGAAACGTGGGGCTGATGGGTGTGTGTCCCTGTGCTAACTGGCCAGCCTCGCGTAGATGTGAGTATGGGGTTTACCTGTGGTTAGCTTTGCTGTAGTGTGAATGTGATCTATCCTTGTCATGTTGGAGTTGACATGTCCTGGGAAGCGGAACTTGGAAAGGGTGAGTAAGTCCTTAAGAAGATCAGCACTTTTCCTGTGGAGACAGGATTTGGTATGGTGAGAGCAATTGTAAAGTGATTTTGACCCCCTTGTTTTCTTTCTTTTCTGCATGGGCCCGCTGGCCTTTCTGCTCTTCTGCCATGTCAGGGTACAGCATGTGGCTCTCACTGGAGGCTAAGATGCCAGCACCATGCTCTTGGACTTCCTAGACCATGAGCTCATGACCTAAACTAAACTTCTTTTCTTTATAAAGCATCCAGCTTGTGGTATTTGATTACATCAAGAAGAAATGGAGTAGGGCAAGCTTCAATAAGCTTCTTGCTCTTATCTTTCCCAATCTCCTCCTCTTTGGCCTTGCCAGGTCAGAAATCTGAAAAATTTGCTTTGGATCTGTAATCCATATCATCAACCTTATAGTCAATTGGTCTTTTTCTTTTAAGGACAATTCTGAATCAAAGCCTGAGGGATGAATGATGAAGAAAGAACAGGACTTTGGAAGCACACATGCCATGGTTCCTATTTGTACAGACAACTCCTCCAAGGCACCATCTGTTCTTTCTCAATCTGGACTTTGAAGCTTTGGGGGAGAATTCCAGATCAGACAGACCTGTTAGAAAGGGCAGAACCCCTGGCACTCTTACCACGGAGGAGTGAGTTCTTATTCTGAAAGAGATCAGTGGTACAAATTGTCACAAATGCGAAAGGCAGACTCTGTACTTAAGTCCAGACAACTGACACCCACACTCAGCACCATATCCCCTGCCACAAACAAAGACCGTTCCTCGTAGTCACCTCCACAAAGCTACAGGCATATTCCTCCCAAGACTGAAATGCACAGTTTAGTCATGAATCTTACTTCCTGTCCATCAGAGAGAGAGAGAGAGAGAGAGAGAGAGAGAGAGAGAGAGAGAGAGAGAGAATGAATGAGAATGCATTGGGTCTGGGTAGCAAGGATCTGACAAAGAGCCGAGCCAGATGATTGATTTCCTTGTTGAGGGTCTGGGCTAAGTGATGCCAGGCACAGCAGTGGGACAACTGGGTATCATGGAGAACCGGGAATTCCAGCCTTGCTCTAAGGGTGGCAGCCTCCCTGTGAGTGAACTTTGATGCCATGCATCTTGGTTTTCTCCAAGTGTGGTCCTAATTTCCACAGCAGCAACTTTGCTTGAGAGCTGGTTAGAAATATAGGATGCATCGAGCAGGGGTTCTGTCTCTGTGTCCACCAGGGTACGCACTTGAATGTTCTTTCTTATTTCTGGCTCGGGTCCTTTCCGGTATTCACTGGGACTCTGCACAATCGGCCCAGTGGCCCACTCATGTCCTTACCCTTGATGCAATGTCCCCAGGCACTCTGTCTCCAAAGCAGCCTTCCTTTGCAGGCCACGGCTTCTTTCCTCCTCTATGGGACATTTGTGGCACATCATAAAGGTTTAAGAATGAATTCTAACAGTATCTAGACACAACCCAGTATGTATTCCTGCAAACAGTAATAGTGAACCAAGATGCAAGTCATGGGAGGCCAACCCTTCTCTCCCTAACAGCTCTACAGAGCCAGCTCCTCTCTGTCCCTGTCCTGCCTCTTTACTTGTCCCTCAACACAAAGGTTCTTCGAGTCAGCCAAACTTTAAATGCCCTGAAGCTCAAAAAGGAGCCCACAGACTATCCTGTACCAAGCACTCAAAGGAGGCCTCCTTCTTTCTTTAGCCTTGCTGTTCTGTGTTCCTGATCTGGCTAACGGCTGGCTTCTGGGTCCAACTCTGCCTCCTGAGCACTAAACAAATGCAACAGTACAGTCTGGGGGGCAGGTGGTTACACAGGGTGCTCCTTCAATATTCAGGGGCTTCCTCCCTCTCCTCACTGCTCTTCTGCAGAAAGCATCATGGAGCTCATGTTTTCTGTCTACTCTACCGGTCCAACCCAATTGAGAGTTAGTTGCCCTGGCTAAAGGCCTTTATGATTTTTTTTTCACAGCACTTTGAAAACTGTCATTATAAAATAATGGGTTTCATTATGACATTTTCATGTACTTTGCTCAAATTCACCTCTGGCCATGACCCTAAAGGCCTTTAAATGCTCTTTCTTTCACAGTGGCATAATAAAAAGGAAAAGGGATGGAGAGACTCCTCCTTGGGGGCCACAGGGTATCCAAGAATTCAGAGGCAGGTCTGCTGCAGCTGTGAGCCCATGCCTACCGTAGGAATCGCCAACCGAGCCTGAGCGCTACCAGTGGGCTCCAGAAAGAAGTCAGAGCCAGCGCAGATATAGAAGCCACACTGCAGGGGAGGAACATCCAGGGACAGGCTGGCAGTGGGTAAGAACGATGTAAGTCTTTTCAGAGAAGAGGGAACAGGCAGACGGGAAATACCGCCAGGTGTAGTATAGGCCAGACATGCAGTGTGGAAGGGAGGTTGTGAGTGTCTGAGTGCGTGTGTGTGTGTGTGTGTGTGTGCGTGTGTTCAGTTTTTCACTATTTCGTTGGGTAAGAGGAAATTGTAGAGGACATCCCAGAACATACTGTTCTTCTTTCTCGTGTGTACAACACACTCACATACTTCAACCCTAGGGTAAGGAGTGTGTAGTCGCTTGTAGAACAGGCTTGGGAATTTTCCACAGACCCTCTTTGTTCTATAAAGGACCACATGCAACAGACCTTTTATGGAGTGATACGGGGCGACTGAGAATTCCAGTTTTGTTTGGCAAACACAAAGGTCAGCAGCCCCCTCCGACTCACTGCCCCGGAGAGTCTCTCCTGAGCATGCAAAGTGCAGCTGCAGAGTGGGGTGAGGAGGGGGTACAGGTTAGGCATGCCAGGCAACGCATCAAACGCTAGCCCGCGGAAAGGTGGGAGAACGGCCTTCTCTAAGCCCTCTACCCCGTGCCTAAAGAGTGCCCAGCAGGACACCGCCAGCACTAGCTCCAGACTTCCTGCTGTGACAAGTGCTTGCGTGTCACTCTGCATTACAGGGCACCAGCCAACCCACCCTGACAGCCAGGCTGCCTTCTATAGAACGTGCTCTAATTTTTGCAGCAGCTTAGAGCCCCTTGGGTCTTAAGCGTGGGGTCACCCCAATTATGATGCCGTGAGTTGACTGAGCGGTAAAGTATAATCCGCCCTCCGGTTGTCAGGCTGAGGCCTCACAGCGCCTAAGCTGGTCAACACGAGGAAATCAAGTTAGCCAGCGGTCTCAACCAAAGCGCCCTGGGTGTTCAGGAAGGACTCTTGTCAGGCAAAAGGAGCGTCATTCTGATTTGAAGGAAGGCATTGGCAGTCACAGATAGTCTTTGTTTTCTACTCTGTGGGTTTCAGCACTGGAAACGGAAATCTCTAGTCATGCAGTGGCTGTGACCTGTGCGACATCAGAATTTAAGATAACCAGAAGGTGGACTCAGACCTTGGATTTTTATGGTGGATATATGTATGTGTGTGTTACATTTCATATATATGTTATGCTCCAGGCCATTTTAAATGTTCAAGATCATGAAATACATTCTCAGTATTTCGTATACACCTATCCATTTCCAGAACACTTTATCTTTCCATAGACATTTATTCATTAAATGGTTCCTTAGAAATTTCATGCATGTGGGTGTGCACCCGTGCATTTGCACACACACACACACACACACACACACACACACACACACACGTGCTTGTGTGTGTAGATGCCAGCTATCTTCCTTGGTCTCTCTCTACCTTTCTTACCGAGGCAGTGTCTCAGCTTGGGTCTAGAGGTCATGTATTTGGGTAGTCTAGCTAGCCTGCTTGCCCCCAGGCTCCTCTCTTTCCATCTCCTAGAACTAGCGTTAGAGGTGAGTTGCCACGCCCAGCTGGTTTTTATGTGGGTGCTGATGATCTGAACTCCACAGTTTTGATGCCTGTACAGCACACACTCTATCCTCGGAGCCATTTTCCCAAGCTGAAGTCTCTTTCCTCATTGTGTATCCCTTATTCCTTATACTCCAGGGTGTGTGCCAGTCACATATTGTTTATGTTCTCATCTGCGGATGAACAGGTTGATTTCTTCCTCCTCTACCTGTTGTCTGATGTGAGCGGAGCTTCCAGGGAGCATGGCGTTCCATCTCTGTCAGAGGTCCCTCTGGCTTTACATGAATTCAAAGCCGCCCCACTCTGGGGGAGGAACACCCAGCTCAAAGCTGTCTGAGGCTTGGCCCTGCTGACTTTCAGGGCAGGAGAGGACAAGGTCTTTGGAGAGGATGAGGAGGAGCCTATGCCTGGGGCCCCGGCTCTTGACTTAGGGGATTACAGTCCTACAGACACAGAAGCTGATCTGTCCTTTCCCTCCAGAGCAATCCTGTGACATGCTGGCTTTAGCCACACTTCTTAATGCCACCTCTCCCACGGCAGAGGCAAGATCACAGGAGGAAGAGCAGAGAGAGGCCCCTGTGTACCCGCCCTATCTAGTCTGGCCACATTTTTTTTTTAATTAGCTGATTTTATAGAGGTATGATTTCCATAAAGTAACTATTCACATCTCAAGTGTATAATTTGATGAGTGCTGACAAACGTATGCATTTATCCAACCACCACCCCACTCAGGATGTGGGCCATTTCCGTTAGCCTTGAAGGTTTCTTCTGCCAGGCTGCACTTTCTTTCCAAGGCCTCTCTTAGAGCCAGAGACTCACTGCAGCTGCAATGGGCAGAGGAGCTGGCAAAACCCAGCGGCGGATCTAGCTGTAACATGGATGGTGCCTTCAGCACTGAGTTACCACAAATGGCACTTTTCATTTTTAATTCTGCAACTGATTAGCCACCTGCAGTTGCCTGGCAAGGGACATTTTGAAGCCCTTAAGCTCCAAATAGACGGAGTTCCCTACTTCACTCAACAGTTGAGAATCTATCCACTTTCTGCGTCCGTCTTCGGCACACTGTGTTGAGTGGAGATGGGGCTGGGCGCTGCTATGGTGGAAGATGGATAAACATGAGGCGAGAAGCTGGGTGCAGTCGGGGAGACACAGAGCAGAGGAAGGAAACCATCTGGGCTGGAACACAAGCCGGAATCTCGCGATGCTTTAAAGGTTATGGCAAATATTGAAGGCTTTTCAGGGACAGGGGTATTCAGAGCAGCCCCCTTTGAAGAGAACGCCTACGATTTCAGCCAAAGGCTGGGAGGGGCACGGTGTGAGGACAGTCATTTTTTTAATGTATGCACGCGAGGGAGTAGGCGCAGGGCAAGGGGATGAAAGTGTGTGATCTTTCTGAAATATAAAAGTAAATATATAAATATAAAAGTAAAATGGTCTGGAGTATCTGACAAGGGAGGTCTTGTTAGGGCATCTCAGCTGGCCACTTCCCTGGATTCACAAAACATCACACCCAGATTCAGAAGAGGTTGGGGCGGCTTTGGAGCTTTGCACGGTTTTGTCTTCTGCATTGTGGGGAAAGGTATCCTAAAGTTGAAGCGTCAGATGCTTGTGGTGGGAATGTGGCAAAGTAGGAGAGGGACTCTTGTCTTCCTTGAACGGTGTCCCCCAAACTGGCGAGTTACAGGACAGTAACTCCTCAATTGGTAAAGCGCTTGCACAATATGCATGAAGCCCTGGGTTTGATCCCAGCACTACAGAAGCCAAGAATGGTAGGGTGTACATGCAAGCCTAGTAGTTCAGAGGTGGAAGCAGGCGGGTCATAAGTTCAAGGTGATCCTCCCATACCTAGCAAGTTCAGTGCCAGCCTTAGGATATGTGAGATCCCGTCAAAAACAAGACAAAATAAAACAAAACCCACAAAACTAACCAACCTACCAACCAAATCAAATAAAGACTTTTTAACTTTGACTCCTCCCTGGGCTCAAACTACAATTTAAAATGGTAGGAGTAATGTTATATCCACAAAAAGAGTTGTGTAAACCTTGTTGTGTGCACATATACTTCTTTTTTAAACTCCATGGGAAAACTCGCGTATTTAAAATAAAGTTAATTAGTAAAATTGTTTTTGTGCTAAGAGCAGTCTTATTTATGCAAAACAGCCCCAAACAGGTTCACAGAGGTTGCAGGCGTAGCTAGCTTGTAATTAGCATTCTGACTGCCCGAGAGTACGGATGGTGGGTAACCACAAAGAGATCGGGTTCTTTCCATTCCTGCAAAACCCAATTCCTATTAACACTGCTCGACTCCTAAGAGGGGGACTCCTCAAACTATACAAACATAATTTCCCCACCCAACCAGAGCCCCTGGGTCTACCTGGCTGCTACCTGTTGCCAAGGCTCTGGGGAGTCTGTGAGAGGTGATGCCCTTGACTCAGAGCTTCTTGGGATTGCATCAGTTGCCTGAATCCCAAGAGAGGTGTGTGTGTGTGTGTGTGTGTGTGTGTGTGTGTGTATTCTCTGATGCCACAAGCTAGAGTCCTTCTGGGCTGGGAGTTTTCAGTCTCCTTGGTACCCTGACTCAGTACATCCTTGCCTTAAAACAGGAACAACAACAGCTCTAAACGATCCCCTTAAATGAATCATTTCTCTACTGCTTTAGAAGACACTTTCACAAAGTCAGTTCCTAGATCGAAGAGCCCATGCTAACTGACAGCTCCAGGAACTGACAGAGAGGGGCCCCAGTTTATTACATACCCTTCCCCTTCAACACACACACACACACACACACACACACACACACACACACACACACACACACACGGCCTCTCTGCTGCCTATGGACACCCAGCCCTCTGATACTTGTATTTTCTTCCCAAACATCAGGACACCATACAGCCTTCACGAGAAGGGCTGGGCAGTGCCAATATTGGTAGGTAGCAAATCTTCAGTGCTCCCCAAAGGTCAGCCATGCAGAATCCCTTACTCCACAGATCAGGGGGTGCTGAGCTGCAGGCCCATAGAGGGGGCACTCCCCTCATTCCCTGAGCCTTCCTGATGCCAGCTGAGTCCCTTTTCTCGGCCCATGTGCCTACACAGCTGCAGGGCCGTCTCCCCTCCCAACAAGAGCCCATACTTCTCCAGTCGGTGGCCTGGAGCTGAGCCAATACTCTCCATTCCCTAAATGTCCCTCAGTTTGCAGAGGCCCTGCCCTGGCCCTTCTTCTCAAGGGTGGGTGACCCAGCCTTGTTCAGCCTGACACGCATATGCCAACCCACAAACCACAGGCCACTGGTGTCTCCCAGGCTTTCCAACCTCTTCAAATTAAGTAATCCTATAGTCTTGTCACTCTTGTGGTTTCCTCTCCCTTTCACAGCACTGGGAAGTGAATCTGGTGCCTCCAAAATGCTAGGCAAGCACTCGAGACTAAACTATAGCCGGAGACTAGTTTTACTTTTAATTTCTGCAATAGGGTCTTGCTAAGATGGCTGACCTTGAGCTCACCCGGTAGCCCAGAAAGAGCCGTGGATTTGCAGCCCTCCTGACTCAACCTCTCAAGTAGCTGACTGGATCAGCTTCTGTGGTTCATTTTTGAAGAAAGTGTTTCAACGTCAAAAGAAATTCAGATTTGAGTGCCGGAGTGAGCCCAAGTCTGCTCTTGGTGACAAACATCCTGTCCAGGCCTGTCAGTCATGCCCTGGTATGGGTGACAGGGAAAGGTGCGAAAGAGTATGACCTGCCACTTGCTGCCGTCCCAGCTCCCTCAGCCTCCACTCTGCAAAGCCAAGCACTTTGCAAACTGGAGTGTTTCCCGTCTCCACCAGTGAGCCACACAGCCTTTGTGCTCCAGGAGGCCATTATAGGAAGTTAACTGAGTTTCAAACTTTATGATGCAGTTAATCAAATTCAGTGTCTGAACATAGCTCTCCTGTTCAGGCCAGGCGGCATATGTCACATTGGCCTCAGCACCCTCCACCTTTCTCTACTTCGGAAAGGTTAACGCCTCTGGAGGATTGCCAGGCTTGGCCGTATCTATGACTGGTTCTCGTCTGTGGAATTCTACCGGGATGGGATTAAAGGGAAGGTGGATGACATATCTGAGATGCCCCTTCCATGGACAAAGGCAGCAGTAGCTTGTGGGCTTAGCTGAGGTGTCCTGTTGAAAAGTTACCTGGGGGTCATGGTGACATGGTTATTTCAGGACACATTTCTACAGGCCATGGGGAAATACCCTGGACACAGACAGCAAACTAGATGGTGTAGCCTATGGATGAGGAACATTTGAGAACATGTTTCTGGAATTTTTTTTTTTTAAGCCTCAGAGGATTTTCCTTGAAGACATGTGCAGCAGAAGCTAGAACCATTTCCAGAACACGGGATCAGTTGCTGCAGCGATGGAAGTAAGTGAGACTTATGCACCCACTGGCTGTGTGAAGAATGTCTCGGGTATCCAACCTGCAGCAGACCATCTCTACTGCCGATCACAGTCCATCTTCCTGCTTAGTAAGTCTTAATAGGTGACTTTGGTTCCAGGGAAAGCTCCAGAACAGTGGCTGCTGCTGAGCGAGGTCTTACTGGTCCCAGAGCCAGTTGCACTAAAATGTCTCCTTCCATGAAACTCTGATAACGGGGCATTTCAATTCATTAAGGTTATGGAATTCCAGGAGGTGTAGTGAGTACCTGTCACTGTCTGACAGCAGTGGGGAGCACCGGTCAGGGCACCCCGGCCAGTTCCTTTGTCACACATAAAGCAGGGACACCGGCCAACAGCACCAGACAGGCCCTAGTTCAGCACTGTTCGAAACATCCAACATGACAAAACCACAACATGTATGTTTTCAGTTCACAGGGCAGCCATATTCTGGACTCGGCTGGCTGGCTTCGACATGGCCATGGCTTTGTTCACTATGGCTTTGAAGTTTGTCTACACCAAGTGACAAGGAAGAGAAGGCTTCCAGCCAGTCCTCTGCCAGGCTGATAACAGTTCCCGATATCGTAGCGGTTCCAGTTATCGTCCTGATGTCAACCTGCGCTTGTTTCACTGATTATATTTTAATCAGCGGTAGGTGGTGGGGGTGGGGGCGAGGGGGCGAGGGGGCCGGCAGTACATGCATGTAGTTATGTAGAGGCTCAAAGTTGACTGCAAGTGTTTTCTTCAGTCACCCTCTGCTTTATTTATTGAACAAAGATCTCTGATTTTGTACAGTCTAGATGGCCAGCTTGCCACCCCCCCTCCCCGCCACATCCCCCGTCTCTTCCATGGCTGCCTGGCTCTTACATGAAGTTCTAGGATTTAAACTCCAGTCCTAACACTTGTATTCAAGTCCTTTATCCATTGAGCCACCCACCCACCCCCTAGCCTGCTTGGCACTTCTGACAGTGAGCAGATCCCATATTGAATATACCTTCCCTCGAGCTACACAGACAGTAAAACATCTTCCCTACTTTTTTGGCTCTGGCAGGAGGAACCCTTGACCAAGGTCTGTGCCCTTCCAGATGGAGCATCGGGTTCCAACTCTATACAGCTGTAGACCTCCTGCTCCTGATTTCCTGAGAGTAGAAAAGCAGAGATGGGTAGGATGAGAACCTTCCGTGACCCCTGCTCCCAGAACAGATTCAGAGACAGATGCTTAGAACTGGGTCCAGGTGGGGTGTAGGGCTGGGCGAGGCAGGTGGGCAGGGCTGGGTTTGAAGGAAGGGCATCTTAAGGTAATGGAAAATCTTTTTTTTTTCCTTCATTCTAGGGTCTGCCAGCTTCCAACTTGCTGTTTACTGCATTGAAAAATATTCCACACGATGGAAGAACTATTTTCCAAAACAAAATGCTAGTATTCATCAGGAGGCGCGGGCTGTGCAGTGTGAACAATTCGCTTTCGGTAAGTACCATATGGCCGCTGGTAGGAAAACGCTAACATGTTTCAACAGTACAGCTGGGGTAGGGCTCCTTTATTCACCGTGCAGATGGCTCTAATTGACATCTCTCCTAAAACAGGTCTCCAGCATTTCTGCAGGATCATTAGAGTAATTAGTTATTAAATACCATCACCACTTTTAGAGAGGGGGTCTGATCCTTGGCAATGCTCCACGGTGATGGAGCTGACAGGCTGGCTGGGAGACCCAGCAAGGGGAAGGGCTTGCGGTAGAGGCGGGCTAGCCTCTCGCCCCTCCTCCTGGAAGTTCTGGTCAGAACTTCAGGACAAAGACCATGCAAATTCAAGGCTAACTAACCCTTGAGAGAATCAGGGTACTAACTCCCTGGTCACCTCCTTAATTTTACTCTCTAAACCGGGGTGAGGAACTGCCTTCAGTGGTCTGCAGGGCTGAGGCTATGAAGCCAAGAGCAAATGAAAATAAACAGAGGACCAACGTCCTGTGGTTGAGCTGGTCTTGATGCTTGCTCAGGGCTCAAAGAAATCCTCCCTTGCTTCTTTAGGGAGTGATAAGCACTCCCTAAAGTACCTTTCAGGACACAGAAATACCCGAGAAGCAGCCCCTGACACTGTGTCAGGCATCACTGGTAGTGTGCAAGTGATGGCCACTCGGGTTGTCTAGGTCCTGACTGAAAGGGCATTAGCTCAGGGTTGGGGCCTGGCCCAATCTCAGTGAGCTCCAGAGGCAGGCTCAGACTGGGAGGCTGGCCTAAGCGGAGTACTGGGATTTTGGACCAGACACACACTGTTTCCCAAGTTAGGTGTCAGCGGTGAGCAGTGTGACTCAGGAAGCAGCCACAGCATCCTTCCTTGCTCTCAAGGGCTCACTGTCTCCATCACCTGAGGTAAACTGGGATAGACAGACAGGTGAGGGAGAAGGGGAGGAATGTGAGGAGGACCCAACACTGCCATTTCCTGAAGTTGAACACAAGGGGTTCTTTAGAAAACACTGCCATGGCCCAACTCCCCTATCCATGCAGAACCCCATACACTTAGGTCCATACTCTGATTAACAGGTGACCCAAATGGTTTGAAGGTGCTTCCTAAAGCTTGGATGTTGGGGATTTATGTCACAATGTAACAGTGTTGGGAGGTATGGACTACTGGGATGTGTTTGGGTGATGAGGGCACTCTTTGGATGGGATTAATTGCATCATTACTGCAGTAGGTTAATGAGATGAAATGATGAGTTGCTGCTCTCCCCTTCTCCCTTGTGCAGGCTCTCTTGCCCTTCTGCCTTGTTCCCTAGGATGACCCAGCAGGAAGGTCCTCACCTGACACCTGGTGTTAACCTCAAACTCTCTAGTGACCAGGGGCAGTCAAGGTTGGGCAGGGGCCCATGGCGATCACTCCCACAACAGATGCATTGATAAGAGTTCCCAGCCATCCCAAGGCTCAAGTGCCCTGATGTAGCCAACCTTGAGACATGTGTCTCCCTGTCTTGACCCCCACACAACCCATGCTGCCCGCTTCGCTAGGGTGGCCAGAGATGACACGTAAACCAGCCTGCTTTTACAGAATAGAAAGGCGGGCAGGGTGTATATGCACCTTGAAGTCTCTTCAAAAAAGCACATACGTGTATCGAGAGTTTGCTGTGGATCCAGGAAATAGCCTTCCCTCTGAGCTCATTCCCCATTGATTGAAGGTTAATAGCAAGGCATTATTAGTTTAATTTCACAGTCTAATCAGTTTCCTGCTATATCGATTGAAAGACTTGGAGCAATTGTAATTGTGTGAGGCTGAAAGGCAAACGTCCAGGCTGAAGGAGTAAAGCCAGTGGTTCTATTGGCTCAGACACACTCAAGGAAGCCCCTGGCTCTTCTTGCATGAAGCTTACCTGACAGGGGCCATGCCACACAGAACCCCCTCCCCACAGACACGATTCACTTCCTGGAGAACCACAGGAGGGGGACGCATTTTCAAGACCCCACAGAAAGGATTACAGCCCTGAAAACAGACCCTTGCCCCCAAAATACACCAAGTCCAAAGTCCCCTTGAATGCCATTCTGAGCCCCAAACTGGCCCAGGGCCTCATTGCTAAACACCCTCTGTCAGCAGGGCCCCATCTGCGCGATAGAATTTTTTTTGTCACTTTTTCAAATCAGAATAGAAACAATTTTTAGTCTATAATTATCATTTCTTTTCTCAACAGACAAATGTTTCCTTTTAAATTGTAGGGCGGAAAAAGCAAAGAACAACATTTTAAACCAAAAAGAAAGACTAAAATTAATTCCTTCTTTATAGAAAAATAAAATACAACAGCTCTTAGAAGCCAGGTTTTCTTTCTTTCTTTTTTTTCCCCCAAAAGAGCAACAAAATGCAACAGTGTATTCATTGCGGCTGGTTAATGTCCAGTTTTGAGAAGCACGTCCCATGGGGACAGTGCTGGCCCAGTCTGCACACCACTGCTAGCTTCTGGCGTCTGGGTTTATCTGGACCAGTCTCATAAAGCCCTCGGTGCAGGGAAGCAACTTAGGATGTGGAATCCCAGGACTCAGGTTCAAGGCCTGGGGTCTGCCTAATTCTCTCAGCAGCCTTGGCAGGACAGCTTACCATGTGTGTGCCTTCAGTTTCCTTACCTTTAGGGGAGTCCCTCACCTTACAAGGTAATTGAGGGCCGTTTTGTAATTTAAAATCCTTGAGCAAATCCTGCTGCCCTTTACCTGGAACTTCCTAGACTCATCACCTAGACACCAATTCTGCACTCAGAAGTCCAGTAGCCTCTAAGACCTGATGACCCCCTCTGAGCCAGCAGGCTCCTCGGCCCTGCATGCAGGCAACAGGGGAGCTACTGAAAGGCCCGGGTCTAGGCAGCACCCCAGATCCTGTCCCTGGGTGCCACTTGTCAATAGCAGGTCCCATTTAAAGAACTGAAAGCAGCCTTCAGGTGGCTGGGGGTGGGGCAGAATGTACTCAGATAATGGAGCAGAAAGGCAAACAGGGCGGTCAATCTTTGTCCGTGTGTCTGTCTGTCTGCCTGCCCCTTTGCCTGCTTGTCTGTCAATTTGTCTGTCTGCCTGTGTCCCTTTCTCGTCTCTCTGTCTAGTGTCTGTGATCTTGGGAGTCAATGTTAAGAAATCTGGCTTCAGAATGATGGGGCAACAGATGACCAATGCCCCGACCCTACTACCCTGTGGACTCATCAACAGGCCTCACTCATCTCCACAAATGCACTGTACCAGTGCCTGCTGATCCAAACAGGTGAGCCCTCAGCATTAAACCACCTTGGGCTCCCCATTCCCCTAGCTGTACTGGTAAACATTTAACGCTCAGCTGTGGTGGCAACAGGAACAAAGACAAATAAACCCCACCCTGTCCCTGATTAGTAGCATTCACTAGCCTCTGTTGTGTAGACTCCCACCATGGTAATGTTGAATTACTGGTGTGATGGCCTTGAGTGTGAGGCTGGGCAGAGACATTAAAAAATGGGCTTACGGAAGCCAGTCGGGCCAGCGCCACCCCAAGTTCTAGCTCATCACACTTGAGAGATTCTCCTCTGAAGTGGGAGCCGGGGTGAAGACGCTGTCTAAGCCTGATGCTGTTACAAACAGGGGGACCCCAGGACAGTCTGCGGGGTAGGGCGCAGAGCAGCCTCCAGGCTATCATGCCCCTGGTGTCTCTGCATTGAACTACAGGAGCGTTTCCTGCATTCTGACAACCTTCCCAAGAATGCCTGGATTTTCACACTTGTTACTGCTCAGCTTACCTCGTTTGTCTCTATGCTGGTCTTAGGTCAGCTTGACACACAAGCTAGAGTTATCTGAAAGGAGGGAGCCTCAATTGAGAAGGAAGCTCTGGCTGTAAGGCATTTCCTTAATTAGCGATGGATGAGGGAGGGCCCAGGCCATGGTGGTGGTTCCACCGCTGGGCTGGTGGTCCAGGGTTCTGTGAGAAAGCAGGCTGAGTAAGCCAGAGAGCTAAGCCATAGCACCACCCCTCAGCGGCCTCTGCATCAGCTCCTGCCTTCAGGTTCCAGCCCTGTTTGAGTTCCTGTTCCAGCTTCTCTCACTAGTGGGCTATGACACGGACGTGGAAGCCTAGTAAACCCAACTCGATTTCTGTCCTGGTGTTTCATCACCACGATAGAAAGCCTGAGTCTCCGAAGAGCTCTCTGCACCAACATCTCGTGAATCGCCTCCAGGTTCCTAGCTTTGAGTACAGCTTTTCAACCCCTCTGCTGAAGTGCTGGCCCTTCTGCAGTCCCCCCCATAGCCCAGTCTCCTTCCAGGGCATACCCCGTACATCTTTCTCTATAATTACCTGAATACCCACAATACCCTGCACTTGTAGGTGCTCGTGGGCATGCCTCAGCTTCCCTGTATACTCTGTGCATTTTCTTGATGTAAAACAAAGACTCTGGAACCTTCTGCTTCATGACTCAACACTCCTTATGGTAGACTTCTAATTCAAGAATCTTCCGGAAACGTCTTTACCTCCTGGCCTTTCCCTGCCTGTCAAAGCAGAGGAAGCTAGCTAGCATCAGTGTCAGTATCTTCATTTAAGGACAAAATACCTATTTCCCCAAGGATCTTGGTGATGTCACTGCATGGCCAGATGGGGGCCAGAGAGATGGCTGAGTTACACTGAGAGGAACTTCATGCAGGCCTAGGCTGCAGTTTTGCTCTCCTGCAAAACTGGCAGGGACTGGGACACAGACACTGGAGCGCTGTAATGAGCCCAACAGGTGGAAAAGACAACTGGCTACTGTGTACCTGATCACTTTCTAAAAATAGCCAGGGGCCCCAGCTCTGCAGGCTCCCTGGCTCCTTGGCTACTCGCTAAGTTTTAGAGGAGGGAGGGGAGTCTTTGCTCCTGCACCTTCCCCTTTCCAGGCAAAGCAGACAACAGCCCCCAGCCAGCATAAAAGATCTAGACAGGGGTTTGGGGCCTGGCCCTGAATCTCCTCCCTTTTAGGTCTGTCCAACTGCCTAGCCAGAAGGATCTGTCCCTTGGCTGCTGGGTCATATGGGAGAGGGAAGGAGGCAGGGCATGAACAGATGCCAGTGAGCTCTGGGCAGCACTTCTTGGCCAAGGGACCCGGGAACACAGACATTCTCCTCAGACCAAGGCACTGACTGCATCAAATAGAAATGCCATGCTCTGTGGTCATGTGGTACCGCAGAGAAGAAGAAAGGAGTCCCCAAGGCCAAACCCCACTGCTCTCCACTGCTCTCCAGACTGTAAGGCTCAGGAAAAACAGTGGGCAACAGAATAACTAGGGAGTCCTCTCCTAGGCCCAGGCCTGGCTCTAGCCCAAAGCTTCAGAGCCCAGGTTCTCTCTGGCTCTTTCCCCACTGCTACTTATCTAGACAGGAATACTTAGCTCTCAGCACTTAGGAACAGTCATGTGTTTGGTCAGAGTGCCTGCACTGTGGCTGTACCTGGACCACTTGGCCAGCTCAGGGAAGTATTATAAAAACAAAGCATGCTCTTGAAGTAACAGTATGGATTCTTACAAGATCACCAAGTCATCAAGCCGAGAACAATAATCTAAGCCTGGATGAAAATCACACGGGAGAACTTACTTTTAAACTGCATCAGTGGAAAATCCACGAAGCCTGCCTTCTCCCTCCACCCCATGGAGCACGCCTCCTGGTCCTGCTTAGCAGCTAGGGAATGGAGAAGCACTGAATTCTTGTGATATTTCCAAACCACATGTGTTCCCTGTACGATGGAGTCCCTCAGAGACGTCTGGACTTTTGAAGCCAGCCTTCTTATTGGGATGTTAGAAGGGACACACAGCAATTCTTGTCCTCAAGAGCTGTCATGCTACCAGCTAGCAGCAGTTAGGGCCCCCCATCTGTTCTAGCCCCTCTCCGAGCTGAAGGCCGCAAACACCGGACCTCACGTTCCTCCTCTCTTGGACTATACTGATATCATATTGCCGAAATGGGACACCCGCCCTCTACTGCCAGCCTGGGCCACCCTGGCACCAGTACATGCACGATCACCCACCCATGAGCCGTGAACATCCATCACCGTGATTCACAGCTTCTTTTCCCCTCAGCACCTCTTGATCCAGGGCAGCTCAGCACTTTGCTTCAGGGTCTGACAGCTCCCATCTTCCCCGGCGCTCATAGCTGGTGAAGCAGGCACTCGGCCTGTGTCTCTTCCACCCTCCTGCCAGCTCTGGGTTTGGTGTAGTGGAAAGAGATGCAGATAAAAAGCTGGGCACTCCAGTTTGGGCGGGCTCTGCTACACCCTCGCATAAGACAGACAACCATCTCCCTGGCCTGGCAAGGGTTTCTTTTACTTGCCTCAGAGAGGTGAGGAGGAAGAAAAAAAAAAAAAAAAAAAAAGAAAAAAGAAAACCACCTCTGAGTGAGGGAGGGTTTCTTCAGAGTAAAGCTTTGACTGAAGAAATCCATTATCGTTACAGCGCAGCACTGACGGTGGCCAGGCAGGCTCCCCAACAAGAGGCACAGCTCTGCCTCCACCAGCCTCTCTTCGCGAGATAAGTACTTACTTCAAGGTTCCCGTTTTCTCTTTGGTCAAAGGAATTGCAGAAGCATGCCAAGCCCCAAGCAGCACAAACAGCGAATAATCGCTTGGAAGAGAGGCTTGTAGAAATGAGTCTACGCTGGGGACAAGGTCGGCTGCCAGGCTTGGCCTATAAATCACCGTGCCCTCCTCGGCTTACTGGCTCTCACGGAGAGATGAACTCGGCTGGACTCTGACATTTCCTAGCTTCTAAGACTGTGCCTTGCACACAGTAGGTTTCTATTCATTGTTGAGGGGACTGAGTAACTGTGAAGGTAGCCGAGGGGGCAAAGCCATGTCCACTCACACTGGACAGTCACTATTTGAAGCCCTGGGCAAGGGACGGAATCCAAATCAGACTTGGCTCCTGTCTGCAGTAAGTGGGCGGCTCATTCTTGCCAGCCTTAGCTGAAAAGGATTCTGGGGGGGGGGGAGCCTGGGGAGATTAGAATTAACGTACTTACTGTATTATGTTGCACCGGTGATAAGACTAAAATTTTGGGATTTTAAAAATGAGACTCCTGTGTTCCCTGGGTTTTCTCATTAGCACTGGCAAGGGCCTGATTTAGCACTTATGTCCTTTGCTTTAGAATGGAGGAAGGATCATAGACAATTTGGAAATTTATTCTTCAGATATTTTGCTTCCTTTCCCCATGGAATACAGGTCTCCTGCTCACAGATGTGCTGTGCTGCCATGGGCTGGCAACCAGGTGGCAAATGTTCCAGGGAACTTCCTGAACAAAATGGAAGCTGATACAGGAAAGGGTGTCAGTGGAGGTCAGAACGCCAGGCAGTTTGGAGGGCCTCTGCTATCCCGAATTCTAGGTTCTGGAAAACATTCCCTCTCTTCCCAGTTACTATAAACACCAGAGGGCAGGTACCAAATTCTCACCCTCTTGTTCTCTAGGGATGGCTCCAGCACTTCTGTGTGTAGCTGGCAATACAAGAATGATAATCCATGCAATGACAAGGCAAGCCCACACATCCACATGCAGCCTGTCCCGTCTGCAGGGTGGGCTCACCCTGGGAAAACCTTGGGGGCTGCTCTGGGAAGCATGACCGTTGGATGGTGGATGGGACCATGTATGAGACAGCAGAGGGCTTTCCTCTGCCTGGAGAGAGCTGGCTCTATCACCAGGAATAAGAACTACGTAACATGGTGTCAGAGGCCAAGCTCCATCCCCAGAGGCTGGCAACTGGGCTTTAGGAGGGCGGAGAAGCAGACTATCCTGTCTTCCCATCCAACCTGAAGGACTCTCCACCCTCTGACCAGGATCATTGTTATTTTATGATTAAGCTTTTAAAAAACAAGAAGTAGCCAGGCAGTAGTGGCACAAGCCTTTAATACCAGCACTCGGGAGGCAGAGGCAGGTGGATCTCTGAGTTTGAGGCTAGCCTGGTGCACAGAGTGAGTTCCAGGACATCCAGAGCCACACAGAGAAACTCTGTCTTGGAAAACCCAAAATGAAAAAAAAAAAAAGCATCTAATAGCTTCAAAATGAAAAATGGCCATGTTAGGGCTGGGGATATATCTTAATGGTAGAATGTTTCTGTTACACATGTGACATCCTGAGATGGACACTGGAATGAAAAACAAAACAAAGCCAACCAACCAACCAACCAAACAAACAAAACCCCAAAACAAAAAGCCTTCTTTGTTTATTGTAAACACTCTCCACAGTCAAGAATCCATTAGCTAAAGCCCTCGGAGAGACTACCAAAGGACACCATGAGGTCACAGTGCGGAAGCTCGGTGTTCACAGGAAGGCCTCAGCCTGGTAACTTACAGCCTGGGAGGTGTCTGCGCAGAAACTGTGAGGATCCGTGGCTTCAGATGAGAACACGGCAAGTGGAAAGGATAAGGAGAGAAAAGATCCGGGAAGTCTGTAAAGAGCCGGCACATGGCGTAGCAAGCATAGCCAGCTTTGGCCATTTGGGTCAAGGGCCAGTGGGCTAACTCTCTCCCCAGGCTCCAGAAAATCTACACATCACTCTACAACAAGTGCTTCTAGAAAGGCAATGGGCCAGTTAAGAGTGTGTGTGTGTGTGTGTGTGTGTGTGTGTGTGTGTGTGTGTGTGTGGGCTTCGGGCTTCCAAAGAGCCTTTATATCCAGCCCCTCGTGTTTATCATCTGAGTGTCCCTGGGCAATTTGCTTAAACTATTTGAGCTTGTTTCATCTCGAAAAAAGGGGAAATAAGCGGTCCTTTCTGTTCGATGGGGAAGTAGGGTACTAGAAGATGCTTAATGCCTGGACCCTTTAGAAGCTAAACCTTACCCACAAGGCACTGAGGAAGAGAGGAGTAGACAGCTGGTCCTCCTCCTAAAAGATTTCCCCAGTATGGTTGAAATAAAAGATTAGGTCTTTAATGGGAGGAAAAATGACAAAGTAAGAAGAAGCCAGAAGAGGCAAGTGGTGTGGGCGGGAAACCAAGGTGGGCATACCCCTATTCCCAGAAGACTCGTCCCGATTCCAAGCACTCAATGCGGGCCTTGGCACAGTCCACCTAACTTCATTCACCTTCCCAGCTCTGTCGCAGCTGTACAAAAACTGCCGACGGACGGCGGATCTTGCGCAGGAGTGGAGGCCACACGGCTCATAACCAGGGTTCAGACACTGAATTACCTACTTTAAAGCCAGACCAGCAATGAGAAGAGCAGCCCGGCTGGAGCAGGCTCAGGAGCGTGTGTATGCCTGCTCAGCTGGCTCTAATGCCAGCAAGTGAGCCTAAAGGGCAAGGCAAGCGACACCCACAGCTTCAGTGTACTAGGGAGTCAAGCTGAAATTCAGACCCCTTAGGGAAGTCAGAGCTCTCATCTTATTAGAAGTTTTCAACATGGTTGAAAGAGAAGACCCTGAAAACTTCTGCGGCATGAATCCTTCTTCCAAGATACTTGCACAACCCCTAATCTCCTGTTAACCTGCCCACGACTCATCACGGGTTCTCGCCCCATGTTCCAGGCAGAAGGGAACAGAAGAAATGCACAGGACACCGGCATATACATTTCTCCTTCCAGTCTTCCCTGCTGACCCTGTGTTAGGGCAGTCTATGAAGATGGAAACACCTGAGTAAGGGAGACAGGGCCGTGGCAGAATTTGCCCATGGAGACAAACGCCCATTGTTGAAGTCCGCCACGTAACCTCAGCGTTGGTAGATGGTAATGTAACATTTTTGACAGCCATAATATTCAGAGAGGAAAAAGATGAAAGCGAATGGCACTTTATTTTGGGTGGGGGTGCTCTTAGTACTGTGTCTAAAGTCCCTTTTGCTAAAACACAGAGAGATCCAGGATGGGAACTTGTCAGACTGAAGAAGCATATGAGAACGTGGCCTTGGACAAGGGAAAACTTCTGTGCCGCTGTGGCTGGCTGAAGTGTGGGGCATGTAGGAAGTCTCCTGAAGAAAGGGAGGCCTGGCAGTAATTACCAGCACTTGCTCCTCCCGGAGGGTTGTGCTGGCACCAAAGTCTCAGGGCCCAGGAAATAGAGGCCAGGGCAGTGGCCTGACCTTGACCTCTCACAAGAGGGGGGATTCCAAGAATCCGGCACATTCTGCTCTGTTTCTCAATGCCTTCCTCCGCCCAGGAGGCCATGCTGGACCCAGAAGGCTAGACAGGAAGGCTCCTTTCCCCTCCCAGCTTCCCAGCCTTCCCACCACAGAGACCAGGCAACCCTTGGGGGCATATTCTAGGTCCCTGGAGACTGAGGAGGCCAAAGTGGGCAAACTGAACACAGCACACATCCCTCAGGGTACTCTATTTACAAGCTAAGTGGAGTTTAGAGGTTCTCAACCTGTGGGTTGCGACCCCCTTATGATTCATAACAGTGGCAAAATTAAAGTTATGAAGTACCAATAAACATTTTATGGGGTGTGTGTGGGCCATCCCGATAGGAGGAACTCTACTAAAGAGTCACAGCATTAGGAAGGTTGAGAACCATTGATTTAGACAGGCTGGTGGACTGCAGTCTAATGAGGCTTCACCTTCCCTTAGGATATTCACCTGTAGCGGGACTGGAAGGTCTTTGGCCCCATCCTGATCTACCTGTTACTTCTTTGCCTGTCTTTTCTCCTGGGCTGTGTGGGTGACAATCCCTAAAGCGTTAATGCTGACATCCTCTCTGATGACAGATCCTGGGAGTGATGACATACCAGGGCTGTGTTCATGCCCGGCTCTTTTGGGTAGGCCTGGACTGGTGGTGCTGTACCTGCTGACTGGAGGCTGTTCTGGCCTGGCCAGCAGGAGTTATCAGATACTACAGAGGCTGGTTGTGTGTGCTGAGCTTACAGGTGGCAGAACCCTGAGGGAGGGGCAAATGAGGGTCTGTGGCCTGGACCCTGGAGGGTCTCTAAGGCTGACAAAAAGGTGCTGGACTTAGCTGTGAAAGGGCCCTGTGTGGAGGTTGGGAACTGTATGGGTCCAGGCCTGAGATGAACCCTGAGCTAGACAGGAGCTCAGAGCTCAGGTTCTCTAAAATTGACTGGTGGCAGCAGGGGCCCTCAAAAGGCCCAGCCTCTTTCCCATCATGAAGACTGCCCACAGGAAGTCATTATCACAGAGTGTTTCCCAAGGACTCCATGGAGATGCCACCTGTTTCTGATGCCTGGTACAAGCATCAGACCACCCTCAACCACTCAGCCACATTTTGGGATGGTTACCTGACTCATCAGGAGCGGAGCTTGGAGAAACTATGGTGGTCAGGGGCTGGATGTAACCCAGAGCCATGGAGGTGTTAGGTGCGTAGCTGTGGAGTGGACCAATGGGGACTAGAGCTGAGCACAGACAGGACACCATGGAGGGCTGAGAGATGCTCTTGGCCTCAACACAGATCACACAGTGCTGAGGTGTTGAGCACGGCACACCGGGAGGGGTGCCACCAGGGACTGTGCTGCGGGGAGCCTTACTCCAGGATGAAGGAAATGTGTAGCCTTCCTGAAAAACATGGCAGGGCCCAGGCCTTTGAAAGATTCCCAGGTTCTCTTTCCAAGCCAATGAGAGGCCATAAGCGCAAGTCTGAGTAAGACAGGGGGGTGAGGCAGACAGAGGCAGCCAGGCCCGAGTACACTCCAGCCTTTGCAGCAGGCAGCTCCCCACTTCTTTACAGCCTCGTTCATGCTTCCTAAGCCCTGTGGCCCAGACACGGACCCTTCCAGAGAAGCACTGTGTTCTGATACCAGCCATCTGGGAGGTGTGGCGGGCACAGCTCGTCTTTATTTCTAAGTAAGAAAAATAAAAATGGAAAAATGTTCTCACAGGCTCCTTTCCCACAAAGAATGTTCTGCGACTCCTTAAGGGTCAGGGTCAGTGTTGTGAAAAGACAAACAAACAAAAAAAAAAGGAGTCATTGGGC
Source organism: Meriones unguiculatus (assembly GCF_030254825.1). Lineage (NCBI taxonomy): Eukaryota > Metazoa > Chordata > Mammalia > Rodentia > Muridae > Meriones > Meriones unguiculatus. The sequence goes on from NC_083349.1 coordinate 111,539,762, forward strand.
CACCTCTACTGCCTTTTCCACCACTTGATGGAGCATACAGTGGCTGAGGCAGACAGCTTCTAGGCTACGTCCAGGGTCCGCAACAGCTAAGTGGGTGTTCCTGAAGACGGTGGGTGTGATGGGAAAGTAGGCTCTCAGCTCACAAAACTGCCTTTCAATGTTCCTGCAGCTACTAAAAATAACAACTACAATTAGTACTTCTACACTAACTGCTTTTGAACATTTATCATGTGATATATCTCAATTAACTCTGGGATCAAATACTCTGCAATAGGTATTTCCAGAGTCTCCATTTTGTAGATGAGAAAACTGAGTGAGAGGTAACAAATGTCGTTTGGGGTCAAGCTTTGAACCTCCACAACCCGAGGGAAAGATTACGTGCATGCCAACCTCACTCTTCTGCCTGGTTAGTGTATAATTCTGATGCCATGACTGCTCCATGGTATCGTGAAGGTGTAGGTTTTTTTTTAATAGATGAGAAAGAAAGAGAGAGAGAGAGAACAGCCAGAGGAAGCTGGATGAGTCTAGAGCAGAGGGAGAAAGTCGTAGCCTAAACGTGGCTAGCAGACTGGACCTGGCCATGAGAGAGGCAGAAGCAGAGCCGAGAGATAAGGAGAGGGGACACACAGGAGAGCAGAGAGAAGGGGAGGAAGGAGATGAGATAAGAGAGGAGGGGTAAGAAGACAGAAAGAACAGCATAGCTGAAGTAGCAGGGTTATAAGGACGATGAGTATCTGGGTGTGGGAGGGATACCCATGAGTTGAGCTTAGGGTAGGGCACGAACTCTGAAATGTGTGACAGGTACTTGTGCTACTGGGAAAGCCTGGACCAACAGCACTCACGTTGGTCTGCTACTGGGCATCACAGACAGCCATTTGCCCCTCCTGCCTTTTGGAATCTGAAGAAATGAAGAGTTTGCTTTGGACTGACAGTTAGCTACACAAGGCTCAAAGCCTGGAACACCAGAGCACTTGGGGGAAAGATATTGTAATAATGTGTTTTTCAAGGGGTCAAACTGGGGTCGGCCATCTTTTACACAGTGAGCTGGTGAAGAAGCTAGAAATGAAGGCTCCTTACGCGGCCACCCAGTCACCTGGTGTGGGTTCCGATGACTCACGGAGGCATGGACAGGAAGCCCCATTAGGAGAAGAGACAAAGCGACACAACAACCCAGTATCTGCTCTGTTGGAAAGACGGGCAAAGAGTTTGGAAAGGCCGGCAACTTCTATGTTCACATTAATTAAGTTCTTAAAAAAAAAGGCACATTGCTTATGTTTCTAAGTTTCAGGGGAAAAAAATACATCAGCAGATGGCAGGCCTCAGGCTAGAGGGGTGCAAGTGAGACAGGGTGCCATCCTTCTCCTCATGTCCACAGCAACCTGGGAGGACCATGGTTTTCTCTGTAGACTGTGAGGCCTTCGTGCTCTAAAGCAGCTGATCAAAGGTCTGTGTAATAGGCAGGCTTGGTGGAGAGGTCTCTGCTCCCAGGACATCTGTTACCAGTCAAACTGAGGCTCCTCCGCCTGCCCCTCCCTAGAGCCAGCCATGGAGCCTTGGTGTGGATGCTGAAACTGAGAACTGGTTCTGCACCCACGGCCCGGGAGGTCCTTTCATCCCCGTGCCACCCCTAATCAGCCTAGCAGCGTATGACAAGCTGGGGTCTGTCCACTAATTCCTCTGTGGTCTCCCCAGTGCCCAGAACAAGCCAGCACTGGAATGGCAGAGGATTTACTGGTTGCCCAACTGGCCTAAGGGCCCACTTTCCAAGTCCTCACTCATAAACAGCATGCATTCTAAGCCATCTGCCAGGCAGCCAGCTGTCTATAACTCAGATTATCCTTTCCTGTGGAAACAAAGCCGGCTGTGGTCATGAGGTGCCTGACTCCACCGATGAGGCAGATAGAGCCACAATCGAGCTAGCTAAGCCATGGTGCAGAAGACTGTCTGAAGGATAGGTAGGAAGAGGAAGAGAAAGGGGGTCAATGGCTCAGTGAGTTTGATGCCCGGAACCAATGTAAGAGAACTGATTCCACAAGGCTATCCAGTTTCTATATTCGTGGTGTGGTATGTTTCTTCCCCCCCCATCACAGACACATCTAATAACAATTGATGGTGCTGATGATTAAGATGGAGGAAGAGAGAGGATTATGTCTACTCTACTAGTTGGTGCTGGGATAAGGAGGGAGGGAGGGGGAGAGGAAGGAAGGGTTGGAAGGAGGGAGGGAAGAAGGAAGGAAGGAAGGATAAGAATAAACAGACAAACCATGACACGTGGACTTGAGAAGTGGAACTGTTGAGTACTATGTAGGGTACTGACTGATTGACCCTGCCCAGTAAACTCCACTGGCCCTCCTGAGGGTCTCCTGAGTGCATGCTGGCCTCCAGGCTCTCTCATCGTCGGATATGCTGCTTCAGAGTCCATGCTGGCATCCTGGCTCTTCTCAGCTTATCTCACTCTGCCCCGAACATAAACTTCTGCAGCTCTGGGGCTTCCCTTTCCCCAGCTTCTCATTCCTATACACCCCACTACTGTAGCCATTTTCTCTTATTTGCCCTCCTTTCTTGGGCCCCTCCCTCTTCTTTCTTCCTCTCTTCATCCTTTTTTCTTGCTCCACACCCCTCTCTTCTCAAAGCCTGGTCCAATCTGCTTTAATCTACTGCTTTCTCTGCCTGCTCTGGATTCTTCCAGAAGCCTCTGTCTGTGTTCCACCTCATACCTTCAATAAAAACCTTCCCCTCAAGCATACCTCGGAGTAGCCATGTCCCCACTTTATACATCTTGGAAGTGGAATCCTGCCTTGGCTTCGCTCCACATGTCCTTTACTGATCAGCTAGGCAGACTAAGCTGGGCGGGGCTGCGGTGAGGTTCCATATGTCATCCTGAAGCTCAGATTAGGAGCCTCAGAGAACCCTTTTCAGTGCAAAGGCGGGATAAGAGATCCTGCTCTCCAGCGCAGAGTCTAATTAATGCCAGGGGTTTGGGTGATTGAACTAGAACCTGCAGCTTCTGAGCCACAAACTTATTTTTTTAATAAGGCATGTCACTCTGGTTCCAGACTTTGTTGGGGATACCTGTGAATCAGGGTGCCAGACTCACTCAGGGAGCCACTAAGGAAAATGAGCTCTGGCTTAGACAGTGCTCGGGGCTGTAATTTCTCAGGCAACACTTCCTCTGTGTTCTGATGGTGGGCTGAGGTCCTTGGGGAAGGCAGGCTGCAGTGGGGCCATTGATAGGCCATATGAGGCATTATTCTCTTTATGTAGAGGGCCTGTTCTGTTGGGTAGCTGCCTATGAACTTGTTCTAAGCCAATATACAATTGCAAACAATGCCATGCTGAGCTGAACCCTGCCCTTTGCATGCCGCTTGAGCACTGTTGTCAGTTCTATTTATGACTTCATTCATGGGAGACCTTCTTCCATCCAGGCATTGTGGTGGGTCCTGCAGTTGTCAAGATGAGACAGACAGCACAGTATTGAGACCTTTACAGGGGCTGTTAGGGGCTTGTTGCAATCGTGGTGTGGTATGTTTCTTCCCCCCCCCCCCCCATCACAGACACATCTAATAACAATTGATGGTGCTGATGATTAAGATGGAGGAATAATTACAGAGGAATAATTACAGAGAAACATGGGTGTTGTAGAGCAGGAACAAAGCCACCTGAAGGCCACAGATGGGAACAAGCTTCTTAGAGGAACTGGAATCTGAGCTCATCCCTGAAAGAGGAGCAGCAAGGTGAGGAGGAGAAAGGGTGCACAGTCACAAAAGATGTCCTTAGTGATAAAAACAAAGGTAGGAGCAGTGTGCTAAGGATATGAAAGTAAATGAACAAAACAGATGGAGTGGGGGCAAGTGGAGGAGGTGGAGAGCAGGCAAGGACCACAACACATCCCAAACTATACAATCACAGAGATCCAGGGGATAAAGAAGGACATTAATGAGTATCTGAGGATATTGAAAACCAAGAAGAACACTCCCTAGGGCCGGATGGTCCGAATGGAAGATCAATAATTTGGAGAAATATCCAGAAGTGATTCTGGTGAGCTCTGGCAGTTGATAGGTTCTCAAGTTCATTAACTGACTCATCAAATAGTTCTCGAGGGCCTGTGCCTGCCAGCCTACTGCATGGATGGGAGGGAGGGACCCACCACAGATGAAGCCTAGCTTGTACGTTTGAAAGAGCAGAGAGCTAGTATTGAAATAGGGAAGAGATTGAGGATATTAGAAGGGGGACGTCAGGGAAGTCTTTAATGGATGTGTAGGAGCTTGAAGGGTGGGCAGGGTATTATTATTATTTTTTATTAATCTGGGGAAGTAGATGGGAATGAGCATTTCCCATGTAAGGGAATCAAGTAAAAAAAAATAGCAAGGACAGAGGCTCACAGTCTCTGCCAAAGAGGAAGACTAGATCTCATTTTTAGAGTCTAGGGGCCCTGACTTAATGGAAGCACAGAGCATGGCCCCAAGCACTGCCACCCACCTATTTCATAGCACCTGAAAGAAAGTCAGTGACGTCTCTTCACTAGCCAGTGACGGCTACGCATCTTGTGTTGTCAAGTTGCTTCTCAAAGTTTGTAGAGAGAAGTGCCAAATTGCCAGCACCAGCTGCTCTTGGATCCTTGCTGTTAGCTCTCCCTTATGAAGCCTAACAGGTACCTTTCAGGATAGGCCAGAATGAAGGAGGACACTTGCAGGATGGTGGAGGCAACTTCCAAAGAAAACCATCAGCCCAGCTTCTTGCCTGCCTACCTGCTTCCTGAATCAACTTAAGGCTTTTCAGATCAGGACTTCCTGGACCCCAAGACTCTCTCTTTTCTTGTTGTCCCTTGCTCAGGTCTCTTGAAGGTACCTGGAAGGTTTCAAGAATGGGGAGAGTGGCGATCCTCATGCAAAGTTCCTCAGATGGCAAACAGGCAAGTGCATTTCATGCTCCCTAGAGGCTCCCCGGCCCCTCTCCCCAGTAGCATAATTACAGATGTCTCCCTCCTTACAAACCCTTCGTACGTGCTGCGTAAAGGAATACAATTCCTGCCTGTCCAAATTACAACAGGACCATAATGCACAAAAGCAATAAACACAGGTTCTAACAGCAATAAGATACCACTTATCGTAAACAATGGTTCGTGTGTGTGTGTGTGTGTGTGTGTGTGTGTGTATGATTTATTGCAGTTGAAGCAGGTTTGGCATTACTCTTAAAAGATTTGGTTATTCTTATTTTTAAGCCAGAGTTGCTGTCAGCCAGCTGACGTCAGATAAAATTGCTTAAATGCAGCAGATTTTAAAAATAGGACCAGTGTGGTGTTAAGACAACAATAATAGAAAATTTGGGGTATCTGTAGGCTGATGTGACACTCCAAAGATAGGGCTTTTGGTGGAGGGGGTGTTGTAGGCTCCCCCAACCATTCCTCACGCATCCAAAGTGAGTCCTCACTTCTGGATGCCCAGCACTTCTCCGGCCGTCCTCCTTAGTGATGTGGGATGAAGGAGGAGACCCGATATTGGAGAGGGTTGGGTGACAGCCTGACTGATTACATCAAGCCATGCAACATACCCATTCTGGCCTCAGTCGGCCCTTAAAGCTAGATTCTGGCAGAGTCAAAGAGATAAGCTGGCACAGCACATTTGAGCTGTGTGGTCTGCAGTGCTATCTCTGGCCCAAGTGTCCCCCGACTACTGCATTCTACCCACTGTTCAAGGAACAGAGGTCCAGCAGCAGGGCATGGGGTTAGGAAGAAAGGATGATTCCCAGATCAAAACAGACATTTTCAAACTGGATCCAGAGAAATCTAAGGATCATATACAGGCATTTTAGTGGCTCCGGAGGGGGCCACACCTACTTCAAGTAGGGAATTGTTTTTATTTACTGCCACTAGTAGGTCTCCATAAGATTGTTTGGGGGAAAGGTCAGAAAATTAATCTTCCAATAAAAGTCAGTAAATTGTGCTTCTGACCTATTCCGGCGCCCTACTCTACGGACTCAACATCTCCTGATTTTAACAGCACAGGGATAAGGACCAGCACCTTCCAGGAGAGTACCCAGTCAGACCCCACAGCACAGAAACTTGGATGCTGTTGTCCTACCCCCTTGAAAATCACTGTTTGAGGCCCAGTAGGGGTGGCAGTAGCGAGCCTGATCCGTGCTACCCTGGCCAGAACCCTGGGACTTGATTAGAAGGTAAACTGAGAGTAATGAGTACATGAGGAGGCTTCCCCCTAGGAAGCAGAGTGCCCACTGTGTGGATAGAAAAGCACAGGATGTGGGCACTGAAGCCAGGTCTCCTGGAATCTCTGGGAACCTTAAAGAGACCTATTTTAACCAATACCAGTGCTCTGGGCCCTGGGGATTGAGAGGAACACACATAGCTCTGTACCAGCTGACATGTAATTTCGGGCTGGGAGGCGAAACTCTCTGTTCTTAGCTTGGAGCAGAGAGCAGAAAGATCACTGAACTATACAGATCCCGATAAGAAAAATGGATTTGTTAGTGACTGCCCAGTCCTCCGAGAACAGCCATGATATCTTGCTTGCAGTAAATTCTCTGAGCACCACTTGTCTGGGTGAAGAAAAAAAGAAAGAAAGAAAATGTATTGATTGTTTAACACTTACTGAGGATGTATGTTCTAGGTAGCATTAAAGGTCCTTCCATAAGGAACCTGTTTAACCCTTTCAATGCTGGGTGGTGGCTGTTCTTAGGTTAGGTGAATGACTACAATAAAGATGGGGAAACTGAGTCACAGAGAAGTTAGTTCCTGTGCTGAAGTTGTTGTGAACTCAGCTCTGAAGTCCACAGAACTTGGTCTGCCTTCTACCTGTCCACACACATGCTTTCCCATCGCACGTCCTGCCAGTCTTCTCTCTATGAGGTCTTCTCTCATGTCTTGGTGGCTGGATCAATACATGTATATATAGACGGAATGAATGTCACTTAAAACAGCAGCATTGACACTCAGGAGTCACTGTCAACATTTGAACCCTGGCTGGGTACTGCTCACCAGTTTCCCCATCTCTCCAGGCCATCTCTCTCCCTCTTGAGGTAAAGTCTGGTTAGTTTCTGAATCACGTAGAACATCTAAAACCGTCAGGGTGGCAGGCCCTTTGGCAGGTGTTGATGGCTCACATTCTGATAGCATGTCCCCAGACAGCAAACAGCAATTTCAGAAAACACGAAATTTGCTTTTTGATAAAGACAGCAGCGAATCATGCCTCAAAGACATTCCCACTTCTTAAGTTTTAACCAAGGCTTTCACATCCTAGCATCCCTGTCCACAAATGCTTCTAACCCTCAGCCCAGAATCCTTCCTGTGCGGACACTCATGGAACATGGCTTCCCTAACCCTCCCGGCTCCTCCGGTGACCTTCTTCCCTATCTCTAAGGCACTGTGTCGCTGTCATGTAATCACTGGTCCCTTCACCACAGGAACACTTCTGTTTCATTTACTTGTCTCACGAGGGCTTTTTTCCTCATCCAGGGAGTAGAACTTCTGTGGGCACCAGAATGTCCTAGGGAGCTCAGTGTTTATTTAAATGTGAAGTCCTGGTCTACATTCTTAGGGTTGTTTTTTTTGTCTCTTCTTTTCCATTTCTGTGTGTGCTGTATTGTGTGTGTGCATGCACACTTGTGTGAAGGCCAGAGGAAGATGCTGGATGTCCTGCTATCACTCTCCCTTTATTCCTTCGAGACAGAGTCTCTCCCTGAACCTAGACCTAGGCGGCAGGAGCAATCCCTAGTGATTCTCTTTCCTGTCTCCCACAGTACTGTGTTATGAGTATGAGCATGGCAAGGCCTAACTTCTTACATGGGTGCCAGGAAGTTAAACGCACGTCTTCATGTTTGTGCAGCGAGTGCTCTCACCTTTGAGACATCCCTACTATCCCTCTTAGAGATTTTTAGAAACTGGTTGCCAGCCTAGCCTTTAATGGCTGAGCTATCTCTCCAGCCCAAGACTTTGTCTTTAGAACTCTCATCTCTATATACTGCATGCTCTCGAAGCTTCTGAGATTGGCACTGTGATAACCCCCAGAAGGAGCTAGTCATGCTGCCATCTCGATATTGGATATCTACCCTCCAGGATCATAAGACAACACCTTTCTGTTGAGTAGCCTGTACTTACTTCTTTGTTGTGGCAACTTCGGGAAATGAACCCACCATCCACAGTAGATGCATACATTTTTCTCTTTGGTTCCAAACTCAGCCTCACCAAGCTATTAAACTGCCCTTATCCTTCACTTGAGTTTTCCTACTGCCTTGCTGTGCTCAGCAGTCTGCCAGACCCCATACGGCAGCCTGGCATTGGCGCAGAGGACGGCTTGACAAGGCCTCTCTCGTCAGCTCCACACCTGCCCACCTTGGGTTTCAGCCACTGACTTCTCCCCGCGGGTGTAAGCCATACTCCCACTAGAGCTCCAACCTTCTGACGCTCACCAGACACTTACTACAGACACCATTCATGCCAACTCCTTGCACAGGGTGTGGCTGCCCTTCCCGCCTGCTAGATAAGCCCAGAATGATCACCTATTAGGCCGGGCTGGTGACAGTCAGGGCCCTGAGGGCAGACTTTCAGAAAGGTGGCATTTTTGCTTGTCTCTGTTTGTGTCTGGGAGGTGGTCAGACCACAGAAAAGCTGCTCAGTGTGACAGTCCAGTCCACAGTGACCCACACGGTGCCTGAGGTGGCCCTGCACAGCAGGCTTTCTACAGGATAGGTGCTCAGACCCAGGCTTAGTCAAGGGAGAGGTTCCTGGAACCACACATTGAACTCTGGGTATCCAACAAGAAAGAGACTCAACATCAAATTCCAGCAACCACAGCAGGCACTGGCCACGGGCTACTGGTTTCTTCTTTTGGATGGTTCTGGACACTACTCAATTCATCCTCAGGCACAAGGACTAGAGTTAACCTTTCGGGAAGGCAAGAGTTAAACCCTCTCTCCCGTCACTGTCATGGGCCCTCAGGCTACACAAAAGGTCTTTAGGACACTCTCTCAGCTTCTCCTCTTTCTCATTTCCTCCTCCCCTTGATCCTGTTTTCTCTCTGGGGTACGGGTGGTTATGTAGCCAGTATTATTAACTTCACTGGGACTATAATCTTGGAAAGGAATGGAATGGAAATCATTTTTGGAATATAAATCAAGTAAGATTTCCAGTTGAAGTTATTTAAAAGAAATTAATTGACTTGTACTCGCCACAATACACTGATAAGGGTCCATTGCCAAGTCCATCAGAAGTAATGAAAAAACAGTTAATAAAATTCAACTGTCAAAAGCAGCTCACAGTGACTCTGGGTTACAGGGGCTGGGGTGCTCAGGTCCGCAGGAGCCAAACTCAAGCTCTACTGCAGTTTTCTCTTGTGTGGGATTACTTGAGTTTTAACACTGTAAGATTCTTAGGGCTGAGACTTTTCCCCAAGCTGCTTTGTATTTCTGTATAGCACTAGGCACATATTAAAAATCACAGCCGAGGGAAGGGTGCGGGCTAGATAAGGCTGGTTTTTTTTTGCATTCAGTGGTTCATTTCCCTTTTCATTTGGAAGGACTTCTAAAAAGATATTTCTCCTCCCCCTTATCGACTGTCATGACCTTAAGGAGGAGGGAGTGGCAATATTTAATTAAAGCCATCATTGGCTCCTCTCCTACACTCTCTCAAATCCATGGATGAGGGTAAGTTGTGAACTTAAACACACACACACACACACACACACACACACACACACACACACACACACTATTGCACATCATGGCCCATGTGGGAATGATTCACTGTTCTCATTAAAGATGAGTCCTTGCAACACTAAGCCAGAAGGGACCTGTGTCCCCAGGACTCCAGCAGCCCATGGACCCTGCAGCAGCTGCGTCGTGCCCTGGGTCTTTGAGAAAACACCCTGAGCACTGCCCAGCACACACTCTAGGCCTGAAGAAGCCGCAGACCCCTTATTTGTGTAATAGGGATCATATGGGGTATACCATTTTAAACCCATCTCGAAGCTCACTTTATTCTTGTGGTTGAGGTATTCTTTTCATTATTTGTGTTCTTCAGACAAGGGCGCAGGGGCACAGGGAGTTGGAGCAACCTGTTCACGGTGAAGCAGGAGGGAGCAGATCCAAGGCTGGCACCAGTAATTCAGTTTGGGATGTAGGAAAACAAGTGATAGTGACGGAGAAATGTTTGTTGAATGGCTTCCGTTGAGTCCACGGACTATAGTCCACGGGAACCAGGTGGGAACCTCACAGTGGTCACATTCAAGGGATCCGCTCATGAACGACTCACAAGGCCCCTAGTTGAGGCCTTGGGTTTCATTTGTGGGCAGACCTGCAGCAGAGGTGTAGCCTGAGGCAGGCTGTAGCCTGAGGTTATTTTACGACCTTGCCATAGCCCCATGCCCACCAAGGAGCAGAATCTCAGCGGGCTGTTGGTTTGTGTATGACAGGGCATGATTCCGAAGCCACCCTATGAAAAGCGGCACAAGCGCTGACCTGTCATCCGGGGCCTTCCCCCGGGCTCTCAGCTCCTCTTAAGTGGACAGCGGACGGCACTGATGGAGACTCAGCTCAGCCACAGCGACTGGCTGCCTGTGTGTCAATTACTCCAGTGTCACTGTGGTGGTGTGAATAGGTGCCCCCTCCCAAGGCTCCTGTGTTTGAATGCCTGGACCACAGGGGGTGGTGCTTTTAAGAGGTGTGGCCTTGTTGCAGTAGGTGTGACCTTATTGGAGGAAGTGTGTCACCTTGGTGGTAGGCTTTGAGGTCTCGTCCATGCTCCAGCCACGTCCAGTGATACAGCCTCCCTTTGCTGCCGTCGTCATGGTGTCTCTTTACAGGAGGAAGACCCTATTTTTATTACCTAACAATCATGGTAATAAAAACACCTGACAGAAACAACATAAAGATTTATTTTGGCTCATGGTTTCGGGCCGTGGTTGCTCATCTCATCTGCGTAGGGACAATATTATTAACAGTGGGAGCCTGTGGCAGGGGAGTGCTGCTCATCTCATGCCCCACAGGATGTGGAGAGACAGGGACAAGAAATAGGCCAGAGATGATGTCTCCAAGAGACCACCCTCAATGACCTACTTCCTCCAGCTAGGTCCTTTTAAAGTGTACACTGTCTCCCCAAAATAGCACTTAAAGCTGGGGATCATTTGGGGGAGACACTTCCTATTGAAGCTATATATTCTGGATGGTCCCTGGTCCTTGCAAGTGGACCATCCATCCTACAGGCGTTCCCAGCTGAGGTTCCATGTGGGCGAGGACAAACTCTCCCAGCTCTGGATTGTCTCCAATCCTGTCGCACAGGGTCTGTGACTCACAGAATGGCTCCTAGGTCTGGGATAGTTTGTTGTGTGTCAACAGGAACTAGAATGGCTGCTGAGTTACACATAGTCTCTCTGGTGCCTGGCAATGGCACTTCTTCCTGGTCTAGATAGGACCTGGTGGGCACTTGGACCAGACCTTTGCTGAGAAGCTAAGTGAGAAGAGGATCCTGACAGACAGAAAGGTGGTAGGACAGATGGAGGATACCTGAGTCCTCCTCAGTCTGGGTTAACTGATGGGTGGAGTTACACTCTATGGAGCCGGGGAAGCTGATCCCCCAGTGCTCCAGAACCCTGCAAAGTGAGTGGCTCTAGAGAACAGCACCCAGGTGAAGGGAGAAGCATCACAGCAGGACGGCCAGGAAGATATCTACCCCACTGCTCTGAGCTTGGGGCTGGCACAAGCTTATCTGGGGTGGGGATGGAGATGGGCAATCTGAAGATAGACCCTACTTTACCTAGACCATTCGAGGGGTGGGGGTGGGGGAGGTGGGCTCCTTTGTGACTTTCTTGGTCCTTATATCACAGGACCCTGATGCTCCTAGGAGCTCTCAGGCTCAGTCCCTACACCAAGAAAGCTATGACTGCATGTGTGACAGAAAGAGCAAGCGCATGGGTGCCTCGTGTCTTTGCTCAGAACCCCAGGTTGCCCCCTCATGCTCTCTCATGCTGGCTTTAGCCACAGCTTCTTCACAGTCTGTAAAGAGAACGCTGAAGGATTTGAATGCACAGGTTCTCCAGCATGATCCTGGAATTCTCTCCGTGCAGATTCTGCTCAGAGTGTTAGCAGGGAGAGCTGCTCATCCTATAGGACCTAAGGGTAAAGAGACTGGCCTGGCTTTTAGGCTTTCTGCCCCTCTTCTGTTTGCGTGGTTATTTCAAGGGGACAGGCCTTTCGGGTGTGTGCTTCAGGCTATTATGATGATGTCCAGTACCCGGCTGGACACCAGAAAGCAAGAGCTGGTGGTTCTTAGAGGAAACATACATGTGGGAGGAGCCAGGCATCCAGCGGTGTGGTCCAGCTTCCTGCTTCCCTCTGTGGCCTTTGAGGCTACCTCTTTGAACGTATCAGCAGCTGTGGAGAAGGATCGAGCATACAGCACCCCTCCCCCCATTTAGGCCAATGTATTAAAAGGGATAGTGCTAGAGTCCTTGGCAAGAGTGGAGTGACATGAATGAGGAAGTGATTACTATGGGAGCAGTGGCTCTCAGGGATAAGCAAGAGGGTGAAAGCTCCTGCAGCCATCCTCCATGCAGGGATTCTCTTCATTGCAAACGGAGTGTGGAGGACCTTATTTCCCTGAGGAACACAGCCACTGTGAGGCAAAGACGTCATAGTGATAGGGCTGCATGGTCAAAGGGTCAGGATGCAAGGCTCTCCGTGACTTCAGTGTCACTAAGGAATGCCAGTCCATCTTCTCCAATAACGGACGACCCTAGAACAATGGCCCGTGGGGAAAGTAACCAAATTCTGACCATCAGGAACCTGTCCAGCATTCCTGGAAAAGCAGGCCTGTTCCTTCATTGATTTCTTGAAGGGGAAGACGGAAAGAATTCTGGGCATTCTTGGCTCAGAGCTGTTGCTGGGAGAGTTGGAGTGGAGCTGAGTAATGAAGCTAAGTAATGAAGCTAAAGCCGCTTCCTTATTCTGGAGACTAGTCCTTGTGGTCAGCCACAGGCTGCGTGAGCAGGGAGAGGCTGACCTAATTAGCTATGCCCAGAGCTGCCTGGTGACTGTGGTGACAGAAGGAATATCCTTTCAGAGGCCTTCGGAGTGGCTTCTGAACTGGACCAGGCATCTTGGGAAGCCCAGATGTGAACCTGGAGCATAGCTAGATCCAAAGTCCCTCCCCCGTCTCTGGTCTCTCTTCTGAGCCGCACAGTACCTGTCTGTTGTGGGAATGCTTGGGCACTGTCTGGCCCAAGGGACCAGGGCTTCCCATGGGCTGGGCTATGCAGTGGGAACTTATGTTTCTCTCTAGAACACTCTACAAGCTGTTCTGTGGGTGTTTAGGGTGATTTGGATAACGGGGCTTTTGAGAGCCTGCTGAGAATGCAGTAACTGGGACTTCCAGTGTGCTTTGCTGTACCAAGAGTCACCCAGACAATGCGACTACAGTGTTTCCCTCGAGGGCAGAGGGATGGAACCAGGTGTGGGCAGAAGAGTGGAACAGTGGGGGCAGCAGCATGCCCTCTGCTTGGTAAAAGGGAGCTGCTGAGGACACTGTGTGGCAGAGTCCTGGGATTAGGGTGCTGCTGGGCCTATTTAAGCAGGGGGACTCTCTAAGCGCAGTTCTAGGGGAAGCTCCTGGAGGTAGGGGAAACAGCCCATGGGGTTGGAGAGCACTCTGAGGACAGTGTTTATGAACCCCCTGATTCCCACAAGGCCTTGGATTCCCCACGTCCAAGTCTCGGGTCAATCACAGAATGAAAGGAACAATGGCAAACTATCAAAAGGTAAAAAATGTTCAACCCTGGCACCTAGAAGAACATACTAAGAGAAAAGCAGGGCTTCTGGGAGAGGAAGGAGGGGGACATTGGAGGGTGTCTGTTCACAGGAAAGACGAAGGGCAAACAGATGCCCTGGGGATTGGGGTGTGGCATATCAAAGACCCACAGTGCTGGCCCTGTGCTGGCTGCTTGGCAGAACAGGGCACAGTGAGATGAGAGGGTTTATAGGCCCACTACACCTGTCTCTTTAAGAGCTGAATATTAAGTTTTAAAACATTTCAAAAAAATTTTTTTGAATTAAAAACACTTCTAAAATGTGTTGGACTCCGTCTGGCCCCCAGGCAGACCTGGAATTGCCCTGCACAACCTCAGATTATTCCAGAGAACACTGAACTGCCTCAGAGTTTCGCTGCCTCAGAAACTCTGAACTTGGGCAGCCCCTGACCAGGCTCTGAAGGCTGAACGACTCCTGCTATGGCGGCTTTGGCTAGCTCCAAGAGTAATTTTCTGTGGCCTCGGAGGCAGTAGGTTAGAACAAGAGGATCCTGGAGAGATGGGGGAGCTGCTGGGCAGAGCACGGCCCTGCCCCTTTCAATAGAAATAGAGATAGCAATGCGGGCAGGTCTGCAGCTACTGTAGACTCAAGTCTGGGAGCTCGGTTCAAAAATCTCCTGTTTGAGAGAAGGCTGTGGCCTTTCTCGAGAGCTTGACGGGAGCCAGAGCACAGGCAAAGATAGCCCCCACCAAAGGGAAGGGTCCATTGAATCCACAGTGCTATGGTCTGCATAACAGAGCTCTGACAGTCTTGGTTTGGCTCCCACGGGCGGTGACAGTGACAGTGACAGTGACATTATGATGAATGCTCACGAATCACACACCACTGATGGCAGAGAACATCTACAGCCAGCCTGTGTATCTAAAAACCTAAGTATTGCCAGTTTAATTGGCAGCGATCACAGCCAACAGCTAACGGGACTCCCGTCGTCAGTGACCGTTAGTCCAATATCTGCGTTCAGATGGGGTGCCTGAGGACCAGGCACTTTGTCAAGAGGGCAATGGGGAAGGCCTGGGCCTCCTGTATCCCCTAACCCAGGGTCCAGGCCCCTTGGGTCCTCAGGTAAGTGGTAGCTTCTGAATTGCTTTCCCCTGCTGCTGTCCTGTGCATTTTAATTGCTTACACTTTCTCTTTTCATACCCTAGGGTAATTTTACAAAGGGCACAACTCTGACATTCAAAAAAGGCACATACATTCTCAGGTCATTTAAATCCCTTTGATTAAAGAGGAAAATAACAATTGCAAGAGAGGCACAGGCACACACACACACACACACACACACACACACACACACACACACACACACTTAATCTTTCCTATTCCAAACTGCCCTGAGTTCCAATGGGATTTTTTTAACCATTTGAACCAGACCAAAAGAATCACCTGCAGAGTGATTCTCACATGGGAGAGAGCTACGAGGGCCTGAAATCTCACTGCAGTTTGGCTGTTCTTTCTTGGTGTCTTGAAAGTCAGCAGTCTGACTGCTTCCGTCTGGAAGTGTTCACAGAACCCAGCATAGTGCAGATTAGGACTTCCTCGGAGGGAGGGGGTGAAAAGGATGGAGGGAAGGCGAAAGAGAGAAAGCACAAAGGATTATGGGGAACAGTCAGGGACACAGTCCTTGTAAAGCATATGGAGTGGCCATCAACATATCATCATAAAAATAAAAATAAAAGGCAAGCAAGGGGTTCATGCAGAGGTTTGAACACTCACTGACCACATAGTGACCCAAGTAGGAAAGACTAACAGAAAGTCAGTCAGACAGGTGGGTTTATGGGACTTTGTTTTCTTGGGTTGGGGGAGGCGGTATTTGGAGAATCTAGAGATGAAGAGGGCACAAAAGCTGGAGCCATCTCTGCCCTCTTCTAGGCCTCATGTGAATAACCACCTCTAAGGAGCCAGAAAGTCTGGGGCCAACAAAGAGGGAAGTGGTAGATGTGAGGGATGCTGAAAAACTTGACTCCCTCACAGGAGAACCGCCCACCAGCGAGCCTCGGCACGCACAGCAGTCTCAGGAACACACTGTTCTCTTTGTTGGAACAGAAATCTGTTCGCTGCTGATTATGCAGGCCGATGAGTGGGCCTCTCTCGCTTTCCCTCTAATCTGGAGTCCTACTCGGCGGGCACAATCGAAGGCAAGCGATCCTGGAAACAGAATCAGCTTTCTTGCCATCCATTGTTCTGGAGGCACTGCCAATGTCTGCAGTTCCAGGTGTAGAGGTATACCACTGACTAGACTTCGGGACCTCTGAGCCCCAGCCAGGGGACCTCACACCATGGAAAGAATGTCCTTCTGACCTACAACAATGGAACCCTGCCCAGGAGCCGGCAGCAGCGAGTCCTCAGAGGAAGATGCAGGTGATGTGTTCAAAGCTCTCACCATGCTAAAAGGCGTATTCAGAACAAACCACTCACTGCTTCTGATTTGGGATGTTGATAGAAAAAAATATTTTTTTTTCCTGATAGAGATTTGGATATATATATATATATTGTATAAAAGCTTTAAAAAGAACTCTGTTTGGAGGAGTTTCAGGCCATCTGCCATGGTAAGGTAAGGGATGCAGGTCAGAGAACTTTGTGGATAAGGATGGTAACATTTCAATATTTAAAAAACAGTTTTACTAGTAGAAAAGGGGTAATGTAAATGCTTAGTAAAAGAAAAAATCTAATTATTTAAACCCTTTTGTCGACCCAGGCTTTTAACCTGCACATCAGCGACAGCACTGAGCAATTAACGAATGCAATGAGTTTGATCCTGACTGCCAGGCTGTGCGCTCACACGGCAGGACCATTTCCACAGCGTCAGTCTTCAGCCTTACAAAGTCTGCCCATGCTGGCCCAGCCTCATCCCCACAGAGCCTCACAGTTTGCTTCCCTTCAGCTCGGAATGAGTCCCAGCAATAGCCCAGGGGAAGCACACGGCCCATCAAGAAACAGAACCCAAGATCTTGATCTAGCCTGCAAATGAAAGCTGGGTCATGTGACCATGCTGGGGGAGGCTCCAGGTATGTGTGGCATGAGTCTGGACCACCAGCCTCTTTGAAACTCAGAGTGACTTCTGCATTCAAGATTCCCCAAGATGACCCAGTTCATCTCAGGACTGCTGCCCCCGAAGTACACAGGAAGCAATTTGAGCTCATCAGCTCCAGGCTGGGCCACCTCTGTTTCAGACAGCACAGCGAGGCCCGGAGATGCAGGAGACAAGCAGATGTTAGTCTACTTATGTTCTCAGGGAAGAAAGAGCAAAATCATGATCTGTCAAAATATTCAAATCCCGAAAAGCATGTCAGAGTGCGACCTCACGCAACAAACTTGGACAGACTTTTTACTCTGTGTGAGTTGAGATCTGGATCCCCTCCATTCCAAATTGATCGGAGGAGATTATGGTGTTGGAGAAATTATGTTTTTTTGAGAACTATGCTTCTAAACCTTTAAGTGTCCAGTTTTTAAAGCAAAAAATAAATGAACCTAGACAACTCCCAAAATACCAAATAGGTTTTGTAAAATCAGAAAAAGGATGTTAAGGTGATTTTGAGTCACAGCTGATGTGTAACACATAAGCATCCCGCTATCACTGTTGGACATTTTTTCATCTTTCCTGGGGTAGGGAGTGGGGAGGGAGAAGACCAGGGGTGGCAATTAGTGGTGTCTCTAAGCAATGAGGACGTGGCCTTCCTGATGCTGGTTGCAGCTGTCGGAAACACAAAGCTAGAACGCAGTAAAATGCAAACGGGAGAAAGTGTAAATTCATACGGCATAAAACCTCATAGGCACCGAAATAAGTAGAAACCATAATAGCAAAACGTTCTTCGTGCCTCTCATAACTCAACCCGCAGCTCTATTCTCTCTATCTTTTATTCTGACTATTTTAAAGTTCTTTAGATTCTGGACTTCAGAAGTCTGCTGCTCACCTCGTTTCTCCCTCTTCCCTGAAGACGTCCTGGGCACCTGCCTCTGGGCACCTTTGTCTACCGCAAATGTACCCCACTGTGCCTTTTCCTTACTGGCACATTGTCTACATACCGTCTCCTTCCCTGTACGCTGGGAAGTGCTAGAAAGAGATTCCCCACCACTGTTAACCCTTTGGTGGAAAGCTCACCGTCTACTGTTCAAGGAGGCAGCAACAAGAATTCACAAATGCGAGAGCACCATGTAAAGAAAGACTCTCACGGTGCTGAGCCCAGGAAAAAAAACACCCAACAAACCAGTAGGCTTCCTTCCTTCGCAAAAGCGGATTCATCCTGCTGATGCGTCCTCTGAGCCTCAGTCAGAACCCAGAAGCACCACATGGGAAAAGATGCGTCATGACCACAACGAGGTTTTTGGACCCGTACCTCTAGGAAATGGCCCAGGGTTCTATAGAGCCAGGCTCTCAGAGCCACCTTTGACTTTCACGGGGTTGGGGACATACAAGTACTGCTCCGAGTCCCCATTGCGTAAAGGTCTGTATCTGACTGGGATACAGTTACAAGTGACTCACACTTGTAACCCCAGTGTCTAGGAGACTGAACAGCAAGCAGGAGGTTTTCACAAGTTTGAAACCTGTTTGGCCTATACGGTGAGACTGTGTACAATTCCAGTGAGGGGTTCGTGTGTGTGTGTGTGTGTGTGTGTGTGTGTGTGTGTGCCTAAACATGTGTAAGAGTGTAGACACACATATCATACAGAACACAGAACATGCGTGTTCAGAAGACAACCTCACGGGCCCTTCCTTGGCTTCTACCTTGCTTGACACAGGGTCTCCTGTTTTGTTGTTGCAGGCTAGCTGGCCTGTGAGTGTCTAAAGAGTCCCCCTTCTCTACCTCCCACCTCCTCACAGGAGTTCTAGGACTATAGATCCATGGCTACTGCACCCAGCTCTATGTGTGGGTTCTGGGGTATCATAACTTGGGGCCTCATGCTTGTGTGAATAAACAGCAAGAACTTTACTCACTGAACCCTCTTCTTAGCCCCTCCGAGGAGTTGGATTTCTCAGACTGGATAATTCTGATCACCCCAGAGCCTAGGGCACACCATCAGCCCATCCAGTTACAGCTGTGTGGCAACTCCCGAGTAAGAAAATCAACACCCAGGCAGGAAGTCCCAGTTTACACCAGAAGAGTCAGGACCGTGAGTGGAACGCTTCCTTAAAACTACTCCAGTTTGCAAATTCTTCATGAGTGGTGGTCACGGGCCCTAGAAGTCCCTCCCAGTCACCCCAAAAAAGGGAGCCGCAGCCCAGCTAGCTGGGCTGTGCCTGAGCAAACCTCAGAAACCAAGTGGCGGGTTGGTAGTCAGGCCTAACTTCAGCACATTCGCCACAAATCGCACAAGACAATGAAGCCTTGCAAATGGCTTTTTCCTCGGCAGCCAGCCGCAGTAGAGGAAAGTGCTTGCGGCGTGAGAGAGGGTTTTCGGGAAAACCTGGTATGACCTCACCTGAAGCCTCATGCAACTCTCTACCACTGTGGGAACAGCTGGGTGGCGGGGACCCGGGCACGTCTGGCTGATTCGGTACCATTTTCAAGATAATTTCTCTCCCAGGGCTCTGCATGCTGTGTCACTTTTAGCGACTGAAAGCTACAAAGAGAAAGACCTTTTGTCCTTGGTCTTCAGCCCATCAGGGCCCTTGGCTTGGGTCTTCCAGGATGATTGTGCCTAATACAGCAGTCACGAGCCAATGTGACTATTTCTTTTAAAATTAAATTAAGTGGAATTAGAGGTTCAGCTCCCTAGTCATATGAGCCGCACCCAGAGTTTTTGGTAGCATTTAGCAGCTCCATTACTGCCGAGGGTTCTGGGCTGTGGAGGGAAAAGTTCCTGAATGTCCCCCCCCCCCTTTTTTTCCCTAGATTTGCCTATAGCATGAAGAAACCTAAAACTGTCTATAGCAGGGTCAGATTCTTTCTTTACAGTCTGCCCCCAAACTTGTAGCCCTTTTTGCACCCCGGCTGAGGGGCTTCCCTCTGCCCTAAAGGTGAGTCTGAGGGAATCTCTGAGAAAGATTTGCGTCTGCCCAAACCTCAGACTCTCTGATCTCCATTAAAATCCTCGCCAGATGCCTTGGTCAGTGCTCTAGTGCTGTGAGGAGATGCTGTATCCAAGGCAAACTTTTGAGAGGGTAGTGGCATGCAGGCGGGCACGGGAGCAGTAGCTGAGAGGCACATATTGATCCATAGGCAGAGAGAGTGAGAGAGAGAGCGAGAGAGAGAGAGAAAGAGAGAGAGAGAGCACATCTGGGCCTGCCATGGGCTTTTGGAACCTCAAAGCTCAGCGACACACTTCCTCCAGCAAGGCCACACCTACTGAACAAGTCCACGCCTCCCAACACCAATCCTCTCAAATAGTGCCACTCACTGGTGACTAAGCATTCAAATAGAGGAGTCTTTGGGAGCCATTCTTTCTCAAACCACCACGCTGGACATCTCGGTGATGATTTTTACATCCAGAATGACAACAAACCCCTTCAACCTAACATGTGAGGTTGAGAACTCCTAGGATCTTGCTCAGTGTTAGCATGTAATTACTACATTGTGTACTGCAGGTCTGCTAAGGATGTCGATTCTCAGCTCATATCACATACACAAAACGGTGCCCAGGTATCCCATATTTGTTATACATTAATTTGCTTGACTACAATAACTGTCTCACTATGCACAAGCATATCAAAACATATTATATACTTTAAATCGAGGGGGGAAAAGTCCTACCATACTAGCCTGAAATCCTGAGTTGGCCTTCCTTTTTTCTTTCCTTTTCTTTTTTTTAAGGGTCCAATCTGTCCCTAATACTACTCAGTTGGTGTTCTATAACTGAGCGTCTTTATGGTAGCGTAGGCTTCCAGAGTTTACCACTTTGCCCCCAGCCTAGGTATACCTCTTGTTCTGCACACATGACAGCCTTGGCCCAGCCACTCTTTTGGGACAGCTTAGATTGTCCCTCTTTCCCATGGGGCTCAAGGCTGTGTACTTTCAGGACCCAGCGGAAGATACTCCAGGGTGCAGAGACCTTCCCTAAGGCACCAGTCCTCTGTGCCAGTCCCTTTTCTGCGTGAAGTGTGCACGACACCTGTAGCTCCTGGCAGAGAAAGGGAGTAAGTTCCCTATTCATTTCACGCACTGGGCCCACAGAAGGCTAATCTTGTCTCGGGAGCCTCCTATACACCCAAATGCTTTCAGGGCCACTCAAGCCCATGTGTACTGCCCAAGGGAAGAGGCCAGTGCTCAGTCCCAGGCAACTCTGGATTTCTGTTCTGGCCCTCCAGTGGGGATTCTGTACTAAGTAAGGGGAGGAGGAATGGAGGTGGACCAAATGGACAGTGTGTTGGAGAGGTAAAACATGGACAGACTGCCAGGGAGAAAAAAGGGTGACTCTCTTTCATCCTGTATTCAAGTGATCACGGCTGCCAAGAAAGAAATCAACTCAGCCAAGATACGCAAGGCCTGAAGGGAGCCAGGATTTCCTACCAAGAGAAACAGCACTGGGCAGGAGTGACTGTGATTGGACATTAAGTCATTCAAAAGGGCTGCAGCTTAGGCTTTTTTTTTTTCTTTCTTTCTCTCCCTTTACCGTATGAGAAACTCGTGACTCATATGGTTACAGAATAAATATAAACGTGACTCCCTCTTATCAATTCACAGGGATGTTTCACATGCTTCCGAAAGGAATATGGTATTTCTGACAATCAACAATTCTCCTCGATGCTGGAGTGGTGGGAGGGCCAAACTCCCATCTGCTACACTCCCTGATTGGTTTGTAGGGGTTGGTGGGTATCAGACACACTCTTACAGAAATATAACCGTGCACAGAGTGGGTGAAGGAGCAACAGCCCACTTGCCTGTATCCAGTAGATAGCCACCTCTACCCAGAGCTCCCGGGGAAGCCAGGCAAGAGGGAAAGATACTAGAGAAAGGTACAACACTGAGAGCTGCCTGGCCTTGTCCTGGTCTTCCTATTGCAACATACATAGCCCTTCCTTCAGCTTGGGAGACGCTCTGAACCCCACATCTTAAAGTATGGGGTGAAGAATTTGTTGCTGTCCTTTGGGAAGGGGGCTGGTGCATGGCCTCCTCATGGGTAGGGGGCTGAGCAGTTTCTTCATGCCTCTTTCCAAATTCAAGAGGAGGAAAACTGGCAATCTCAACAACCCAGAGGATGTTCTGGGCCTTAAATTCAGAGGTAGGATGGCCTCCTGCCTGTGTATCTCATTGTAAATTTAGAAAATGTATCTAAATGTTGCCCATATTGTTTCAAATACATCTTATCTTGTAGAAATTGTCTGTGGTATGCGGGGAAGTAAAAAAAAAAAAAAAAGAAAAATCACAATTTTCAGATTGTTCTCATTTAGCTGTGCAGCTTAGAATATAGGGAGAGCTGACATCCTCTTTGCACTGAGCATGCCCCCTTCCATACCCAAAGACCTGGCAGGCACAGCGAAGGCATCCAGGTGGAACGATCGCTCACGCCATAGGTGACGGGCTGCAGTTGGGCACAGGGAAGCAGCAGCAGCTCCAGGATTGGGTTTATGAGTAAAACAAGCAGTGGGGCGAGGAACAGCTGGTGTTGAGTCTGGTGCTAGGATTAGTCTGCAACGCTAATCATAAGAAGTGGAAAAAATTAGGAGGTCCTGCCTGCCAAGGAGGCTTTCAAACACATGCGAGGGAGGCAGGCATGGTGGGATTCGATTCTCCCGGCGCCAATGAAGTAGGTGTCCGCGAGTCAGAGCCTGCCTCCAAGTGTCACACCCCAGAGCTCTGGTTCTGACACAGTGGAAAAAGAGCTAGCACCTGGCTAGAAGTGTGGGGACAGCAGGGGGTGGGGACAGATTGTGCAGTAGCAAGATTTCCATTGCCCTGTGAGAGGCTGAAACCAATGGAGAATGGGAGAGAGAAGATCTCTGGTTTCAGGGGACGCAACAGAATATATCATGGCTCTTGCTGCCAACCAGGGCAGGAGATGATGAACACTATTGTTTTACATGAGATGCCATTCAGGATGATCACAACAGCAAAGGAGAGACTTCAGCAGACAACAGAGGACAACCCCACACTCAGCAGCAGCACTGTCGCCTGCCCTGGGACCAGTGACAACAATGGTCTGGACCTCCCTCAGTAACAGTAAAGCAAAATGTGACAGGGGATTCCTATGATTCCTCCTCCACTCTTAAGGGACAACTTCCAGTTTCCTTTAAAAACGAGTTTCCTTTCAACAGTAGCCCAGAGGCAGAACCAGAGTCACAGGAACCTGAGGTTAGGGTTCTGTGGTGAGGGAGGCCAGAACCCCAGGGGATGAAGTAGGCACTCCCACTCCCCAAGAGGCAGGATGGAGATGGGCCAGCAGGAGACAAGCACGAAAGGCTCCAGGACTGTAGTTGGATATGGGGAGAAGACCAGGAGATGGAGAATCAAAGGTCCTCAGATACTAATGTCTAGATGGAGCTGAGGGCATCTAGACCGCCCCTCCTCCCCCAGCTCAAGTTACCACTAGGTGTTATTCACTGTATCCCCACATCCCCAGGGTACCACTAAGGTCATTCGCTCTATCACTGGGCCATAATGAGGGGTCATCCACAC
Source organism: Meriones unguiculatus (assembly GCF_030254825.1). Lineage (NCBI taxonomy): Eukaryota > Metazoa > Chordata > Mammalia > Rodentia > Muridae > Meriones > Meriones unguiculatus. Next base: position 111,563,122 of record NC_083349.1, read on the forward strand.
CGCTGTCAAGCCTTAAGGAAGAATAAGGCACTGTTCTCTAGAGAGAGCTTGGCAGTCTCCAGCAAGGTCCCTTCAGTCCAGACTCTGTATTCATGACAAGCCACATGCTTCACAGCAGCTTAAATTGGTCTAGGTTCGATTTGGTGTGCTTTATATCTGAAAAGGATGCTTGGCTGTGACGGGCCTATTCCCATACAGCTTCTCCTTGGGGGTCACAAGAAGGCGTTTTCTCGGAGCAACAGCTGGAACAGATGTTCTCAACATCCTCTCCCGCCTATCCCAGCTCCCCCAAAACCCTCATTTTGGTGTTGCTATTTGCTTCTACAAAATGTGGAGCTTTTCAAAAAGACATTCAATTTCCTTTGTTGCTATTCAGTTGCCATAGTCAATTAAAATCTATCAATGCCCCTGAATAAATTTGTGCTAGGTGAAGAAAGAGCCTCGGCACAATCTCTCGACATGATCTCTATTACCTTATGTTACTTTAATAGCTAGAGTAATAGTTTGTTATTAATGGAATTAAGCAATTTAGCTCAAGCTTCCCAGAGGTCTTTTAAGACAACTATTATAATTTGTATTCTCAGATTTTCCATTGAGTAGACGCCATGTGTTTTACATTACTTGCTAATGTTTCGAGAGATAGCGGTAGTATATTTAATATCTGGCTTTGTTTAATGATTCTAACCCTCCTTCAACGTAGGTAAGTGCTGCTAGAATTCTGAGCAGTTGAAAAGTCTACATTGTACAAATAATTATCTTGAATATTATTCAGTCCAATTTTAATTTGTACCTCCACTTTGCCATCTATCTGTCCTTACTATTTGATCCAAAATTGTGTCTGTGAATTTTCTCAACAGAGAACAATCTCTAGTCCCCAGCAAGAAGGCCAGAAGACAAAGCACTTGGTCTTAGTGGCACATGGGCACGTACATGCGTGCGCACACACCGGCACGCATCTACCGCTCACACTAATTTAGCATATTTGAATAGAGCCGTATTTAAACAAGGATTTCAAAAATGTTTTTTGATGGTTGCAAAACCTGTTTTTAGAAGAAATAAATGTATTCACTGCATTATGAAACAGCTTGAGAAAACAAGATCTTACAATGTACACCATCTCTGTATTTAAATAGTTTCATTTCTATTCATGAGCTCCTTGATTAGATACATGGAAAATATCATCAGTAAAATATGAATAATTCTGACAAATTAATAGCCAATTTTTTTTTAAAAAAAATGAAAATATGTGTAAGCATCTCATTCTCATTAGATAAAGCTGCCATTGGGGGTATGTGAAAATTGTGGTTTGCCTAGTCAGGGTACTGCAGGTGGCAGAGACAGCAAAGCCCCTGGTCTGGAGCCTCCTGGGAGCTTTGCTGGCAGTAAAGGGGGAAGTGCTCCAAGTTTAGCTCCACACTTGCGCAGTACTTCCTGTCACTATGGGAGGGAGGGGCAGGGCAGGGTGGCTGAGCTATGAGATGCTGAGGCAGAAAAGAACCTTGGAGATCGTCTTGCCCAATGTCCCATTACATCTTGGACTGTCTCCATCACGGCAGAAGAAAGAGGGGTAGAGGTAATTCACTTCTCAAGGTTACACACTACATCAAAGTGAGGCTGGACTTGAATCTTGTTTGCAGCCTCAGAATCCAATGCTATTTCAGAAAAAGCCCCATCAGGTATATGAGTGCCTACATTTTGCCAATGACCGTGGTGACCAAAGGGGACAGTCACATTGACTAAAGGTCAGTGCTTCTGAGAAGAGGGAGATGGATGCAGAATGCGAACCTCTAAGTGCGGAATGAGGAGCACTTGTTTCAAATCAAAGACCGGTGTGCATTTGGCTTTAGCACTTACTCTGTAACCCTGAACATGTCATCTAATGTTTTTCAACTTCTACTGACTCATCTGTGAAAATGGGAACAATCCTACTTGGCAGGGTTACCGCAAGGCACTCAAATGGTTATATGAGGACTCAAAAGGTTATTCTCAACACTCAGGAAGCAGGTGAGCCTCTGTGAGTTTGAGGGCAGCCTGGTCTACAGAGTGAGTTCCAGGCCAGCTGGAGCTACACAGTCCAACTCTGCCACAGACAAACCAAACCAAACCAAACAAAACACCAGTAAAGGTTATACAAGAATTCTGTGGGTTTCACTACAGAGAACTCATTCACACCAGCTCATGGGAAAGGAGGGCCGGCTATGGGAAGAAGCAAGGCCGGCTATGGGAAGACCATAAAGAGCATGGCAGAAAGGTTTGTGCCTCTAGCTCAGCACACTTCTTCCTTTGGGACATCACTTTCCCTGCCACTCAGCCTTTCAGTTGCGGATGCACTATTCACAGAACTCTGGAACATCCCTTAGAGTCTTGTATATGCATTTCCATGGACAGCCCCAGGGGAGCTCTCTAGTTCTCTAGTTTTCACTCTAGGAATCCCATTGTTACAGCTCTTTTTTTTTTTTTAAACCCAGGACCATTCCATCTTTGTTGCTAGGAAATGAGGGGCATCCTTTAACTCTGGTATCAGGCCCTATCTGCTGAGACCATATGACCTACCTGCTGCCAACAGCTGGTACTGGGTGAGTGCCGTTATTTTCTGGGGTGGAGTGGGCAAGGCTGGTGGCTCTAGTCACCGCTGATGGAAGAGGCTATCGAGTGTTTATTTTCTCTCCTGTACCTGGAGGTGTGGCCTGCAGAGCAAAGGTGCAAAGGGAGGGAACAGGCCCATCTAGCCAGGATGGCAGAGGCGAAGCTCTGAATGGAGAAAACAGCATAGGGGAGGTCTGGTGGCAAGAAACACCAGAGTACGATCCTCTGGTGTGCTTTCAGAGAGAGAGGCACATGCCTGTATTTGCCTTGGCCTATGGGGAATAAGGGAATCTAATGGTGCGATGGGGTCAGCGAGCAGGATGAGCTGATAGACTCAGGAGAACTCAGTGGTCACTTGGGCTAGAACTGGTGAGGGTCTGTGGAGAAGGTCAAGAGCAGTAGGGAGTGGAGAGGAAGGATGCTTAGGGGATAAGTCAGAGAGAGCCAAGAGCCTGGCGTGTGACATAGAGAGGCCAGAGCATGCCTAGATGACATGGGTTTGAGTAGGTGATGCCGCCATTCCTAGGAGTTGGGGGCACAGCGGAGGAGGGAGCTTCAGGAAAGAGGTGTGTCCAAGCACGTCTATGGTACCTAAGGGCCACTTTGGCGGAGGGAGGGTGGACAGACATGTGGGACAGGAGCTTAGAGACAGGCTTGGGAGTTGCCAATTTATAGGTGAGGGACAGGAGATCAATACTACTTGGAAGGCTGGAAGAGAGTGATAAGAGATCCAGACCTGCAGGGATGAAAGAGGCCACCAGGGAGTAAAAGGATTAAAGATGGATGGCCAGCACTAGAGAGCCTTATACCTGTGCAAGTTACCAGTCTTAGACTCTGGGACTCAGAACTTAATGCACTGAAACCTCCCAGCCCCAGCCCTCACCAAGGCTCCTCAGGGGCCCCTTACTCCTTTCTTGGAGGGTTTTGCACAAAAAGGAGGAAAAGAGCTAGAGAAACTTGTTCTGGGTCCCCAGGCAGCACTACAGTCCCTATTGTTAGGGTTTTGTGGCAGAGTACCTTGGTAGTTTTGGGCCAAGGTATACCACAATGATTATACCATACAACAAATTTTGCACGAGAGTTTTATTGTGGTGGTAGTAGTGTGAGCAAAAGGCCATCTTGGAGTGGGAACATGAGAGAGAGAGAGAGAGAGAGAGAGAGAGAGAGAGAGAGAGAGAGAGAGAGTAGGTCATGATGGGGGAGGGACACCTTAAAAGGGCACATATGTCTATGACTGGTGATGATCTGGCTGCTGGCCCTGGGATGCTGAGGACAGGCTAGAGGAGTGCCTGACTTCTAACACCTACAGGAAAAGCCAGTGCACTTGAACTCTCAAGTTCTAGAAAGAACACAGCTCAGGAGATGCTATTGCCCAGGTACCCAGCTGTCACAGGTCTTGGGCCATCTGTGTAGCAAGGGAGCTTATAAAGGGGGTAGGGAAAAAGTTCTGTGCCACTAGGGGTCCTCTGCCATACAGGGACAATAGGCTTCCATACAACAGGGATGGAAGCTTTCTCCCTGGGAACAAAGTCAGTTTCACTCTCAGATCTGATGTAAGGGAGGAGGGCGGGTGAGAGCACAGCCTGTCTCCCGGATTAGCCTAGGCAGTCTTCCAAAGCCTACAGGGACCCTCATGACCCAGCTGCTGGCATAGGGGAGGTTAGGCTGGGAGCCCATCCTTTTAACCAGCCCTGAGGGGAGCTGGTGCATAAACCAGCCTTCATATTGAGCGACTGCCACTCTGTTTACTTTCATAAGCCCCAACTTCCCATAAATCCAAGTCAGAATCAATCATCTTTTATGGAAGATATTAATGGCAATTCCATTATTTAAATCCAATCAATGCAGACTGCACCCCCTCCTCTATTGTACTGAAGCCAAGTAGTGTGTGTGTGTGTGTGTGTGTGTGTGTGTGTGTGTGTGTACTTTTGACCAAGCAATGGAAAAAAAGGTCCAATGACCTTGCTCACATCTCAGTACTTGCAAGCAAGATAACCATGTAGGAAAAAAAAGATTCAGTTTCTCTCCATTTCTCCTGTAGAGGAGGAAGGTTTTAATCTCACTGGCCTAGGAAAAATAAAAATTAGTCTCTTGCACTCAGGAGCTGTCCCAGTGCTGTTTAGGGCTACTCATCATCGTTGCTTTTTAGACATTGCTGCCGTGTGTTCTACTGCTTCCCAATCAGAGCAAACAAACACACATATGATGAACCCAGCTCTTCCAGGAACCGGCTTCAGCAGCCTACAAAATAGCTAATCTTTATCCCAAAGAAGAGGAGGTTATTTACTCCCAGAAAAAAAAAAAGACACAAAAACAAGACAGAACATGAATGGGCAGGGAGGCCAGGAGGGCAGCAGAAACTGCTAAAGAACATATGCGCCTGACTGGGTCTCCTTGCCCGAGGCGCCCCTTTCCCACATGTGCATGCACGAGTGGTCTGTGGTATGCAGAGCTTGGAACCTTTGTCAGCTGTGCAGAGTTGAAAGTGCCCACCTCAGTACCACAGTACAACCAAACCGAAGCCTGGGACCTGGAATTGACAAAAATCTCTTGGCGCTTCAATCATCTTTGTGACTCCTTGCTTCCTCTAGAACTTGGTATCCCTTCCATTAGACAGCCCTACTGGGGAAGACCTGAAGCTTAGCCAGACTTACTTTTTCCTCATCCATCCACCCATCCATCCATCCATCCATCCATCCATCCATGCATCTATCTATCCATCTATCCATCCATCTATCCATCTATCCATCCACCCATCCACCTATGCATCCATGCATCCATCTATCCATCCATCCATCCACTTTAGAGCCTGATCCCAGCCTTTCTCCCTCTTCTCTTCCCAATCTTACCCTCATGCCCCTCCTCCCTTCTTCTTCCCAGAGAAGGAGAGACTTTCAAGGAGTACCAATTCACCCTGGCATCTCAAGTCGCTTAGCAATGCTGTTCTGGTCATATGCCTGTCTTCCTGGCCCTGCAGGAGCCATACTGTTGCTTGTGGGCACCTCAGTGGTTGCTACACTCACCCCTATACTACCTCTACCTACCAGGATGAGACCTTGTCATTGATGTGAATGCTGTTCTCTCTGGAGGACAGAATTCTGAACACACTTCAGTGTGGTAGGAGATATAGCAGGGCTTCTAATTCACCCTGCCTTCAGAGGCATCTGGGGACTAGCTGTTCTCTATTTCCACTCAAAACAAAACAAGGGAAAATGGGCTTAAATTGCAGCAAGGGAGATTTAGGTCAGATAGAAGAAAAGCCTGCAGGAGCCACTGGAACGGGTCTTTGGGAGCTGATGGAATTTCCTTCCCTGGAGATCTCTGGGCAGAGAGGCTTTAGTGTCAGAGACAATCCATCCCCAGGGCTTGCTGTAGACGGAAGAGGAGGGAGACTAGTAAAGCCTGGTAAAGTTCGCCTCTGAGCAGGCTTCTCCAGGAATGCCACTTAGCAGCCCAGAGAACCCCCTGATGAGAACAGAAGATGCGCTGCCATCGAACATCTGTCCTTGGGGCTGTCAGGATATCCTCTCTGCTGTATCCCACAGAAATGTCATGCTCTCTGCCTTATGACAAAACCCTGTTTCTCTCATTCCTACTACTGGGGCTGAGCATGGTTCTTTCCCAGGCCTGTGATATAGTTCCCTTCCCTGTCCACCTATCCACAAGCCAAAGCTCACAAGGTCCTGTCCTAGTGGGCCAGAGTGACAGTTCCTGAGCCTCCACAGGACCAGGCAAGCTAGAGAAGGAGAGGAAGTAGTAGACAGCCTGGGGCAAGCCCCTGAGCACACATTTTTTGGAGATGCACTCTCTTTTCTGTATGGCAAGAAACAGGTAGATGGTTTCACATTCACCACCAGAATCCCAGGCTATTCCAAAGGAGGCCTGGAGGCAGGTTTGTGGCTGCTTGTAGCCCATGTGTGGAATTTTTTTATATGTGATTTTACGTAGGTGACACTCTCTGCTCCATTTCCTCTCCTACACTTGTTCTCACTCCTATTTTGATTTATGATGTCTCAATGGGTCCCTCTGTGTCCCACGAATTCTTTTCTAGAACTAAGCAAAGATGGGGGGAGGCGTCGGCGTTTTGTGCTCTTCCCTGGCTGGGGGCTGGGTCTAGCCTTTTCAGGACCCAGGAATGAAGGCAGCAGCTTCCTTTCTAGGACACTCACGGTGGAAAATTACAGGCAATTTGAATTGGTCATGGAGAGGCAGACAATGTCCAGGGAACAACTTACTCTCATCCTGAAAGCAAGGGGCTCAGCCCCAAGCAGGGGATATGCCACTGTGGTAGCCTGACCATTCATTAAGTCAGGGCCAGTGCCTCCCGACAGGCAACACACTTCAAAGGTGGAAGTGAGAGGGTGGGGGTGGCAGTGGGGACTCCAGCTGTCTTAAGCTCTTCTAGAAAGAAGCAAGAGACCCACTTACCTGCCCCCATACCCTAATTTGTCTGACCAACCTGCTGGCTGCAGGAAGAGAGGTTAAAAGGCCAGGAGGAGCCTCGCCTGGGGCTGGTTAATGTGGTTACTGAGAAATGAGCAAGTCTGAAAACCACCGTGGCCACCTTCACCACAGAGCCCGGCCACAGAGGTCGGTGCGGCATTCCAGAGGTGTGACAACTGCATGACCACCACCCCGCCCTGTTCTTCGGAGCAAGCAGCTCAAACTCCAGTTGCTTGAGAAGCCTGATAAGAATGTCTCATGAGTCCAGGCCTTGGTGTGACCCTGTCTGTTGCAGCACCATCTGGAGAAGGAAGAATGGGCTCTCTTAGCAGTGAGGTTGGAACCCTGAGGCCCTCTGGTGGGTCTCTGAGGGGGCCCTGCAGATAGAGGGTGGAGCCAACTCTGTGGATAGGAAGGTGGATCAGGCAGGAGAGGGCACTTTCCATAGAGCTAACCTGGTCCTAATCACCAACGTACAGCCAGAACTAAGGTACACAGTACGGAGACTTGTGGCTCTGAGCACATCCAGAGCCTACAGCTTCTACCCTAGTGGGCAAAAACCAACAAGCCTGTTAGAAGATGGACATTTGGGATTAGTGCCCTGAAGAAATCCCCTCCTGCCGCCTCCCTGGTCCCCATGGTTTGGTCTCCAAATGCTACTAAGATGCTGAACTACATACTTATGCAACCAGTCAGGTTAGTCTATGCAGGTACCTCTAGAGTCCAGCCAAGCCGGGGGGCTAGAGCAGGACATGGGCCTCCCATGCTCCCTGTTGCACTGGGGAGTCATGGGTCACACAGAGACTAGGGTTAGGCAAGTGATGACAGAGTGAGACTCACAGGTCTATCGTGACAGCTCTCATGTCATAGGAACCTGGATTCCAGGCCCAAGGTTCTGATAAAATGACTGTGGCAAGTGACTTGGCAACTCACCCCAGCGCAAAGTTATTCCTCTGTAATAAGCACAGCAGTACTGACACGTACAGGGTACCTGCGTGTGTGTGGGTGACTGTGGTGTGGCGTGGGGCACAGGGGCAAATACAGCATCTTGCATGTAGCCCTTCTTCACCATAGACACTGTGTTTTGCCTGAGCTCAGGGGCAGGTAACGCCTTGGGGTGGGTAGCAGAGGGTGATTTCAGAGTGGAGGCCAGGCCCGAACAGGACTCTTAGGGAGAGGCAAATGACATTGGAGGTGAGCCGGCAACTGCCCTTCAGGAGGGAACTTCCTCAAGGCCACACCCTCACCCTTGCCAAGCCTCATTTAAATGGATTATTGTTTATTGGCAGCTTATTCCATCTCTGGGGTTATGAATTATTTACCAGATAATGACTTCATAATTGTTAATGAGAGATGCCCCAAGGACATGCTGACATATCTTCTAAAGCCACAGTGCTAATTGTGGTGGAGTCCCAGAAGCTCTCATGGGGGGTGTAACCGGTGTCACCCCTGGGGACAGAGCCAGCTGACAGGCCCTTGGGTTTCCACAGTGAACCCACAATCCCCCATGATACAAGTAGCGACTAGGGGCCCCAATCAGTGCGGAGGGATGTGCTTCCATGGTGGCTGTCTGGGATCCTCCTGTATGGAGGTCACCAGCGGACAGATGTATTCCGCAAGCCATGGCAGTGGGACGACTGACCAGTCGAGGCCCGTGGATAGGACACCTTGTTTGAAGGTGCATTTGGTTGTGAAGAGAACAGGAGTTAGGTTCCCATGCTCTGCTGAAGCCCTTGGACCGACAGCAAATCCTTACATGGTGCCACACTTCAGGCACTGTTCCAGACAACACTCTATAACATTAAGTATGCATTTTCAGAACCCTTATTTGCGGCTGAAGTAGCTGAGGGCTGGGGTTATAAACTGCACCACAAAGCGGGGCAGGGCTGGTATTTGAACCCAGGCAGCCTGATCCTTGCAACTATGCTCTGAACCTCTGCAGCTCACTGGCAAAGTGTCTAGAAGGAAAGAAAGAATGGATGACTGCGTGAGGATAGAACAAACATTTCTAAGTGTGGCTTGGAAGTGAGATCGTATATTGAGGGCCTGGGTTACGGCAAAGTTTGCGGAGATCTTCCTGACTCCTAAACTGTGAATCATATTTCCAAGTCTTCTTCATGACACACCTTGGGGAGTGTCCCAGAGATGGTGTTCTAGCCTCTGCCCTCATGAGGGTTCTGGGATGGGATTGGGATCAGGGTTCAGTACTAGCGGGCATGTCTGTAGTCAGTCAGCAGGCCCTGAAGTATGATCTCTGGCTTGGCTCTGTGGGGCCACCCTTGCATGCCTAGAGCAGGCCAGCAACTGGGTGAGTCGCCGGATACATAGGAAACAGTGGGAAGCCCTTAGCAGCACTGAGAGAAGCCTGTGGCCGAAGGAGTGCTGGGTGATGGCCCAGCGTCAGGACTTCACTAGAAGCACTATGCTAGAAAAGATGAGACATTAAGGTTGAAGAGGACAAAGTGCTCCAAGGAGTACATTAGCCCAGGAATCAGGATGGGAGCAAAGTCATCAGAGGCTGGCTGGCACGAAGCAGTTTTCTCTCATTGGATCCAAATGCGTCAGCAGCTGCACCTACGCGCGTGCCTATGCAAGATGGCAGAGCACTCCAAATGCATGTTAGAAAGCCTCAGAACTGGTGTTAAATAAATAATCACACTATTTATTCTGGGATGGAGAGGCAGGGTACCACTCTATGTGCTAATGGGAGGGCGGGGCTCCAGCGCCTGCCTGGGCTGCCTCATGCACGCACATCCCTGAGCACTGAGCTCCAGAAGAGGCCTTCTGAAGACTCTCTCTGAATTCTGATTTTATTTCCATGGTCAGCATCTGCCTGGGTGCCCAGGGAAGGGGCGGGGGTGGGTTAATTGCTACCTCTGTGCTGTTACTAGTTTACTTTGTAAAAGCAGAGATATGCTTTTAATGATTTTTTTTTTTTTTTTTTTTGCTGCTACCTTACAATCCAGATGCTTTTATCTAAATGAGTTGCTACAAATCAAAGGAAGGGCCCACGAGGGTTGCTAGGCTGCTTCGGTCTTACATGGGTGGGAAGGCAAGCTTCGGCTCTCTGAATGAGGCTTAAATATCTCCACCCTCTCCCATCCAGCTTGCTTATAAGTTAGAGGCAAAATACTGATTGGCAGCTGTAACAGACGAGCTTCGGAGTGGCCTAGATCGGAGGCTCCAGAAGCAAGCAGCATGGTCTCCAGGCTGCCATGGAACTTCTGTTTCTAATGTGAGCTCTGGGCTGGGAATTCTTTTTATAAGGTGACTGCAGTGTTGCCAGTGCTTCTCGTGGTACCCGGTGTTATAGAAGCTGCTTCAGAAATACTTGCAAAGCGGGCTCCCCCACAGCACTTTGGGTAAATTCTTGCTGCATCCTTCACATGTTCTCACAGTGTGTTTGGTTGCTGGTCTCCCTGCAGGAAATCTCATTAAGAACAGAGCACTGGCCGGAGCTATCTGGATAGCAGATGCGGGATAATGCATGGTGTGGCTGCCAATAAGCGCTTCTAGGAATGAAGGAGTGAGTGCTGTGGCAACCTTTTGCTTCACGGTGTGCTGAGTATGCATCCTGCAGTCCCCACTGCTTCTGGCACTGTCTGTTCCAGGCAGAGGTCACGGTGGAGGGAGGGGAGAGAAAGTCAGGATGATAAGATAAAAGTTTAAAGGAATAGTTTATTTGTTTTAATGAGACAGCATCTCAATATGCAGCCCAGGCTGACTTCCAACTCAAGATCCACTTCTCTCTGCATCCTTAGTACTGGACTTATAGGCATATGCCAACAAAATGGATTAAAAATACTTTTGAGCAGTTTTTAATTGTGGGCAAGTCAGATCATCTATAATGGATGAAGATACACAAGTTTAAAAGCATGGTCACTCAAAAATGCACAGATGGTCCTTTACCAGTGCAACGCTGGCAAGATCACCAATAGCCTACTCTTTTTCTTTTTTCCAATTTTTGAAATTAAAAAAAGCGTTCTATCCTAGGCATATCATAGAATCCAGGCTGGGGTTAACCTCTATGCTTCAGTCCCAGCTGTCTTCACAAAGGGGACAAATTCCCAACTGTTCCCAGAAGTCCTGGCCACCAATGAGGGTGCCCACCAGCTAAGGAAGGCCACTTAAAAAGTCAAACTTTGACACAAAATCAAACTCTGAGGTTTTCAGAGGAGCTATTTCCAGCCAAGGTGACAAACAAGGTTTTTGAAGATAGGCAGAATGAGGATGTGGCCCTTCTGCCCTCCTGTTACTAGCTAAGTGGAATTCCTATGCACATATAAGCTCTGCACTCCCTGGTTCCTTCCAGGGTATCTCCTGCCTTCTGAGAGCCCAGGTATTTGGTGACAGTTTAAACTGGGAACAGCAATTCAAGCTAGATACTATCTAGTGAGAACAATTCAATTAGAATTCCTGGTGGACAGACCCAGTCCTCTAGATTGGTAAAGCTGTGTGGGCCATGGCCCTGTGTCCTGAGGCTGGGCACTGCTAGCCAGGTAGCATTACTGACCCCTCCCCTCAGTGTTCCTGTACAGTCATTCCCTGGTATTCTCTCAAAGTCCCTCATGCTCTCCCCTCATCTTTCCTCAGTCTCCTGACAGGTGAGTTCAGAGATAGTCTCATTCCATAGATAGATAGATGCTCTCACAGTTACTGGTACATTGGACATCAAACTGGTGGGATGTCTCCAGTTCCAGGGTCCTCTCCATCACACGATGTGTGAGGATATGCAGTGTCTAGAAGAGCATGGCCTTCCATACTTATGTGCCAACCCAGTCCTATGATGGGACTGTGGAGAAAAGGCCCTGTACTCCAGAAGCTACTATCAGAGAAGGAAGAGGAGACCCTAAGATAGAGGATACAGACACAGTCAGGGAATGTAGAGTGGCAAGGAACCTCCTGTGAAAGCCATAGGAAACAGCAACAGAGGGACTTTATTTTAGACAAGGTTTAATTCAAGAAGGACATTGAATGGTAACTGATAGAGACAGAGGACCCAGCTAAGTGCCCGGTCCAGGGCACAGGTGAGGAAGAAGGAACAGAGGAAGCTAGAGAGATAGAAAACTGGGAGAAAGCCTTAGGAGTTCTCAGCCTGTGGGTCTCGACCTCTCTGGGGGTCCCATATCAGATTTCCTGCATACCGAGGCTTACAGTACACTTCATAACAGTAGCAAAATTACAGCTATGAAGTAGCAACGAAAATAATTTTATGGTTGGGGTTCACCCCAACATGAGGAACTGTATTAAAGGGTCACAGCATTAGGAAGGCTGAGAACCACTGCCTTAGGCGATGGGAGGAAAAGGAGCCAGAGATCTGCAGTTCATACAGCAATGAAGGGCAAGGCTGTATGACTCTATGATAGGAGGGAACCCACTGAGGCTTGGGAAAACTTTTGATGGAAAGGCACAGAGGGTTCTAGAAAGTGGCTGTACAAGAACATACCAGCCAGGGTGAAGGTCCAGGTAATGCCATGATGAGGGACTGTGTCCAGATGGTGGCCATGGGTACATTGCTTTATTCAAGGGCTCAGATGTCCAGTGGAGGAGGTGGCTATCCCCAGGGTAGGTCGAGGAAGGCAGCAAGAACACAACGGAACACATATGGTGGCCAGAGCAGCACTGAGATGTCTCCATTGCCCATCCTTGATGTAGGGGCCACAGAGGTCTAACAGAGATGGACAAGGAACCAGCACAGGAGAGGAGGAACTGGGTACCTCAGGGAAATGAGGCTCCCCGGAGTAGGGAGATGAGGCTGGCAGTGGACAGAGTGTGGTGGAAGGGTGAAAGCACCATCACTTTAGGGAAAGTGAAGCTGTAGTGAGTGCAGACACCCAGAGCCTGCGCATGAACAGCTCCCATTTACTCACGTGTTAGGATCTTGAAGGTATAGGGCATACAGGGATTTTGTTTGCTGAGTGGGGAGAATCCTTGGAAGGACTGCATGAGATGTTTCCACAGACCTCGTGACAGAGGCAAGGGGTACAGCACAGGACTGTTCTCAAGGTTGAAAGAGATTGGCACTGGCCTTCTACCTGCTTGAGGGCTCAGAGGTCTGTTCCTACCACTCTTAGTCCAGTCTTCAGTTCTGCACAGCCTGGAGTCTCCAGCTCATGGCAGCACAGATGTCAGATTTCTCTCACAGAGCTTCTGGGACCCTTCTTACTTGGGTGATTTCCATCCAACTTCAGCGGGCAGGCAACAGCTCTCCAAACAGTGTTACTGAATTGGCCTGCTTTGTAACAGGACCCAGGAAACTGGTCCAGGAATGCTTCTCCTGGTCAATAGGGACCATAGTGGGCTTCAGCATCTTCTCCTATCCTCTGGAGGTGTTAGTGGGCATCCCCACCAGGAATAAAGAACACATCCAGTACCAGGATGTAGCCATATATGATGGGTACTCACAGAAACAGACCTGACTGGGTGCAGAGTCGGTGTTGGTGGATGTGGACAGCCATGATTCAGAGTTGCATTAGACACAGTTCCCACCCTTCAGGAATGGAACAATGGAAGGTCCGACAAATATCCAGTACAGGGACAACAGTCTGGGGGCATGCAGACACTAAAGCCTTCAAGAAAGTACTCTATCTGGCATGCCCAGTGAGAACTGTCAGATAAACCTCCTCCTGAATCTATATGCATGTCTGCCCAAAGTTGGGACAAATCCCAGTCCCATGCCAAACCTGCAGTGGCAACAGGGAATAAGAAGAACGAAATTAGGGTTATCATTTAAGGAACCAAAGTCGCTACTCCAGGGCCTCATTTCCTGGCACACAAGCAGTGCAGAAAAACACAACGAAAGCTGATTTGAAGTGAAGCACACCTACGAATTTCTTCTTTCCCCTCTGTTTGCTGGGAAGGAGATGGTTCCCAAACCCCATGCTTCACTGACTCAACAGCCACAGAAGCTAAACATCCCTCAAGGCCTAGGACAATGGAACAGTCCATTCACCCCAATCCCCAAGTCAGAGATAGTATTAGGTTCATGGCAACAGTCCACCAGCTCTCTGGGTAAGGAGCCCATCAGTCCTTCTCCATGCTATGCCTTCTATATTATGAGGAGGTAGCTGCTGGAGGCATAGTTGGATGGTGGGCACCTTCATGGTGGCATCTGATCCAGGCCCAGCCTGTAGCTTCTTCTAACTTCCTGGTTATAAGCTCTGCTACCTATAACCTGGGATCCTAGAAGCACAGGTTCTTCTCTGTCTCTTGAAGAATCTTAGAATACTATATTATCTTTAATTGCGCTGTGATTGAGTACCAAGACTCGGCTCTTGGACCAACAGAGAATTCTGACATAGAAGGGACCCTTGCTGTCCTAATGCTCTAAGCTAAGTTCAGAGCATCTGCTGGTCCCAGGCAGATGCTGTGAGGCTCCTGCTCGGAGGTGCTGAAGGATACGAGGCTAGGTCCGCTGAGCCTGCGCTGTCCTGAAACTCTGTACTCCCACCCCATCCTCAGCCTACTTCACTGCATGCTAAGGTCTTCCCCTGAGTGGCAGTAAATGTCTGAGCGTTGGCAAGTTCAGCTGCAGGCTCCATCTCTGCTGCGGGCACGGGCCTGGCTTGCTGGCAGGTGACAGAACAATGCTGTAGCTGCTTTTCATAAGATTTATGCTCTCACCAGGTAGGTCACAACTTCCTCCGGCCCCTGCCTGCCAATCCCCACCCTGCTCTCTCCTGGATTGACAGCCCTCAACCTAAATGTTAGGCCAGATCTCTCTAAATTTAACATCAGGAAATAAAGGGCTGTGCGAAGCACATTCTCTGAAATGTATTTTGTGGTATTGCCACAGTAGACGATTCAAAATATCCTGGTAGTCCACCTCTAGGGTATTCATAGGCTAAGTATATGAAATATATCTATACACACACTCATATACAGGTATATGTAGTCCTAAAATAGAAAGCTTTGACAAATGATGACAGAGAGTTTTAATCATTGAGACCAAAGGCTGCCTTAACACACTGTTGGGTCAAAACAGCATTTGCCAAGTAGTAGTGGGTACAGTGTGATCACATGTATGTATGTATGCAGACCTATGTGCACATTTTATCTATGTAAGTGAGAAAAAAAGAGACACCAAAATGTTTATCTCTGTAGAATATAATTATGTCATTTACACAATGATATAACAACATATATATGTATATAAACACACACACACACACACACACATATGGATGTTATAGGTTGAATCCAGGGCCTTGTGTATGCTAAGAACTCCTCTGAGCGATTCCCTAAGTTCTTAAAAAAATTATCTTTTAAAACCTATTTTTATGATACTTAATAATACATTTTAATAACCAAAAAGCTGAATTATAAGATTTGAACTTTTTAAACTACAAAAACAAAACAAAACAAAACAAAACAAAAAAACCCCAACAGTTTTGAACTTCAAGGTTATTTGGCTGCTGGTCATGTCCAGATCTAATGCCCCACAGACACTTGAGATCTGATCAGGGCCAACATGGCTCAAGGAGCCCTGGGCACCTGTGTTTCACACACCTACGGCAAAACTCTCATCAACCATTAAGTAAGGGATCAGTTCCATCTCCCTCTTCCCCAGCCCCTCAGAATGAGCGAAGACGCCCAGGTAGGATGTCTCCCTCACTCCAGGTTTATTAAGCAGAGACCTACCTTCCGCCGTCCGTCTCTGGTGAGCTCAGGATTTGTCCCCAGGATGCAAAAACTTCGATGACCACCAGCACTTAGCAAAGCATGGGCATAACGGGGAAGCCAGACAGTCTGGAGAGAGAGAGAGGGGGAAAGAATGGGGTTGGGGTGGGGAACAACCATCAATTTTGTAAACTATCTATTCTGGAGTTCCAGTATCTTCACGGATTCTTGTCTCCCCCTCAGGTTGTTCCCTGATGCTGACCCTCCTCCTATGGACTCTCTCAAACAAGGGTACCAAACCCTACCACAGCACACCCAGATGAAAGGGTACAGTAAACAGTACCTCATCATCTTCTCCATCTTCCAAACAGGCTAGCTCTAATCCCTATCACTGAGCCATTAGCATGGAATAAGAGCAAGAATGATGGCATTGTTTCCCACCTAATCCACACAAGGCAGTTCAAGATTCTTTAATCTAGCGCTGAAAAGGCCATAAACTCCAGAATTACAATAACAAATCATTACTTCTTTTAGACAATGGGGAAGAAGACCTTGAGGAGGCAAAGAATGGAATCCTCCTTGGAGAGAAATGTTTTGAATATAGATTTAATACCTACTAGAAAGGGGCTATCTATTATGGGAAGGTGGGGTGATTCCTTGTTCACTCTTTCAAACGTAATATATGAGAAAGCCATCGCCATGATGGGAAATGGCATTCTCCCTGCAAAAGAGCGGGACTGTCATTACCTGGGAATCAATATATTTTTTTAATGGAATATATCATTAGCAATTGATTTTCCTTTTTCCTCTTAGCACTCCAGGGTCCCGGCTAGCAGGAAAAAGCTTTAATGTGGTACGAAGGATTTGGGCAGGTAAATAAGTTATTGTAAACGAATCCCAACTCATGGCCAGCCTGAGCTTTTTCAGCTGCCTCTGACAGGGACACCCGTGAGCCATATCAAATAGCCATTGGAAAGCTGAAGGTGGCAGAAATATTACTTTTCCCAAGGACAGAGTGTTCCATTTATGATTAAGAAATAACCTCTGTGGGGAGGCAAAGGGAGCCAAGGTCACCATTTAATTCTGACACCGAGCCAAAGTCGTGAATACATTTCCTCTGCCAAGCCAGTGTGATGCATGCAGAGGCTTCGATCACTCCAGCCACAAGGTATTGGCAGCAATGGTGATCAGCAGATCAATGAATTTCTGGGAAAGATCCTCAGTAGATAGCTTTTGGTGAAGAGGGAAGGCTAGAAGATAGTGGTCACACTGATTTTAGGTTTGCAAGAACCTCACTTATTCATCCATCCATTCATTCATTCATTCAATTTTTTCATTAATTCAATAACTAGTATGCCTACAGCGTATCAGGCCATGTTCTAAAGAATGGAAATGCATGAATGAACAAAACAAAACAAATATCACTACCCTCGTGGAGTCCACAGTTTGGAGGGTAGAAACAAACAAGAAACAATGAATATAAAAAGTGGACATTACGTTAGAAGAAGGCGAGTACTGTTTGTAGGGACAGGGTAGGACAGGTTGGGAGGGTGCTATCTGAGGACCGCTGCACAGTTTCAACAGTGTGCGGTCAGGATCGTAGGGGGTGACAGTGATGCGTGTTTTGGAAGGGAGTGGGAAATGGGTCACACGGGAGTCTAGGACGGAGGGAGGAGGCACTGCAAAGGACTGGGGGACATCATTCCGAGATCAAGGAGAAAGCCTCTGTGGCTGGACACTGCAGAAGATGGCTGCTGGGTATTCTGATTGTGGAGGGTCTTGTAGGCCACTGTAAAGGGTGTTAATCAAAAGCATGAGGGTCCTGGCAACCAGACATCTGAGAAAAATCTCTCAGAAATCCAAATCTTCTCCTCAACCCAGGCAGTTCACATCTTTCCCGCCAGACAATCCCCATGTTCAGGGTTGTACCCGAATGAATACAGCACAGGGCAGACAGGAGGCCAGAAGGCGCAGCGGTGGGGAGGCGCACAGAACAGTCTATGAGTTACTCTTGTAACAAGGGGCTTGTGTTCCTACTCTTACTGTGATAGACACCACTTGTAGAGGAGATCCCTGTGAGAGTTCCACACGGCATAGGCCGCACGCAAAGCCACGTTCTTTTCCTCATATGAAGTGACTCATTTGCTAGTGTGCTGGAGCCATCCCATTCACCCATCCCGCTTCCTTATTCTGCTACCTGCTCTGTGTCCTTTGAGGCACACCTGAGGTCTGTGGGGTCTCACTGTGGTGCCGGCATTGTGACCACGGTGCACAATGGGTCACAGCTCATCATCTTTCCTTTTCAGACGGTCTACAAATTACACTCACTCACCCATCCTCTGACTTCTGGTTAGGTTCAACCTACATGGGCATCAGTAGTAGACCAGGTATGGGTTAGCCTTGACCCTGTTGTGTCTTCAAGTGCTGGCTGTGTTCCTCAGATGAAGGTGATAGCGCTCCCTGAGAGAGACGGCATCCCTCCCCACCACTAGTTTTTTGTTATAGCTGCCTCCCCCTGCACCCTGCAGCTTAAAGGCAGTAATTACCTCTATGCTCATTATTAGCGCTGGGATATTGCACTATTGTGGTGTCTTTATACTGCACCTATGCTTCTGTGCTTTGTTCTTTTATTTGACTCTCTCCAAATGATCCATTAGAACCTATTTGTTACTTTTTGGAGAGGATTAAACCCATGACTTTACAATGGGAATTTTTATATAACTACATCATGGTTTCGTGATGCTGGGTAAGTTACTAATTCCTAGGAATCCATTTCTTTTTTGTTTTAATATTAATTACAGTTTATTTACTTTGTATCCCAGCTGTAGTTCCCTCCCTCATTCCCTCCCAATCCCATTCTCCCTCCCTCATCTCCTCCCATACCCCTCCCCCAGTCCAATGATAGGGGAGATCCTCCTTCCCTTCCCTCTGACCCTAGCCTATCAGGTCTCATCAGGGCTGGCTGCATTCTCTTCCTCTGTGGCCTGGTAAGGCTGCTCCCCCATCAGGGGGGTGGGATGATCAAAGAGCCAGCCACTGAGTTCATGTCAGAGACAGTCCCTGTTCCCCTTATTAGGGCACTCACTTGGAGACTGAGCTGCCATGGAAGAACCCATTTCTTATTTCTCAAACTAGAGAGCTTGGTTTGTGAGCCCTTCAACTTCTCATCAACATCACCCCCTTTCGGCAGCGCACATCTCTACAGTGCCACCAGCCATTACATGTCCCCAGCGAGAGCTCCCAGGTCAGGACGCTCCTCCCTTAAAGGGTGTATAAAATGTTCTCAGCTTATATCTAGCCCTAGTCTACGTATTAGTGCTTTATCTAGTCACATTTTTCCTTTCTTGCTGTTTTTTGTCTCATCCAACCTCCATTTCTTGCAGTCAGACATGGGGCTAAAAACAAGTAGTAGCTTAATACTTGAATCTCAGGTCTGTGTCACCAACGCCACCACGGTGCACAATGGGTCACAGCTCATCATCTTTCCTTTTCAGATGGTCTACAAATTACACCCACTCACCCATCCGAATTCTGCTTTAATGAGCTACTTGGCATCGAGAGTGATTTAAAGTCACTAGAAATCCAGTTTCAACGATTGCAGACCTGCTTCTGTGCTTCTGAAGCACAGTGAACAGCAGTGTGGCTCAACAGCCAGAGGGTGCAATGGCGGTGCTCATATCTTGGTGCTAGCCTACAGAATTTATCAAGAGGGAAATCACGGCTGGGACTAGAAATCTAGCCAACTAAACCGGGCTTGTGAGGTCATGGATCACAGAGGAGAACCTACCTCTGCTACCTTACTAAAGGAGCATAATCCCTAACTGCACACTGCAAATATCTATCCTTCGACCTGCGGTAAATATAGCTCTCACCCCTCTTCCAAAAAACTCCTCCTTAGAACGGATGTTAAAATGCGAAGAGCAAGGAAGGGTAGGATGGCCCAGCCCAACTACAACACAATGTCTGAACCTAAGGTTTGGGGAGCTTTACAAACGAGGAGGCAGAAACATTGTAAGGAACAGGAATCTGTCTGTTGTGAGCTTGTGTCTCCTAGAAATAATGGGGAATCTTCACTCAGGGTACCTCAACAACACGGCTGCTTGAGCGAGACCTCAACAAAGACAACACCATCAGGCATGCTAACATGGAAGGGGGAAATCGCTCAGGGCCCCACTCACAGGCAAAGAGTTACAGGCAACTGAGGAGTGCTGAGAGAAGCAGTAGTATTTTCCCAGGGACAAGCCAGCCCCCTGTTTGGTCTTCCAATGCCATATTGTCAGCCCTGAAATCATATAATCATTTAGCATTACGTGTAAGTAATGTGTGTGTGTATGTGTGTGTATTTAAAGAAAAGGCATTCTTGATATTTGAGAGGGAGTGGAGGGAGGAAAGGAAAGGAGGAAAATGATGTGATTAGATTTTAATTAAAAAAATAAAAATTTGGCTCTTTGGTCTCCCCACCCCCGAAGGGAGGAGCAGTCCTGTTAGGCCACAGAGGAGGGCTTTGCAGCCAGTCCTGAAGATACCTGATAAAACAGGATCAGATGAATGGGGAGGAGGTCCCCCCTATCAGTGGACTTGGAAAGGGGCACGGTGGAGATGAGGGAGTGAGGGAGGGACTGGGAGGGAATGAGGGATCGGGACACGGCTGGGATACAGAGTTAATAAAATGTAACTGATAAAAAAAATTAAAAAAAAATAAAAATTTAATAAAAAGGGGTTATTCAGCCCCTTTCTAGTAATAATTCTTTGTGTTGTTTTGAGGCAGGGTCTCTCTATGCACAGTTGTCTTGAGGCTTGCTATGTGGATAGACTCTGCTAGTCTTGAACTCACAGAGACCCTCCTGTCCCTGCTTCCTGAGAGCTGGGTTTAAAGGAGTGCACCACCACATCTGGCTCCGCTGTCGAACCTTCCGTTTCCGAAGCTCATGACCTGGGACAGCATCTCAGGATGGAACCCAAGAGGTCACAGGGACATGATCAAGCCAAACTGATCCCTTCTCTTCCATTAACTGAATTACCAAAGGACAACCCATGATCTTAAGAAAAATAATATTAAAAACAAAAGAACAGAGATTTTTTTTTTTAAATCACACTAGGTAACGCCGCTGCATGTAAATGGGATCTACAACCTTCACCCCCACCCCCACCCCCAGGCACTCACCAGAGGAGACAGACTTTGACAAGACAAAGACCATTATGAAAACAAGAACCCGGAATGGGCTGTTTGGGTTAAATGCTGAAGAGATTTCAAAATCTAACTCAGAGAGCCATTTCAACTCAAAATCTGTTGGTACAGATGATTCCTGACACGAACCAAACTGATAGCCGAGAGAATTATAAACAAAGGCCCTAGGAGTTTTTATGTCTCTATAAAAGACACCAATTTTTTGGAGAGAAACTGCCCGCAGAGAAGAGAAACCAATTAGGGAGTCTCCAGTTTGATACAGGATCAGAAAGCAGCTATGCCTGACTCTTGACCATACAACCCAATTTCTAGCACTCGGCAGTCCAGCACCCCTTGGCTGGCTAGGGAACAGAGATTCCTTCTTTTTTCTTGGAAAGCAAAGGAAAGGAGCTGGAGGCCCTATGCTGAAAGGAGAACACTAGCCTCCAGCCCACCTCCTGTCAGCCCGGATGCAAGGCTCCCCAGCAGCCTTGGCATCAGGCTCAGACATCCACTCCAAACACATCCCGTAGAGGGAACACTCATTCATACTTGCTTTAGTTCAAGAAGACAGAAAAACAGGCCATCCATTAATAATATCAACCATGGGCTCACCAAAGCCTGCAGGCATCTTGCCAATACAAAAATAAGCATCAGGTTTATCCATTAGGTTCACAACAGTTCACTGGGCCGAGGGTGTCCGGAAGGCTCTGCTTTTAAAATGGAGAGTGAGGATGCAAAGACAGAGCAGGTTCTGAAAGTTCACCCAGCATCATGCAGGGTTTTCCCATTTCCATTAAGGTCCAGAGCTGGCCACTGATGAGATCCATTACTTGTTTTCAACTGCTAGGGAGGCCCTGCCTGGCAAGCTTTATTGTGGACGTAGATTCCTCAAAGCAAGTTGGTGTCTGCCGAGGCCATACTGCCTGCTTAGAGAAATAACATTTCCACAGTGCTCGAGGTTTGCCAAATCTAGCTCAATGCACATTCTCTCCTTTCCCTTTGCTAACAAGGTGGTGAACTGATTACTTTTATTATCTCTCATTTTAAAAACGAGGGAACAAGGGAGACCGAACTGGAACAATAGATGTTTATTTGTGCTGGAGGAGGAGGAACTTGCCAATAAGGACATTAGAGTTGTCCCGGGTTTGCTGTACCGTCACCACCCTGAAGTGGTCAGTGAATCTACACCGCACCACACAGCCCCCAGACAGCCTGGTTGGGTCAGGTGACCTTGCCCTGCGCTAAAGTTCCCCTCCTCCAGCTGCCACAGGCTTGTCAACAGTGAGCATCTCTCTTCAGTTCTTGGCAATCAGTAAGATGATTAACCCAGCATTCCCCACTCAGTCTCTTCATTCTCATTCTCCATCCCACAAGACAAAAGTTGAGTTAAATGACATTTGAATTCTTCCTAATAAGAGGAATTAAGTTCTGAAGAGTAAGATTTTCGTCAGAGAGCTCTGGCACCACAAGCCACTGCTGTGCAAGATTTATCTTTACCCTCCCCCAATGCTAGGGACCAATTTTTATTCCTCATTGGGTCAACTCTCTGTCCTCCTCTCCCTCTATCAAGATGATGATGATGACGTGTATGAACTGACTGTTTTGTAAAAGTGCTATTCCTAGATCCTTATTTTGGGGCCCGACTTCTGCTACGTCCCTATCATGAAAACCCCGATTCCTCTCTCCTTCTCTCCTCTGTGACACACAGAGCATCCTGTTCAGAATGCTAAGCAGACACATTAGCTATCCTTGGCCTATGCTACTGATGCTCAAGTTGGGCCATTTCATCTTGCATCTTACTATG
Organism: Meriones unguiculatus; assembly: GCF_030254825.1. NCBI lineage: Eukaryota > Metazoa > Chordata > Mammalia > Rodentia > Muridae > Meriones > Meriones unguiculatus. Next base: position 111,585,744 of record NC_083349.1, read on the forward strand.
CAGATTGATTTGTGTGCTCCCAAACCCGTCTATGTTGAAACTTTAATTCCCTACACGACTGTATTTGAAGGTAGGGAATTTACTGCAGTATTTACAACCCTAGACATAAGGGAGCCCCAAGCTGACAGAATGTTTGAACTGGTACCTGCACAAAAGATGAAGAGCCATTAATAGGTACCCTGCATCTCCCCATAAAGACACAGAGAGAGGGTTTCAGCTTGAGGCCAGGAGAGCACCATGCTAGAAGCTGCCTAGGAGGACAGCTCTAGGACTTGCCAGCATGCAGAACCACGAAGTCATTTTCAGTGGTGAAGCCGCCATGACTGTGGCATTCCGTGATGTCAGTCTGAGCCAGGTCACACCTGTGCCATGGCAACAGGCTCCCTGAGTAGCCTTGCAGCCGCTACAGAGATTGTGCTAACCCTTGGGGCTGGTCACAGAACTTCCCAGCCTAGAAGTGCCACTCACAGTCCTGGGACCCTGGCGAGTCCAAGCAAGTAAGGCTCTTCCTAGCACCCTGATGGCAGGCTCCCCAGCTCTTCTCTGCAACTCGCCATTCATCGGCCCCCGCCCCCGTTTCCCAGCTTTGCCTGCAAACACTGGAGATGGTTGCCTTATCAGCACTCGTGTCGCCCATGAAGCCTCGCTAACAGGCCAACCTAGCGTTAATGGGCCCATCCCTTAGTCTCCTCATTGTCTTGGGGTAAAACAGAATGTAGAGATAAGATAAAGAAAATGGGGTATTCGTGGCTTGAATCAAGGACCCTAGTATGCTACCCTAAGACTGCCCTAGACTGAAGCATTTCAGGAAATAAAGTTTTCAGATCACACTTAGCTAAACCATCTTCCCCGTTAAACAGCACACCCTTCGGAAATGAACAAAGGTGGGCCCCACTCAGCCATCCCACTCCATGACAGAACACAACCTCCGCCCCTCCCACACCTTCATAGAGACATTTCTGTCAGTGGGGAGGACCTTTGCACTTCCTGACGTCTCCACAGTGAGGGGACATTGAGAGCACTGATTGGACTTGATACAGTCTGACTTGCTCAGGGTGGCATCAAAGATGTGAGCAGAGGGGTACACCTGGCATATAGTAGATGCTCAGTGAAGCCTATTGAAAGACAGAAAATGCCTCCAAGATGTAACTCATCTTCTACAATTTTCTTTCGAACATCTGGAAGATAGTCACACCATAGTTTTCTGACTGGAATACAAATTAGTTTGTAAAAAAAAAAAAAATGAAAAAAAAAAACCCACCAGACATCGCTTCCAGATTCCGCACTTATAAACAGGCCCACATCCTCCCTTTAAATTGCAATAATTCCTTCCCAGATGTTGCTTCTCCTTCAGACCCATAAATTTAAGCTTTTCATGATGACGCCTCACATTTGCTTGGCACCGTGGGCCGTTTGGAGTGTTTCTGCATCTCCTCTGCCTCATTAGACTGCCTCAAGTGCCCTGGGAGGCGGGACAGCGCTGACATCCCTAATCCACGGACAGGCAGGCCGGATGCTGCTCTACCAAGCAGACCAGGGTGGGTGTGGGCTCCCTTTGTTTCTTATGTAGGGAGACACGTGGCACCCCTTTGTCCGGCCCCGTCTAGGTAGACGTGTGGCGATCATGACCACTCCTGTTCCGAGTGGGACGCTGTCTCTTTAAAGCTCTGCCTCAAGTGTGGACAAGTTTCTCCCCTGGATTCCCCCTGACAGCTCCTGGGGCCAGGCTGTAACATTTAATCAAGACTTGCTGAGAGTCTTGGGGAATGAAACCAAACAACAGGCGAGGAGGCAAGGGGGAAGCGGTGGAAGGAAAGCTACCCACAGACAGGCAAGCTGGCCTCTAGCCTATTCTCAGGGGGCAGGGCTCAGCTTAGCTTTGCTGGACAGCTATGCGTCAGCATTAGGTGCACCTTAGCACAAGCCAGGACTCAGCATCAGCCCCGGGGGAACTCACACCCAGACAAGAGCATGATTTAGGTCTGGGCTCAACAGCAGCAGTTTCCTCTTATCTGAGGCCCATCTCTCCCTGGGAACACTTGCCTGGTTATTCAAGGGAGACTGCATTCCTCCCCTCTCAGTAGCTGGTGCACCAGAAAGCCCAGAAGCACATCTGCATATGTCAGGGGGCTGGAGACAGTGTCAGAAACGGTAAAGCTAGGTGACCTTCCAGCCACTTCCAGGCTCTGAAATGGGTCACCCTAGTTTAGCTGTGCCTGGTACTGCTCAGGGTCCCTCAGCACCCCGTCTTCCTAAGCCTTGACCTCTCTGAGCTTGGAAGAGGAGTGTTGGCAGAAAGTAGCCTCACCGGGTACTACCACGGAAGCTTCAGGCTCTGTACACTTCTTCACCCTCAAAGAGATAAAGAGAGGCCCGGGCCCTTCTCTAAGTTTAGGGTCTGGAGCCCGGTTCATAGGTTTCATGGCGTAACTGGAGTTTCACGTCTCAGACGTAGGACATTCGCTTAGTGTGTACTGTGGGGGGAAGAGCTGCCACCTAAGACGGCTGTTCTCAACCTGTGGGTGGCGACCCCTTTCGTGGCGGAATGACCCTCTCACAGGGGTCGCCTAAGACCATTGGAGAACACAGGTATTTACCTTAAGATGCATAACAGTGGCACAATTATGGTTCTGAAGTAACAATGAAAATGATTTTGTGGCTGGGGTCACCCCAGCAGGAAGAAATGTATCGGAGGGCTGCAGCATTCGGAAGGTTGAGAACCACCGCTCTGAGACACCTATGTCTCAGCTCTGCTAGTTACCAGCAGGGTGACTCCATCTGCCCAACCTCCTTTCCCGCTCGCCTCAGTCTCATCCTTCTGAAAGGCTGATGGCGCTAAACATCAAGGTTGTTCTGTGAGCTAATTAATATTCAGTTTGGGCCTCTGGCCCCACCCCGTTCCCAGCAACTGATTCCAGCCAGACCCAGAGTCCAAGCCTTTAAGGCCAGCAGCTAAGAACTCCCCTTTTTAGTCTCAAATGGGTCTGGGAGGCAATTGCTTTCTCAGTCACTAAAGAGCTATTTTCCTTGAATGGATCTGAGTTTGTTCCTATACTCTCAAAGGAAACAAAATTGTGAAAGAAAGTCTATGGAGATTATGAGATTTTTATCCAGATATGATGAATTATCCATTCAAAAAATAAACCACAGACAGGCATGTTTCTCCATACCCAAGCAGAAAGCAGTTATTACCAGGAATTTCTGTAAGTATGCTGTTTTTCTTGGCCAATGTAGAAACTGCCGAGGAAATGAAAATTGAATGAAAAGCTGACTCGGTTTTCCTGATCTCTACCAGCATGTGCAGGTAAGTGGCATGATCTACCAGGGCTTCATGATTCCTCTGAAAACTGTGGGGCTGGGCTGGGGGTGGAGCTCAGTGGCTAGGTGCTTGCTTAGCACACGTCCTGGGTTTGATCCCTAGCACTGTATGTGTGCATATGCATAGGGGGATGGACAAGCGCACATGCTCGCGCGCGCGCGCACACACCACTATGCCTCACTGATCTCACTGGCCTCGTGCGAACTAAAGCAGTGGCTATGGAGTCAGGCCAAGCCCAAGGCAGTGTGTGGGAATACATCCCTCCTCAAGATCACAGGCTGCCATGCAGGCAGGAAAAACAACCGCAAGAGAATGTGCAGGGTAGGCTCAGGTCAATCAACTATCGAGGAGAAAGCTGGAATGAGAACCCGGGCTTCCCAGCTCCTCGGCTCCTGTGCTCTCTTCCACCTGGGGATCATTCACACTTGAACTGTCACCAAAGAGCTAGCAGGAAAGTCCCTCAAAAGGTTAGGTAACACCACAGCCCCCGCAGGAAGCCCTACCCCAGTCCTCCAGGGAGCATTAAATCAAATATTCCTTGCTGCATTACTTTTCAAGCCTGATGTTTCTAAATTCAAAGACATCTATAAATAATACATACTCATTTATATGTACATCTAAGGAATAAAAAAAAAATAACAAAGACACCTGTAGATTCTTACGGATACGAATACTCTTCTCCCAGCACAGTGGAAGCAAATGGCTAATGAGTGAGTTTCTCTTTCCTCCACCTCCACCCCTCCCCGGCAAGGAGGGGTCCTCAGTTCTCTGCCTCTTCCCACGGTCACATTTAACCATCTGCTTCTTCTTTTATATGTGGGCCTGTGTATTTTTTTTCTCCTCCTCAGTTTTATATGAAACATTTAGCAACGAAGTAGCAAATAAAAATACTACATATCTTCTAGAATTCATATAAAACTGTACTTGGCTTTAACGCATCTAAAGGTTGATAAAACGAAACACAGAGATGCGTCTGAAAGGCCTATTTATATTTCATTACACATTACACGCATCGTACTCCATTGAGAAAATTTCCAAGTTGTTGCTGCTCTCTCTGTCGTGAGGGAGCATGGCGAAGGTTTACCAACCACACGCAGAGAACACTTCTCCTTTGCAACACTGGACACTCCCTTGCAGTTACCACAATGGACAGAAAACGGCTCAAGCAGTTCGTCAGCACCCCCATTAGTCTTCGGAAGAAAGGAAACATCTCTCGCTCTAAAGAGTGCACTCTTGGCATTACCTAGCGTTCACCTTCCATTTCTGGCCTTCATTCCAAATTGATGACCTGGACAGCGAATCCTCACCTCCGAGTCAAACACTCAAGTCAGCTGGAGGCAGGCCCGGTTGGCGTCTGCCCCTATTTTTTTTTTTTTTTTGACCCACCTCCATCCAATTTGCTGGCCAGACTGACTGTGGTTGGTGGTGGGAACACTCTGGGCTAGAGGGACCAGGAGGGCATTAGGCTGATCCAGTCTGGGCACTGGAGGATCAGAGGGTCCTAAGGCCACTGGAGAATAACTCACAGGGACACATGCCCCAAAACAAGGACTTAGATTCAAACGCTCTCTCTGGGAGTTAGTTCAGGAAGCATCATGAGAGAGGAGGGATGTGAAGAAGGACGGGAGATGGTAATGAGTACATTAGCAACTGGGTTACCATGTAGGCAACGTGGACTTAGTCCTGCAGGGCACCCTCTAAAAGTCTGTGGGGAGCACCTCAGGCCTGTCCACCAAGGCATGAGGAAGCCGGGTTAATTCTTCCGTCTAGTACAAGTGCGGAGTGCTCCACCCCACACCCCTAGCCTGGCCCCAAGGGAGGGCTAATCACTCTTATGCAGAGACAGGCCGGAGGCGGGAGTTGCTAGCAGGTAACCGCCCTCTGAGTTCTAGCAGCAGACTTGGGCTCTCAGCGGTGGCGAGGATGCGCTGGTAGTGACTGGGGCCTTAGTGCCTGCGCTCAGACTATTGTGTGAGGGGGGTGAAAGGCTTGCCGCACAGCAGACCTTCAGTGTGCGCATCCCCTCGGCAGACGCCATGTCAAATGTGTTTATAATGGGATCATCTGGTATCTGTCCGCCGAGCAGCAACCATGTATGAAAAATAACATTGAGGAGCAAATTAAGTGGTCTGTCTGCAAGCAGCCTGTTTAGATGAGGAAGGGCTGCTGTTGACAAATCTATTAAAATTACACATAAATTATCTAAGAGTACATGGATACATGCTCAGACCGGGGGCATTGATCTTGGACACTTTACACACGGCCTGGATTAATTCATCTTGCCTCACTTGAATGGAGTGGTGATGTCTAAGGAGAGAGGTGGGAAAAATAAATTATGCCTGCCACCTTTCAGACCCAAAGAGACATTGTGAGTTTTCATTTCTCAAGATGATGACTTAAAACACAAGATTTCTGGGTACTGCCAAGGTCCTCCTCAAATGGGGCAGGGGGCAACATAAGACTCCAGATGGCTCCAGAAAAAGAGAAAAAAGAGTGGAGAGGTCCCTGCCAGAGCTGGGAAAAGGAGGTGAGGCAAGCGCCTTATTTGAAGAGTTATCTTAGATGCTCCAGAACGACTTCAGGGATGCAGGGTGGAAAGGGAGGAGCCGGTGGGAACGGCTCTAGCTGAGCGCGTCAAAGTGTGGGTGAGAGAGCTAACCCCAGAGGGAGCTTCAGAGAGCAAAGGAGAGTACATCTTCCTGTCGTCTTATCACAGAGGCCAGGAAGTTGGAACATTTTGTTCAGCTTCCATTTGTCCTTGGCTGAGGATCACTGGCAGGGAATGGACTCCTTGGCACTCCATGTCTGCCTCGATGGTCAGCAAAGGGTTCAAGGACTCTGGGGACAGAGTGCAAACACGCTGTGCTGGGCCTTCATAACCTCTGATTACTTGGATGGGATTCAATTTGCTCCTTTCAAAAGTCTAACAAAAACAGACTACCCCCAACCCCCATGTAATCATGGAATAATATTATAATCATTTTGCCTGAAAATTGCATTATTTCCCTGATGGAAGTACCGGCTTTGAACCTCTCAGGGTTTCACCCGCTACATTACTTTTCAAAGTCTGAGGTAGCAGGTTCCAATTATCTGAAAAACATTTAAAACAGTAAATGGCACAATACATGGTGTGATCTAGATGGAGAGAATGCACATTTTTCCAGGACAGGCACCCTGATTAGTGACTGTGATTGTTAAACACATTTCAGGTAATATAGTGATAATGGACATTAATAGCAGCAATAGCGCTGAAGTGCTGAAATATAATCATTTCTGATTATATTACTATTTCCTTTTGTAGAGCACAGTGCATATTTCCAAATGACTCTGAGCTCATTAACTGACACAAAAGCCCAGTGGTGGGTTCACAGAAAGGGGGTCAGAAGGGTCTCACAGTTCCTGGTATTTGGAATGGAGAAAAGATGGACTCGAGTTCTAAGGGGGCCCCAGCCAACCCAGACTAGTCTCTGTCCTTTGGCTTCTTCAGAGATCTAATTCACAGGCAGCAGTGACCAAGGGGCCAATAAGAAATGCACCAGTGTGCCATATAATAAGCTAATGTGCTTTAAGTGAGAATTCTACACATTAACATTTTTGTCTATGTCCATATACATAGCCATCTTTCTCCCATCCCTTATTATCCCACAAAAAAGCATGATGCCTTTTATTTAATAAAGCCAATTATATCAATTAACGAAATGTATAAAAGTATAAAACGGACCCATTAATTAATTTATTCGACACAGCCATAGTAGTTAGTCTTGGGATTACGACCTCCCTATTTTAGTATTGCTATAAACATTTTTCTTATTTCTTTCTTTATTAATTATATTGTACTGGGTTACATAAGGTCATTTTCATGCAAATATATAATTTACTTCATATAAAAACTTTTCTGTGATTTGTTTTATGTTTATTTTATGCGTGTGCGTCTGTACAGGTGTGTGCACATATCTGTGTCAATAGAGACCACAAGAGGGGTGCTGAGTCCCATGGAGCCAGAGTCACAGAAGGTCGAATGCACCCAACTTGGGTTCTGGAATCTGACCTCCAATTCTCTGAAAGAATAGCAGGCATGCTGAGTCATCTCTCCACCCCTATAAACAAACCTGTAAAGATCATTTTTAAAGCTACCCAATCAAGGGTTAGTTGCTGCAAATATCCATCTATAAGACACCCTTCCCCAAAATAAATAACCAACCAAACAACAAACAACCAGTTCTAGGAATTGGGACTTGTGGTTTGGAGTAAAATTTTCAAGGAAGGTCTAACTGATTCTCAGATTCAAACAGTGCAGCCTCTCTGAGGGCAGTGAAGCTGTGGAAAATTGTCAGAGGAACCCAGCAGCTGCCCATTGCTTAAGAAAATACACAGACCCCGCACTCGGGAAGGCAGAGGCAGGCAGATCTCTGTGAGTTTGAGGCCAGCCAGGTCTACAAATCCAGTCCAGGGCAGCCAAGGCTACAAAGAGAAACCCTGTCTGGAAAACAAACAAACAACAACAACAATGATGAAAATACCCAGAAAATACACCTCCAGTGTGTGAAGCTGTGCAGGACAAGCATCACTAATGACTCAAAAACTAAGTAAAAAGGCAGTATTTATAAATCAGCAGTTTATATAGTTTGCAACTTTAAACATATGCAACACAACAAATTACTTAAATAGTAAAATAAACAAACTTTAAAAATTCTATCTACCAAAAAAAAAATCCATTTATTTGCATTACTAAACAAAATTTTTAGACCTTTTCCTTGGGTAAGTGGGGGAGCTGGGCATAATTAATATTCTTAGTCCTACAGGTGGGTGACTGACACTTGGGCCCCGTTGACATTTAATATACAGGTCAAAGCCACCAGGACAGCAGAAATTCTTAGTTTGACAATCCCTTCATTTTGCATATGGGAAAACTGAAACCCAGAGATTCTGTACCCTGTGGTGAACTCATTATGGGAAGGAGATGGAAGAAAGCATTGGCAATCAGGGATCGCTCCTCCCATGGAATCCTCTGTGATCAAGTCCCTGGCCTATGGCTTTTCTTCATCTCCACACAGGCTGTGAACTCACAGGTAGTAAGCCAGACACTATAAGAGCAGGGAACGTTGCTAACCACTGTTGTGCTAGTCTGTTTGAATTATCTTTAGAACATTGTTCCTTTCCCATTACAGAGCAGGTAGCATTTCCTAGGCCCCATCCAAATCCCACTCTTGCTTATACAAAGAATTAAGATGCATTTATTGAACAAGCAAATGTGTTGGTGCTTCTTTCCTACTGGGACGTTTAGCAACAGTTTTCCAGGTGGGACATTCTCACCTGTCAGTCACCTCTGGCCTGATCAGTTCCTTCCATCTGCAAACTTTGGTCTTTCCCAGTTGCTCCTGGGTGGGGAGAGACCAACACACAGTCAGGGGCTCCTGATAGGAAAGGCAGCCGGGAAGTGTGACCTGTACTGGATACAGATTTGGGAGCCAAAGCCTCATTTACATTTCATTAACTATGCAAAGCTACCTTTCTCCCTGGGATGAAGGAGAAGGGGTGCCCTGGATGGTGGGGCAGGCTGTCCTCCTGGAGAAAGCAGAACATGGAGCACTCTGTGCAGGGGTCAGAGGAGGGCACCGGGTCCACACAGAGATCAAAGCGGCAGTGAGTGTGATTCCTCGTGAGCACACTTCCCTGAGGCGCCTCTGCAGCCAGAGTGCCTAAAACCTAACGGCTCGTGAGAACTCCCAATTAGGAGGAACTGAAGTGGCTGCCGAAGGCCATTCCTCTGCAGTCTGGAGGCACAGAGTCTTTGGAACATCCACAGGAGGCTCTGATACACAAGAATCATAAACTGAGGTCCTGTGGATGCTCACAACTGGTCCTGGAGCCAAGATCCAAAGGAGAGGCAGAGGGAACCACAGGCTAGCTCAGGCCTGTTTATTTACTTCATCTTAAAGTCAAGACTTGGCTCCTTCAGTTACTAGCACACAACACAAACACACACACACACACACACACACACACTAAAATAAACAATTATTATTAATGTGTTTTTTAAAATGCTATTCTATTTTTTTTTTTTTTTTTGAGATAGTGTCTCCCTGATTATAGCCTTGGCTATCCTGAACTCAATTTTTTTTTTTTGAGATTAACAACTATATTTTTTAATTTTGTTTACAATTTATTCATTTTATATTCCAACTGTAGCCCCTTCCCTCATTTCTCTCCTTCCCTTTTCTCCCTATCCCCTTCCCCTAGTCCACTGAATGGAGGAGTTCTCCTTCTCTGCCATCTGCCCAAAGCTTATCAAGTCTCATCAGGACTACCCACAGATCCTCTTCCTCTGTGGCCTGGTAAGGCTGCATCGCCAGGGGCAAGTGACCAAAGAGAAGGCAACCGAGTTCATGATAGATAGCCCCTGCTCCCCTTACTCAGGAACCCATGTGGAGACTGAGCTGCCTTTTGGTTACATCTGAGTAGGGGGTCTAGGTCCTCTCCGTGCACGGTCCTTGTTCGGTGCATCAGACTCTGCTGGGGCCTCTGGGCTCAGATTTTTTCAGCTTTTTTGGTCTCCTTGTGGAGCTCCTATGCCCTCTGGGTCCTTCTATTCCCCACTTTTTCCATAAGACTCTCTGTGCTCTGCCCAAAGTTTGGCTGTGAGTCTCAGCATCTGCTTCAATCCCCTGTTGGGTGGAGCCTTTGAGAGGACCCTCTCTAGTAGGCTCCCATCCCGTTTCCTCTCTTCCACCCCTTCTGGTGTCTATCCTATTTGCCGTTCTGAATGAGATTTAAGCCTCCTCTCTAGAGTCCCTTGGTTGCTTAGCTTCCTTAGGTCTGTAGATTTTTGTAGACCAGGCTGGCCTTGAACTCACAGAGATCCACCTGCCTCTGCCTCCCCAAGTGCTTGGATTACAGGCATGCGCCACTGCGCCTGGCTAAAATGGCTCTGGTTCCTCTCGTGTGGATTTCTGCATTGCTTCCTCACGTGAGAGACAAAATCCAAAACATCTAGCATGGTTTCTAGGGTTGCACCCCTACTTTTGCCCTTACCAGCACTCATGTTTCTATTCTGAATTCCTGATCATACTCTGTCACGTCGTCTGTCCATACCCGCCTCCGCCTCCTCCTCTTTGCCATCAGCTCCTCATCCACCACATCTCTATCCACGTTTGAGCGCCTACCTGCCGAGCGCCTGTAGATAACTATGCCCACACAGTTTGTATTCCTGGCCACGGGCACTCCCTACACCAAGCCCCAGAAGGTGTTCATCAGCATTTCTGGCCTTTACCCACTAGGGGCCAGTAGTACTTCCCCCTCTGAGTCAGAGAAATCAAAACATCTTCTGACTTTGCTCAATGTCCCTAAGGGTGAAGCGGAGGAAGAAAGTAAACAAACAACAAACAAACAAATAAATAAAGCTATCTTTGTCAGAGAACCAGTGAAGTAAACTAGAGTGTAGGCCCCATGAACCTACAGGCTATGCCTAACTCATGTCTCTCTCTCTAAGACTTTGTCTCATGTTGGTATAAAGTAAGTGCTCAATAAATGCCTGTACATAGGGAAGAAAGAAACGAAATAAAACTGAGTTTAGTGGCCACAGTAAACAGACTCCTCAAAAGTACGATGGGTGGCTTGGATTAAATAATAAATAGATTAGTGAGATACAGAGTTTACAAAATGAACAATGAGTGTTTTTTAATAAAAAGGTAGCTGTCGGTTTCCCATCATCTTGAAATGAAATTCTAACCCCACGGCCCCTCTCAGTTACTCCTCGACTTGCCCTGTGCAGCTCTTCCAAATCACAGCGAACTTTCTAGCAGTGTCGTCTGGCTCCCTGCCTGCTTCCTTGCCTCCCAGCATTCTCTTGCTGAGGTCCGAGGGGGTCTCCACATCGTTAAGTCAGTGGACGGTTTCCGCTCTTCAGCTTGTGTGCTGTCCCCAAGAAGCCCCACGGCCATTCTTGAGAGTGGGGAGGATAACTGAGGTATCTAATGCCTGGCAACGGCCTGGGCACCAGCTCGGGCACCAGCTCTGCGGAAGCCCTGGCCAGGGAGAGTGGTTCCTGGGTATCCCTAAGGCCTCCATTGTGCTGGCTCTCCCCATCACTTCCTGGTCCTTCAGGAGGTGGCTTCTTTCCCATTATTAAGCAACAGGGATTTTTAGGATGCTTTCTTACTCCCCTTTCCCTTCTAAAACCCTGTTCTCCAGCTCAGGACCTAAACTCTGCTCAGGTTTCAACAACTTCCCTCCAGAGACTGGTGACCGACGAAACGTGTTCTCCCTACCCCACCTCCGAGCGCCACAGCTGTGTGACCCGCTTATGTGACACCTCTATCCTAGTGTGTCAAAGGTGATTCAAGCCATTCATGGCCTCCTCTGATCCAGACAACTCAAAACAGAGAAGCAGAGCTGGGCTCAGTCAGTAAAGGTGGACCCTACAGCAGGAGGACCTGAGTTCTAACCCTCAGCACCCACGTGAAAAAAAAAAAAAGCTGAGTGTGATGATCTGCACCTATGATCCTAGTGCTGCGGAGATAGAGACAGGGAGCGCTCTCACACTCACTGGCCAGATAGTCTAGCTTTATCAGTGAGATCCAGCTTCAGTGAGAGACTGCCTCAAAAAATGAGGTGGAAAGTGAAAAGAAGGCATGTCGGCTTACACACACACACACGCACACACACACATACACACACACACTCACACACACACATAGCACACATGTGCACTCCTGCATACACACACATGAACACATACACATGCATAGACCACACTGTGCATGCACATACACACACAGCACACACATGAACACATGTACATATATATACCACATAGTACATGTGCAGGAGCATACATACATGAACACACTCATGCATATACCACAGAATGCACACACAAGAGCACACACAAGAGCACACACACACACACACACACACACGCACACACGCACACACGCACACACACACACAGCAGAAAAGCAGGTTGAAAATGGCTAACGGTAAAACACTTGCACCCATGTCTGAACGAGGCAGGTGTGGTGGTCACTTGTAAGCCCAGCATCAAAGAGGCAGAAACAGATAACCCCTCAGGCAGGCTGACTTAACTAAACTCGGCGGGATTGGTGAGCCCCAGGCTCAATGAAACACCCTTCATCAAGTAATAAAATGGAGAATGACCTAGAAAAACACCTGAGAGCAACCTGGGCCGCCGTGTGCACCCAGATACACCTGTGAGACACCCTTACAAACATGTGTATATGTGCATTCCTACCACATGAGACACACACATATGCAAAACAAATGAAAAAATAAAGAGGCATGGGCTTCCCCAGCACCTCCTCTCTTCATGGCCAGCACCACTAACCATCTAACGCAAATCCCAAGAGCCAGCCTGCACACTCCCATCTTCCATACGCAGCCATGGTCACCCTCTTACAAGACACCACCCTTTCTTCACCTTCTCTGTCACTTCCTTCTTTGCTACAACCCCTTTACCCCATCCCTCTGACCCTGTCCTACCTTTTCCCCAACCTGCTGTCATGCTGTCACTCCAGAGATTATATTTTTCAAACTGTAATTCAGTCCCACTTATTTTCTGCCTTCAGCTTTTCCCAGAAGGCTGGGACGGAGATGGGAGCTGCAGTGTGACCCCCAGGCTGCCCGTGGAGCGGCCACCACTCCGTCTCACACCTCTCTGAGTTCCTCTGCACTGTTTCCGTTGGCCTTCTCGTGGCTCCCGGGTGCTCTGTCGGCAGGCCACAAAACTTTCCCACACAAGCTGTCTACTCTTTCTCTCCACCTGTCTAATGCTGGTTCCAATTCTAACTAGGGTACCGGACTCCTCTTTAGCCTGAGACGCTGTTAAACTCCTCGGGGGAGCCATGAGAACGTGTTCTTTATCATATCATCGCTTCTGAGCAGTGCGTTCCTTAAGGTAAAGCTCCATGTAGACAATGTCCTCTTTTGTTTATATCAGATCAGTTTCTAGCTCAGAGTTTGGTAAACCATCCTAAGGCCTAGGGTGGTGGCGGTGACACACGCCTTTAATGCCAGAACTGGGGAGGCAGAGGCAGGTGGATCACTGCAGGTTTGAGGCCAGCCTCATCTATAGAGTGAGTTCCAGGACAGCCAAGGCTACACACAGAAACCCTGTCTCAATAAGCCAAAACCAACCTCTCCCCCCCACCCCCCACCCCCCGCAAAGCTACCTTCAGGTATATCTGTACTCTCTAAGGCTGCTTTTAACCTTTGAGAAATGAGTAGCTGTGATTGACATGATATGGTCCTCAAAGCCCAAAACACTGACTTGCAGAAGAAGTCTTCCTACTCTGTTTTAGCCCCGAGCAACAGTGCCTAGCAGGAGGCAGGCTTGTTAAGCGGATGCTTAAAGGAGCAAGCTGGAGATAGGAGCTTCAAGTAGATCTGCAGGTAGCCTGCAGTGTAAGAGATGTCAGCGTGTTCCGTCTCTCAGGTAATGCTGGCCACCTGCACAGTATTGTGGGCGCAGCCACCCCTTTGTTGCTGCAGTGAAATCCCCAACATTCTACAGTCACGTGGCTCCAATGCTTCTGGGCCTGAGTGTGTCGAGGCAGAGTCTATGGTGGGATGCTGGTGGTAGCAAAGCTTATGCAGGCAGAAGGCCACGGGAAGCTGAAGGGATCTCAGGGAGGACTCTCCAGTGACCAGCTTCCTCAGCTAGGCTCCCACCCTAGGTGGTGCCAGCACCAGTTAGGGACCTGGTCTTCAACCAAAGGACCCATGGTGAGCCACTCACATTCAGACCATAGCATTGCCCTCACTCTTCTTCAGAAAGAGGAATCTGGAGGGTTTTTGTTGTTGTTGTTGTTTTAATTTCCCAGCTCACTGGGAGGTGGCTCTTTCGGATCTTCCATTTGACTATGAGGACCTTATTCCTGCTGTTTTGGCTTTGGGGAAACTCTTGTTGGAAGAGGCTGGTGTGGAACCTGGTCCCAATCCTTGGGACAGCCCTAAAGTCACACCCAGCTTGGCGTGGGGGAAGTGATTCTGGGGAAGTCTCAGCTCTGCAGAAGGGGCTCTAAGCGGGAAAGAAACCCAAGGCCTTCACAGAGCCCCTCAAGGTAAAGAGAGACCATAAGGAAGAACAGAAGAAAGAAACAGCAACCCCTGACCACTTGTCTTCAAGGTCCACAGCCCTGCTTCTCACAGTTCCGAAGACCTGGCCATTCCTTGTTCGGAGCCCACGTGAATTCAGCTTCAGTGACCTCATCTGCTGTGGAGGTACCCTGCATCTTGTGCTCTCTCCCTCAGGTCCAACTCTGTCCTCTTCCAGAGACTGTCAGCAGTTCCTTCTGGCACCAGCCCTGGTATAGAGCCAGACACCTAACAGGGGCTTAGGAAGTGCCTCGGGAAGGGTCCTCAATGCACCTGTAACTGCTGCTCTGTCCTGGACATGTGTGATGTCCATGGATGCCCTTTCCCTTTTCTTCCTGCCTGCTTCTGCGGTGGCTTTTGTAGGTGGAGGGATCCTGTGCCTGTCTTCTGCGTTCATTCTAGTTTTCCTCAGAGCTCTTCAGCACTTTTGGAACCAGAAGGAAATCACAAGGAAAGCCTCATCCATAGCCTGCCCTGTGGAGGACTGGCATCTATTGGAGTTACTCCTGAGATGCCATCCTGGGAAACTTTCAAAACTGAGAAGTAACCACCTCTCCTGCATTTGACAGTAGGGGCAGGCAGACTCCAACATCTTAACACTCATAGTTGTCAAAGTGCCTCATAGTGGTGGCAAAGCTGCATGTGGCGGAAGCATTCTGTGTGTCAGGAACGGAAAACGCAACTTGAGCACAAATCGCCAGAAACCTGCCCAACTGGCAGAGGAATGTTTCCGCTCCTCACTCGGGGGTGCTAGACGCGCACCACGCAGCTTTCCTGGAGAGTCTCAGAATTAGTTCTCAGATGTTAAGATCCGCAGAGGAGAGAAAGAGTCCTCTAGAACAAAGGCCAGTTCCCTGCTCCGAGGACTCCTGAAAAACAATGCTTCTACCTGCATCTTCCCATATTATTCACACAGCCCCATGAGCACTCTGTGTGTGGGACCTGGCTGGGTTTCTGTGGAAATGGCTCCTGTTCGGCTTGTGGCTGGCACTGCCCCACTGCACCAAGGGACCTGGCTTTTCATGGGTCTTCCCTGCCTTGGCTTCTTCAGCTACGAAGAAGGGAGGTTGCTGGTCCCTGTTCCTACACAGGAAACGACTACAAAAGGGGCTCCTTTCAGATGGGCACACTGGCTTCAAGCATCTGCTAGAAGTGCCATAACCTGTGCCATAAGCTTCATCCATAGCCTGCTCTTTGGAGGACTGGCATCTATTGGAGTTACTTCTGAGATGCCATCCTGGGAAACTTTTAAAACTGAGAAGTAGCCAGGCTTGGTAGTTTAAACAACAGAAGCTGGCTCTCTCACAGTCGCTGAGTCCAAGCTGAGTGTCAGCAGGTTGCCTTTCTGAGGGAGTGTCCTCTCTACAGCTTGCACGTAGGTACCTTCTCCTTGCGTCTTCACTCGGTCTTGTGCCTGGTGTCCCTCAAGGTCTTCTTTCCATAACGTCACTGGTCAAGTAGATTGGAGTCCTCCCATACGGCTGATTTAACCTTCCTCACCTCTCCAAAGGCTTCGTGTCCAAATACAGTCACAATCTGAGGTACAGGGGATCAGGGATGCCGAGTGTGAGTCTGGGGGAGATGATACACTTTGTAAGCAGTGTTGTGTCAGAAGAGCCAGAGCTTGCTTACCCATGTCATGGCAGCATTAGTGGGCTCAGACACTCAACCTATGCTCTTCATGATACAACAGCAAGCTTCTGCCCATCTGCAGGAAGTTCTTCAGCAGAAAGCTGAACTAAATTCCAAGCTTCAAATATCTTAAATTCATGAATTTTCATATCTATTTTTTTTTCAACTCAGGCCTTCATGAAAACTAGACAAATTAATTTTGACGACAGTACTAATTGTGTTAATGCTAACAGTCACCAGCAACCAATCCAACTGAGCGAAACCACAGCTTTCAAGTTGGTTAAGTTTGAGAAACATTAGGCTCAAAACGAAACTCTGAATTACAATGCATAACATTTGTTAAAAAAAAACAAAACAAAACAATAGGGGCTAGAGAGATGGCTCGGTAGTTAAGAAAGTTTGAAGCTCTTGCACAGCATTGGAATTTATTTCCCAGTAGCCACATTGGGCAGCTCCCACCTGTTAACTCCAGCTCCTGGGAACAGTGGTCCATTGCCATCTTCTGGGCTATAGAAGCACCTGCAGTCATGTCCACACCCACACCCGCACCCACATCCACCCACCCACCCACCTACATTACACACACACACACACACACACACAGAAATAAAAGTAAATTAAACAGTAAACTATATATATTTAACAGAGGTTTTATAAATCAGTCTCAAGAGACCATAGACCAAGCGGTCCAATTTTGGGAGTGAACTCCAGCTTTGCTACTGTTTATGTAAGAGGCTGAAGTCATCCGCTGGCGCGGGAGGAGCCAGGCTTGAGAAGAAGGATCATTCAAGGAGTGGAGGGTAGTCTTTAATTCACTACTCTAAAGGCTACAAACTCACTGCAGAAAGGTTTCATACAAGGGAAGAAAGAACAATGCGCCGCCCCCCACCCACACCCCCAGCTCCTGTTGCTACAAGTTGTCAAACTGGATACAAAGCTTCCCACTCTCCTTAATCAAGAGACAGTTGGGTGCCAGGGGTGGAGGGTGCCATTGTTCCACACGGCACAGGTCAGAGAAGCAAGAGGCGCCAAGAAATATGTTTTGTTTTGTTTTAATTACCATAAAAGAGATCTGGGTTAGGGAGGGGTTAGAAAAAAAATTGCAAGAACGGAGAAACTGCAGAAATGACAGAGAACCTATGAGCAGGCCTTCCAGCAGGCATGAGAGACTGCAAATGAAATACTAGAATCATTATTCTGTTTTCTGGTATGATTATAGGAAGAATCAGAAAGAGCTGACTAAATAATTGCTTTAAAATGTATAATCTGAGGGGTTGGAGAGATGGCTCAGAGGTTAAGAACACTCACCGTCCTTCCTAAAGGTCCTGAGTTCAATTCCCAGCAACCACATGGTGGCTAATAACCATCTATAGTAAGATCTGGTACGTAGGTAGAATGTTGTATAAATAATAAATAAAAACTTTAAAAA
Source organism: Meriones unguiculatus (assembly GCF_030254825.1). Taxonomy (NCBI): domain Eukaryota; kingdom Metazoa; phylum Chordata; class Mammalia; order Rodentia; family Muridae; genus Meriones; species Meriones unguiculatus. Next base: position 111,603,236 of record NC_083349.1, read on the forward strand.
AATGTGTAATCTGCCTCTTTTTTATTTTAAAAACAGGATTTTGTAAAGAAAGTATATCAAGGTTCCACAAAACATCAAGACTATACTTTTTTTTTCTAGACAAATTTAAACAGACTCTGCCTGGAGGTTTAAGTAAAATCTATTCTACTAAGCATAAAAATAGGATTCTTTATTTTTTAAACAAAAAAAAAACCAATTACTATATGAAATAAAGAATAAAAACACCAGCTTAATCTTTTCCTAATCTCATCCTACAATATAATCCACTGAGTCTCCCTACTTTGGGGGCAGGGTTGGAAGGGAGGAGGGAGGCAGGCAGAGCTTCGAGGCTAGTAAGAAAGGCAGGAGCCAGAGTTTCCGGGGTCTGATGCAATGTCAAGGCTCTGGGGTTTCATCTTTGGGCAAAGGGAGGCCAACAGAAGTCTCAAAAGGAGAACTGATTCAATCATATCTGTATTTCCAAAATGACTCACGGGCTTAAAGGCCCTAATGGAACAGGCGCTACCCTGGAACAAATACAGAACAATTAAGCATGAAGTGGATTCTTTAACAGCAGCCCTAGACTCCTAACTCGCCCTTTCTGTGGACATGCCTTTAAGATTTAAACAGGCATGCTGCACATGGAACTCACTGCCCTGGATCCCAACACTGTCAAATCCTTCAGAAAGAAGCTCTCTTCAAATGCAGGTCTCAAAGAGCTTCCTTTTAAAAGACTAACGGTTACTGAAACAAACAAACAAACAAAAAACAAGTGCTGGAGTTTGTTAGTTGTAAGCTAGTGTGCCTGAATTTTCTTCTTCACAGGAAAGAGAAACAGAACACCCCAACAAGGAAGATACCAAGCTCTTCTTATTTTATGGTCTTTCTTTTTTCCTAAATATTTATACAAGCTGACTTATTCAAGGCACCACCTGTAACAGAAAACAGGCTGGTCATAAATTGTGTTCCTCTAGTTTAATTGAAACCACATCTTTGCGTATCAGGCATGCTGGATTCCATTTCTAAGAGTGTTCAGAGAGGCTGATCTCACAGGCATCGTAGAGGAAGGGATCTCAACTTCATGCAAGGATGGCTCTGTTTGATCGGTCCTTTCTGCAGAATCCCCATCCAGCAGGGACATTCTGTCTCATGATCCAACAGTATTTTTAAAGTCCCACTATGGGAGCCACGGTGCCAGCAAAGCCTGGAAACTGCACAGAGACCTTGCTCCTTGGCTCTAAAATATATGGATGGGTTTCTCTGTCACATCACACAGGTACGGGAAGTCCCAGGGAGCGGGGATAGCCACAGAAAGACTGCTTTGGTTGCTGCCGAATTTCCTTGGGTTTATGTCAACTAGCTGATAAGGTGGGGTCCACAGGCATTGTCCAGACAATTTCCAGAGACAGCATCTGTACCCACAAGTCAAAAGAACAGTGTAGGCAGAAACATTGAAAAAAAAAAGTTCTACTTATTTCTGACAAAACGCACACTCCTATAAAAGGACACAGCACAGTTCTTGGTCTGCACAAGTTTACAATCAGTGTCTCAGGGGAGACAAGCCCAGACAAGAGAAAGACATAAAAATGCACGAAGAAACCACAGCTCCCGTGTAAGCTGAGTGGCTTAGTCAGAAGCCGGGAGCCAGCTCACCAGGTCTCACCTGTGAGTACCCCAGCAGGAGCCCACTGACTGTCACAAAGCCCTGCCCACCTACACAGGAAGGATGCTCAAATGAGCTGGAGCAGAAGGGTGCATTTCTCTTTGTTCTATCCTCTGACCTCCCTAAATGTGTTGGTGTCACTTTTATAGTTGATGTTAATAGCCAGTGCACCGCTGTAGGTCACTAGTCACTCTGTGAGACACTGCCAAGGGGAAGAGCGGTGTGATAATGGCTCCTTTCGGCCAGGCTGCGGCTACACTCACCCTTCTCACCATCTCAGCCTTGAGGACACTGTCAGTGGCCATCAGCCCAAATGGGCTCAAGTCCATTTCCAGCCAGTGTTCCCGAAACTATTTTAGGTTCAGCTGTTATTTTTCTGAACTTCCCACCTACCAGCAGCCTGCAGAGCAAGGGACAGGTTTTCCACAGCCCTTCAACCCTTTCTACAGACACAAGACAAGAAAGATGACTAGCGCCAACCCCAAATTTCTCCGCTTCTCCTAGAGACCACGGACAGGGCATCAGTTGCTGTCAGGCATGGCCCATAGGCCAGAGCAAAATAATAGGTGCTTTCATGGGAAGCATGGAAAAAAAGAAAACAACAAAATTTCTAGAGCCCCAGAGCCAATGAGGGCCCATGAAATTGCCTGGGGAAAAGCAGTATATGTTCAGAAAGTGCTAAACAAGTGAGGGTTTGCAAGGGATGCACAAGACTCCTTTGTGTCTAAGACATAGTGTGGTCCATATGGTAAAATGCTGGAAATGTTTGCTCAGAAAGATGAAAACACAGAGAGGGTTTTACACACACACACACACACACACACACACACACACACACACACACTCACAGAGAGAGAGAGAGAGAGAGAGAGAGAGAGTGTGTGTGTACATACTCTAGACAAAGCTACTACCCGAGAAACAGGGAACTTTACTTCCTAGGCCTTTCCCATGTCCCAGGCACAGCTTGAAGCCCCAGGAGCTCCACAGGAATGAACATCAGAGCTCTTCCTAGATTACAATAAAAGAACGGGCACAGCAAAGATAAAAGTCATTTGCTTAAACCCACATAGCCAATTGGTTGTGAAGCAGAGTCTGTTTAAAAAAAAAAAATTACTTGGGGGCTCAGAGAGACAGGTCAGCAGGCCTGCCACACAAACAGGAGGACAGGAGTTTACATTCCCAGCACCCACATAAATGCTGGGCAGGCCTGACAGCCAGTCTGTGATCCAAGCAGCTGAGAGGAAAAGACAGATGAGTCCTGGAGCAAACTGCCTACCCAGGCAAGCAGAGTTCCTGGTTTAAGTGACAGACTATGTCTCATTATAAAAGTGGTGAGCTATCAAGGAAGTCAGTCTCTGGGATGCACACTCAAGTGCGCGCGCACACACACACACACACACACACACTACACACACCTACCTCTGCACACATGTATACCCATATACTTTCAAATATGCATGCACACTACATAAATATGCTGATAAACATGTAAAATGTTACATAGTTTATGGTAAGTGAAAGAACACAGCCAACAAAAGCTCCCACGCTATCAGATTTCTTTCACACCAGTGATACACAATAGGGAAATCACAGAGATGGAAGTGGATTAGTGGTTGCCTGGGAAATGGGGGGAATGACTCCTAATGGGGACCAGGTTGCTTTGTGGGGAGATGAAAATGTTCTGTGGCTGGCCGTGTCCATGATGTTGCATATCTCTGTGAATATTTTAAAAAGCACTCGACTGTAAACCTCAAATGGGTGAACTGTACAATGCTCAAGCTGAATCTCAATGGAACAGTTATCCCCATCATCCTTATTTTACTTAAAACAAAGCCAAGATGACTGCGCCATGTCGGGGCCAGGGTAGACAACTTTGCTTCAGGGAAAATGGCTGCGAAAGAAAAGCAGAATAAACGCCTACTTTCTTTAGATTCTTCCAGTGTCAGAGCTGCTAATTTTCTCCCTACCCCAGTCCTGGGGCCTCTAAGCAGTCCTCTGTACCCTGCAGAGGATCAGGTTTCATGAATGTCGCTGCCCCTGCTCTTAGAGTAAGGCTGTCCGAGAGCTATTACATATGAACTAAGAAAACATCAGATGGGCAAGCCAAAGTGCAGGCTACAGAAAAGCAATCCTGACCCCTCACGTGATCCCAAGAGGCTGGGGTGAACTCTCTGAGATTGGCAGAGGCATGTCTTACCCAGCCAGATCGAGTCAACCCTGGAAATCCTGGGAGTGTCATGTTCTGTCTCGCCAAGAGGCAGATGAAAGCTGCAGTACAAGGCCAGCGCTGGAGCTGTGATGAACTTGCTTCATGTTCTCCTGATTGTGTTCTGAATTGTAGAATTGTTTTCCCTGGTATTTGTCACATTGAGGACATGGGCCTTTTAATTGGCAATCGAGTGTGCCGCTTGAGATGTCAAACTGTTGAGGAGCAGCTCTGTTAAGCAGAGGCTCTGCCAGTTAATGGCTGTGTCCCTGAGTTGAGCGGGTGTGGGAAAGCCTTGGCTTGAACACAGTTCAGAGCCAGAGGCACAGGCCTATAGGGAGCCTTGCTGGGTCCCTGGGTGCTGAGTCTGCACGAGATTTTACCCGTGAGCTTCCAAAGCACCACAACCTTTCGTGTCTGCTATGTTTTCTAAGGTGCTCACTTGAATATTGTGGCTAAAATTCCTGAGTAAAGCAAAGTGCTTACACTGATGGCCTCAGAAGATGACTCCCTGTATCTCACTCTTTACCTTGTGAGTCTGTAGGCTCTTTCTCCCTTGACCTTGGGCATGGCCATCTAACTCACCTCCGGAGAAACACATGTGACTGTCCACTTCCTCTTCTGCACCTCAGGCCAGCACTGTTGGAGAGTCTGGCTTACACAGTACAAGATCTGTCAACTCTCCCCCAATATCTGAGAGACACCAGGCAAGAAAAACAAATCTGCTTAATTGACCCACAGCTGGCCACATCCGCATGAATGAAACCAGGCAAGGACAAAAGCTAATCCACAGAGGGGGTTAAAAATCTATCTTTGTTGTTTAAGTCAGTGAGTTTAGGGATAGCTTATTCACAGCGCCATTCTATCAGTAGGTAACTGGTACCCTTTGCCAGTTGAAGTGAGGTGGGGAGCATCAAACCCAGCCCCACACAGGATTCAGAGGCTGGAATCCAGACTCACAGATAACCTATAAGGACCACCTGCAGACCTGCAGAAGGAGGAAACTGGAAATAATTCCTATCTCAGTCATCTAGTAGTTCTGAGCATGTGAAAGGGAAAGGCAGAACAGGCTGCCCAGCTCAGACCCTGGCTTCAAATCCTGGTACAACACTGTCTGGGTAACTGTTGTGGGAGGAGAGTGGAATGGTGCACTTTGTACCTAAAGTGTGGCTCTGTGGACGGACTCACTCAACATCCATTATACTGTCTCCCTAGTGTGCCTACCCGTGTTTCAGAGTTGAGAAAGCAACAGTAGCCTGCTCCCTGGCAGTGTCAGATTCTAAATGCCATTTTAGATCTACCTAGCAGATGCACCCCTGTAGACCGGAGGGCCCAGGAGCATGAGAGGATCCACAGGCTGCAGAGTTTTCAGCCCTCTAGCAGGCAGATGCAAGGAGACTAGCTACTACTTTTATGGGTGTGTCAAAAGGGACCACAGAACCTGTGTAAGTGCAAACAGTCACTGCAACCCCTCCAGGAGCCCAGATGGTGGTTACGGTGAAGGTAAAGGGTTCCCACGGTGCAATTTTGACACCTAGCATTTCCACTGTGGAAGCCGAGGATTCCTGTGATCTAGTTCTGCAGTGTCACCTAAGCATTTTGGGAAATTCCCAGTCTCCCTCCCTCCATTAATCTCCGATCACATCATTACCCAGTGGTTTCTGTTTGCTGGTGAAACATAATAGATTCCTTTCACCCCCACACCCCTCTGTTTCCATATCTGTAAAGGGGTCTCAAAGAACCACTGCCTAAAGATTTGACTAAGTGATCAACATTAAATATTTGCAGCAGTGCCTGGCATACAGAAAAAAACGTTCACGATCTTACTGTCTGGAGAGCGGATGGTGTCAGAGCATTCTGAGATTAAAAAGGACTGTGGGGGCTAACAATATCCATTCTGAGTTTCAGACCCTTTTCCTAGGCTTCGTGCCAGTCCTGGATCTTCTAGGAATGTAGAGTCCTCCTACGCTAATAAGGTGCATGATTGAGAATTCTCAATCATGGGCATCACTTGCTTCCCACACCAGGGACCAACGCAATGAAGGAGACATCCTAAAGGTCTCATTCAGTCAGCTGACAGGTATCTTGAGCCTCTGGATTTCCCCAGGACTATATTCCATTATTCTTGAGCTTGGGACCAGATTTGCTTTGGAATCCAGAGGAAAAATGCCATTTGGCAGCCCAGTACCACGTTAATGTCTCTACAGCAAAGGCCAAGGCATTGGCCTCCACTGCAGTAAACACTTGCCTATGAGAGTTTGGGTCATGTTTTCTGCTTTCAGAGTTCTAAAAACAACAACAACAACAACAAAAACAACAACAACAACTAAAAAAAAAACAACAAAAAACAAACAAACAAAAAAAACAGGCCTTTTAGATAAGGACTAAGAATGTGATGATATCAGTACTGAGATCGAGAGAAGCATGGTCATCTATGAAGGGTCACCTGGGCTCCAAACAAAGGTATTGTCATTGTTAGGGATGTGTTCAGGCTAATTTGGGGGGTGGGGTTGTCTTTTTATATCTGCAAGGATGCTCGCTCAAACGCAACAGTGCAGGAACTCCCCAAAGGGCTATAAGACTAGAACAAAAGGAAACATAAAGGGCAAAGGCAAGCAAAAGCTTTCTCTGGAAGCCTGTGTTTAGGTTAGGAGGGCTGCTGGGTTATCAAAATGCCACGAGGAGGCAGAGACACACATCCTTCACAAAACCAGGAAGCTAGGTAGTGAGAGGTGAATGCCCAGCAGAGAGATCATCTGATCCCAGGCAAGAAACAGATTTTACTGAAGCACACCTGCATGATACCAGAGGTGAGCCAAGATGCAGATGTGCTCAACAAAATCAAAGCCAATGCCTCAAGCTGATTGTGGTCACCAAAGTCCCCATCGGCACCTGTGTAGACTTTAAACAGCCTTCTAGCACTTATTCCGATCCGGTGTAAAATGGTAAGATTTAAAGGACTAAACCCATTTGACCTGAAAGCAAAGGTATTTTTCTGCATGAACTGAACTTGTCCAACAGTAGTTGCTTTGAAGTGTGCAGTAAATCTAGCTTGAAACCAAGGACTGTGCATTGTTCAAATATTTCAGCGGCACGAAGCCATCAGTCTTGTGTGAGTCCCTTGCTTCCTCTCCTCCTCCCACAAGAATACATCCCCGTACTCCAAAAACAGCTTGCAAAGATGTATATAAATAAGAAAGGGAAAGTAATGTAAGAGAATTGGGATAAATATAGAAGAAATAAGAGAAAACCAGGAGCAGGAGAATGATCTAATGAATTCTCAACACTCTTGAGTTTCACAGGGTTTTTTTCTTAGCACATCTCTCAATATAGAACCCTGACCTGTCACTACAGTGTTGCTCATCAAAAGCAATTCCACAGGGAGCCAAAGAGTGTAGACTAGCTCATGGTACCCAGAGAGCCCAGCGTGATTCAGGAAGAGCTCTGAGAGCATCTACCTCTGAGGAAGGGATGTGCCAGCTATCCCCAGGCCCCTTCTGAAGATACTGCTGCCTTTGATGAATCTGTGGGTAGATGTGGATTGCAGAGTCTGATATGATGTCAATTACAGGCTTAATAGTATAGCCCACGGCTACTCCACAATAGAGGGTAAGTGCTCCATTATGGCCTTTCACCATCTGGAGCTGGGCTGGCTCCAGACTGTGGAAAGCATGGCAAGGTGTTCTGTCCCTCTACGTACAGATATGCCAAGGTGGTCTTAAAAACTCTCGGGTCCCACCGATCGGTGGACAGAACAGGAAGATGACAAACATGTGGAAATTTGGTATCTAAATTTTTGGGGGAGGGAGTTTGGGAGGATGGGTGATCTTTTAGAATAGCATCAAATCCAATCCAACTATCATGGCATTCATCAGAGAAACCTTCAAATGTATTGGATATTTAGTATACAATGAAATTAAACACGCATTAGATGAAATCACTAGTAAATCCATAATACAGAAGTGGAGAAAAAAAAAAAACTTGAAACTATGATTTGCTATGCAAGACTGATAAATCTGTGCAAAAGTCTGATAAAATTGTCTGTAGAAAAGTAAAATAAAATGAATGCACAGCAAAATAAAAGGAAGACATTAAAAAAAAGTTCAAAGACAAATAACCAAACTAAGACAGGAACTCTTTTGCAATTTATGTCAGAAACAAGAGTCTAATCTCACTAATATTAGAAAAAGCTCTTATAATATAGAATTTAAAAGGCTAAAGCATAACATAAAAATAAATAAATGATGTATGTCTTTTACTGGAAGGGGAAGAAAATGCCCCCCCAACACAAACTATGCATCTTTTCTGATAACAAAAACTACACTAAATTGAAACATTATTTATCACTTATCATATTAACAAAAAGCCAAAATTCTGAAAAGCATTTTTGTCTGTGGACACACAGATATGCCCACAAATTCTCAAGGGTGGGGAAGTGCAAACCCACTGAACAAGACAAACAAACAAACAAACAAACAAACAAACAAAATCCCCATCCCCAATTTTTCATCTTCCCAACCGTCATTTACACTTGAAGATGCACACCTTCACGGGTACCAATACAGGAAGGCTCTAGAGATGACTCATTGCGGTACTGTCTGTCAAATAAAAGATAAGACACAACCCAAGAGCCAACTGGTAAGAGGCTGTCGGAATCCACTCACGTTCACCCGCTCAGCGAACCATTACACACCGAAGTGAAAGAAGACAGCCCTTGTGGCTGCTAAGGAAGGACTTCCAGGCTGTACTGAAACTCAGATAGTGGCAAGGTAAAAAGGGCACACGGGGGATGTGTGTCCTGCCTAAGAGGGAAGGGAAATGAGAATGGACATGAACCGTGTTTATTTTACAAGAAGACACAAGGAACAAAGACTCACAAAGGGGGGTTGATGCAAGGGCTTGTGGATGCTGATGGCTGTGAAGTTATCACATAATGTAGTTAAGTCATGGAAGTATTTTACATGGTCCAAAAGAACTAAATTGATTTGGGGAAAGGGACCTACCGATCCCAAATAGATGCTAAAAAACCAAAGCACACCACACAACCTGGGATCTGCAGTGATGGCTCAGCAGTGAAAAGCACCAATTGCCCTTGTAAAGAACTGGAGGTTGGTTCCCTGTGCCCATGTCAAGTGGTTCCCAAGAACCTGTAATGCCTGCTCCACAAGATCTGACACTCTTATTGCACTCATGAGTATATTCCCATATACAGATATACACACATACATACGATTAAAAAAGAAAATGCATCTTCAAAAGAGAACCTGTTTATCAGATTGATAATATGAACACACAAAGAAATGAAGGAATTAAGCCCAGCACTCTGGGTCCGTAATGGGACATGGCATAAAGACAAACACACAAACGCAAATTACAGTGAAAAAAAAAGCTCACCTGGTCATTTTATTGTTGGTAATAATATTTGAGTCATCAATTTGAAGCTATTTTATGTATGCATCTCTATATAAATATATTCACATACAAGAATCAAAATTCCAGTTGGAGATGTGATACAAGAATACTTAAAAACTGAAAACTTTTAGGAAACACTTGATGTATTAAATTTGGACTGAGATGTGGCTGAACATAAAAAAAAAGTTTCTTTAGCTTTATCCAATAAGGGATCTCAGATCTCTAAGGAGGTTACATCTTGATTTTATCAAGTTCCTTGCTAAAAAGAAACAAAATATCTCAGAAAAGGGACTGATTCTAGGTTTGAAATGGTGGAAATATAGTCTGCGTGTAAAACTAAAAAGGGTTCAAGGATAACAAATTCCAGCTAATAAATGCAGAACGAATAACAACTGAAAAAAAGACCACTGGGCAGTGGTGGCACACACGGTTAGTTCCAGCACTCGGGAGGCAGAGGCAGGGGGCGAATCTTTCTGAGTTCAAGACCAGCCTGGTCTACAGAGTGAGTTCCAGGACAGTCAGGGCTATACAGAGAAACCCTGTGTTTTTTGAGTCAGGGTCAAGAAATAGCAGACTTGCCTCATGTCAAACTATAGCCTGTTTATTTCCTGTTAGTTCCAGGGGGGGGGAAGTTCTCTTCTCCAAGGTGTAACTTCATGATCCCCACTTTAATCCAGGGAGGAAACCACTTCACCTGACATGGAGTCTTTAAATGTGATGTCACACACAGCATCATATATGCAAATTTTGTGCTCAGAGGACATACCATCACTCTAGGTGGCCTTAAAGCATAACTTCCAACTTACAGGGAATGTGGCAATGGAGGACAAGTTAGACAAAAGAGAATAAATAACTGGGCAAATATAGGATATGGGACAAAACAAAGTGATACCCAGAGAAGTCAATGCCGTGCAATGAGAAAATAAGTTAGTTAGTTTTTTTTTGTTTTTTTTTTTTTTGTTTTTTTTTTTTTAAAGAAGAATCAGAAAGATGGTAACAGGTCAGTGCTATAAACGGATAGATAAGAAAAAACAAAAAGTTACCCAAAAGACCTTGGGGTCACAGGGAGATCTGAACATAGACCTCATGTGAAATGAATTATTAATTTTCTCAGCTGTGATAAAGCAGAGCATGGCTATGGCTACATGGCCAGCTGAAGAATCTAAGAGGCTCAGCACTGGATGCTTGAACAGTGCAGCAACCCCCACACAGAACGAGCCACACTTCCTTCATTTACATGTGTGTGCATGCACATATCAATCAGGCTACTGTGTTAATGATCAACTGCTCTTGAATCTAGGGGGCAGCAGTTTAGAACTTCATTGTAGACTCTTCATTCTTTTTTCTGCTTTAAATATGCAGTCCTGGGATCACACACCAGGCAAAAGTTCCATCCTGAGCTCTGTCTCTAGCCTTTTACTATTCTTAAGGTTTTTCTTAATATTTGAGGGTTTTTTTTTGTTTGTTTTTGTTTCTCCTCCTTGAGACAGGGCTTTATTACGTAACCCAGGCCGGCTTCAAACTTTTGATCCTCCTGCTGTTGCCTCCTGAGTAATGGAACTGTAGGAACCACACCTAGCTAAAATATCTTTTTCCTAAGAAAAACTTAGGGAGAGAATCAGATGAGTTGGTGTGTGGCCACAGTGTCAGCACTCGGGAGGCTGGGGCAGAATTTTTCTTTTTTTAGGCCATCCTTGGTCACATTTCATAGGATGGGACAAATGTCTGGTTGAAATTACTAGGCAAAGAGGATGGACATCAGAAGAAGAAGAAAACAGGAAACAACCTAGGAACCTGCTACAGAGGGCCTCTGAAAGGCTCTGCCCTACAGACTATCAAAGCAGATGCTGAGCCTGATGGGCAACTGACGGGCAGAGTGAATGGAATTTTGTGTAAGAAGTGGGAAATAGCAAGAGCTGGAGAGGACAGGAACTCCACAAGGCGAGCAACAGAACAAGAAAATTTGAATACAGGGAACTTCCCAGAGACTCCAACCAAGGACTATTCATGGAGATAACCTAGAACCCCTGCACAGATGTAGCCCATGGCAGTTCAGTGTCCAAGTGGGTTACATAATAATGGGAAGAGGGACTGCCTCTGACATAATCTGATTGGCCTGCTCTTTGATCACCTCCCCCTGAGGGAGGAGCAGCCTTACCAGGCCACAGAAGATGACAATGCAGCCACTTCTGATGTGAACTGATAGTCTAAGATCAGAAAGAAGGAGAGGAAGACCTCCCCTATCAGTGGACTTGGGGAGGGGCATGCATGCAGAAAGGGGAGGAAGGGTGGAATCGGGAGGGGAGAAGGGAGGGGCTTATGGGGGGATACAAAATGAATAAAGTGTAATTAATTAAAAAATAAATATATATATATATATATATAAAAGAAATTACTACAGAGAATAGGTAATTACTTATCTACTAGAAAAATTCTTCCAAGGCACCCATAAAATACATACATTTATGCAAAATTACTTTCTGAAGATGATATTCTGATTTGGGTGAAAACTATGACTTTGGTGACTTCCAAATGAAACAAGGCCCCCAAAATAGGGCACCCTGACATACTGTACATGGGGCTGGTCATGAACATGAGTTTCCTATTGCTGCCATAGTAAATCATCCCAAATTCAGCAGTTTTCCACATTACAAAGTCATTGCCTACTGCTTTCGGAAGTGGGAATTTCGAACTGAATCTTCTGAAGAGAAACTCAAAACTCCAGAAGTGAGGTTCAGTCCAGGGTCTCAGGGGAGTCCCACTGTCTGGCATTTTTAGCCTTGAAAGGTTGTCTGCTTTCTTTTGCTTATGGTCCCTTCTTTCACCTTCAAAACCAAATGATACCGTTACTATATCTTTTTCTCTGGCTTCAATTCCTCTGCCTCTGACTTACAAGGACCCCTGTAAAATGATCAGCCTATCCAAGTAAATGAAGCTAACTTTTCCATCTCAAGATTCTCAATTTGGTAAAACAAACAAACAAACAAACAACAACAAAACCCCTGCAAAATCTCTACTCTCTGGAAGGTAACACAGTCAGGATTAGGGTGCGGACATCTTTGGGGTCTGCTGTGCTACTTGCTAGGACAGATGATTGTAATGGCCAGCAAGATACAAGTGGGGGCTTGGTTAGTAGTTGTGCAGTGAGATTTTCCTGGTCAATGTTTTGCCTTTGGGATCCATTCTCTTAGAGCCCACCCAGCCTAACTTGCCAGGATGTTAATGAGCAAGCAAACCATCGTGGAAATGCACCTTCTATGCCTGGTCCAGTCGGCACGGATGACCCCAGGAAGAGTGAGACACACCGTGCTGCAGAGTCCTGCCCAAGCCATAAGCAAGTGAATGGCTGTTATTCTCTTATACTATTAAAAATGTTAACGCCATGGGAAGAGGGACTGCCTCTGACATGGACTGATTGGCCTGCTCTTTGATCACCTCCTCCTGAGGGGGGAGCAGCCTTACCAGGCCACAGAGGAAGACAATGCAACCACTCCTGATGAGATCTGATAGACTAAGATCAGAAGGAAGGAGAGGGGGACCTCCCCTAGGACTTGGGGAAGGGCATGCGTGAAGAAGGGAGAGGGAGGGTGGGATAGGGAGGGGAGGAGGGAGGGGCTTATGGGGGGATACAAAGTGAATAAAGTGTAATTAATAAAAGTTAAAAAAAATGTTAACACCCAAACTGAGATGGTTGTTTGCTTCAAATCAGTGAAATGTTGGAGAACATACAACAAGCATGTTAACTTTGGATCTGCATTACTGGCCATCAACCCTTGATTATGATTAGATAGGAGAGCCTGTTATCTACTGAAGCCTTTCAGAGTTTGTGAAAACAAAGTTAGACTACACATTCGAAGGCCATGGCTTTCTTCCTGTTGACTTAGCAGGAGGGAGGCCTCCAAGTCTTCTAAAAGGGGGATGGGATCAACAATGACCGCACTGTAATGATGGAGGGCTAGAACAGCACAGGAAGTAGTGTTCCAGCAAGCTCGATTATCAGGAAGCCTGCCTCTACCCCCTGTCTACCAAATGCAGTTCTGTGAGATAGATGGCTTCTCCCAGGTCAATGAGATGAACATGATTGTTGATTCCGCCCAAGGCTATTGCTTCAAGTGTCTGATTCAAATGTTAGCTTGGCCTGCTTGCTCCATTTTGCCCATATATTCTGCTGACCCGGGGCTCCCATGAAGCCACTGGCTGAGTCAACCCATAGCCCAGAGGATTGATTTTTTTTTTTCAGCATCTTGATCTTGCCATGAGCTTTTGCTGTGTCACTGGGAGTAAACCAGTTCCTTTCTGTGCTGTGAGAACTTGTTTGTGGTTTCATTATTCTTGAAAAAAATATGCTTAAAATCATTCATCCTTCATTCCCTTCCTTCTGGGTCTACAATGCTTCTAGCAGCTGCAGGGGAATGAGAGGACACAGCTTTTAGTCAGGGAGCCAGTACCCAAGTCTAAGTCATCTTTTTAATTTATAGCTCAGGGCATGAAAACGTTCACCTAGCAAGACATAGGCTTAAATGGTGCCCTCATGGCAAACGGCAGAATCATTCTCATTTTCTCTGTGGCTGAAGAAGACTGGCAGCATTTTCTCTCTAAAACATTTTCAAGTCTCCACGTAACTAACTTGACCTAGACCCACACAGTCACCCAGCCATCGCTTCCTGCTTTGCGCTGAATGAACAAACACCTGTGGCTTTGTACTGCTAACTGTTATGAGCTGCCTGGCAGATCCACACCTGGGACTCATCTCCAGGGTTGCCTAAACCCACAGACAGGAGGGAAGTCAGAGTTTCCTGGATTTTGAAGCCCAGCCCGCCATGCAAGTGTCTCAGGCTACTGCCACACTATTAAAGGGAGGGAAAAGCTTACATATAGATGGCTTTGAAATGCTAACTTTCAAGGGACTAATGGTGGACTCCCCTGAAGAGAAAAATAAGCTTGAGTCCACAGACGTTGCTGAGTACGGACCGTGTGCTAATTTAGGCATTGTGGGTAATGCCAAAGAAATGCAGAAACAGCCCCATAGTCTCAGTGCCCAGTTTTTTTAGAGCGAGCCATGGAAGTAGAAGCACTGCTAAGAAACCCACCAGCTAATGAAGGAAATAAACACCGCAATGGCTAAGGGCTGTGTTTTAAGAAAAGTTACCGATCTGAAAAGCTCGGGGCAGAAGATTAGAAATAGCAGGAGGATGAATCTTGAAAAGAAATGACAGCAAAGAAAATAAGAGCAGGGAGGCAAGCAATAGTTTTGTTTTCTTAAATAGAAGCCACCGACCCAGCCAAGTACAATAGCCTGGGGCCATTAAGTATGGGGCAAAGGGACCCAAACACCTCCACAGGCCTTGAGGCAACTCAACGTGGGCAATGAGGGCAGTTACAACTATTCATAGCAATGTCCCATCATGCTGTAGTCCCCGCATGCTCTATATCCATTTGTTTAAACAGGCAGAGGATGGTGTCTGGTGGCCACTATTTAGAAAACTTGCCATCCAAAGAGAGTTCATTCAAGTTTGGGCACTTAAATGCACAAACTTGGTGATGTAGAAAATTGATTTACGTGCAACAGCAGCTCATTTCCCGAACTCCGGGTTTGAACTTAACTTCTCCTTCACCATGTCACCCAAACAAATTCTCAGGTCTCTGGACTCTGCGGCCTCCAGTAGCCTAGTCTGGTGTAGCTTGGCCTTTGTGTGACAGAATTATTTTTCAGGGTATACCCGTGGCCTAGTGCTGGTATATACCTAGTTCCCAAGGGGCTCTCTGCACTCTGGGAAAGGGGCACGTCAGGACAGCCTCCAGGTCATTTAAAATCTGGCTTTCCTGGTTCGTCTAATACTTCCCAAAAGAGACTTTCTTGCTCAACACAGCTGCTGATTCTGAAGGTCACTTTTTCACGTGTGTGTGTGTGTGTGCGCGTGTGCGTGTGGAGGAAATGATGCATAAATCATGGCACCAGTTTGGACGGTCACAAGATAACCTCATGTGTCAGCCCTCATCTTCTTCCTCAGTGGGGACAGAGCCTCTTTGTTGTTGGTAGCTGTGTATGCCAGGTTGGCTTAGGAGCTTCCGGGAAGTGTCCTGTCTTTACCTTCCATCTACCCATCAAATACTGGGATTACAAACATGTGTCACTGCGTCCAGCTTTATGTGAGTTTGGGAGATCTGAACACAGGACCCCACACTTGCATAGCCAACACTTTACTGGCTGACCTATCTCCCCAGCTCAAGAACGCGGTTACTTTTTAGTTTGTTTTTTTTTTCCATGAAATTCTCACCTACTGGCCACCCCTCTGTCACACCCAGTCTATGCCTCATACAATCTTGAGTCTTCAGAGCTGTGAGATGGTACTTCTGTTATGTTCAGTTTTGTGAACGTGTGTGTGAGGAAGCTAGTGTCTTGTCAATGCCAATGCCATCGGTCTCCTCAGCCAGGCCCAATGGGGGCCTTGACAAGTGGCAAGACAGCCACTAATAGCGACTGCCCCTTCCTTGGCTTGGACTGGCAAAGTCTGGCTCTACCAAAGGATGCCAGGAAGTGGTGCTCTATTCACAGCTAGACTGACAGCCAACTGGCCTGAGGAGGAGGAGAACTTAATTCCAGCCAAGGATAAGCAAAGCTAGCCTTATCTCATTATGGGTAACGGTTTACAGCATGTCAAAACCCAGACCCCTGCAAAGACAATTCATCTGACCCAAGTATTTGTTTTTCTGTACAAAATGTGTATATAAAACACCCATAACTGGCTCACCAGAAATAGCCTGGAGTAGGAAATTTAATCTTCCCATTTCTTTCTTCCCGTCTAAAAGGCCCAAGCACAAAACTGGGAGAACATTAGTCACTAGTCCACTCTGGGCTATCCTTTGCTGACCACCTGGGGTTTGAACCAGTGTTACATTCCTTACTTGTATCCTAACCCCAGGAGAAGTCTGAGCAGGAACAGGCTTTTCCATGTGGAGAAGCTGGGCTTTGCCACACAGCTCAGTTCTTATTTGTTTTGAGACAGGTTCTTGCTAAGTAGCTTAGGCTGGCTTTGAACTTGTGATCTGCCTACTTCAACCTCTGGAGTGTAGAGATTAGAGGCTTACACTAGCATCCTGGCTCGGGCAGTGGCTCTTTAAATGACCCTGAACATCCCAAAAGAACCACGGCATTCAAAGAGGGAAGAGTTACTTTGAGCATTGCATTCAGAAACTCTGGCCTCTAGGTGAAGGTCTTCCCTCTCAGCACACTTCTCATTAACGGCTGCCATTTTCCCCAGTCCTCTGTTCAATGGCAGAGGGGTTATCGAGACAGCACTGCCAGGGTGGGTATGTGCCTGGGTTCCTTGTGGCCACTGCTTGCCCCATTCCCTAACACCAGCACAAAACAGTCAGAAAAGGCACTCTGAAAACTGTAAAAGGATGATTTGCAGGGGCTTCTCTCTGCGAAGCTAGCTGCTCTGCTGGGGTTGGTGACCCAGCCTGCTCTATCCGGCAGCCCCATAAAGGCAGACCTGTGTGGTGAGACCCTGAGACTCACAGGTGGGCACTGGCCTGGGGTAGCAGACCACTTCTACAACCACTGTGACAACTCAGGCCACAGCCCTGGACAGCAAGGGGCCAGCCCCCACCCCTCCAGCCACTTTCACCACGCCCAAATCCTTTCCCGGTTCTGCATCACCCCACCACTGGTTGTTCTTGGAGGGAAGGGTTAATCTATCTCCCACTTCCAGATCACCGAGGGAAGCCAGGGAAGAAACGTGGAAGAATGCCGCTCCCTGGCTTGCTCTCCTTGGCTCGACAAACAAGCTTTCTTATAGAATCAGGACCAGCTTCTCAGGGGTGGCAATCCCCACAGTGGGCAGGCCCCTCCCACTTAATCATTAATCGAGAAAATGCCTCACAGACTTACCTACAGGCTAACCTCATGGGGGCATTTTCTCAAATAAGGTTCCTCTTCCTAGATGTCTCTAGCTTGCATCTTTATCCCTAGCCACGCCAGCTTTATGCCCTGAGGTTTCAGCTCAGGCATGCTCTTCAGCAAGGTTCCCGTATACTTTGTCTCCAGCCAACGCCAACCTCCTCCCCTAGGAACCCTACCATGCCACCCTGTGGAGTTGCAGTGTGATTCATCACCATCCAAAAAGAGCTTTTAAACCGATATGCTTCTTACTTGAGACTCATGTCCCCTTTCCAGAAGGGGAAAGGACAAGGCCTCTGTGTGCACTACCATATCCCCGGCATGCGTCACCACGGCTGGCACGTAGCAGATGCTCAGTAAATATTTGCTTTCCTAAATGAATAAATAAGCCTCACCATTTGTAAAAGAACCTGGGAAATGACGAGGTAACTGGGCAAGGGCACACATGCCAGTATTGTTCATAAGGGGAAAAAAGAAAATAATTTAAATAGCCAACAAAAGAAGGCTCGTGTCAATCAGGGCCTTGGCATGATTAATTATTGAATGCTATTTAGCATAGATGAGCTAGTTATTCAAGCAGTGGTGTGGAAAGATGCCCAAGATATTATAACAAAAGCAGGTTACAGTATGCACAGGCATGATTCATTGACGGTTAAAAAAAAAACTTCTAATATTAATAAAACACACATACATAGATGCACAAAAAACTTAACCGAGAGCAAGGAAAATTTGAGAAAGGATGATCAGGGCTTGAGCCCCATAGCTCTAAACTGTGTTTGCTTCCGAGGCAGGTGGCATGATGTATTTCCATTGATTTCTTTTGCTCATATTTTCTGATTTTTAAATAATGAATGCACATTGCTTCCATAATAAGAAAAAGCAAGAGTACAGTGGAAGAAAGGGTAATCTGCCATGCAGATTCACACCACCTACTGAGGGATTGTGGCAGGTGGAGCGGTGGAGGGGCTGGGTCCTGCAAGGAGCCCCTTAAGACAGCCAACCCCTGGATGGAACAGTTGGGAATAACAAGTCTCTTCCTGCTTTTCAGCCGACCTCAGAGAAAATATACTTGTTAGGTAATAAAAGCAGAAGCCCCCGGGCTTATTTCTTCCCATGGAGAGAGACCAACTGTGGCTTCCTTCCATGTTATTCTCCGCAGTTTTTCTCCACCCCGAGCTCTGAACACAGGGCCCTGTGATTAGAGAAGGGATCCATTTGTCAACACTGGGCACCTGGACTCTCAGTTCTAATCCTGGGAAGAGCTGATGGAGCCTTGGATTCACTGGACACCTCAGAACCAGCCAGAACGGGAGCCTGCCTGAGGCCTCACCAGTGGCTCCTGGGACAGCTTCCGGTTCACGTGCCAGGGAGGACAGGAAAGCAGCCGTATCTGGACTATATCAACTCGACATTTATCCAGTGCTGAGATATCTGGAAAGCTATCTGAAACTCAGCCACAAAGACAAAGACCAAATCTCCGGTTATCGTGCATTAATTTGAAATGGACCAGACTCTGTGAGATATGGTATGATGCCTTGTCTCCGCACTTCAGTTTCACCATCGATAAACTGAGGCCTTTGGAGGCAAAGGTTTTGTGGCATTGACAGGTTGTTGGACCTGGGGATTACACCCTTGAAGACAAGAAGCTACGTTCCAGGTGGTGTTCAATTAGACCATCAGCTGCCTCAGGGTAGATATCAGGAGCTCAGTAGAAAAAAAAACAAAAAACAAAAAACAAACAACAACAACAACAACAAAAAAAAACAAAAATGAAAAACAACCAAACAAAATGAGATCCCTGTGGGCTGGTCTGAGCAGGGTGGGCTTCCTGAGGAAGGTGACAACTGAATGGTGCTAAGATGACTAATTCAGTATCTGCCCCTTTTCAGGGGCCCTCCTTTTCAAGACAGATTTTCTGGGGATCCAATCTGAGGGCAAATTTGTGAATCCCAAAGCATCAAATTATCAATAGAGCTAATTTTACGGAGCCTGCACCGTATCAGGTAGCTGCCAAAAGCAATGTCTGTGATGCCGAATACCAACATCAGGGACTTCTTTCAGGACACGCAGGGCTGCGCTGGGCTTGGGGTAGGGTCGGGGCATCAGGATATAAAAACAAGTCTCCAAGAGGCAGCAGTGTGGGGGAGCCCCCGGCCTCTCCATGTAAGGTTTCCATGCTAGTTGCATGACACTACCAGTGAGTCAGTGTAAGCCTAGACTCAGACCCGCCCAGATCTACTGAATTTGAAACTCAGCCACAGGCAGGTGGAGGTAGTGCATCCGGGAGGCAGAAAACAGCCTGCTACAGAGCGAGTTCCGGGACAGCGAGAGGTACACACCCTGTCTCAAAACAAAACAAACAAACAAATAGCAATAAAGAACGAAGCCCAGCAGTATGTGACTAGTAAGCCTTCCAGGTGACCATAAAATGACATGACACTAGTGGGAGGAAAGAGGGCTATACGGTCGTATAGCACAGGGGGTCCCGGGAACTCACCATGGAATCGCTTTTCTCACCTATAACATGGGTGTCAGCAATTCCTACCCAGGAGGATTATTGGGGTGTTTGAGTCCAGTCGCTGATCTACATCAGGGAGGTATTTCTAAACTGGAAGGAGAGCTCTAGGAGAAGAGGCACAATTGCTGGCTCTTCTCCCCTTCGTTTCTAGTTCTTAAACTTTGGCTGAAGTGGTCTTGCACCGTGAAAGCCAAAGGGGAGCCTTAGTGGAGAGCCTTGAAACCCCTCGGCTGAGGCGCTTTTCTGGGGCCGTGGCCATCATGAGGACTAGCAGCAGGTGCTCTGTCATTAATCCATCAGCAGCGACAGCCTGCAACGCTCTGTCAGGGTGTGACATATTTCAACACCAATCAAGAAATGAGCTTGCGAGCATGCCGATGGCTAATCAAGGCTGCAGACAGGGACACACTCTGGCACACTTGTTAATGGCATTCTCCATTAAAGTAGAGCCGCCCAGGTGTAAAATAGCTGCCCTGATAGGAGCCTGCGTGAGCACGGGGAGAGGGGCAGACAGACAGCTGATGGGCTTTCCAGCACCGTCTCACTTAACTGCGACACGACAGAATATCCCTCAGAACAGTTTCTAGTGTTTAAAAATATGTCACAGAATTGACATCAAGGACCTCGCTCATACACTGACAGGGGTTTTACATTTTTATCTTTAAATATTTCCCAGTAGGTGAATTACCCAAATTAGTCAATAATAGAACCCAAAATGACTATGTTTAGCCAATTGAGTGTGACATCAAACTGCCTGGCCACATGAGCCATCTCTCCCTCAAAGCCATTTTAATCCAACTGTCCACAGGTCCTGAAAGGTTGCAATTTAGCTGTGATGATGGAGAACCACAGCGGAAGGTTACAAAACTAATAAACACGGTTGTGGACGAGCAGAACACCCATACCCCACTTCCCAAACATCTTGTAAAGACTGCAAAGTTCCTGTTAATTCAGGACACATCATTTAAATCAGGCCTTCTCACTGTGGCAGACTTTTCTGGCAGCCCAGGTTAAGGCCATTCAGGAAAGAGGGATTTTTTTTTTAACAGATTCATTCATTTCCTGTGGCACCAGTCATATTGTTCCGTTTGCCTCCATTTTGGTATAAACATAGCATGCTGTAAAAACATCCCGCCTAGAACAGTCCTTCAGAGGGGTCCTTTTAGAAGCAACTCCCAAAGCGTTCCATTGGGTAATGAGTTGATGCCCTTTGCAACCTCTCAGGGAACCTGGGCTCTAAGCAGGTCCTCAGTTTGGGAAAAGAGACGAGGCATACTCTGCCGTCACCTGACATATGAAACCCCAGATCAAAAGACCTGAGTATGATTTTATAAATAGTGGAACAACTCAAATCCATACCACACTGTTTAAAAAGAGAAAAGAAGTAAAGTTAACTTTTTTAAGATAGAAAAAAGAAAATGGTCTCAGTTAAAACAGTGTTCTCCCTGAACATCAGAGACAGACATTACAGAGATTAGATTCTCCAAGCCCCCATGGTACACGTCACCCTCCTAGCAAATTGCATTACCTCTGGCTTGAACACAGAAGCCTCCAGAAGAGCCGTCAGCTGTAGCAGGCACCAGCTGTGCTCTGAGCTCTTGGCACAGGGACCTGGCAAGCTTGCCCTTTGCTGTCCTGGTGGCTGCTCCAGCTACATTCGCTTCTCAGGCCATGTGCTCCACAGGATATCTACAAACTGTGGGCCATTTAGAGGCTCGTGACCGGGGTGCTGAGAGGACATGCAAACTCAGTGTGAAGAGCGGGACGGGAAGCCATTATTGCAGCCTCGGCATTTACTCTCAGTAGTGGGGAGGACACCGTCACTGTCTACGCAGGTCTGGAAGTATGGCAGGTGACCCGAAGTGCAGAAAGAACCAGGAGGAGAGAGGACGAGTGGATGGAGAGATTTCCCCTCCTTCGGACTGGGTACGCAAGAATGGACAGCCAGGCAGCTTGCTCTCGTCCCTGGAGGTCACCAGCAGCGCTGGGGAAGTCACTTGGCAGGAGAGCCTGTAGGGAGCTTGTGAGTCAATGATTCTATAAATAATGGTACCTTGGATTGATACATTTGAGGATGGGCTGTGGCAGGTCAACCAACTGGAATAGATACAAATAAATGTTCCCGCAGGATGGGCCACAAAATACCTACAGAGCCCTGACCACAGTGGTGTCTTCAGCCTCCGAGAAAATCCTCTGTCCTGAGCACAGCCTGCTTCCTGCTTCCAGGCTGTCTACCAGGGTCTGGGCTGTGCCTCCCAAGAGCTTTTCCCATGACCCCGAGGTCACCTCCCTATGCTCAAGGCATTTCCAGGGCACTGGAAAGCCACCACTATCCTCCATGATTAGCACTCTTTAAGTGACAGGCATTCCTGCCCTAGGCCACTCTTGAAGGTTTCCTGGAGGAAGGCACATTTGGGAGGCTATTGGATTTTGTTTAAGGCCCCAGGCAACCTCTTCCCACCTCAGAACTTGGATTCGTTTCTTACAAAACGAAGAGAACTTGCTTCAGCGACCAGCGTCCTGCGGTCTTTTCCCACTTGCACAAATGGTGCAGGGGATGAAACCTTGCCCGGATTCTACTGTCCTGCCAAGTCACGTGACAGCCAGTTCTCAGAAATGACTTTGCCTGCCCTGGGTATTCCCGAACAAATCTAAGGCAGGCTAGCAAAGCAGCTTATCTGGGATCAGCGGGAGGATGCGCCTTCCCGACTCCTGTGCGGGACCGCTTCCTCCCATCTGTGACTGTAGCTCCGCCCTTAGAATGGGCACAACGTAGGACCCGGCCTTGTGACGTCCCTGGAGGTTTCACCCTTCTGATGATGCCTTTTCCACTGTGATTTGCTTGAGGAACTGAGGTAAAGGCAACATTATAGATGCCCTCGCCTCTGTTATCTTTTGGCATTTGTTGCTGGGACTGAGTAGAGTAGACGGCGGGTGACAGGCATCCGCCAGAGTCCAGTGAGGAAGTTATCCTGTTCGCGCGCACCATCTCGTCTGTCCTCGCCCATTTCATTTTTTTTCCGGACCTCTTCCCCCGCCCCCCCCAAATGTCCCTGGTTTTGTGTTTCCAGATCAGGCTTTCTAATCCTGTTTTTGACTAATGAGCGCCTTTCACAGTCATCCATAATTTTATAAACCACTACAATTAAAAAAAAAATCACTTTCTCAGTTTTTGCCCGGCTTACATTAAAAAGACTTTAAGTTAAATATTTTATATGAGTATATTATTCAAAGATTATATTAAATGAATATTAAAAGGCTATTTTTAATAAAGTTCATTATACAGGGGCATATTTCAACATTTTCCACAACATTCCAATTCCTTCAAGCCAGTTGTGCAAGAAAGGGTGAATTTGTTGACAAATTAAAAAAAATGACACTCTCGGTTCTAGACATAGCTAAAACATAATTAAAGGTTAATTAGGCATCAGATTCCAAAGTCAATGTACAAACTACTTTTGTGACCCGATCTTTAGAATCTGCAGGTCTTGTGCTTGAGAAAATTCGACCATGGTGTTTTTGCAACAGCCATGCTATCTGAATGGAAAGATACCACAGATCCAGAGGCAGCCGTATATTCTTCCAAATGCACACACCAATCATAGGATTTTTAAAAAAATCAATAAGAAGACAAATCAAATGATCTCTGCATTACCTCTCTGTTCCTTCCCCCACCCTGCCTCTTTCTTCATTTGATGTACTAAAGACATTTCAGTGACCTACATAAGGACTTGGATCAGGTGATCCTAACTTATGGAGCTGGTAAAAATAACCTTGAGGTGAGTTTGCAGAATTATCATTCCTCGGCTCCTCATTAACTTGGAGGTGGCTCAACACAAACTCTTTATGTTTCCTGTCTTTGTCACTTTTTATTGCTACTTTGGTTACAGACAAAACCATACCCAACAAATAATAAAGACAACTTAAACAGCATACGGTGGCCAAAATGAACCAAAGTGAGAAACTAATTGGTGGCTGGGTCTGATTGCCATTAGCTACGTACTTGCTTGCATGTGCGTCTGGGCAGGTATGTTCACACACACACTTATGCATGCATGCCTATACACACAGGTATACACAGCTGGGCACAGAGGCCACATAAGTTCAATTTTAGGTGCAATTATATCTATCCACTTAGCAGATTTTAATAATACTTTGGATCTGATGAATTCCCCACCTTTCTAAGCACCAAACATTCGTTCTTTGAGCACTGAGTCTACTCTTCCTTAGCTGAAGAAGCGACGGGTGGTCCTGTCATTTCTAACAGGAAGGGCAAGGAGAGCGACTGCTATCCTTCAGGGAGCAGATGTAAGTCAGGCCTGTGGTGGGCGAGAGGTATGCAGATCTGAGCAAAGAAAGGAAGTGGGAGGGGGCTTGCAGAGAGCCATTAGCTACATCACTACAGATAGCAAGGAGGGTCTAGGAGAGGTTTGATCTAGACACAGCATGAGAATACGGTAGGTAGAGCTGACCATAACCCCTTTGAGGAAAGCACTGCATGCTTCCTCAGAGAGAAGCATGTACTGCTGTCATGTCACCTGCGGAACCCATGACACATCCCTGCCGGAGCCTGGGTGCTAAAGGCACAGAATAGTGCAGGGGCTACATGCTAGGCTGCTCCAGGAAAAGGGTCAGGCCTGAGCAGTGCTTCAGCACTCTCTCACACACCCAAGCTAGTAAAGGGCAGGGTGGAAGTTATGGCCTCGGCATTCCCACCCCCAATTCTAAGGCCAAGCTTCTGTGGCGGCTGACCTAGTCACCATCAACATGGCCTAAACATGAAAGAAATCAGAGGCTGTTTTCCTCCCAAGGAGACACCAGACCAGAATTCTTTAGATACTTCTAGAATAAGGGAGAAAACACTATTGTATGGCAGCTTAGGAGGTTCTCAAAGACGACGTGAATTCAAGCACCTAAGCAGCTGTCAGTGAGGGAAGATGCTGGCCTGGCCCTGAGGTCATGGCAAGGCTGATCTGTGGCAGCTGCCAGTCACCTCTTATGGCCCTAGTGGAGGTCTGCTCACCCCAGCCCAGCAAAGCAGCCTCCGGCATTACAGAGGGAAAAAGGTGTGCACGTGGGAGAGAACCTCACACCAGCTTCTCTAGGCACCACAGTCAAGCCCAACCGAAGCCTCTGGCTCCAGGATACGCTGTGATATCAGTTCTGCTTGCCCATGCCTTCTCCCTCACCTAGGTCACGTAAAAGGTCCCTGCTTGGGCAGTACTATGATAGAATCAGAGTCTTCAGATAAGGCCCCTTTGTCTCAGTCACCCCCAAGCCCATCATCGCCTCCTGGAATTCAGTGTGGGTCCCCTCTGCCCAAAGACCTGGGCTCCCACTCTCTCTGAAGGCAGAGCACACACAGCCAAGGCTCAGCCTGACACAGTTCTAAGGGCTTTTTATCCTTAGGCACAGACAAGCAGAAGCCAAGCCTGTAAGTTGAGACATTGTGCTCTACACACACACACACACACACACACACACACACACACCCCTCTAGATCCATCTACAGGCCTTCAGGTTCCAGCATGTTCTGCTTCCCCCAGCCCCCGCAGTTGTGGCTTGGGGCCTCGCTGAGTCTCCATTCTCAGACGCTGGCCCTCAAGGCCCTGAAGAGCAAGTCAATAGGGCCCATTCATGGCTGCCTTTGCTGAATGACTGGAGTTTTTCATTTTCTAAGGAACTGGAACATAAGTGACTGGCTGGCATTTTACAGACAGAGGTGTGGGCGAGTGACTGGATCTCTCACAGGCCTGACACAGTACAAACAGAAATTGAGAGGCTCCCCAAGGGGCAAGGCGTCATAAGTTGAGTTTAGGAACCAGGCTCTGCCTGCGTGCTCACAGTTTACAAAGCCATACTCATTACATACACAGACATTCAGGAAAACATAGACATACGTAAACAGACACACTCATATACATGCACACATTCACATAGAGATAAACAGACACTGATATACACACACAGTCACTCATATACGTGACTACACACATACACAGATAAACTCACTCTCACACAGAGGCATACATGACACAGTCACCTATTTATAAATATACACAGAGAGAAACAGTAATGGTCATACAGACACACAAACGTGCACAGAGACACGCTCATACAGAAACACCCATGCAACTTGGTTTATGTAATTGTGCTGACTGGTTTTACGTCGACTTGACACAAGCTAGACCCATCTGAAAGGAGGGAGCCTCAACTGAGAAAACGCCTTCATGCGATCTGGCTGTAGGGGCATTTTCTTACTTCATGTTCGATGGGGGAGGGAGCAGCCCATTGTGGGCAGTGCCATCCCTGCGCTTGGTCATCCTGGGCTCTATAAGAAAGCAGGCTGAGCAAGCCAAGAAAGCAAGCCAGTAAGCAGCACCCCTCCACAGCCTCTGCATCAGCTCCTGCTCCCAGGTTCCTGCCCTGTTTGAGTTCCTCTCCTGACTTCCTTCAGTGATGAACAGTGATGTAAGAAGTGTAAGCCAAATAAACCCTTTCCTCCCCAACTTGCCTTTGGTCATGGTATTTCCACATAGCAATAGAAACTCTAAAGAAGACATGCACACACACACACACACACACACACACACACACACACACAGTATCATCTAATAAATCTTTATTTCCAAAACTCAGGACGAGCAGAACACACTTTGGACCAGAAATCTCCTCTTTCTTCTAGGAGTCTACGAGCAGGCAGAGGATGAGATAGTCAGGATTGCCTAGAGTCTGACCCCAATTACCTCCTAGCAGTGGATAAACTAAGACTTCTAAGACCGAGGCAGCCAGGAGATCCACAGGATGGCCTCTAGGATCCTTGATTTTACTGAGCAGATAAACTACCAACTGAACTGCCAAAAGAACCTGACACAGGATGGGACAAGCATGGCGCAGAGTCTCAAAGAATGCATCTAGCCTAGCCCTTGCCCACCTTCCATGGCCTCTGTCGAAGGTGATAGCCCACCTGAACAGATCCTTCTGGACCCAGAACTCGTTCATGCTGTGACTCATTAACCAGGTGGGACTCAGATCGCTAGAGAATGCATGTTATACGTGAAGCTCAGCAGGCCTGCCAGAACTAGAGGCCTCACTGCGGAAGGCGGCTCAGCGGTGCGTTGCTGGAACGGGGGTAGGCAAGCAGGGACCATGGTTGGGCCTGACTGTGTTGTCAGTCAGTTCACTGCCCCACAAGCACTGAGGAGGCCCCTGAACAATGGGCACCACCCCAAGGTGCAACAGCAGTTAACTAAACACATCAGCAGGCAGCAGGAACAACACAAGCAAGGTATGAAACGAAAGGCTGGGCTGAGAGGGTTGGTGCCTGTTTACAGAACACTGGCATGAAGACACACGAATGCCTGCAGCCAGCAAAGGGGACCCACAACAGGATCTGGTCCTTGGAGGGATCAGATCCTGGTCCCTGCTGGAACCTGGCAGTCCACAGAACAAGCCCTCTTCTCTATGTAACCTGTGTGAATCTTGACTCATTTGTCAACTGGGCTCCCCTTAGGGTAAGAATTATAGGTGAGAGGTGCCAGGGATGTGCTGAGTTTAGAGGAAGGCAAGGGGGCCAGGGGTTGGGAGAAGACTCAAGCAGAGTGCTGGGTGAATCCCAGCAGTACACAGCTATGAACCAACTTTATGTGATGGATCATGGGAGAGTCAGTGAGGGCCAATGGGGAGAACTGGACAAGAGAGGACACAGACTGAGCAGGTGAGGTTCTTCAAGGGCATGTGGTCCTGAGAGTCCCACAATGATTGAAACTTTGGGGGCATCAGGTGCTGACATCATCTCCTCCGTGCCTGGACAGTCAGATAATCGAGGCTGGTCACTCGAAGAACCTGGATCCCAGGGCATGGGAAAATATTCTTCATACAAGGATTTTTAAAAAAATTTAAAAAACCAAACCAAAACAAAACAAAAAACACATCTAACCTCCATGGACGTTGCCCATGAGACCTCTGAGGCTAAAAGAGAAGATGTGAAAATCATCCAATCACGCAACGACCAAGCTCACATAGGTAGTCCAACTCTAAGCAAAGGGATTGGTCCTACATTTTTTTTTTTAATTCCTCTCAACACAGTAACCACAAGCTAGTCACAGAATCCCTGGAACTGAGGCAATGGTAGCTGACCAAACAAAAACAAAAACAAAACACAAGCAAAAAACCCAAACCAAAACAAAAAAGCAAAACAAAAACGCAACCAACTGGCCACTCCTCAAAGTGCAGCCTGCCAGAAGTTTTCAGCAGGGCTGGAAGGCGCTAAACTGAGCCCTGGGCTCCTCATTAAGGTTCCTGTTATCCTGAAGAGTCACTTTGCTCAACATTTTTCAGGGAAAGGGCAATTAAAAATCTATTCCGGATGCAGTAAAGACATACTTTTTAGAAAGGAATTGAGCAGACATCCTGAAAATAACATAAAACACCCAAGCCCCAGAGTGATTAAAGGAAGATAAATCAAGCATGATAGGACATGGACAAGGACAGTGGGAGCCCTGCGGCCTCCTGCGGTCACACTGTCTCAGGTGAGGCCCCATGAAGAGTGGACAAGCAGTTATGCTGTGGTTGTCTGCACCCTAACTGGGACTCTCCAGCCAGCAGGAGCGTCACTAGCGATGGGGTGCCCTCCCCCTGGACTCTGCTTTCACTGGCTCCAGACATGGCAAGAATGATGCACAGAGTGTAAGAGAAAAGTGGGGGCGGTGGAAGCTGTGAGATGATTCTGAGCTGGGGGGAGGGGGGAGCTGGTGTCCATAGAGAGAGGCACTTCAAGTCACCAACTGGACTCCTGGGCGGTCTCTATTGGCAGTTAGAGTTACATCAGCCTGGGAATCCAGAAGCCTGGCTCTCTGACTGAATTCAGCTGAATTTAGTTGGCAAGGCAATTTACTTAAAGTGTAGACCAAAAAACCTCAAACCAACCAAACAAACAAAAACTGATGGTGAGTGGAACAGGACAGAGGTCCTGACACAGAGAGAAAAGGAAAATCTTTTCATGACCTATACATACTCCTATTCAACAGGCTCTGCTAAAATCTGGATCTGAAATGTGCCCCCAAAAGTCCCCATGAAGGCTTAAGTCTCCAGCTAAGCGACTTCTTTCAGGTGGTGGTAGCTTTCCCAGGTGGGACACGGCAGGTGGCCTTCAGGGCTCCGGAGACAGCTGTTGGAGGGTGCTCTCTCATCCTCCTCTTCATTTTCCTTCCCAGTCATCAGGGACGTTTTGTTTCAGCGTGCGCTCCACATCATGTGATGTCATGCCTACCCACAGACTGAAACGCATGAGGACCAACTGAACTCCCTGGGGCCCCCTGACAACACACTGTTTCTCAGGTATGCGCTCAGGGACGTTGACTTACACAGTCCTTTTGTGGGACTGGCGTTCCAATAAATCGGAACCTAACATGACCATGAAAGGGCAAGGGAAAGGGATCCAGAGTTTTAAGAGCGTCTATGATGCAAGCTTTGAGGTTTCCTTTCTCTTTTAATCTTCTTAATACCCCTGAGGTAGAGAGTGTTGGCTGCCCCTGTCTCACAGATGAAATAGCTGAGACTCGGGGTTAAGCTGCTAACAAAGTTGGTAGGGGCAGCTGGCGGCACCCCAGTCTGTCCCGCACACTGCGGCAGCTGTTACAGCCCATGCCACCTCATGCTGGTTACTGTTTAGCACAGGCTAAAATCTAATCAACAAAGAAAGTTCCTGTGTCAGCATTAGTCCGTGGAGGAGAGAGTGAGCATTAACAAATGCCTGATTACTGTAAACTAGCCCAGAAATGCCAGGCCACTAAATCACGCCGAGGCCTAACATTTCCAAAGCGAAGCCCTTTGGTCTGTTGGCTCCTGGCAGCTTCCCACGAGGCCCTTCTGTAGGCCACAGGTTGCTGCTGGGGGGAGGGAAGGCAGAAAATGGGGAGGCAGAAGGTTGGAAGGGATCCACTCACAGACCCAGTTGAGGACTGCCAACTATGGTACACTTCCTTCCAAAGTGGGTGGACACAGCACAGCCCTTACCTAATCCATCTAATATGGATCAGGCCTTCGTCCATTGAAAGGCACCGGAGGGATGGGAAGGGAACTCAGGCGAGGGAGGGGTGGAAGGGAAGGGTCTCTTCGGTTCCCAAAACCCTCTGCTGCAGTAAGCAGGCAGGATCGTACAGTGGAGTGTATGGACTCTTCTCCCCTTCGGGGGGCTCTCTTGGTGTGTCCATCATGTGCCAGGATTGTGCTGGGGTTGGGCGTCACAGAAATGAGCATAGCGGATCTTGTCCTTTATGATCCTACAGTCCAAACGATGGGACAATGGTCTGCATTGTTCTCACAGGGGGCTAACGCCAATGCGTTGTTTTCCAAATGGTATCTCAAAGCTACGGCTGGTACAGAGAGATGTCCAAATAGGTGTCTGGTCCCTGAAAGATGATTGTGGCCGCAAGCCAATGAGAAGGGACAAGTTCAGAGGCAGGGCTATTCCAAACCTAAGGAAAGAAGATGGAGCCTGGAGCCATTCGGCTATCAGAGGAGAGGGGACTGCTGCAGCGACTGGAAGACTGCATGGTCTGAGGAGTGTTGCGATTGGGAATCAGACAGAGGAAGGTTCCAGAAGGCTCCAGGGTTTTCTGCTGGGCAATGAGATAGGAACACAGACAGTGAGAGAGATATCATAAGATGGGGAAGAAAAGTGAGCCTGGGCAGGAGGTTGAGGATCATGAAGCTGGCAACCCATCCAGATATTTACCCACATTGGCTACACAGCCGAGTATCAAATAGCTCCTGTAGGAGGGGATTCCCACACATGTCTGGTCAGTGGATCTGCTGACAGGCTACTGGGAGCATCTTAAACAACACGACATGAAACTCACAGGAGCCTGGAGTCCCTTGCCTTAAGGCTGAACTCTGCCATCAACTCACCCACTGGGAGACCCTTTGCCTCTACGGGATAAAGTTTCTGAACCTGGGATGACTTACAGTATCTGGGGAGAAAGCAGCTTCCTTCCAGCCTACAGGTGGAAGCAGAGAAGAAGTACGCATGTTCCCTTGGGGACTGTGGATGTCTCTAAGGACCAATAACTGCCGTTGCACCTCTCGTAGGCACGAGAGCCGGTTCTTGGGGGTGTGCTGCATGGTTTGGGGTTTGCTTCCACAGAGTTGGCTTGATCAGTTTCACTCCTCAGTTCCCAGTAATCTTCCTGGTTGCTGGTTATACATCTTTTTCATGCTTTCTTATTCACCGCCTACTGTGACCCTGAACAGCGTTAGTCGCATATCAGAAATGGGATTGAAGAATGCTGTGTCACTCGTAAAAGCCTGTTCTCGTAAGGGGTTCTGGGATTTAGACGCAGGTAGTCTGTCTCATAACTCTCCAATCCTTTGGGTCTCATGGACTACCAGACTCTGAAATCATCTGGGTTGTATAAACAGAGGTTGTCAGCATCAAGTTTTGCAAAGTTTTGTAACCATGCAGTGTAAAACATCACAGCTGGTGATCTTGCTCTAAGAAAGAACACTTTCAATGCTCACACGTGCACACCCAGACTTGAACCCGCATGCCTGCCTGCTTCCCCTGTTCCACCAATCTGACACACAGACACACTTTCGATCAAATGCTAATGATACAAAGGAGTGTGAATTGTGTGGCGTGATTGCAGTAGTAGCACCCAGTATCTGGGACCAAAGTGCTGGTGGCACATGCTGGCACTTCGAAGCAGGTGACGGGGGTGGGGGGAGTAAAGGGACTTTCACTGGGCCAGATCTGGGTGTGATTGGATGTCAGTCACTCTTGGCCACGTGGTCATCGAGCCTGGTGTTTTACCTTCCTTAAGACTCTGGACTGCCTAATGTCCTCTTAATTCCCCTTCTGCTTCAGTTAGCTAGAATCCATTTCTGTTGCTTGCAACAAAGAGTCCTGACTGATGGACCACAGTCAGAACAAGGGCCAGCACTTCAAATGGAGTGCATTTAGTTTCACGGAAATTGCGATGTCTGCATTTTTCTCCTTTGGCTGCAGACCCATCTGAGACAGGCCAGGTTCTGCAGACTAGAGTTTGGGGCAGCCACAGTCTGCCTCCCCAAAAGGAGCT
Source organism: Meriones unguiculatus (assembly GCF_030254825.1). Taxonomy (NCBI): domain Eukaryota; kingdom Metazoa; phylum Chordata; class Mammalia; order Rodentia; family Muridae; genus Meriones; species Meriones unguiculatus. Next base: position 111,634,997 of record NC_083349.1, read on the forward strand.
GGCTTCATAAGCCAGAACCAAAGGCAAAGCATTTACCATAATGGGTAAAGCATTACCGGCGCCTATAGTAAAGGCTTCAGATGGTCTCTCCAGCCCTATGTGACCCCTCCTCTCTGTCCTTTATCTGAGAGGGGCTTTCCACTGTTTGTAGGTTAGTCAGCACAAACCTACTTTTCACCAGTACTAAGTCTTCGCCACACCCACTGCCTCTGATTCGCTGTTCTCTCCAGCTCCTGAGCTATTCCAGCCTCGCTCCCTGTATGAATTCCTTGCTTTAAATTGTTTTCATTCCAATAAAATCCTGCACTCGGAACCAGCCACCTTGTCTGTGCAGTCTCTCTGCGCCCTCCAAGAAAAAGACTGGACACTTTGCCCATCCGTTTGAGATCCACTTGGTTTCCTGTCTTGGTGAGATGGAGAACAACCCATCTCTGTCCTCTGCTGGAGGATCCTTCAAAGACAATTAAGTCCCTCCTCAGCCTCTTTCTTGTGAAATGAAATTATCCCTAATCCTTTATCCTGCCTTCAAGAGTTCTATTTTCCGGTCCTTTTATGGAGTGGGCTCCATCCGGGGAACAACATAGCTAGGAGGGCTGAGGAGTGCAGGCATGGGGTTTACAGGCATCTTCAAGAACAGCAGCCTCTTCTCAGACTGTTTGTCAAGTGAAATGACCTTGCTTTTGAGCAAAACCAGCCTTAGCTCACTGTCTCCTAGCCTGATGCTACCCCACCCACAGTGGTAGAGTACCTGGTCCCACTGAACCAACCGAGGAGGAGGATCAGCTCCAGGTGAGGAAGGATAGCCAGAAACAAACCAAGGGCCCAAAATACCAAGCCCAACACTGCATTTTATGGGAAGAAACACAAGATCTAAACAGGGAATTGATGAGGAAAAGGAACAGATGATATTTTCGGATAAAATTACCTAGTCGTGAGGCTAGAGTTTTCACCATTATGTCCCTTCTTTCTGAAATAAAAGTGGGAAGCCATTCTTCTGTCTCCTCTTGTGTCTAGATTTAGAGAAGAGACAGGAAGGGGGACCTTAATGAGGAAGTGAATAATTACATATACATTATTTTCTTAACTCTCTCACCAAGGCACATGTGTAGAAGTCAGCAGATAACCTTGGGTGTTGGTCCTTGCCTTGTACCTTGTTTGAGACAGGGTCTCTTTGCAGTTAACAGCTACATACACCAGGCTAGCTGGTCTATGAGCTCTGGGGACTCTCCTGTGACCCCCTTCTAAGCTGTTGCAGAAGTACTATGATTATAGACATGTGCTATTGAGCCCAGCTTATGTGGGTTCTGGAGACTCAAAACTCAGGCCCTGGAGCTTGTGTGGTAAGTGCTTTACCCACTGATCAAGTCTCCAGCTATGAGTTTTAATTAATATCTCCCCAGTTCAGTATATATTGGTAAATGATAGTATCATGGCAACCATGTCCATAGGTCTGGAGCGACAAGCTTTTTGCCACAGAGAACTATGGCCACACAGCATTTGGGGCATTGTTAGAGTAGGAAAAATAGGCCTGGTACCCACCCCTTTACTGCTTCTCCTTCCATGGACCCATCCCATGGCTAGCTTCCTCAGAGAGATGGGCCTTATGTGGCCAGCTCAATGCCGGTGTGACTCTGGAGATGAATTATCTCTACTTAAAAATGATCCCTAACATGACGTCAAGAAGCCACTATAATCCCTATTATTATCAAAAATCTTACACCGTACTTAGAGCCTACGGGTCACCTGTCCTGTTCTACCAGCTTATTACACGCATCCTGTGCCTCATCTTTTCCCCAAATGAATAGAGAACCACAGGCGTTTTCCTGAAGGCAAACAAGAAAATTGCCCAAAGAAGCAAGTAATCTTCAAATGTCAAAAACATCTAGCATGTGCATCACTTTTAAGTAAGAGCATGGGTATTTGGCAAGGTGACAAGCAGTGGTTTACAACATTAAAGGTGACTTAGAACAGCCAGCCAGTCAGGGAGAAGGGTGCCAGGGCCAGCCCCAAACCTGCCATCTCCCATGACAGGCCCAACACTGGCCATTTTCCTATTTGTGAATGGGTACCTGGCTTGCAAGCTACCTGAAGAGGAGACAAGTGACCCCCGAACCTCATGTGGCCAGCCTAGCTAGCCTGGAAGAGAACAGCTACAGTACTTCGACTCCCTGCATTGGCTTGACACCGGCACCTACTTTCTCCTTTGCAATCTGATGAATGCAAGATGATTCACTTTTAAAGAAACTGTGAAATGCTTTTTGTCCAGGCCCAGGTGTTTGGGAAACTTTCCAAGATTCATCTGGTCCACGGTGATGTTCACTGTCCCTGATTCTCATAGCTCTACTCTATCTAAGAATTCTGGGCCTTTTTTCCAAGACTGTAATCCTCCTGCCTCTTCTCAGCTTTGGAGAGTGACCCATTGCAGCATCCTCCTGCCCTTGTCCTTCTCTGTGGTCCAAGATGCATCAACTCCTTTGGGACATGGATTCAGAACAGCAGCGTCTGCATTAACTCTGAAATTCCCCAACTGCTGACAGTTTCTGAGCAAAACCAGGCATGACCTGGTCATTCAACATTCCTTCAGCATGCCAGGCCCTGGCATCACTCAGGGTGCTGGGGGAAGGCCAGCTCCAACTGTCTCAGGTCAGGGCCCCCGTGACATTTCCTAAGGAGTCTAAAAGGAACTAAGGGTCACACCAATGTCAACAACACGAGTCAGAAAATATCCATGACTAAAATTTTTACTCCTCCCAAGATTTTTAGTTACTAGGCTGGACCTGTGTGCTGGCTTAAGTGAATCAGATTAGAATCTGTCTTCGAGTTGCCAAAAGAGCCTGAGGAGGCCCTCGGAGTCAATCAGTCAACACTGCTGACACTTGGGAGCTGCCACTTTCACATCTAGGGACAGTGACATCAGATGTTATCAGCACCTATTAAAATCCCAGCCCAAGCCTTCATGCCCCAGTGCAAGGAGAATGAGGATATTTTTGTCTCGTTTCATCTCCTGACAGCAGGAAGGGATGAGACTGAGAAAACTCTCTGGCATATGTAACAGCAGAAGGAAATGGGTCCCACCTCACGGCTCTCTTCTTGAGGTCTGGCTTTAACTGGACACTGCTCACCTTGGCCGCTTAGACGCCATACCCCACATCCCTGTATCTTCTCCAGGAACCGTTACCTCCTTGTTTCTCTCCTTGGCTCTGCTTTTCCACACACCTCTTTCCAAGAGACGTGATATACTGCAGCCACAGACACCTCTCCACATTCCCTAAGTACCTCCTGCTTCTTCTGCCCTCACGTGCCCTCATTTCTTACCCCTGGCTCCTTGTTAACCACACACATCCTTAGCTACCTCCTGCTCAGCTGAATCGCTACTTCCTCACCTGGCCTCACAGGGGATTTTGGATATCCTTCTATTTCAATATTTGTCACATTAATATTCTAATCCCATCAGCTTTGTCTTTCGTCTCCTGCCCTGAACTAAATGATGTGTGTGTGTGTGTGTGTGTGTGTGTGTGTGTGTGTGTCTTCTTCAGTATTTTCATTCATGCTACTATGCCTGGAACACAGTTGGAGTTTAATGAGTATTTATTAAATGCCCAATGTATACTTGATCTCAGATTCGAGAAAACTTAATTTTCTTCTTGGCCTAGGTTACAAGATATACTTTGAACATATTTAAATATATTCAATATATTTTAAGATCATGGATCTGGACTGGGTGAGGGGGAAGGGTGAGCTTGGGATAGAAGAGAGGAGGGGGGAAAGAGGTTCCCCAGTTTCCCTCTCTGAACCCAGGAGCATCCCTCAAAGGAGGACTAGGAGTCTGGACAGTGAGCAAGAGTTGGTAGCCAGGACTCTTTAGTCATGTGCTTTTTGTGTTTATGTTCATTTTATAATATAGTGGGTGTTTCCTGTTGCAGCCACATATGGTGGAGGGGACACAGGAAATGCCTGCTTCCACACCCACGAAAGCACCGCCAATCCTTGGTGATGGGCCAATCCTTGGAGGACTGAGGGCCAACAGCATGTCCCTTAGCACTAAGATTTTCCCCAAAACTGAGAGGGTCATCTGTTGAAGTATGTGTCTCTGACTATGCTTGCTCCTGTGCATGAGGGTGAGCCTCACACATCTGATTGCTCACCTGCTACCGCCTTGTCTCCTAGGGGCCTTCTCAACCTGTCCTAAGGAAAACTTGTTTCTCTCCTTGCACCATGTGGAACCCAGAGATTGAACTCAGGTCGCCAGGTCTATCAGAGACAGATAACCTTTACCACTGAGTTATCTTAACGGCCCAAAGTGACACATACTTAAAAGCCAGCAAAAGCAGTCTACACTCTTACAATAAAGACAGATGGTTGGTCTTTGTTGTTGTTGTTGTTTTGTTTGTTTGTTTTTTTAAGGAGGCCAGCAAGACTTTGCAATAGTGACTCCCTGCTCCGCTCTCCCTGTCAAATTAACTCCTTGCTTTCTCAGCTCAGTCGCACTGGCCTTCTCTCCTTTGCTTAAATGTCCCATAGTCTCTCCCATACATGGGTCCCCTATTCCTAGTCCACCATCCCTACCCCACCTCTAGCACAGTGGTTCTCAACCTATTGGCTTTTGACCCCCCCCTGGGAGGGTCAAAAGACCCTTTTTATAGGGGTCGCCTATGACCACCAAAAGACCACAGATGTTAACGTTATAACCTGTAACAGTAGCAAAAATACTATAATTTTGAGGTAAGGATGAAAATAATTTTACGGTGGCATCACCACAACACGAACGGCTGCGTTAAGGGTTGCGGTGTCAGGAAGGTTGGGAAACACGGCTCTAGCAATCTCCCCTTTAAAGCCCAGCCGCGACAGTAAAGTCACGGTCAGCAGCTCTTTCAAGTCTCACATCTGTCACCACCCACCCTCCGAGCGGGAGACAGGCAAGGCTCCCCGAAACCTCGGTGTACCTCCCTTCCTGGCGCCAGTGCTGTGCCTGCCGCCTTATAATCGCTCGTCTCCCCTAGCAGCCTCGGAGCCCCCAGCCCAGCGGCCTCAACCTTCCCCGTGCTGCGACCCTTCGCTACACGCCCCCATGATGTGGCAGCCTGAATCATAAAATTGTTTTTGTTGCTACTTCATAACTGTAATTTTGCTACTGTTGCGAATCATAAAGGAAATATCTGTTTTCTGATGGTCTCGGCAACCCCTGTTTAACAAACAAACAAACAAACAAACAAACAAAATCTCTCAACGCCCCCAAAGGTGTCGAGACCTAGAGGATGACAACCACTGCCTTTGAGGGAAAGAACCAGCTCTCCTTTTCCTTTTCTCCTTTTTTTTTTTTTTTGTCCGGTTCTAGTACCGAACACAACGCTGGGCACCCAGAAGGCACTCAGATATTTGTTGAAGCCTGAAATAATGGATTTGGGTTTCTAGAGGGACGACATGCTGCCTTGCAGTCTGGCTTCAGAGGAGATAGTTACAACACAGAGGCATTGCTGATGGCAACATATTCCTTCCGAGGAAGATTTTCAAGTGGGAGAAAAACAGCCTCCCCAAACTGGCATAGACAGCAAAGAGTAAAAAGATGCGTTGTTCGTCCAACAGAGGAAATGCACACGATCGGAACGTTCGCAAGCCGTCTGTGTGGGATGCAAGGAGATTCCACCCCCACCTAAAGCCATATGCCAGGGAGAATCAGGGTAGGAGAACTCCCGAGAGGAGGCCTTAATGTGGAGCAGGCAGCAATACCGAGTGAGCCCAGGAAGAGGGCCGGGCAGGAGAGTCTTGATAGTACAGGCACATTGCTGGCCGCCCCTCTCCCTGTTACTCCCTTCAAGGGGTTGGTCCCCTTTGTGCTGTGAATGGAAATTCAGGGATCAACTCCAGGAGCGAGGGATGTCTGTTTCTTCACATTCAAGTTTGTCTGGCTGTGAGCATACATCTGGGTGAAATGAACCTAAAGCTAACATCAGTAGGCGCTCTCTACTCATCCTGGTGCGTATGTCTAGAACCCACTCCCAGATGGTTCTTTATGATCAGTTCTTCCCACTCTCTCACAAAGCAGGGCTGCGATCCCCAAACACCTATCTGAAGATTTTTCCCCCTCCATAAGAGTCACCAGGGTTGTCTACTGTGAGGCCTAAAAGCAAGCAAGCATTGTTTATGATGAGATGGTATGTCCCAAGGAAACCCATTTTCAGGGCTTGAGCCTTGAGTCAGAAAGAAACTGCACTGAAATGTGTATAGGACATAATGAGAGGCCATTTGCTTCCAAAGAAACACAGATTCTTGAAAACTGTAATACCAGCTTTCCCCAGATACTGATGGATTGAATATACAGCAAAATTATCAACATCCTCCCAGAGCCATGAAAAAAGTCCAGCCATCTGCCAGGCAGTGGTGGTGCACCCTTTTAATCTCAGCATTCAGGAAGCAGAGGGAGGCATATCTCTGAATTCAAGGCCAGCCTGGTCCGTAGAGCAAGTTCTGGGACAGCCAGGGCTACCCAGAGAAACCTTGTCTTGACAAACCATTAAAAAAAAATAAAACAAACAAAAACAAAACAAAACAGAACAAAACAAAAATTTAAAAAACCTAGCCTAGCCAAAAGAAACCCAGTAACAAAAGAAATGTCCTAACAGCTTCCCTACTGGTCAGTAATGAATTATTAGAAAACAAGGTGAAATGGGAGATCTCTCACTCTATGCGACGGCTAGGGATGAGGCTTTCAAAGAACAGTGCAGAGCTCATATGAGGAAACGTGCAGATGTTTACAGAGCATATGAAAGCAGATTCAAATAAACAGAGCGAGTAAATGGAAGAGCGCAGTCCTGAAGGAGAAGACTCAATATTGTCGGTAGGATGTCAATTCTTTATAAATCAATTTATAGCTGCCACCTAATTCAGCCAGACATCATGTAATGCTAACTCAACAAGCTATTTTTTAGTTCAGGGTGTGTGTGTGTGTGTTGGGGGTGGTGGTGGTGGTGGTTCTAAAGTTCAACTGGCTGGATAGTTGCATCAGATACAGTAGCCAAAGATTATTTCTGGAAAATAATACTGACAGAGATAGTCTGCACTACCAGACTTTAATACACAAATAAAAATTCTGTAATTAAAACAATATGGTTTCATACTAGGTCAGGCTGGAAGGAATAAATGGGCTAAAAATACATGCTCGTCTACAAGACTTTAGTGTAAGAGAGGCACTGGTTTAAATCAGTGGGGCCAAAAAAAAAAAATCCTTTCCTAATCAGAACTGCAAGAATTAGCTATTAAGAAAAAGTTAAATTTCTCTCATGTCTCAGAACAAAATGAGAAACCAGGACAAAAAGAGTTGAATGTGCAAAATGAATCCTCAAACAAGTAGAAGAAAATGCAAATGAACAAATATCAGAAGCCAGGAATGGGAAGGATCTTATAAGCATTAAAACAAAAAACAAAAAACAGGAGAACCCGGCACACAAAGCTGATGAATGGGACATAGCAAATAAGGCCTTCAACGTACTGGAGAAGCCATCAATGAATTTAAAAGACAAATGACAAACCAGAGAAATATTCCAGTGTTACACCAAAAGGTTAATATCCTCTTATGCATAAAGAGTTCTTATAAATCAATAGAAAAAAAGGATAAATATAAATAGAAGAAAAGCAAAGGACAGGAATGTCAATAAATGCTGAAACAAATGCTCTAGCTCACCGGTAATTAAGGAAGTACAAAGTGAGACCCTGAGATACCATTACTCACCACCTAACAGAATCCAATTTAAAAATTACAAAAGGCAGGGGGAGGCCAAACGCGTGTTCACACATGGTGGTAGTGGGGCTGAAAGACCCAGTCCTTCGGGGGCCATGTGACAATACAGATCTTCAGTGTATGCCTGCCTCCGATGGGATGACTGGTATTTCCAGGAATTAATCCCAAAGAAATACTCCAAGGGGTCCACAGACATTTGTCCAGTGCTATCTTATTGCAGTGTATTCTGTAGCAATTTTTTTTACAGTATTAAATAACCATAGGATCTGAATAGCCAACAAGAAAAATGAAATAAAACATGATACGTTAACATAGTGAAATATAAGGAAATATGGTCTTCTAAGATAATTTTTCTGAATGAGTAATGGCAAGGCACAATCAATATGAGATGTAGAGGGGAAAAGACAGGATATAAAATGATACATAGTTTCACCCCATTCTGCTGAAGGCAAAGCATAGTAGATTGTAAATTGTTAATTGTTTTTATCTCCGAGTGGTAAGATTATGCTTGGTTTTTCTTTCTGTCAAATTTTGCCATAAAGAGCATTACTTTTATAATTGGAAAGTTACATAATTTTTAAAAGATCAAACCTTGGTGATTCTATTTCTAGAATTCCATCCAAACATGACATCATCTAACACTCAACCATCCTATAGCTTGGTTCTATTATTTTCATATTAGCATGTGCAGTCAGAGATCCTGATACATTGATATGCCAGATATTGTCCTCAGAACTGGGTCTTGGCCAATCTGCCTGCTATCAAAATCATGAACCAAAACAATATAAAATAGCCACCATAGTGTCATAGGATAGGAAAACCATGTATATTCTATGAGAATGGTTGAATAACAGCATGAGGACATGGTGAGATAGGGTACAGCTATCCAACAGTGATAATTGGGGATTATTTTAATGATGGGATAATATTTGTTCTATACTGAATTGAAAAAGCAAGATGCAAACATTCATATGCAAACATGGCCAACTGTTGAAAAATATAAATCAGAAGGTTGGAAAAAATATAATGAAATATATTAATAATGGCTATCTCCAGACAATAGGTTTTCTAGACATTTTTACTTCAGATATGAAGTGTGAAAATATGATCCACATTTATTTTAAACAGCGAGCATTTATTAACTCCGGCACCTCGCTTCCTGATCCCTGCCAATCTTTTAAGGCCAAGGCCAAGGCTTACTTCTCCCTCAAAACACTCCTTGACTTGTTCAGTCTAGGAAGTTCCAAGCGAAGCTCTGGGGTTGGACGGATGGTTCCACAGGTAAAGGCACTTGCTGCCAAGCCTGAAGACCCGAGTTTGGTGCCCAGATGGTGGAAGGAGAGAACTGACTCCAGAAAGTTGTCCTCTGAGTCCCACACCTGCACCAAAGCATGCCTGTGCCTACCCAAACCCAAAACAGATACATAAGAACAACAAAGTGAAACTTTGACTCCTGGCTTCAGAAACTTTCTCAAGTGTCACTTATGACTTCAGTGGCTCTTAGGCTGGGCTCCTTATCAAGATCTTAGAGCACACCTGGAGCCTCCTAAGTTGTGGCTGTGAACCTGGCAGGCTGGCAGAACTGGTGCCCACAGAAATGTCATCACTCAGTGTGGCCTGGTCTTCATGGTAGGGGATGGGAGAGAGATGATATCATGAGCAGGAGCTATGGACCTCACTGATGGCTGCTCACCACAGCCCGTCTGTCCAGGAAGAAGTAACAAAGGAAATGAGAGATGAGAAAATTCAAGATGATGTAGTGAATTTTCCAAAACAGCAAATTTATTTAACTATTCTAAATTCTGGGCTTATATCCTTCCTACTCAATTGGTGATAAATACATACTGTGCTTAGAAATAATGAGGTATAGAGGGGAAATTTTTAGCATTATTTATCAAATTTGATACCTGACAGTCACATGCTGCTTCTATTATTTTTCATGTTTTCAAACCCATAAATAAATATTAAGGCTAACTTTTTTTGAATGGGAAGGGGGAGTTTAAATAATTTATTACCTTTGCAAGCCAAATATTAGTGCCAATTAGAATTGGAATATTTGTTACTCATCAGAGAAGCATCCCTAACTCCTCAATACACCTTATTCTTTTTCTCTTGCCAATTGTATTTTCTTGTAACATTTACAATTATCTAAACTGCACTCTGGTTGGTATCTATTTATTTTTCTTTCTTTTTATATCAAGCCTCCCTATGGAGACCGTATGTTTTGTGCAAATAAGTTTATTTGGACTTAATATTGATGTGGGGTAGATGCTTGATAAATATGTGTTAAATAAATAAGAGAAGACACTGGAAGCTGAAGATGGCGAAGGCTCACCAGAGTCTCAATTCAGTGGTAAACTCATTGACAGGTTCACCTAGGAATGTAGGTGAACCCTTGGGGTCTTGGGCCTGGAGAGAACTCTTGTAAAGGATTCCTTCACAACCCAGTCACAGTACGAATAAGACATCTGAAAAGGAGCGAATCTACACAGCCAGAGCATTCCCCTGGCACACAGCAGGACCTGGAAAGTGGAGGCAGACACACACCTTAGTTGTAAACAGCCCTCCAGCCCCCTTCTCTCCCTCTGGTTATCACTCTCCTCACCCAGACCTCTCCACTTCCCTTGAAAAACAAACCTCGTTGACAGAAGTTGATGAGAAAATGCCCTCTTGTGGGCGTGACGGCGGACCACCTCGAACAGTGTCACAGATTTCTAAAAATGTGGTTCTTAAAGAGAATTCCTTCATTTGATTTGAAGATGTGTTTTTGTTTTTGTTTTTTTTTTTTTTTAATTTTCAAAGACCAGTCCTTTGTTAAAGCTCAAATACATTTTGTGAGAAGCCATGAAATGAACTAAGGATCACGTCTGCCGAGTCTAACTTATCAAGTTCTGCTGATCTGCGGCGTCACAAAGATAATTATTCTCTTTTCTAAACTTCTGTGCAATTTGATAATGACTGGGTGACTTTTTTTTCTCCCCCTAATCATCACCCAGAATCTGCCTCCTTTCTGCTTCCAGGAACCCATCACCTGAGATTGACAGGCAGCAATTGAAAATAATAAAATTATGTAAGATGAGCTTGTAATCACCTGCATTTCACAAGAAGCAAAATGCATTTTGCTCCGGCTGAGGAACAGAAAGTTTCTTCCTCATTTTAAATCTGTATCAGAGGTAAAGCCTTCTATTAAAACACAATTCTCGGTCCGCTCACAGCCTCTGGCAGACTGCCAAGGAGACTATCATGGAGCTATTGCTGCAGAGAAGCAGTTTGTCAAAGGCACCGAGGATGCTCCCAAGAAAGAGGATGCAGCCTCCTGATTCTAGGGAGGGCTTTGCCTATACCTTCCCCAGCTCTGCTGGCCAGCCCGGCCCCCTGCACAGGGAAACTCTCTCTCTCTCCCTCCCTCCCTCCCTCCCTCCCTTCCTCCCTCCCTCCCTCCCTCCCTCTCTCTCTCTCTCTCTCTCTCTCTCTCTCTCTCACACACACACACACACACAAACACACACACACAGCCATCCTTTTTATGAGGAGACACATAAAAGGAAAGCATCGAGATAATTCTTCCTTCTTTCATTATTTTACACACACACACATACCACATAGTTAGTCATCCTTTTTACAAGAAGCCTCAGGAAGGACAACACTGAAACAATTCTTCCCTCTTTCACTATCTTTTACACACACACATACACACACACCACATTGAGGGTTTCTTCCTCCCTCTTTCTACTTCTTTTTTTTCCTTTTACCGTATTGCTATTTTCATAATGATTATTAAATTGCAAACTCCGCAATCCCAGATGTGGCTAACTGCAACCTTTTTGCTGGATATTATTTACAGGTCTGCACGACCACTTGGGGCCACAGTTATTTGAGAACACTGCCATGGTTGTGAAAGGCAAGCTCCTAAGCCTGCTTAGCTACCGTTAAGACAGTCCACAAACCTGACTCTTCTAAGAGACCTAAGTTGGAAAGAACCCTGGAGAATTAATTTTTAAGAGGAGACTTAGATCGCGGTGATGGACATTTTTTTTTTTATGAAGCTGATTGGTCCTTCCTCTTAAAAAAAACAAAAACAACAACAACAGGCTGTTTAAATTTTTCTCCTGTATTATGAGATGGCATTTCCCTGCTTCTGCTAGTATTAATGTGGGTCTGCTCATAGACACGTATTGCTCACTCTTGAGACAGAGAAGTGGAGAAATTAACCTTACTTTACAGCAACATTCCACTCCTGGGTTAGGTAAGTTTTCCTTTCAGTATGAGCAAACAAACCATGTTATTTTAATAACTGGAAGTTTTTAAAGTAGGGAGTAGCTGCTATTGGCATTATGTTGTATTTTCGGCTTTTTCGGTAGACGTGCTTCAGTTTCATCATCGGATACCGGTAATTACGTTTCTGATTTCTTTTGACCTGGTTCACTCCTCCTTGGGCAACCTGGTGGTCCCCCGCTCCCAGGAGGTCACTGTATTGATGTCAAACCCAGTGCGGACACCCTATTGGCATAGCACACTACAGCCCAGAACTCCTGGACTCAAGCGATCCTCCTGTCTCAGCCTCCCGAGTAGCTGGGACTACAGGCGTGCGCCACCGTGCCTGGCCTGATTTCTTTTAGTTAATCAAGCTTCCATCATAATTAAACATTTTTCAACCAAACATATGACAAAGTCACATGAGAAACTTCATTCTCAATTTTCAAAGAAGCACTTTACATTTTTTCCTAGGACTCCTGAAAAAAAATGTTCACGTTAACTTTTTAAAACCTCAACTCTGTACCCAAATGCCTGAAAGAAGAAGAAGAAGAAGAAGAAGAAGAAGAAGAAGAAGAAGAAGAAGAAGAAGAAGAAGAAGAAGAAGAAGAAGAAGAAGCTTGATGGTCCATGATCAGGCAGAATAGCACAGTGGCGGGAGCAAGGGAGACATGAACTCAAAGCAGAGGGAGGATGTGAATGTGGAGAGCCAAACACAGCCTGGACTTCACCAGGGAGCCCCAGACTTGCAACCTGACTCACAGCCAGCCTGTGAGAAAATGGACCTATCTTTCCTGGGTCTGATTCGGATGCAGTCATTTCGCGCTCTGCTGAAGGGATCCCTTATCAAGTCACACGCTTTCAGACATTATCCTTATTCGCATGATGACAACAGCTAACATGGTCAGAGAGGAAATTCTACCGGGCTTGCACTTTCCCACTCAGGACAGCTGGAAGCACTGCTGGGGGCAGAGGAAATGAGGGCTGGCTGTTCCCTGGCTCTTCTGTGTGCTAGCTTGTTGGGACTTGGTTCTGGCCCTACCTAGCCTTTCTTAGGCATGGCAGCCTTTTCTCTGCCTCGTGTGTCCAAACTGTAATACGCAAGCATTGGCCTAGATCTTTAGAGAAAATTCAACAAAGGAATATACACAAAAGATGAGGCCACCATCCCTCCCCTCCCACCCCAGCAGCACAAGGCAGGGCAGCAGGAGGCTTCCAGCAGGGCCAGCAGCAGCCTGTACCAGGGAGTCCCTACCTGCCTAGAACGGTGAGCAGGACAAAAGGCAGACAGGATAGCAGAAAGTGGGCAGGGCAGGGGAAGTGGAATGGGGTTCTTTCACTCAGCTAGCAAGAGACCTCCTTGCTCAGTAATGACCTTTCTGGGCCTCTAGCCTCTACAGGAAAGCAAATGGGTCCCCTGTGTCCAGGCCTTGGCTTGCAGAGCTGGCCTCTGTGCTTCATTCCCAGAGTAAAGGCATCAACATAGCTAAAAAATGTATCAATGAGCCCCAAAGGCCCAGAACACCAGAGGCTAAGCCGGAGACTGGCTACCCGAACCCTCTGCTTGGAAGAGGTGGGTGTCCGTCTGATCAGTTCTGTGGGTAACCATCAGAATTATCTGGGGATAAGTGTGTGATTGGAGCCATCACAGTTCAGGGACATCAGCATGTGAGGCCATCCACCAAGTCCTTCTCTCCGGTGCAGTCACCAAGTAGACTCCCAAGTTGGCTTTAGCTTCCTGCAGAGCTGATGTCTGCTCAGAAGCAGCACAGGTGTCCAGCTCTCTCATCATCCTTCTAGAGAGAAAAATCAACAGCAGGCCTTTACCTTGAGTATGCAGGCAGTCCAGCAAGTCCAATAAGAGAGCGGTTGGGCCAGGAAGGAAGATTGATTGGAGAGGGCACCAGAGAACTTGTGGAGTGGCGAGAATCCTCTATTGTTTTGAAGGATGATCACGCAGGCACTTGCAATTACTGAAACTCCGTGTAACGAACATTAAGATCTATGATTTTCATTATATTGCCTCAACTGTTACAAAACAAGTCAAATAAATACAGGTCCAGCATGGCAGTGGGAGGAGTTAGACAGCAAGTACCATATAAACCTTGTCGGACTTTTGAACTTATTTTCCTCAAGATGAATTCTGAAAATGCAATTAAAGAATCAATTTGGGTATGGGCTGGAGAGATGGCTCAGGGGTTAAAAGCGCTGCTGCTCTTCCAGAGGACTTGGGATTGATTTCCAGCCCAGCTCATAACTGTAGGCTAACTCCAGTCCCAGAGGAACAAACGCCCTCTTTTGGCCTCCTTGGACACTACCTGCAGTGGCGCACAAATACACATGCAGACAAAACACCCACCCATATAAAATAAAATATAAATTCTAATTAAAAAGGAATCAGTTGGGAATATTTGGAAATCTGTTGTTGTTTTTTTTTTTTCACAATAAAGCACAAATAATCATCATCATCATCTAGCCTTTCAGCAAGTTTTCAGTGTACAGTTCTGTGACCGTTCCTACACTCACTTTGCTGGGTAAGGGTCACAACGAGCAATCTCCATGACATGTTCATTTTTCCAAATGGAAACAGTAGCTTCCTGACTGCCACCATTCCGCGCAAACGGCTAATTCATGTACCTCATATGGGCGGACCCACCCAGCATTAGTCCTTTTGTGACTGTGCCCCTACATTTCACACATGTGAGAGGATTCCCTTCCTTCCTAAGGCTAGGTGCTGTTCCTCTGTATGCAGGTTCTGCATCCATCAATGGCCATGTTTACTTCTACTTTTGGAAACCGTGACTACTTCTGCTGCTATGTGTGCGTATCGGGACCATGGTCCAGTCTCTGCTTTTGCCTTTTTTGTGGTAAATGCTCAGCAAGTACCTGCTAGGTCACATGGTAACTGTGTGTCTAGTTTGTGGAGGAACCGTTGTATTTTCCACAGTGGTTGCCCCATTATGCGTTCGGAGCAGCAGTGCATGGGGCTTGCAATTTCTCCACATCTCTCTCTACACTTGTCACGTTCCGGTTTGGTAACAGACGTCCTCGTGTGTGCCAAGTGACACAGTGCTTCTGGCATGGATTCCCCTCATCACTGAGGTGCTGAACATATCTTGCTGTGTTTAGTGGCCACTGAGTTATCTTCTCTGGAGAAATATGCACTTGAACCCTTAGCTCATCCTTTAATCATATTGTTGTTGAGTCGAACGATTTTTCATTGCTACCAGGAAGTCCTGGGGACAGAATCCTGCCCCCCACCTCCTTGCCACATGCTCAGTCTCTAGACAATTTCCTGCCCCTACTCCTTTTTACCCTGCTCTTGATCCCAGGGGCCACATGGGTCCCCTCTAGCACAGCAACAAGCACCAGGTGGTGAGCTGCTTTTCCCTCTTCCTAGGACCAGGGAGACTCAAGTGGCCCAGGTGTCTATTCTAGATAGTAGAAGGAAAAAGAAAGTGTCTGGAGACCAGACATTCTGGGAGGCAAACCAAGAATAAAAACAATGACAAAGCCCTTGAATTGTGACTTCGCAGTTCAGTGAGTGTCCACCCGCCCCTGAAGCCTCCCTTAGGACTCCTAAAGTCAGCTCTTTTTTTGTGTGTGGTTTCTGCAGAACTGGATTGCAATTTTAAATTCTTAGGTGGGGGCCCAGAGCAGGGCCAAGGCTCTGGGATGCCCCGTTCTCTCATAAATCGGAAGGAGAACCCACTATGGTCTCTTATGGAATAGGAGAGCTAGCAGGAGCAACAGCCGAGAAACAAGAAGAGCATCACCTTCTTCAGATAGAACTCGGGGCTGCAACGCTTGCGGAGGACACAGCTCACAGCCAATGTGGAGCTGAAGTTGCTTTCTCTCAGCCAGACGGCAGCGAGGGCTGCTCTGGGTACACAGGTCTGCCTGCCTCCCTCTTTTCTGTGTCCTAGTCCATGGTGGCCTCGCAGCCAAATCTCTTCTCTCCTGGGAGCTCTGTCCACTGTACCATCTGACCTCTGAATCAGGGGCTGCCCAAGCGGACCTAGTCAGACACTGGCGCTGGTGAGGAACTGCCGCCCCCTTCCCTGCCACAAGAGAGACGGAGACCGTACAGAGCAGAACGTGACTTCTCCAAACACGGTTTCCAGGAAAATCATTTTTCTCCTCTGGGGGAAGAGGAACTGTTAAGTCTTTGTGCCATTTCGCTGTGGAAAAAGCCAGCTGCTTCACACCGCGTGGAGTGATCCACGCACTCCTTTTCTGCGGCACGCTGTGTGGACGGGTGGATTGCAAGGCTCTGGCGTGTCCCTGTGGCACATCGAGGCTTCAGCAAGAGCTGTGCTCCTTTCACAGTTGGAATATATTTTTTTTCCAGTTTTGATGATTAAAGCTGGTCGGAACAGCATGAACCAAATAGATTATAGCATTCCACTCGCAGGAAGCTCTTCACTAGGAGGACGGGCTAGCTACGCTGCTGCATGCGGCCTCCTGGCCTAACGAGCTCCATTTCTAAACGTGGCCCTTGAGCTTCCTAAACTCCACGGCCCTCAAGCTTTTGCTCAGAAAACCTTATTCAGGTTTCTCTGTGTAAGACCATCATAAATTTCTATTTCTCCAATAAGCAAATTCAATGACAAAATAATTCCTCCCCCCTCCCACCTTGTCCCAAGAGTTCAAGACAAGGCATTTTTAACAGAACAGCTTCAACGTGGAGGTGGGTGACGACATGACATGGTGCCTAAGCCAGGCTCCCCAGGGTCCCGTTAAGACCCTGCAGGCCTTAGCAGGCGCATGGAGGCAGAGCAGAGTCTCCTTGCAGTTACCAGAAATGGTAATCATGCTCTGGGCAGGAGACAGCAGGCAGCTGCCCCTGCTAAATTGGGCACTGGTGGACTGGACGAGGCAGAAGTCAGCCCACCTGTTGTGAACCCCAGTGGTGAAAAACCTGGCTTTGATAACAAGGAATTCCAAGTCCCAAGTGATCTAAAATCCGACCCATGCTTTGACCAAATGACTATATTTAGGTGTCTACGTTGTTCTATCTGTGATAGACAGGTGTGTAAGATTTTTTTTATTATTATTTCTTTCTTTCTTAAATGTTTTCATTTTATTTGTATGGGTGTTTTGTCTGAGTACCTGCCTGAGCCTCGTATGTGCCGGGTGCCCTCAGGGGCCAGAAGAAGGTATTGCAGGCCCAGGGACTGGAGCTACCGACAGTCGAGGCACCCTGTGGCCGCTGAGAATCAAACCTGTGCTCTTTGGAAGACAGCTAGTCCCCTTAATCAGTGAGCCATCTTCTGGTCTCCTTAATTTCATTTTATTGTGTGTCTGCATGTGTGCAGTTTTTCTATGTGTGCTGAGTTTCATGTGTTCACTGTGTGTATGGGGAGGGGGAATATGGGTGCTGCTGTATACCCATTTCTGCCTTCTCAACGGAGACAGGGGCTCTTGACAATCCTGGCGCAACGCCATTTTCAGCTAGACTAGCAGCCAGCAAGCTGAAGAAGCCTCCTGTCTTCCCTCTCCCCCTTCATCCTTCTCCAGCACCTGGGAGCATACAGCAACACTCACCTTTTGACATGAGTACTAGGGGGCTGAACTGGGTCCCTGGAGCTGTGCAGCAAACATTCTTACCCACTGAACCATCTTCCCCAGATTTTATTCTTGTTTTTATTTCCAGTCTGTCAAGAACTGACATGTGGAGTTGAGGATGTGGCTCAGTAATGTCCTCACATTTTGCCTACCATGTACAAGGCCCTGGGATCGACCCCCTGACATTGCAAAAGCAAACAAACAAGCTGACACGTGGTCCTACTCTGCATAGCTAGAACACCATCCACATAGCTTTGTTGATGGGAGTTCCACGCTGCTCCAACTGCCCTCTGCCTACTTCAGTGAGAGGAGCCATTGACTGTGTTCTTGGCCACCAAAGCAATGTTAAATGCAATCCTAGTTTCTAATAGCTCACTCCCAATTTACTTTGGCACCAGCTGTCTGGAAAGCCACCATTGCTGACACCTTTCCACCAGCTTGGAGAGACTGAGCGATGGCAGCAGCTGAATGGACCCCAGGGGTCAGGGCAACCCTGCATTCATGAGCCAACCCTCCTCCCTGGAACATTTCTCAATTTCCAAGTAGACCAGGGATTCTACAGTGTAGCTGACCAGTAAATATCAGGACATGCCAAGCCAAACCTGAATCTAATGACAAAGGCACTCCTTTGTCCCTTACGGACCACAAATTTTATTTATCCAGAAATAACTATTTGTTTTCAACATATGGTATATGCTGGTACTGTTACAAGTGCTTTGCAAATAAGAATTTAATCCCAAAAATTCAATCCTCATATATTCAAGTGAGCACCCAGGGGCCTTTGACCTTAAAGAATAGGCCACAAAGAACTAAGCCTCAAATGCAGATTCATACTCAAACTTTTTGCTCAATTCAAAAAATAATGGTAATAAGTTTATGTATGGAGATATTTGAAATTACAATAGTAGATCTTTGTTTCTTTGAATTTATTTTACATGTGAAGAGAAAATTAACTGGACCTCCACTTATTATAATGTCACCTGTGGTAATTAGCAAGCAATTTGATTAAACACAGGAGAAGGATTTTTGTTATACAATAGGCCATTTATAGTCCTTATAGAAGGCATATTGGCCTTCTCTTTTCTCTATATAGTCAAGCAGTTGTGTAGACAACTGGCGTGGATATATCATACCCACCTCCCATACTTGATCTGACCTTGGGCACATGTCTGCCTCTCTAATTCATTCCCAAAATGGGAATGACAGAAGGTGAGCAAGAAGATGAGGTACCACAGGACAAGGAGGATTCATTCCTTGGAGCTTCTCAGCACGCAGGAAAAGCATCTACGCTCAAAGTATCTGTACCAGTACCAAACATGTATCAGTAAGCTTCCCTCCAAGGTTAATAGCAGCTGTGATTCAGAAGCTAGGGTCTCCAGTTGGAGGCGAACAGAAAAATTGAAAGAGAAAGGTAACATTGTTTCATTTTTCTCAAACCCAGCCTTCACTACCCCTGGACACTTGTCATTGTTACTAAATGCCCAAAAAGAAGCTGTTAGTTCAGCCAAAGTCTGTGGCTGGTGTTTGGTTTTCAGAAAACAGCCACAGAATCCTCATGTGTCATCATCTTTCTTCTCAAACGTGGTTGCCTTAAAGATAAAGAGGCCCCCCACCCCTCAAGCTACTGTCTATACCACAGGTTCTCAATCTGTGGGTCGTGACCCCTTTGAGGGTGGAATGAGCCTTTCACAGGGGTGGACTAACAACAGCAGAAATAACAGCTGTTTACACCGAGATTCACAACAGTGGCAAAGGTTGGAGCTCACCACAACATGGCTGTTTGATAGGGTCCCAGCATTAGGAAGCTTGAGAACCACTGCTCTGTATGTAGAGAAGGGGGGAAAGCAGAGGTGGTGCGCTGGCTGGAAAAACATATAGGAGAGGCCTGCCGGCCCAGAGATGGCCAGATCTGGCAGTGGACACCGTCGCCCAACGCTGCCTGGGTTATGGCTTCCTCACAGGCTTGGCCTCAGGTTTGGAATGAATGCCCCTTTTCCACTGGGCCTCGTTGCTCCTGAGTTGGGAGCCTGAAGAGAGGCAGCAGAGATGACTCCTTAACGTGTGCTGGAGGCTTCTGTCTCACGGAAAGAGTCAAACCAGGAGAGAAGCGGATGGCAGATGTGGTGCTTGCTACCCCTCTCCCATGGCTGTCTCCGTGATTTGTAGTGGTTTTATTTTTTTCTTTAAAACAATGCTGTTTTTGAAACATCACAAATTTTAAAATCTGCACGAGGAAGACACTTCGCTAGTGAGAACGTTATGAAAGACAAGACTGTGTGGGCTTTCCAAAGTCCCAGATAGATCTAGTTATCACTGGGATGATGCAGCTCCAAGAGAAAATTAGTCTTCAAAGTCTCAAGTCATAAATCCTCCAAGATTCCATTTAGATTACTTAGAATTCATCAACAAGCATATTTAATAGATACAGGCCCAAATATAGTATCTAAAATTCTACACAATGACACTCTGAGCATGTATCTACGCAGTCACTGAGTGAAAAGAAAATTTGAACCGTAGGCTTTGATGTTTATCACCTGATACCTTCTCTGGGTGGAAAGGCACACAGACAAACACTTTTACCAAGGAATTTAATGCCAGACATTGTGCCAGACACCCCTGACATTAAAAAAAAAAAAAAAAAAAAAAGGCTAGGTCCAATTAGCATTGAGTAGGTCTAAGTATAAGCTTGACTTTATTTATTTTTTCTCTGTAGCCATTTCTTTTCTACACAGACTGTACGGAAACAGGTCCCATCCAAGCATATGGAAGTTGTTCTCATTAGTCTTCCAGGTATAAATGGAACCAGGTAGACTGATATAAAAAATAAGTCTGACAGTGGATGTTGGCAAGACTAGGTTAACTGTCTTAAACTCATGTTCCTTCTAATATTACTATTTTACGTAAAATATTAATTAGCAAGAGTGAGGCATGGTGGCCCATGCCTTTAATCCTAGTACTCATGAGACAGAGGCGGGAGGATTGCTGTGAGTTCAAGGCCAGCCTGGTCTACATAGCCAGTTCTGTGCTAGTCAGGGTTACAAAGTAAGACACTGTGTCAAAAAAGAAAAATAAAAGGGGGTGTCGTGTCGAGGGGAAAGAGGGGAAGAAATTCGTTTCCATGGACAACGAACTAGCTCCTCATACACGGAAGGCAGCATGAACTGGTACAAGCACACCAAGACTTGCTGTGTACAATCAGAAATGAACACCGCGCTGGGAATGGGGTTTAGGTAGTAGAGCGTTTGTTTACCTAGTTTGCATGAAGCCCTGGGTTCTATCCTCAACATGTGAAAGCCTAGCTTGGTCACACACACACACACACACACACACACACACACACACACAGCATGCATGCGTGCACGCCCATGAGACTTAGTAGCTGAGGATTCTGTGTTCGAACTCAGCGGTATGACCAGCCACATCAGTGGCTGTATGTGGCTGGGCCTGTGACTATGGGCCACTTGATTACCTCTGAGCTTCATCATCGTTTGTAAAGTGTGGATAATCCCTGCTTCATGGTGTTGATACGAGGATTAGAGATAATATATGTAAAGTACTAAAATATGGTGGGCAGCCCTAACCAGAAGCTATTATTATTTTATTATTGGGGCTTGAGAAAGGTTTGCTGATTGAATAATAGGTAGATTAGCTGACCTCTGAAATCCACGACAATGCTAAAATTATGATACTAAAAATGGAATTAAAAGTTCATATACATCAAATCCATGAAGGGTTATTTTGAACCGTTGGAATTGTGATGCAAATCATCTTACGCTTTTCAGAGCTCATATTATCATATGAAGCTCACAGACTGCAGCATACACACACCCTGACAGATCATTAAAAGACTTAGGATCAACACCGGGAGGGCTCAGTGTCCCACTGCAATCCGCTCCGTAACTTGCTGTCACCTCTCTGAATGTCCACGCTCCAGAGATCTGTATGTGAGTCATTCTATCTATCTATCTATCTATCTATCTATCTATCATCTATCCATCCATCCATCCATCCATCCATCCATCTGTCTTTCTATCTGTGGTACAAGTTTTTAGCAGGTTTTCCTGTTCATTTCGAAAAACACATTTTTAGGTTAATTTATGTATTGTGTGTGAACCTTGTTTTAAAACGCGAATTGTGCATGCGTGTGCCACAGCGTGCTTGCGGGAGGACGCAACACTCGCAGCAGGAGTCGGCACCCTCCTTCCACCATGGGGATCCCTAGCAGCCAACTCAGATCCCAAGGCTTGCCAGCAAGTGTAAGTCAGTGGTTCTCAACCTTCCTGATGGTGCAACCCTTCAATACAGCTCCTCATGTTGTAGTGAATCCCAACCAAAAAATTATTTTCGTTGCTGCTTCATAACTGTACTTTTGCTGCTGCTATGAACTATAACGTAAATAGCTGATATGGGAACCCTGTTGAGAGCCGCTTCACTGAACCATCTCACCGGCCCGAGGAGGGGTCTCTTCCGGTCCCAGACAACTACCATGCTTCCTCCCAGGAGCCTTGTGAGACAACGGCTCTTGCCAAGGTTACACAGAGAGTGGACTGCAACCTCCATACGAAGCCCCGCAGCCACCCTTTCTTCAATGTCACCAAAATTCAGCCAAACCCCCCAAGGCAAAACACAAGAAACTGGAGAGACTTTCGAGGGAATGCGCACACCAAACAGGAAAGAAGAATGTCAGTGACACCTACCGCATTCCATATTTGACATTATTTCGACTGGCTGCATTCCTACCAAGTTCCTAAAACAAGAGACCTACATTTGTCGGTGCTAAAGTGACGGGATGCAGTGATCTTATTTCTGGGTATATGCTGTCAAAGAATGAAGAGCCTCATTTTGAAAGCTATCCACACAATCGAATTCACTGCAGCATTACTCCCAGGAGCCTAGAGGTGGAAATGACCCATACATTCACCAACAGACGAACAAAATATACATATACTCAATGGAATATTAACCAGTTTTTAAGGAAGGAAATTCTGACATATGAGACTGCGTGGAAGAAAATGTGATCGCCTGACGCTAAATGAAATAAGCTAATGATGAAATGATAAAAGGCTTATTTCATTTACACGTGGTATCTAAAATGGTCAAGTTTATTGGAACACAAAAGAGAATGGTGGTTGCCCAGCAGAGGGAGGAGAATAAACATTGGCATTTAAGGGGTGTAGGATTTCTGTACCACAAGACGAATAAGTTTCCGAGACCCATTGCTCAGTAACGGAAGCAGGAATACTCACCACACGGCTCACATAAGAATGGTGGAGACGGTAAACTCTGTGCTATTGTTTTAAATCACAATTTCAAAAAGTGGCACAGCACATATTTGTGTGTATAAGGACAAACGCACGTCTATATGTATATGTGTAATTTATCCAAACTGGTCAATGACTTAGAGGTTTCAGTACTTCATCACATGGATGCTAAAAGGAGACACTTGTAGGACCAGCGGTAGCCTTCACCATCCGGGATGTGACCTTTTCACCTCCCCCAGATCCCCTGCCGCGCCCATGCTCCTCGGTCCCTGTCCTGGTGTGTGAGTCATCTGTGCAGCTCGGAACCATTTGTGTTTCACAGAGCTACCCTGCCTCGCAGGAGAGAACCCTCTCCTTTCCCACCCTAACAGTGGAAATGCCCGTGAACAACGAGGTTCATTCCACCGGGGACTGGGCTGCAGCCTCCGGTGATCAACTGGCCTCCTCCTAATTTGCAGCTCCTGCTGCCCTGGTTTCAAATGGTTCCCTCCAAGGGCACAGGGTCTGCCTTTGTGACCTCAGACTTGAGCAGAGCAAATGTGTCGGAGGGAGAGCTTTAGGGTTTGATTTTTAGGATAGCTGTGATCTCAGCATTTTTTATTCCAGATTCTAGTGACGAATTCTAATACATACCTTTCCTTACTAACCAACATTATTATAACCATTTTCTAGGGTAAAAGTCATTGCATGTGAAGTATTTTGCAGGAACCATCCTACCTAACTGTTTATGCATACTAGGAGATGACCCTAGATTTTTTTTTTTTTTTTTGAGCAGTAGAAAACTGCTCATCAAGTAGAAGTATTTTCCCAGTTTCTAAACATTCATGCTGAGCTGTGCCTAGCACTAAGAAAGGTCTGGGCGGGCAGATCTGTTATAGACATGTCTCTTTCTCTAGTCACCTTACTGTAATTACACCAGTTTGGCTTCATCCACGGCTCTCGAAGGCCGCAGTTCTTATTCACAGTGTTTCTTCCTCCTCCTACTCCCAAGTAGGCGCTTAGTTGACAGATTATAGAATCATAAGGTTGGCTATAATTCCATTTCTCCTTCTGACTTTGAACTTAAGTGTTCCAATTACTTTGCCTGATCCTAATAAGTCAGTAGCGTGCAAATGCTTGCCTTGATATTTCTGAAATATACAGGGCTGCGATTAGCATGGGATTGCATCATTAGAAAGCAAAGTTGAAAGCGGATGAGCAAAATCATCACTTGCAGTTAAGTAAAACTGTCTGTTCCGAGGACTTACAATGTTACTGTGATCCTAGAGGCACTTTGCGCTACAACTAAATATATGTTATATTTTGAGAAATCCTCTGATGTTCTGGAACCTTCTGGCTCTATCCATTACTGGAAGAGAAAAGATCTTACAGAAGGACAAGCAGACTTTAATACGTGGCTTTGATGGCTCTTCAAGCCCTATCAAGCTAAAGACACAAAAGAATACTTATTCCACAAAAGGAGGAAGGGGAATGGGAAAAGAAGACAAGAGGAAAGAGAAAAGGGAGAGAAAAGTAGGAAAGAAAAACTTCAGTCAATTCTGTTAGATTAAAACTGACATCTTTTGGCCATTAAGTAAGAGGCTTTATTTTAAGCCTGTGGGAGGAAACACACACACACACACACACACACACACACACCACAGCCGTAACAAACACTATACTGATGGTGTTTTATCTCTGTGTTCCTGGGAATCACATAAACTTCTGGAAACTAGTTCGGGAAGAGAGGGAAATGCTTTCAATTAGGAATGAGCTGCAGCCAAATCAAATTATAAATGGGGGGGAGGAAGATGGCACAACTGAAATTGATGCCAAAGATTTATAAGGTTGATTAAGTAAACAAAACCAGAATGGATCACCATGGAAATGTATGAATATTGAAACAGGCGAGATTTGAATAGACTAATGATATGCCTCCCTTAGACTGACAGGTGTTGATAGTAACTGTGACACTCCGTCACTCCGTCTACACTAAAGTCTACACTTCTAACGTGTTTATTCCTAGAAAATAGAGGCCGGATTTAACGACTTCTTTAGTAATAGCTTACAAGCAAAAAAAACCCATCTTCTAGTCTTAAAAAAAAATACAGACTCAATTCTCATCTACTTGGAAACAAAACAACAAAACAAAACAAAAATGCCTTCGTGCATTTGCGTTCTGGATGTGAGGAACCACAGTTAGCAGGAGTCATTCTCTTGGGCTTGTCGGTCGTCTTTGTTCTAATAGACCCCTCACAAAACCCAATTCTGCTGTGGCTCATCTCCCACACTGAGTATTTGGAGTGTGACCACCATTCACTAGAAACATAAACTCAGGAGACCCAACATCAAGTCCCCACCCCCACCCCACACAGAAGAAACCAATAACCCTTAATCTATTTGTTTCCATGGCTACCATAGGATATTTTATTTCAGTAAAACTCTTAGGCATTTCGTTTGGATTGTTGCTTGCAAATGAAAGTTGGAGACCTATTCATTTCCACAACCCAGAGCAGAAATGGAAAGACTGGACCAAAGACAATGTTTTTTTTTTCCTTAATCGTAGACTAATACGATCCCCGTGCAGAAAAGTTATTAAAATTGGCTAAATGCATCAGCCCATAAGCGAAGTTAAACATTATTAAATTCGTATAGGGTTTAAGAGCACACATGCTACTGATTTCCTGGTTTGTAGCAATGTGATAAATCTAATGCACTCCAGAACAATATAATGGGACCATAGACACTGAGACCCTCTGCTCCACACATGTAGGAGCATGCAGACTGTCAAATGCATGCATGACAACCGACCCTTAAATTATTCTGTGCTTACCACATACGTTTCCGCTAAGTGTCAAGATGAGCAATCTATTCGGTTGTTCAACATCCCCCCCCCCCCCCGTGAAAAAAAAATAATTAAAAAGTTAGCTCTCCACCTCCCTCCTTAATTTAAATTTAAAAAGTCAGGAAAGAGGAGGGCTAATTAAATGTGCTGCCATTCACCCTGAACGGAAAGAATTTCTCAAATCTACCCTCCCTAGGCTGAGTTAGCAGGAAGACCACACGGCAGCGGGGAAACTCTGTAGTGACTTTAAATGGCTTTAAAGCGAAGGAGATGAGGATAAATACAGCTGTAACCAGGACAGATCCTAGCGTTGCTCAGCTGATGAGGGGCTGGAGCCTGCCGCGGCGGAGCCCGGGAGTCCCAGAGCTGAGAAGTGGAAGTTTCTCGGCAGCCGCAGCCCGGCGTCCTCCGCGTCTCAGTCCCTCCGGCGAGGAGGTCTCGCCTAATGCTACATAAATATCTGCGTTCACGATTCGCCCCGGGCGCGCCGCGCCGCAAACGCCACAGGGAGAGAGGAGACGCTTCGCAGAGCCACGCGTGCGGCAGCACCAGCTGCTCTTCACCCACCGGCATCCCTGGGGACCCGCGGGAGATGTGGCAACTGACCGCGGCTGCCTTTCGGTTCCAGAGGCCACCGGTGAGAGAGAGAGAGAGAGAGAGAGAGAGAGAGAGAGAGAGAGAGAGAGAGAGAGAGAGAGAGAGAGAGAGAGAGAGCGAGAGGACCCGCTTCTCGGCGGGCGGACCCAGGCACCCGAGACTCGCGCGTGGCGGTCGCCGGCTCCCCCGAGAACAGCCGCAGGCAGGCGGTGCGTCTCCGCCTTCCCCGGGCAACGCACGCCGAACCTGCCCCGGGCTCAGCCTCGCACCGAAACTGGGCTCTGGACTCCGCCATCCGGGCCGGAGCGAGCACGCCTCTCTCCCCCGGGGCCTGGGGCCGACCCTGCCCAGCGCGGGCACCCGCGCGCGACCACAGATAACCCTCCTGCTCTCGGCCAGCTCCAGGCCACGGGGAGCCGGACGTGAGCCCCGCGGCCAGCCTGCACTGCCGGTGGCAGTCCGGGCGCGCGGCCACCTACGCGTCCCCGGGTCCACTATCCCACACATAAACAACCCCTCCCCACTCGCCACCCCCCCCCCGCCCTTCGAGTCCCCGAAGCTGTCCTCCCACCTCCAGCCCCCGCTGGAAACCACAAGGTGTCAAGGGAACGAAGGGGGGAGGTCACAACACACCCTGTGGGGGGGTTCCATCCAGACGATTTTCAAGCTCTTCCACCTCGAAAGTTACTTGGGATCCAGCGAAGAAACCCTGTCCCCAAATGCTAGGGCTGAGAACGCGAGGGGCAGAACCCATCCTCTGGCTTCCCTTGGCACACGGGCGCGCACCTCCCCAACCCGCAGGGCACACAGCCGCCCTGGGGGACCAGCTCTCCAGTGCTTCCCGGGGGCCCCCCGGCACTGCATGGGGCCCTGGGCCGCGCAAGGGGTGGTGGCCAGGAGAGGGGCGCACACGCCTCGGCACGGCCCAGCTCTGCCGGGGTCCGGGGTCACATAAGCTTCCAGCACCTTCCATCACCGTGACAGTCGCCCCCCAAAGCATTCCCTGCATAACACACCCGGGGGCAGGAAGTTTTTTCCCCCCCGTTTTTTCCATCCCCGGAGCAGCGCAGGCGCAAGGGCTCCTGCAGGCTTGCGAGTCCAGACGCGGGAGGCTCCAGCTCCAGCCGCCGCTGCTACCAGAGCCGAGCCCAGCGTTCCGGGCTCCGGGCCCCACTCTCAAGTCCTGCCCGGCCCAGCAGCTCCTAGGACCCTGGGAACACCCCCCCCACCCTCGCCTCCCCGCCCCGCTCCGCATCCTAAGAGCCCCAACCTGCCCCGGCTCTTACCTGCGGCCGCGCCGCTCCGGCCCCGGCCCGACGCGCAGGGAGCCCAGGGTCGCGGATGGGTGCAGGGGGGCTGACGACTAGGGGACGGCGCCGGCGGGTGGCGGTAGCTGGGGCCGCTCGCGTCCTGGCCGAGAGGAACGGATCCAGGTCCACCCCCTCGCGTTCCTGCTCTCCGCCTTCTTCCCCTTTCCCTCCTCCTCCTCCTCCTCCCCCGCCGCCGCCGCCGCCTCCCGGCAGCCCAGGGAGGATGCCCGGGAGAGGGAAGTCGGTCCTTCTGCCTGGCAGCCTGCGCGGCTACGCGCGGTGCGGCGCGGCTCTCATCGAGGCGGCGGCGGCGGCGGCGGCTCCGGCAGCATCGCCCCCGCCCTCTCCCCGCAGCCGCGGCGGCCGCGGGGCTGGGGCTGGCGGCTCCGGGCTCCCGGCTCCGGGCTCCGGGCGGGGGCTGAGCTCAGGCTCGGCGATGGCCGGGGCCGGGACTGGAGCTGCGGCTGGCTCGGCGGCGGCGGGGACAGCGGCGGCGGGGACGGCGGCGGCGGCGCGGGGGTTGGCGCGGCCGCGGCGCGGGGACCATGCTCCCTTCTGGCTCGCTCCTCTCCGGGTACCGTCTGCTTTAGCTGCGAGGGAGGCGGGCTTCGGCGCGCAGCCAGGGGCGGGCGGAGCCAATCACGGACGCCCGAGTGGGCGGGGGCGGGGGGTGGGGGAGGCGGGGCGCCCCCGGCCCGGCTTAGCGCTGGGCTCTCGGGGCCCCAGGGATCCCCAGCAGCCGTGCGCCGGGCCCCGGGCTCGGTGCCAGCGGGTGTGTCCATCGTCCGTTCGCCGCCCCCGCCCCCACGCCGTGACTCCCGGCTCGCCCGGCTCCGTGGCGGCTCCGGATAGACTCCCGGCGCGTGGCGCGGCTTCTGGGCCATGGCCTCCGGGTTCTGAGGGCCCAGGGTTGAAGCATCCGGACCGAAGGGAGCTTCCATTCTGCTCCCTCAACACCTGAGGAAACTGGTGGAAAAGTTTGAGGAAGAGAAGTCCAATCGTCTTCCAGCTTCCGCCCTTTCTGTGACACCACGGCCACGAGAAGGAGCAGGAAACGTCCACATCTCCGGAGGACCACCGTGAGCCACGCCAATCCTGTCTTTTTGCATCTGCCCTGCCTCCCGGAGCATGTACGAACTTTTCTGTTTCCACAGACCTCCCTGGGCTGCCCAGACCACACAGGCCTGTCTGCCTGCTCTGACACTCCAGCTGCGGCCAGTACCCAGCCAGCCCTCCCAAGGGCCACACTGACCGAGCCTTCCCCTCTCCCTGTGCGTGCTGTCTACGCAGACCCTAAGTGGAACACTAAGAGAAACTTTGGCTGAAGACCTGTGGCTACCGGCTGGGGGCTTTCTCATCCCGACAGAACATTTTTTTTTCTTTGCCTGTCTTCCTTGGCTTACTAACTCTGCAGGTCTGTTTCTAATTCCCAGATTCAAAGCTCCCCTTGCCTGTTTTGAGATTCGGAGGGAAAGCCTGTGATTCGGTTCCCCTCCATCCTCCAGACCAGTCTGAAGGTTATGGTCCATGGTCCGAGGGTTCGTTTTTTCCCCCCTTCACTTCTCTACCGGTTACTCCTCCCCACAAATACTCTGAGGCCTGGTTAGAAATTGGGGGTGGTTAGGTAATGGGGGGGCGTGTTGCTGGTTCTTAGGGTCGATCTGGGAGGGTTTGTCTGAGGAGGCTTCGCTAGGCTGCACCCAGGTCTTTGCCAGGGAAGAGGGAGGACTTTGTCAGAGGTCCTTTCTGTCAGCGGCCTCCTGTGATGTCAGATCCACAGCTCTGCTGTTTCGGCTGTGAACTCGGTGCAGGGGTTGTGTATCCTTCAACATCTCATAGGAAGCACAGTACAGTGTCATGTCTGATAAATAATAAATAATAATAATCTACTGAAGGTAGCAGAACTGTCAGAGAAGAGAAGGGAAGACAGCAGGGAGAGAGCCCATTGGTGTTACAGTGACTGCATTTCCTGGGGGGGGGGGGATATCAGATGAGGTTTTGGTGTATGAAAGCTTGACAGGTGGGTTGGGGGTGCAGAGTGCTTGTATCCCACAGGAGGCTACCCCATGACAGGACATCAATGTGACATTAAGACAGTGACAGAGGCTCTTCAAAGGGAGATAGGGTGGGAGCTGGAGGGAAAAGCAGCTCCTAGAAGTCCTCAAAGTACGCCGGAAGGTGAATGATAGGTGTGGCCTGAATACTAAGTTGGCAAGATAGTGAAAGAGGTACCAGAAGGAGATAGTAGGGGAGAGAAGCAGGGGTCACTTGCGATTTGAAATAGATGCAGAGGCAACATCTCAGCCAGAGAGAAGAACAAGGCCACGGGCAAGCCAGTTGCGTGGGAAGCCATCCTCTGAGATGATCTGCGTGTGCACATCACAGGAGTCCACCAGCTAAATTCCGGGCAGCTTCCTGTACAGTAGCTGTTGGCACTACAGAAAGTGGCCAAGGTTTGTAGGGTCTGAAATAGGTTAAATGCTGGCAATTTGGACATGAGTCATTTCTGACCAACTGTTTTGAACAATCCTGAAGTGAATATTCATTGGGACAGCACATTCCGGGAATCCGTCCTCAGCTCTCTTTAGGTGAGGATAGAAAAATTCTCCCAGTTATCAGTGGACTTGGGGAGGGGCATGTATGCAGAGGGTGGAGGAAGGGAGGGATTGGGGCGGGAGGAGGGAGGGAACCACAGGGGGGATACAAAGTGAATAAAGTGTAATTAATAAAGAAAAAGAAGATAAAAAAAATTCTCCCAGTTGCCTTGCTAGGCATTGTCAGAAAAGAGGGGCAGGCTGGCATCTTCGCCTAGAGGAAGGCTTTCTTTGGTTAGCAACGCCTGCTCATAAGGAGGTCAAAATGCCAGGGGAAAAAAGATGAGCTATAGGGATTAGAATGACGGAGGGTGCGTCCACACAAGTCTCACCTTACCCTCATTTCATCTGAGCCTGAATGCAAATACGATTTGGAGAAACCACATCTTCTTTTGTGGAATCACGTCTAGCTGCCAGCTATTTGCTGTGAAGCTGGACTGCGTATACACAGGTCTGCCCTTGTGCTGGTTGGGTTCTGTTGTTGTTGCTGAACCGATACAAGCTAGGGTGGTTTCGTAAGGTGGAACCCTGACTGAGAAAACACTTCCACCTGCATGATCAGTAGGACAGTTTGTGTGTTGTCATATGTGGCAGGGTCAGAGTCCTTAGAGGGTTCAGGTCAGCCTACTGGTGAATGTGCAGCCTCAGGTGCAGTGGAGACCCCAGGACTGTGGGATAACTACCAAGGATGGTGGCACATGTAAGGTGAACTGGCTTAAACCTAGGAGAAAAACCAAATGTGCTGTGCGTGGCAGAGCTTGAGAGGTGGATCTACCCAAGTCATTTGGAGCCCAGAAGCTTGTGCCTTCAGGATGTTGAACACTGAGTTATTTACAATGCTGGAGTTTGGTTTGGTTTTGCTTTGCTTGTGACTGTGCCTTGGTCTTCCTTATTGTAGTAAGAAAGTATTTAAGTTGTTTTATTTTTATTTTGTAGGAACCCACAGCTGAAAAGCTGTAGACTTCAAAAGAGGTGTTGGGCTTTTATAGAGAATGTGGACTTTTAAAATGTTGAAAAATTTAAAAAAAAGATGGTTATATTGAGTTTTATATTGTGATATAGCAGGGGATCTTGGAATGAACGAGACAGAAGAAGCTATTGGTTTAATAGTGATGTGTTTGTGTTTCGGATTGACAAGAGATCAATTGTGCTGTTTTGTTTTGCTTTTTTTTTCAACTTGATGCAGGCTAGAGTCATTTGGGAAGAAGGACCCTCAACTGAGGAAATGCCTCTATCAGAGTGGCCTCTGGGCAAGTCTGTGGTGCATTTTCTCCATTAATGATTGATGTGAGAAGGCTCAGCCCACTCTGGGTGTGCTTTCCCTGGCCAGGTGGTCCTGGGTCACTTAAGAAAGCAGGCTGAGCAAGCCATAGTGAACAAGCCAGTAAGCAGCACTCCTCTTTCGGCCTCTGGGATCCTGCCTTGAGGTCTTGCTCTGATGTCCCTTCATAAGGGACTGTGAGCTGTAAGATGAAATAAACCCTTCCTCCCCAGATGCTTTTGGCTATGGTGTTTATCGCAGTGATAGGAAGCAGCCTAGAACAGCCCTGGTCTACTCATGAACTCCATTTCAGGTAGGTCATTGTAGTTCATCCCAGCACTCCCAATGCACACGGGAGCCCGAGTCCATGCTGTGTGAGAGATCTCTTACCTGCCTTCATCGATCTCACTTGGGTCTACATCTCTTCCGGGTAACTCACTCCCCTGTTCTGTGTTCCCAGGGACAAGCTCCACATCTGCCATGGATTTCTCTGCATGGTACTTGGGACCTGTTGGTTGTGCACAGAGACCACTCTTGTCATAGTTGAGGATTTCTCCATTGGCTCTGTGGCATGCATTCCCATGGCCAGCCCTTCCTGTGCTGAATCATAAACTAGAATCTAAGGTTGGGATTAATACACACTCATCAAGTGTCTGGGATAGGAAAGAAGGGACTCATAATACACAGTGAAGTACTTTGGAACACTCCAATGCTTTCATCTCCTACTGAGTGTATGGCATTCTTTGTGCAGCCAAACAGACAGGAGCTTTGTGCTGGAAATCCCCTGCTCTTATCTGTAGGAAGCCACCATCAGGATGACCAGGGAGTCACACATACCTTCTGTGCCAGGGTGGACTTTTCCTTTTATTTGTATTTATAGCGACAAACTCAGCAGCATGAACACTTGCTTGGTAGCCACTGAATGCCAAGCACCGTACCAGTGTCTCTTATTAATGCCACCTTCTCGGTCATCATTGCAACCTATAGAATTGATATTATCAGCTGCCTAAATCCAGGGAGGGTAAGATGAGCTCCTGCAGCCACTCAGCAAGCAGGTAATAGAACTAGGATTTTAGCCTGCTTACTTCCAAAGCTATTGGGTTTTTGTTTTGTTGTTTTTTTTTGTTGTTTGTTTGTTTTGTTTTTGTTGTTGTGTTTTGTTTTGTCTTTCACTCCACTTAAAATACCAATGCAATTTCTTTTGCCTCTAGCTCAGCATCTTCCCCTTGCAGCGGACACTGTGGATGCTTATTTTTGCCTTTACTCATAGTCAGTTCTGGACCTAGAACTAGAAACAGTTTTAGAATACAGAGCACTCACAAAGACGAGGGGCAAGTGTCTCTTCCTGAATGCATGGGTTCCTTGGAAGAGTGGAAGCCTCGTCAGAACCTCAGATTTGACAGGACATCTGTCTCCAGCAGCATAGTGGATATAAACAGAGCAGCTGCCAGCCTCTATGCTAGCTGGAGTTTGTATTTCCATCATAAACCTGTTTTTTTTTTTCTAATGTTTCCACTAAAACCACCCCTACTTGGCATCAAAAGCATTAATAATTCCTACCTAACCAACCAACTGTTCTTCCAGTGACTAAATCAGTCTATAAAAATCTGTTTAGCACCTACTGTCTGTGATGCAATCTGACCCCACACCGTTGACTGAAAAAGGAAGTAAGTCACAATTGCTGAATTGTTTGTGGGGCCACCTTACTCTGTGATGTGTCACAAAGGCGCGTGCCAACCATTTAAGCTGGGCACTCTTAATGGCATAAGATGGTTTGATTGTTATCATCTTCACCCTGCTTATTCCCCAAAAGGGATTAAGGCAACTAGATAACATCTTTGACTTGTTCATGATGAAGCTTAGAATAACAACAGTGTTAGCAAGAAATATAACTTAGTACTTAGATTGCGGGTGGGGGAGAGGTGCTCTCCAAGTGTGAAGGTGGTCACTGATATCCCCAAGAGCAAGGCTGGTCAGGATGGCTTCTTGGAAGTGGCAGGTTCTAGTAGATCAACGGTACTAGGAGCATTAGATTAAGGGGATGATTCTAAATAGTTTCTGAAGCATAACTCATGCTAAAACCCGTGTTTTTTTTGGGGGGGGGGTGAAAATGAAAGTACAACTCTGTTGCCTACATCAGTGAAATATTAGATTCCAGGGCTCCGAATGGAGCTCATGCTGTCTTTTTTTGGGAGTTCTCAATGGCAAGAACGAGGCACCTTTTTTAGTACCACTTGTTTGCAGGTGTCAGGCGTGCTAATTAAACAGAGCCACCAACAATTTTCCTGGGT
This sequence comes from Meriones unguiculatus, assembly GCF_030254825.1. Lineage (NCBI taxonomy): Eukaryota > Metazoa > Chordata > Mammalia > Rodentia > Muridae > Meriones > Meriones unguiculatus. The sequence goes on from NC_083349.1 coordinate 111,668,692, forward strand.
GGCTCTGACTCCCAAACTGGCAGGAGACATAGTCTGTGTATTTCTGAGATCAGCTTCTTCCCTCCCCATTGATGCCTTTACTGTGGCGGAGGTAGGGGGAGGGGGAGGGGCGAGGGGAAGGGGTGGCGTTGGAGGGAGACAGCTCGGAACATAGTTATTGGTTGATGAATTATTTATAATGATCAAACCTCAACTTTACTTTTCAATGTTTAAGAAGAGGCCAGTGTTTATGACAGAGTATAAAAATAAAACCCAAATGATTGGTTGGATCTGGAAAAGGAAATTTAATTGCATTTTAGAAGATTCTTTTACTCACCGATGCCTGCTCAGTAAGGATAAAAATTCAGGAGACTTTTGAGAGAGGCTTGAGCCCCGATGGCTTCTGACATTTCTACGCTGTTTTTAAGAATAAAGAGGCAATGAGCTTGCCTGACCCCTGCTGTGTTCCTGAGTCCATTGGTGCCACTGTTTGTCAACTCCCCCTGGGTTTTTGGCAGGGCTGAAGGCTGGGATCATGTCATGACTGGTCATTCTGAAGCCTTGAATTAGACCAGAGGCGGGGCAGGGACCTCCTATCTAGAACAGCGACCGAGATTGTTCCTTGTTTTATTTATTTACTTTTTCCATTTGTTTATTAGTTTTTGACAATTTAATACACGTGCATAATATAATTTGGTCATTTTTATCCCTCATCCCTCCTGCTTCCTCCCCTTCTCGTCCCACTCCTGAACTTTCTAAGTCTCCTTCCTTTTCTCATGTTGTTTGTTTGTTTGTTTTGTTTTTAGTGACCCGCTGGGTTTAATTAGGGTTGTTTACATGAGCATGAGGAGGAGGTTATTTACTGGAGCATGGGTAACTAGGCAGTGGCTACAGCACGGAAGAAAATGACTCACCGCTCCCAGCAACCATTAATTGCTGAGAGAGCTTCTGGGAGGTGTGGGGCCTCGAGAGTGCTACCCTTATCCATATTTTGTGGGTCTTGTGCAGGTAACCACAGCTGTTGGGAGTTATGGGTGTAATGCTTATGTTATATCCAGAAGACAGAGTTCACACCACTCTTTTCCATCCTCTGTCTCTTGTTGTCTTTTTGCTCTCTTAATTGAATAAATAAAGCAGTGTTTCTCAACCTTCCTAATGCTGCCACCCTTTAATACATACAGGTCCTTATGTCGTGATGACCCGCAACCATAAAATTATTTTTATTGCTACTTCATAACTGTAAGTTTGATACTGCTATGAATCAAAATGTTAATATCTGCTATGTGACCCCTGTTGAAAGGGTCATTAGACACCCCCCCCCCCAAGGGATCTAGACCAAGAGGTTGAAAACCATTGCTTTACTGCCAGGTTCCATGGTCATCACTACAATTCAGGCTGTCTGGGTATGCCATAGTCCCTATGTGCTTTGGAGGAATAACAGGCAGAGGAAAAAAGGAACATAGTGTCCAGCTTTAGGCAGCAAATCTCATTTCTGTCAGCCATTTAACAATCGAGTCTGGGTCAAGGCTTTGTCTAAGGAGTTACTGTTTGCACTTTCAAAGCAGGGGCATCCTGTGGCTCAAACAGGTAACACACAAGTCCCTTCCTCTAGGGACAGCCTTTATTTTCTCCACAAATGGAAAGACTGAGAATGAGATGCCTAAGAGGCAATGGAGTTTTGCCATATATCTGTTTTAGCAGTGTCAAGCATCTAATGGTTTTAGCTGCTTGGGATCTTTTGGAATATGTGAAATTTCACTTTGTCTTCCTATTGATCTCTTGCAGAACTTCTGAAGCTGCACCACACACTTTCTGTACCCAGGAGGAAGAACTCCTGACTACATGGCCAGTGGAAAGATGAATGTCAACAACATGACACAGAGGCTTCTCTGCTGGAACCAGTGGTGACAAGGTAAGAGGAGAAATGAGTTATTTAGCCTCATAAAAGGTCATTGAGTGTCCATTGCATCCTACCACATGTCTTAAAATAGCCTCAAATTTGTGATACAAGCCACCATCTGGTCCAAGAGTTCCTTGCTGTAAGAAAACATGAGGAGAAAATTCTAAATGATAAAGCAGAAAGGCTGCTAGCTTTCAGGCCGAAATGGTGCATGAGCTTCCCCTTTCTCTTGGATGCTCAGTTGGTGGCTGTTTTACTGAAAATCCCACTCACATACAACTGCTCAGAAACACATCATTTTTATTTATTTTAGCCTCACCACTTATCGACTTCTAAGAGGTCTGAAGCAACTCACAGGTTAAAACACACGGTGAAAGGAGGTCTTCAAGAGTGAAGCAGAGTAGATGGCACCTAAAAGGAAGAGCTGGGGAGGAAACCTCAGGCCAAAGTATAAAAAGCAGCTCAATTAGGCTGTAGGGGGAAATGGAACAGGCGTGCCCCATCATCTGAGTATACAAAAGAAGGTACATTTTTATCATGTCATAAACTGCTCAGAGTGGAAACTACTTAGACATGATACTATTGTCACTGGAAGAATGGAGTATTCTTGAGATAAAAAAGGTTTCAGCCTTAGCACTCTGGAAAGGAAGTGTTTTGCTACCACAACCCTGTACATTTATGCTCTTCATGACTCTTAAAGCTTTGAACAATATTTACCAGAGGGTTTTCATTAAAAGACCTGATTCTTTATAGGTTGTCTTGGTGCAGATTCAGGGAAAGGGGCAGATGAGATGCATCCAGTAGATGGCTGTGCATCTTTCTGTGCAGCAACAGATGTCTTCTCACTGCCCTCCAAGCCCTCAGTCATGTCAATATGGTGTCAGACAATTTCATGGTTACCGTGAGAGTTTTGGATGATATAAAGGCCTAGCAGAAACAATTAAAATTTAAACATAAAAAATAGATGGACTTAGAACAACATGGAGTTAAAGTCTCAAAATTTGAGTATTTGTTTGGGTTCTGTTATTTGTACACCAATCTACAGGATAAGTTCAGCTCAACGGAACTTGAGATTTCAAAATGGTGGCAGATAGGATCCCATAATTATGATCAAGACTCTTTTATTGGGAATAAAGAATGACATGCGGTGGTACATGCATATGTGTGGTTCAGACGCAGTGGACCTGTGAGTTGAGGTGAAAGAATATAAAATAAGGAGGTGCCGATGATGAAAATGCCAGTAACAGCAGACATTCATTTAGCACTTACTATATGTCACACACTGCTCAAAACTCCTTTTCCTTTCTTCCCTTTTTAAATGTTAAATTGTTTTTCTTAATCCTTACATCAAATCAATGAATCCCAAGTATAAAATTTTCAGTGCAGACACACAGGGAGAAGGGAGATAGATAGCCTGCCATTAACAGGGAGTTTGAGCCATCCAACAGGTGGAGAATGTGATTGGTTCCTTGTAGACACAGTCTCAAACTAATGGAAATTGCACTGTACTTTCCCCCAGGTAAACTCCAGGTGCTCCTGGCTGATGGTTTCATCTCTGGTGCTGCTGAAGTCTGACCTGAAGTTTGGAAATTAATGTGACAATGAGCATAACAGGCTCAGTCATAGCAGGCATTACCCAAAATTCTTAAAAATAGCAAATATTCATCGTCTTCTACAGTACCAGGAGTCCCAGAGCATACCTGGGTGGTTTGGGGGCTTAGGAATTCTCACAAAGTTGTAGTTAGGTATCAGCTGGCGTTGTAAAATCAGTATTCCTGAAATCTAGGAAAAACACTGAACTATGCCCATTCATCTACTCACGGGCCTCAGAGAATCTATCTAAGACTCTAAGAATGTTGAGATTTCCAGCCCCTGAGATGATATACAGGAATTCCCAACTCTTTTCTGCAGACATTTATTTTGTGTATGAATATGTGTAGATGCATTATGTGTATGAGTGAGTGTGCACATCCATGACACATTTCTGGAAGCTAGAGGAAAGTCAGTTCTCTCCTCCTACCGTGTGGGTTCCAGGGATGAAAATCAGATCATCAGCTTTACATACTGAGCCATGTCACTGGCCCAGGGATTCTGAACTCTTAAGGCTGGGCTAAGACGAAGGATTCATTTCCAAGTTTTTCATTGAGACTATTGGATGTAGGACTTAGGCCCTTGTCAATGAGTATATCTTTACATGGCTCCTTCAAGGTGCGGAATCAAGTGTGCGTGTGTGTATTAAAGAGAAAGAAAGAAAGTCAGAGAGAGAGAGAGAGAGAGTCAGACTTCAGACAGAAAGCATCTTGGAGGCTGGCCATTTCAACAGTTATCACAGATTCCATTTTGTTCATTAAGTTGAAGAATAAGCATTACAGGATGTACTTCCCGGATCTCAAGAATTCAGGATTTTGAAGATCTTAAAAAACATTAGGGAATGGTAAACTTGAAAATGAAGATGGCTCAAGAAGGCAGGGGTTATCCTAGTAGAATTCTTTTTATTTAATTTTTATTTTTTTCTTCACAATTTATTCATTATATATCCTGATTGAAACCCCCTCCCTCAACTCTCCTGGTCCTGCTGTCCGTCCCTTTTCCCCTCATCCCCTTCCCCTAGTCCACTGTAGAATTCTTAATGTGTAATTACCAGGGTTGGAATACCTGTTGTTGAGATCACGGCGGCTCATGAGGAAGGTCACCTTTGGGTAGAGTGGAAAGGGGGGGGATGAAGGGGCATACAAACTTTTGCTAATTAAGTTAATCAAGGCAGCAAAATTGTAAGCACAATGGAAAGCTTTTCTTATTTGTCATGAGTAGAAAATAATAAAAAGGGACAGATAAGTGATTGCAGAAAGTTGTCTAATGGTAAGGATTTCTGCAGAGCAAACTCTTACTGAGTGCCACCGTGTACCAGGCAAGGTGCCAGATGCTGAGGATACAGAGATAATTAAAAAAAGGACACTGCCCTTGAGGATATCCCTGTCTAATGGGATAGCAAAGCGAAGTGAATGCCACTCAGCATGATCAATACCATAATAAGATGCAGTCCAGGTAAAACGGGAGGGCGGGGAGGGGGACGAAAGGCTCCATCAGTGCCCCCTAGGGGCAGGTGAGTCATGGAAGAACAACTTTGCCCAAGAATCTTGGATAGTAGGAATTTGCCAAGCAGTCAAAAGGAAGAAAGGTAGAGAAAACAAGAGCCACCCAACACGCAGGTGGATCGGAACACGTGAGCTGGGGAGGCTGTTGGGACATTATATGGGTACAGCAAATTAATCAAGATAATTTGAGAGCAACATGAAGGCCACTCTGTAAAGAGCCCTGGGAACCTGAACAGAACTCAGAATGGGCAGGGCAGAGTTGTACAAAGCATGACCTACTTAAGAATCAAGAGAGAATCTTGAAAATACAAAGTCTAACCTCTTTTCCACTTTGGCAGAGTCCTCACCATAATTCTCTTCCTACACTACACTCCCCAGACTCCTTTGCAGCTAGACTACATTTCCCAGTCCCCTTTGCAGCAGCTAGACTACATTTCCCACCACCCATTGCAGCTATGCTATTTCCATAACCTCCTTTACAGTTAGGTGTTCTAGCCAATGGCACACAAGTGGGAGTAACCTATGACATCTGACCTGACCCATTAAAATTTGACCTTTATGTTCTCCATTCTTTTTCTCCTCTTTAAAAAAAAATGCTGTAGACAAACACAAGCACCTTAGAAGTTCAGTTTGAAGACTGTCAGATCATCAAACTTGGAGAAACCTTTGGAGAATGATTGCCCACTGATCTAGTACGTTTATTTGGATACTTTATGAGAATGAAAAAGAAATTCTGTTACTGAGCTACCATGCACATTGGGATGAGTTTCAACACCTGCTCTTAACATAGCAATTGACTCAGCCTCCGAGAAGAGATTTGGAGAAATATATATATACATATATATATATATATATATATGTATATATATATGTAAAAAATATATAGCATATTATTATATTATATATAATACATATTTTACATATATACTCTGGGAGAGTTTGAGAATTAGTGCTGGAGGCAAAGCAGACCCAGGCATTTGCAGATTTATGGCAGACCAAGTAACACAATGCTGTTGGCCTTGTAAAAAGGGGTGGAGAGAGAAGAATTTTGCCTCCTTATCTTTGCCAAAGAGAACAATCTGCTGGCTGAAAAAGAAAAGAGAACTTTGGTAAGAGAAAATTGAAGTTTGAGATGAGTAAAGATATCCTAACAGCACCAAGCTGCTGTAATTGAGCTCAAGTCTCTGGGCCAGGACAAATTATACTCCAGGGAGTAGAGATAGCTCAGGGCTGAAGATGTAGAACTTCCCTGGTAATGCTTAAGCAATGTAGAGACTGAAAGAAACTGGGATGCTAGGGACGACAAAACAGCTCTGAGTTTTAAAGCTGGGGAAAGAGCTTGCAACTACAGAGGCAAGTTTCTTCATCCATCTTCATTAAATTCTCGGATCAGATTATTGAGGGTAATTCATGAGCACATAAAAAATGGAGCGGAACTCTCTAGAAGCCAAAAGCAAAACCCCAACAAAGTAGCTGTATTCCCAGTTCTATGGTAAGCTCATGTTACTAGTTAGTCTTTCTGTAACATGACACAAGCTAGAGCCATCCGGGAAGGGGGAACTTCAATTGAGGAAATGTCTCATCGGCTGGCCTGTGGGCAAATCTTGATGAGTGGTTGATGTAGGAGGTCCCGGAAAACCGTAGGCAGTGACACTCCTGAGGCATGTTTTCGTATATGTATATGTATATGTATATGTATATGTATATGTATATGTATATGTATATGTATATGTATATGTATATGTATATGTATATCAGTCTGAGCAAGCCATGGGTGACAAGCCAGTAAGCAGTAGTCTCCCTTCAGTTCCTGCTCCAGGTTCCTGTCCTACTTGAGTTCTTGCCTTGTCTCCTTCAATGATAGATTGTGGTTGGGAAGTGTAAACCAAATAAACCCTTTTCTCCCCAAGCTGCTTTTGGTCATGGTGTTTTATCACATTGTTAGAAAGCAAACAAAGACAGCTTGCTAGATTGCCAATTTAGGGAGCTGTTTTAGCTAGGTAGACACAAAACTTGCCAAAGCCGGATATTTGACAGGGCTTCTAGTGATGCATTCATGCACAAGATGAAGTACAGTGGTCTTCCACACTTGTAAGTAGAACAAAGTAATTATTGGGGGAGAAATTGTCTCTGTTGAACATAAATGAATTAATGTTTTTGTTCATTATTCCCTAAACACCGTCACACAGTGACTGTTCACATTTAATCTACATTGCATTAGGTATTATAAATGATCTAGAGATGATACACCACGCATAGAGGCTTGTGCATAGATGGTAAGCAGTGATGCCACTTTACATAAGGGATCTGAGCATCCTTGGGTTTGATATTTGCAGAGGCCCTAGAATACTTCCCAGGACAGCAGCAAACAACAACTGTAATCTTAACTGCATACCGGAATACCCAGTAGGTAGATTTAGAGTTGTTTTATGGCCATACCCAAATATGCTGACCAATGCCACTGTAAAAAATATATTTGCTATCCTTACTAGCATCACAGACATACATAACTTATTTCATACTGTACAGGTTTTTAGATGAAATGCAGAAAATACTTTTATTGACATGACAGGACCCGAAGAACAGACTAGAGTACTAAGCTAAATAAATCTAATGGTAGGAAATGCAACAAAGAAATGGTAGCTTGGACATCTGAGCCTGGGAGGGTCTCCTGCGAGATTAGGCTGAGAGCAATCAGCTACACTACAAGAGAGGACAAGAGGTTACAGCACATGACGTCATGGCATCAGTCAGCCGTGTTGTTTAGCTGCCCCAATCATAAAGCCGTTGTGGGTTTAATGGAGAGAATCCTGATGGAGAAGCTCTCTAGGTTCACTGGGAGTCATGCCCTACCTGGAATGTGGAATTTAGTTATGGATTTCCTTTGTAAGATGTTTAAGATGTCTAGATGATGCCTACCAGGGATTCACCTCATGGAGATTTGTCGATGGGTGTCAGAATCTTTTCATACCAAAAGTATCTATAAAGAACTGAGAAAAGTGGTTCTGATGTCCAAAAAATGCAGAAGTTAAGTGAAGCCTTTGGGAGGCCTGTATGTACTTATCTGAAGGGGTGTCAGAAGCAATGGGGCTTAGGAAAATGGCCTAGGGGTAATTGAGGTGCTTCTAAGAAATGAACTCTCTATAAACATCTATCAGCTGCCCACAAGGGATGGGCTGCCCACAGAGAAAGAGTAGATGGTCCCTTTTTGCGATGGCTTAGCAGAGAAGAATGACTGACATCCTTCTAGATATCAGTAGCTGCCATTACTGGCTGCCATTTCTAAGAACTTGACATGTTTCCGGCATTAGCTAAAGCAGTCTCAGATGCTCTGTCTGGGTTTCTGATATTGTGTAGCGAATTATCACCATTGGCTTGACACACTGCACACTCTAAATCTACCTACTGGGTATTATTCTATTATCTTATATGGGAACTCAGAGCTTAAAGCATACTCTAGGGAAGAATCCTTTCTCTTGCTCTTCAAGCTTCAAGGTTCTGCCTGCATTCAATGGTTATGGGCCTTTCTTCTATCTTCAAGGCCTGCAGCAACTCATATCAGAATTTCACCATCTCCGCTTCTGACCTTCCAGCCCTGCCTCAGAAGGACCCTTGGTATTTTATAGGTCCATCTGGGTAGTCACAATTTATCACTACATTTCAAGGCCTTGAACCATATCTGTATAGTTCCCCTTTCATGTAAAGCAAGATGTTCATAGCTTTGGAGATTAGGAATTAAAACCATAATTTAGAGAACTGTTTATCTTTCTTTCTACCCCAACTCTTTGTATCTTTATTTATTCAACTTAAGCTCTCACTGGTTTTGAGAGCTGAGCATCATTTCTACTCAAACAGAGAGGAACACTCAAGGGAAGGTGAGTAGACTCAGCAGTACCATGCTCAGGTGTGGCTGGGATTTGAATCTGATTCTAGCTCAGGCTCTGGACCACCGTGAGTTTTACCACTGTCTTATCCTGTGCTCAGCTAGAAATTCCAAGCATTAATAAACATGTTTCTTTAATACCATTAATTTACTTGTGACATTATTGTGATTTATTTTTTTAAACTGTAACATAAGCCAGACTTGTCTGGCTAATATTAAATTTAACTGATTTCCTCTTGCTATCTTCTTAGCATCTTCAGCTAGCAGCTTCTTCCCTTCCTGGATTTTGTCACCTTGGGCCTTCTCAGCTACAAGAGTTTGGAACAGTGTTATTTTCTGAGTTAGGATCTGACAGTCTTTGTAGACTCAAGGTTACACAGCTGCGTAAGTTTGTTTTTAACCCCAAGTAACAGAGTTGTCAGGGAGAGCATGGAAGGGTTCCAGAAATGCCTGTTAAAAGCCTCGCCGTTCTTCAGGGCGGTCAACAGTAGCCATGGCGCCACCCACGTGCTGGGAGTGGGAGATGCGAATGCACAACATTCAGTGGAAGCAACTGCTTTTCCTACACAGGTGCTCATGCTCTGCAGAGGTGGGCAGTGAGCGAGCGCTGCTCGGGCCCCCTGAGCCGGGCCAGTTATTGCAGCACCTGAACATCAGTGGCCTGGTTTACCCCAACGCAAAGGAAGAAAAGGTAAAGTGAGGGCCCCATCCTATAGATGAGACCCTGAGGCTCAACACAGGTTGTTTTCATAACCAGGTCACGGTAGAGAGTGAGGCAAGTTCAGGGACCGGGGTTCTAATCTGTCCCCGGGTCAGAGAGTGTGTCACATCTTTTCTCTGGTCTTGTTTGCAGCATGCTCTGCTTTGACACTGGCAACTTCATCATCTACCCACAGCCCAGATCAGGCCTATGTTGTACTAAAATGGGCGCTGGGACAGAGCAGAATGAATTGCATCTGGACTGTGCCCAGCTAAATGGAGAGAGGTCTTGGGCACATATCTGGGGTGGGTGGGGGGATGCAGGATATCAGGAAGTATCCGCCAGCATCAGGCAAGTGAGTGGAAGAGTTCACGGGGATCGGGAAGGAATGGCTTTGAGTTAGGAGCTGTGTCTGCTGTGGTGGGAAAGGGTGTTTGAAAGGCTTCCCACGCACTGGGTTACTACCTGACTGCCTGAGCAAGTGATTTCTAGATGACTCATACAGCACTGCCACGGAGAGTTTGTCACGTCCGCACCGTGGGCTCCGCCATTGCTGGAGGGCCTCAGATTCTAGGAAAGAAGGAAAATAACATTAGAAAAATACTTAAAAAATTAATGCCAGACACTGGGCTAGAAGGATAGAAACGGCACTTCCTGGGTACCTATTTTGTGACATGCACTGACTGGATACAAGGAAGAACACAACACAACTCCCTCAGATAGATCAACTTCATAAGCCTAAGTTACAACCACAGACAACACAGGAACTGAACAGGGGCCTTTCAGTGAATATAAAGGATGTAGCAAGAGTAATAAGGAACAAGTGAAGGAGAGCTGTATCCGGGAGCATGAAGCCTCTATTTTTATGACAGCACTGGGGTATTAAGGCTACAATAGGAACAAATACAGACAGGCATGCATACATGCACCCTCCTGCCACACACGTACTAGTGCAGCTTGAACCTAGGGCCTCACACATGCTAGGCAAATGTTCTGCCACTGAGCTACACCTTAACCCAGTGGTGCCACTTTTAGAACTCATCTAGCAAGGGGACTCCATTTCTTCAGATTCACACTCTCCTGATGTGTTCATTGATGTATATCCAGTTGGACTGCCCCACCCCCACAACATACACATGTATGAAATGTATTTAGATGGTAGCTATTTCTCATTGAACCATCCCTCTAACCCCTGGACCACCTTAAACCTTTTCTTTCTTCCTTCTTTCACCTCTTCCTCCTCCTCCTCCTTCTCCTCTTCCTCCTCCTCCTCCTCCCCTTCTCTTCTTCTTCTTCTTTTTCTTCTTCTTCTTCTTCTTCTTCTTCTTCTTCTTCTTCTTCTTCTTCTTCTTCTTCTTCTTCTTCTTCTTCTTCTTCTTCTTCTTCTGCCTTGCCTCTATCTCTCTTTCTGAAACCGACTGAGTCCAGTGAGTGCCTGTCTTATGTGCACAGGTCTAGGGCCAGTTACTGGAATATGGGAAACCTACCATGAGACAGACACACCCTCAGAAAATGACTCTTTCTTTTCAAGGTTAGTGAGCCACTCCCCTGAACTAGAGTGTTGACCAGCTTGATCTCAGGCAGATCTACTGTGACTTTATGAATGCAACAGTCCTGTCGTTCCTGCCAGACAGCATTAGGCCTGGTATTGGGCCTCAAGCTCTTTTCATCTATGATCCTTCTTCTACAATGTTCTCTGAGCCTTGAGCAAGGACTGAGTATGATATAGTCCATGTAGGGCTGAGCACCCAACAGTTGTTAATTCTCTGTGCTTTGACTAGTTGTGAGTTTCTGTGCTAACTGCCATCTGCCTTAAGAAGCTTCTCTGATGATGGGTGAAAGTTACATCCATGGGTATAAGAATAGGCATTTAGGAGGCAGTTTGGTACTATGTCCACTTAGCAAAATAGTAATAGCAATGCTTTCTCCCCTCCAGGACCCTTTACTCTTCCTCTGTGTAGGTCTAACCAGCTTTTTCCTGATCACCATCATTCCCTGGAAGGATCTCATTTTGACAGTCAGCGTGTCTGTGATAAGATGGAGAAACATAAGATAACTTCTAAAGATATACAATTGATTTTCTTTACAAAATACCTTCTTAAGTTATAATTTATATACCATAAAATCCATCCATTTTAAGTAGGAAGTGTAATGAATTTTAGTAAATTTATAGAAATGTGCAGCATCCCTCACATCCACTTTCAGAACATTTCAATTATCAGAGAGAATAATTTAAGGGCACAACACTGTGGATGTGGGCTCACTGGGTGTACTTGAGCACACATTACTGAAAATGGTGGTACCTAGGAAAATCTGTGAGTGTGTTTTGAGTAGTTACTCGATGGTAGGCTTTTTTGGGGGGGGGGGAATGAAATGAAGCAGAAGGGAGAAGAATCTGTGTGCTTAAAATCTTAAGAAATCATTATCTATTTTGTGGATCACTTCATTAATAAACAGATTATTACAAAAGTAATTATTTTAGAGATGGAAAGTGCCATTAGCCAGTGCTATGTTGTTGCCTATTGGGACATAGAAGAAGTCTTTTTAATTTACTCTTCAAAAATCACTTACACCCACAAAACCACTCCAGTCAATGAAGGAGATGTAGGTCTAGGAAAATCTTCGTTACCATGGTAAAAACAGCTTTACCTTTTTTCCCCTTTTAATTTAATTTATTTATTTCCTGTCAGATTTTCCTCTTCTCCAGAAGTCACCACATGGGTGCAGAGCTTGTTTGATGAGAAGCACCCCAATTTTGAGCCTTTGTGAAAGTGGCCACTGACAGCATGAACAATGCCAGGCCCTCAGGAGTCAGGAGAACATTGAATTGTGGGTACTCGGTGGGTTCTACTGTGCACAGTCCTTTTTGGAAACCCAACAGTCAGCTGGGCTTAGTGGTACAGTTGTAATCTTAGCTATTCAAAAGGTTGAGGCGGGAGGATCAGAAGTACAAGGCTTGTTTGGGCTACAGAACAGGTTCAAGGTCAGCCTGAACAACCTAGGGAGACCCTACTTCAAACTGAAAAGAAAAACAAGGGCTTGGAATGTATCTCAGTGGTAGAGCACTGGTATGGTATACATAAAGTTCTGGATTCAGACCCTAGTGGGAGAGAGGGAGGGAGGGATGGATGGATGGAGGGGAGGACAGACAGAGAGGGAGGGAGGGAGAGAGAAGGTTCAGAAGAACTTTCTTGCTGAGCGTGCTACTCCTCCCTGTGTCCCTCCTCAGCTTGTTCTGTTGTTGTTAGACCGTGGGCTCCTGAAATATGAAACCTCTCCCCAGGTGAAATAGAATTGGTTTTCCTATCAAAGTTGAGAAACAAAACTGAACAAAACACAAACGAAATGCATGGTTTTATGTTGGAAACCCTTCCAATGTCCTGGACTCTTGTCTGTGAGGACATGGAGGGGTGGACATTGTTCTACTGTCTACTTTAATGAGACAGAGACTGGTACCCCAAACTAAACGTGTGTCATGGACTTAATTATTTTTAAATAAAATATTGAACGTATCGTACAGTCAAAAGGGTTTATTTTACTACCTTAAAGAGACAGCTTAATGCATTTGTTAAAAGTTGTTTTTTAAAAAAAGATTTATTGATTTATTTATTTGTTTACTGTGTATACAGTATTCTGCCTGCATGTAACCTGCATGCTAGAAGAGGGCACCAGATGTCATTATAGATGGTTGTGAGCCACCATGTGGTTGCTGGGAATTGACCTCAGGACCTTTGGAAGAGCAGCCAGTGCTCTGAACCTCTGGGCCATCTCTCCAGCCCATGCCTAATGTGTTTTTGCACTGGGAACAAACTCACATCAAGGTAGGGAACAAATATAAGCCAAGACATCTCTGATGTCCTGCCAATTCATCACCTCCACAAGGTCACCAACATCTGTTTTCTATCAAAGCTGATCATTCTTTTTGCTGTATAAAACTAGAATCACACAGTAGGCATTTTGTATCTGACTGTTTTTATTTAATCTCAGTGTCTGGGGAACTCATGATACTAGCCCCAGAACAATTGTTCTTTGTGTAGTTTGAGACAGGATTTGTATAGTCCTGGCTGTCCTGGAACTCACCTGTTAGGACTTGAACTTGACATAATCCTTCTGCCTCTGCTTCCTGGGTGCTAGAATTTCAAGAGTGTTTCACCAGGCTGGTAGTAGCTTAGTTTTTACATTATCATGTGTGGTATCCCGTTGTAGAAGCATACCTTCCTTCTCTTTCTAGCCATTTGGGCAGTCTGCAGCCTTGTACCTGTTTGGTGGCCTCTTCAACATAGCATTACACAGTCAGTGAACCCACATGGACAATTGTATGAGTTATTTTCCTTGTTGTGACCAAATAGCTGACAAGGAGCTCCTGAAGGGAGGAGGCAGGGTTCATTTTGACTCACAGTTTAAGACGGGATATAGCCCACCATGGCGGGAAAGGCACAGCGGCAGATCACACGAAGTAGCTGGCCCTGTAGTGCCTGCAGGGGAACTAGAGCACATGGAAAGTGGGCCTGGACTGTAAAATCTCAAGAGCCGTCCCTAGTCACTCACTTCTTCCAAATAGTCTCCGTCTTCTAAAGGTTTTCCAGTCTTCCAAAGCAGTGTCCCCAGCTTGGGGCTAGTGTTCCAACTCGCGAGCCTAAGAGGCCGTTGAACTTTAAACCTCAACATATCAGAAATGTCCATTTTGCCTAAATTGCACGCTCTGTTATCGGCAGAAAGCTGTTCTTAATGCTATTAACTGTTTACTATCTATGTTTCTAGGGACAATGGTTCTTCCGTTATTTTTGTAAATAGTTTCCCTAATCTCTTTTCTAAGTGTTTCTAGGAATTTGTAACTTTTAATGGTTTTTAAAGAACCAAGTTTTGACTATGATGACTTTTTTTGTTTTATGTTGTTTTTCTAGTTCCTTTTCTGTTTATGTATTTATTACTTTATTTCCATTCAATTCTTTTTTGCCCTTAAATTTGCTGCTCTTTTCCAGCTCCTTGCTTTTCTGTTATTCTTCCCTCTTCCTCCCAGTATATGTTTGGGAGCCTAGTTCTGTGTTTGTTTGCTTGTTTGCTTTGAGATGGGGTCTCACATGGTGGCCCAGGCTTGTCTGGAGTTCCCTGTGTAGCCCAGGTTGGCAACAAATTCACCTTCTTCAGCTAAGTGTGGGATCCCACGCGTTGGCCTCCACACCTGGCTTAAGGGTGTCAGTTTTAACCTGTGGGTTCTTTTTGCTACTTGCCAAACACACATGCGTGGAGGTAAGAGGTAGATGTTGGGTGTCTTTTTATTAGTTTTGATACATTCTCTCACTGAACTTGGAACTTACTCACTAGCTAGTCGGGCTGGCCAATAAGCCCCTGGGCTCCTCCTGCCTCCACCCTTCCGGGCTGAGATTAGAGACTGGGTAATGTCTTCCCAGCCTTAGGTACTACAAACACTGAGTCATCTCTTCAAACCCCCAAATGCTGGTGTTTTTTTTTTTTTTTTTTTTTCATTATTATTCAATCTGGAATGTATTTCTGACTTCAATTGACGTTTCTGTTTTTTAATTAAAAAATTAATTAATTAACTAAATTTGAAACATAGATTACTTGGAAGTACTTAGTCATTTTCAAGCATTTGGGGGCCTTTAAAAGTATTTCCTATTGATTTCTAGTGTATTTTCTTTCTTGTCAGAGGACATACTTTGAGTTCAGGCCTTTGAAATTTGCTTTGAAATTTCCTTTGTGGGATGTTCCACACACACTTGAAAAGAATGCAGCCCTATTGTTGTTGAGCGTACCGTTACAAGTGTCATTGAGGTCAAGTTTGTTTATCGTGTCATTCAAGTCTTTATCTTTCTGGACTTATTGTCTGTAAGTTTTTCTATCAGTCACTGAAGGATGTGTTGGAAATCTTCACCTATGATAATTGATTTGCCTTTCCTTTGCTTTGCATGTCTTAGATACGCACAGGCTTCAGATGATCCAATCTCCCTGCTGAATTGGCTTTTAGTCACTGTGAGCGCTTCCTCTTTATCTACGGGAATACTTTTTGCCTTTTTTTTTTTTTTTTTTTTTTTTTTTTTTGCCTTTTTACTTCACAGTCTTGTTTTGTCTGATAGCGGCAGAGCTAAGCCAGCTTTCTCTGGGTTAGTGTCTTCATGGCATATAGTTTTATATCTTTCCGCTTAACGTTTTTTTAGACCCCGTGTTTGAAATAATATGTAGCTGGGGTTCTTTGTTTGTTTGTTTGTTTTGTAGTCTGACAATCTATGTATGTTGGATGCTGAGTGTAGTCAAATCAAATAAATTCCAGATGTTTTTGGAGTTCACTCTATCTCCTTATTTTATATTTTTAAGCTTTGATGACCACAGGCAAACCTTGGTTGCTTTCGTCCTCCTTTCCCATTTCCACCTCTGCCTTCTACCCCCTTTTTCCACTAATTTTTCTTTCTTTCTTTCTTTCCTTCCTTCCTTCCTTCTTTCTTTCTTTCTTTCTTTCTTTCTTTCTTTCTTTCTTTCTTTCTTTCTTTCTTTCTTTCTTTCTTTCTCTTTCTTCCTTCCTTCCTCCCTCCCTCCTGTCCTTCATTTTTTTTTTTTAAATGTAGAAGTGTTTCTTAGCATCCAGGTTGGACAAGTAGACTATAGGCCTTGCTGTTAGTCTGCCGTCCTCTGCTGGAGATTCACCATATGTCTCAACAGAATTCATCCTTCAATTAATAATTGCATGCTTCTTAAACAATACATGGGCCTTGCAAACTTTAATCCCGTTTCCTAACTCTCCTGTTATGCTATTTTGGTCATGTGCGTTACTTCTTTACGTATTTAAGATACTCCAAGACATTGCTGTTTTAAATAGTCTATACTCAATTACCCTCATTCTCAAGTTTACTATTTTGGCTCTCACTGCTGCTCTCTGCTTCACTATTCAAATTGGGATAATTTTTTTTTTCCTGAATAACTTTTTTAGGATTTCTTTTTAAAAAATAAAATAAAATAAAAGTACCGTTTAAAAATTATTCTTTAGTTCCTAGATGCATTTCATGCATTTTGATAGTCTATCCACCCTCATTATCCTCTCCTATAGCTGCTCTTGTTTCTGCCAAATGTTTTCTTCCTCCAAAGCCTGCTTTCTATTTTCTTGCCTTCTTCCCCGAGTGTGTAAAATGTTGATAACACATTTCTCTGCCTTTATTTCCTTGAAAACAATTAAAAAAAAAGTAACCTTGGTGGTGGTGGAGTAGGTTGCCTAGAACTGGCTTTGTAGACCAAGCCAGCCTGAACTGCCAGAGATCTGCCTGCCACTGCTGGTGAGGACTGGGGTCAAAGGGGTGCGTCACTGTGCCCAGCTGTGCTCTATTGAGGGTATTTTCACTGGCTATAAAAGTCTTCCTTCCCCCTGCCCTGTTGCCTGTGTTGACTAGGACCACTGCTACTCCCAGGACCCCTCCCCCACGCACGTAGACGTTCCTTTGTCTTTATTCTTGGGGGTGGCACACGCTACGCCGTGAGTCTCTGGAAAGCCCTCTTTGTATGTGTTTGGGTTTTCTTAGAGCTCCTTGAACTTGTAGATTGATGCCATTCTTGGCCTTTCTTTAAGTACTGTGACTGCACCATTACCTCTATCCTGCTGGAGTCTTATCTATCTATCGATCACTTCTCTCTCTCTCTCCCTCCCTGCCCCTCCCGTTCTCTCCCTCTTCTCCTCTTTCCCCCTTCATCCCTCACCTTCTTTGTCCCCCATTCCCTTTCTCCCTCTCTCCATTTCTGTACGTGCAGATTTCCTCTTTTATCTTCTCCTTCCATCTAGCTGTTTTTCTACTGATCTAATTTCCGGTTTAGAAGCCCGACTTCTGCTGTTAAACACATTTACTGAATCCTTAGCTAGTTATTTTTTTTTCCTCAGCTTCAGAACTCATATTTCTCTTCTCCATCTTTTCATTTTGTTTGCATGAAAATATTTATCAATATTAACAAATTAAACTGTTTACCAATCATAGACATGCAAAGCATTTGACAGTACAACTATATGTCTCTTTCTAGTGTTTTTTTTTTTTTTAAACACACTTTGGCTTTATGTCTCCTGGCATGCTGGGTAATGCCTTACCGAAAATTAAGCATTGTGAATGAAAAAAGTGTTGAGCCTCTGGATGCTGCCTTCCTTCACAGAGGGCTTTTTTTCTCCTCTTTCCTTTTTCCTAGCAGGAGGTAAAGAATCGATAGACCACCTTGATCATCAAGAATGGAGATTTTGAGACTGGACTTTGGGCTGTGTGGGCCTGGGCTGCTCTTCCTTTGGCTTGTCTCTTCCTTTGGCACACAACCCTTCTGCTGTCTCCACTATGAGTCTCGGTCACTCACCAGTGTCTGTCCTGGTGTGTTCTCAGCTTTCGTCCCATCAATGTGAGAGTACTTCTAATCCTGCCTTCCCAACCTTCCAGAAGCTTCTTGCTGATGGCTTTCCTGGCTTCCTTCTTTCATATGCCATGTTCAGGAGTCAGAAGATTCTTTGAGAGGAAATCGAAGGCAGTTGCATGGTCTCTTTCTCCAGAGTCAGGGTCCTCTTAGTGGCTTTGAGCTCTAGGTTTGGTCTGCTCAGGTTGGCGTGGCTGCTGAGGTTCTAGCCCAACATTTTCCCTCAGTCTCATGACACCCATTTGGAACTGAAGGGGAAGCTGTGAAGGAAATGGAAGGCTCTCTCATTGTGCTTTCCTTCTCTTTAGTATCTTGGTCCCTAAAGTCCTGCTTGCTTTTATGGCTCTCTGATGACTCCTAACAGCTGTTTTCTGCAATATATTTAGCTTTTATAGTTGTTCTCTGCAGGACAGTTAACCTGACACAGCTCCTCTGTCATAGACAGAAAGCAAAGTCTCCAGAGATTTATTTTTTAAAGTGGTTTTCAGGACATGTCCTGAGGCCATTACCCATTCAGCTGTATCTCCTGAATCTATGGGAGGCATCCCCAGTAGGGGGCTGGCAAGGTCTTCTGGTATTTTCGGTGCCATCAAAACATCTTGGTAAGCACTGCTGAATGGGGTTTGCAAGTACTTTTATTTTATTTTATTTTTTATCGAGATTGATGTGCCAGGTATGATTGCTCCTCACCAAATCACTCAGTTTCCTCTAACACCTTTTCTACAACTCTCTGTGGAGTCTGCAATCTTTTTCTTTATAGTACCATCAAGCATTTAGTTTGAAACATGTGCACACACACAAACACACAAAGTACACACATAGTCTCCTTCCTCCTCTTGGAATGTTGACTCAGTGTTCTGCTTCTTCTTGATCACAGTCAAGCTCTTTGTGGTCCCTGACTGTCGGTATCTTTGCTGGAAATAGAGGTGATGGAGTTGAAGTGGAATAATGAGGCATACTCCTGGGGTCCCTCCGGCTCTGTTGATTAATCTATATTTTATTATTTGTGTAGAAGAAGCTTGGTGAAACAACAGGACACTTTAATGATTCTTAGGGCCACAGAACTTATTCCCTTAAATTGGCCAGCCTTGTGACATTGGAGTCTGTTAGCAGTGGAGAAAGGGGATACATGACATGGCAGAGGGTCTCACAGGAACTCCTGTGACAATGTCGACAAACACCTCCTGCAGCATCTGGTCCCCAACCTTCATCATTCAACCAGTTCGGATGGGAACTTTATATCTAGAAGTGTCTACTTCCAAGTTGGTTCAAAGACTCTTCCCCTTGATGTCTCTTATATATTGTGTTATAAGAAGCTCCCCCTCACCCCCAAATACTGACCAGAGTTCAAGTCTTGGATTCAGAGTCATCCTTGGTGCTGCTTTGGAGATGTTCATTCTTTCCCCCTTCTCAGTTCCACATTGCAGGAAGTTGGAAGATCAGTGCTGACTGTTAGTGGTTCTTGGCTGGATTTAGCTAAGGAGTGATGGAAAGAGATGGGGGCCAAGAAGCAATGGGAAGTCAGTGTATCTTCCTCCTTCCCCATTCCCTTGAACTCAGTCCTCAGCAAAAGCTGCAATGTCCATGCCCCTGTCTCTTGCAACATGGACTAGTAACATTCTAAGCATTACTGGGTGATCTGAATCCCGGCTCAAGCAACCCCATGGCTTTTCTTGGTCCTCCAGCCTGAAGATGCCAATAGACTGGGACTCTGCTCATCGACAGGCCGTCTGGGGCCTCTGTTCTTCCCCCAACTTCTTCATCTTGAGTAATAGCCATCAGCACTGTTCAGCATGATCTGTTTGAGCACTCAGAGGACTGATGCTTTCTTGTTTAGATTCTGATTGGCTTAGTAGCTAAACAGTGTTTTTACTACATCTTTTACTTTCATCCATATGTAATATAAGCATCCCGAAACACATTTTCCTCCATTTTCTTTATCACCTCCTGAGATAAACAGTATTATTCCTTCATCCAACAAATGTTTATTGAGACAAGGATGACTACTCTAGCTGAGCACTGTGCTAAGGATATAGCTGTGGACAAGCTATATCCCTAGTAGAGCTCACAGCTTTGTGGGCAAGACAGGCTCAGATTCTTAGACTAAGGTGTGTTGAAACAGATGGAGTTAGGGGACTCACAGAGTTAGCTAAGTCAGTCGGTGCAAGGAATGCTGTACATACATAATACTATGTATAGGGACCTCAGTTTTCTCTTTCATAGAGGGGCACTCAGTTAATCCAGCTCACATGACTCCTGATATGCCCAGACTCAGTGAAGATGATGTTACCTGCTTCATAGACTCATGTATAATGAAAGGAGTTGCTAGTAGATAAAGGGACAAATGCCCAGGAAACAAACTAATATCGAAAGTTTATTTTTAAAAGCAGCTCCCAGGGGTGGATCCCTGCAATGAGACAGGTGGGCACTAAGTGAAACTGGAAACAAAGCAAGAAGGGCTGGAGCCCAAATCTTGAATATAGAAGGTTGCGAGGAGGCCACAGAGTGACCAAATTAAAGCTGTATCACTGGAGGGCTTTCTGGGCAGCCAGTTAATGGCCGCCCTGGCCTGTGTAGAGTGGAAGTGGGAGGATTCTTTCTACTCTGCTTGGTCAAACTGTCACTTCCTCCAAGAAAGACCATTTGCTCCTATTCTGGGCTGGGCTAGATCTTCTTGTTCCTTTTTAAATTTCATTTTTATTTTATTTTGGTCACTCCAATCACTGCCTCTTCCCTGCTCCCTCTTCCTCTTCCTCCTTGTCAACCTCTATTCAGCACCCATCACATTGTGGACCTTAGATGACGGCTTCTTGTGTGACTCTAGGTAGCAACTGAAGTCAAGGGCTTAGTTAATTCTTCCATATCTTGAGACCAAAATATCCAAAGAGTCTCAGAGGTATGTGTGTGCACAATATTAGCAGCTTTGACGATTTCTAATCATCAAAGGCTCAAAATATGCCAAATGTGATTTAGCATTGTGTTGTAAGTTCTGAAAAAATCTCGGAAGGGGCCCAAATCTCCCTCCTGCTCTTTGTGTCCCTTCCTGAGGCTGCGGGTGAGTTTCATGAGCCAGCCCTGCATGCTCTGGACCCACCATCCTCTTGCCTTCCCTAATAGACTGCACTCCAGGTCCTCAGTGGCTTTCTCGCCTCTTTGGATTCGGATTTCAATGAATCATTTATTTACATTTTATTCATAATTTTAATCATTCTGCAAACAATATTCTAATAGCATTAAACAATTGCAGAATCTAATAAAAGCCAGCTTTAACCTCATTGGAATCTCATTAAGAGGAGAGCTGCTCTTTTTTTTTTTTTTTTTCTGAATTGTTGAGATTATTTTGCTGGCTTTTGTTTTGTTTGCATTACCCAGGAGATGAGGGGCATAGATGAGATCCTAGGATATAGGTTCACACCGGAACAGTTCTTTTGCTCACCTTTCTTAAGTTTACGGGTAAAGACACTGAAGTCCAAAGAATGGAGGGGACTTATCTGAGATCGCATGTTAATTTCTGGCAGTTAAGAACCAGAGCTGTTACCCATGTTCCTTAGCCCTGTATCACCCTTGTGATATCTGTGTTGTGTGTATGTACCTGAAGGCCTGGCATGCATACTCGTGGGTTGAGAGGTACTATCCTCAGTAAACTGCAGAGATAAGGTTCATCCTCATGGTGATGGGGTAGCCACAGGCAGTGTTTGCTGAGGTTATCATGCTACTTGCCCAGGCTTTCCCATATTATCCCAGGAGTGTTCTATTTAGTTCCAACTGTCTGGATCAAAGGCCTCCTGTGGTCTTGTCCCTAAGACAGGTGGCTCTTCATCTGCTATCAAAAAGGATCCACATTGGAATAGCTCACTGAAGACTTCACAGGTCAAAGGAATAGAGAGTGAAAGAAGCAGAGGGCCCAGGCAGAAAAACGTTTTATGGTCTCATCAACACATGCATGCTGGCATCTCTGTGTCTTGGAAAAAAACCCACTGCTAATATTAATAATTATGCTGGCTTTTGTACGGTACTTTGCAGTGTTTGCTGCTTGTACTGTGCTTTTGAATCTGTTATCTCTCCTCATCGTGTGCTGTGGGAGATGGAAGGACTGGCTTCTTCTGGTACTGAGCTATCTCTCTTTGTTTCTATAGGAGTCAAGCCCTGCACGGTGGGTGGTGCAGTATCAGAAGCAGGTACTTAAGTCACTCTGCATGAGGATATGCAGTGGAGGACAATGCCTCCCCTCCAGCTGTCCTTCGCTTGGAACCCACAGCATGTTTCTCCAACTGTCATTTGGGTTGTCTATGCTGATTTCCCAGCCTGGGTCTTCATTACTCATTGTGCTGAATGCTTGGCTGGACTTCGCACCACGTTCTGCTGAAGACTGGGTCCTGTCCTGTGCCCATGCCGGATGCTCGAGTTCTCTTTCAACAAAGCTGAACTTGCACTGCAACAAAGCTGCTGTCACCAAAGGGACTTTGCCAGTTGGCACAATCCTGAATCTCCTGTGGTGGTGTGTACCCTTCTATAATAGAAACTCTAGACTATTGTAGGTAGTGGAAGGGCTGAAATTCAAGTGAAATACTGATGCATGCAAGAAAATGAAGCTTTAGGACATTTTCCAGAACTGGTTTGATCTTTCTTTCTTGGGACAGTAGGAAAAATGCCCGTGATACACAAGATGCCCACAATGCCTACCATAGTCACCACCCAGACCAACTAACCAGATTTCTTCTCATTCAGAACTCCCCAGAGAAAGGGTAAGTCAGTGACAATTCACACCCCACTTTGGTCTGTGCCTGCCTCCTCAAGCAGCCTCCTGCTTTTCCCCACCTCCTCTGCTTGCCTTTCCTGAAAAGATGTCGGGGCTGAAGACATGTCCACATCCCTCTTTTTCAAGGTCATTTACTCCACTTACTGTGCTGTCCATACTTGTCCGGGCATCTGCGTCCACCTCTTTTGTTGTATTGTTTTGGCCACAGCTGATGGAAAACTTGTGGCCTATTTTCTTGACCGAAGATGAGCCTGGGGAATGATCTCAAGTCCCTTGGTGTCAGATAACTTCTCTGTTCCTACCTAGTACTGAACATAGGAGACGATGAAGAGGCGGTGTTTTTGGCCGCTTAGAAAACTCCCCTAGCCACTTCTCTACCATGGTGGCCACCTGTTTTTCTGAGGACCATCTGATTTTCCTAGGCTGTGACCGGAAGTTCAGGAGCTCCCCTGCTGTTTGCTGGGATTTACTGGTGAAGCTGTCAGGCTGACTGTCAAGTTCACACTACCCTAGAGGTTCCACATGCCAGAAGGACCCGGGAATTCTTTGCTTTTCTTCTTCTCCTGGTTCTGCTATCATGGCAAGGGCACTCACTTTCGTTTTTCAGTTCACTGGGGGTGCATTTATGCCACATTCTGCTTGTGTGTCTGTGACCTTCCATGCCTCCCTCTACTTTCATTAGGCAACAAACTTTTCAATCTAGACTAGCAGAAGGGATACAGAGTAGAGAGAAAAAAAAAAAAAGAAAAAAGAAAACCAGAAACTGGTTTAGTGAAATTTAATTTCCAAAATGTAATTCCCTTTTGTTCCCTATGTCATTTCCCAAATTCCATGGTATTTTGTGGTATCAGTGACAGCATGGATGGAGGGTCCCTTGGCCATGGTCATTTGGTCACCTTTGAGGGTGTTTCATAGAACCCCAGTCCTGGCTGGCTGAGACATCCCCCTTTTCACATGTTCACAGAAGGCCTTCCAGACAAATGTTATGGATAAACCAAGGCCACAGACTGCCCTTCCAGCCCCAGTTTCTTTGTGGGCCTAGCCCACTTAATGTAGAAATTACATTACGTCTGTCTAAAGTTGTGCTTGTGAGTATGCTGGATAGAATTTTGACATATGTAGAAGGTTTTACATTTACTGTCTTAAGTTTTGATGTCTCTTTGCATACACCCAAACAAGAACATTGTAAAAGTGTGTGTGTGTATGTGTGTGTGTGTGTGTGTGTGTGTGTGTGTGTGTATGTGTGTGTGTATGTTTTAAAACAAAATAACAAGTTTTGCTCATTCTGGGTCAAGCTTTCAGTAAATAAACTGCCTTGGGGGTGGCCTGTGCCCTGTAACCTGTGAAATTTTTATGGTCTTTAAAAATGAATCTGAATAGTGTGTGGTATAAAAGCATTAGCTCTATAAGAATCTGTTTTCACAGGGCATTTGGATGCAGGGCTGGCGGAGGGGTTTGTGTTTTACCTTGGGATAGAAACATGAATCTGTCAACCTATTTGCCCCATCCCTGGTGCCTGTAATTGCAAAGCTTAGCATAAGAAGGCCATGACATGCCTTTTGACAGAAACGGTGTCTCTGTTCAGACCAGCAATGGTTGCCCTCCTGGGTTTGGACAGAGAACAAGGAGTTAGAACAGGGCCCATTGTGGCCACTGTGGAGCTCCTGGTGTGTGTGTGTGCACACATGTGCATAGTAAACCACAGAATGAAATCAGCAATTAGACCCCGTGTGAATGCAGATGGTTTTTGTAACTCCTTGTCACTTGGCCTTCTGGGCTACCCTTCCCTTCTGTGTCTACCCATGCTTCCCCAAACCCAGCCTCACCTTCCAGCTGTGGAGCTAAAGGGCTGTGGAACTGTGTTCTAACCTCTCGCCTTCTGGTGGGGAGCCGCCTACGATTTTCTGAGTGCATCTTAAAGGTGCCTCTTAAATCCAGCTGTTCTCTGCTCAGGGCTGTTTTGGAAGATGTAATCTCTGTCCCCCCAGTAAGCTACCATTCTGGATGCAGAAGGGCTGAAGCTTCAGTGCATGGACTGGGCTCCACTGCTGGCTCTTCCCAGGACCTGGGCCATGCCTTCACCTCTAGTGTTCTTTGATTTCCTGGTGAGTAGGCCATCACATTTCTCTCTTCCCCATTCCTGTGTCATCCACCTTTGGGTCTCGGTCCATCGTGGTGATCAATAACTGACAACTGGGTGATGGATGACGTCTTTTTTCCCTCCATAAACTAAAACCCAGCTGACACTAGTTCGTTTATATCTGAATCACCCTCATCATTCAAGAACTGATTGGACAAAGCCGGATTGAAACGTGACCCAGCTAATTCTTATATTTTTTCCCCCCAGCTCAGCATGTGCTTACTCCCTCCCATGCAGGGACCCTGTGGCTGAGAGGGGGCTAGGTCATCCTGCTTGTAGACAGTAAAGGTACAGTTGTTTTATCTCTGGACTGAGATTCTTGAGAGATCTTTTCACCCAGATTTTCTGGGAAAATAATGAAAGGACTGTGACTGTGTCTCAGAAATATAACAGTATACCATCTTTCTTCAGGAGCCAGGGGAAATGATTCCTTTGGAAAATAAGGACTTGGGGTTTCCCCAAAGAATGTAAAAAAATGCAGCACATCTCTTCTGTCACAAGATTAATAATGACAATGATGATGACAGAGATGGTGGTGGTGATGAGCCTGTGGTCAGATCTGGCTGGACCCATTTTCTCTTTCATGATGGAGTATGGACGCGTGGAATTTTAGTCTCTTGTTTCCTCACTGTCTCAAATGTGTCCTCCTGATCCTCACACTGGTTAGCTATGGTTGTGTTGTGATAACTTCCCTGTTGCTGTGGTAACCTGTTGAAATGCCATCTAACTGTGATAGGACATTTCCCCCCTCCCCACCATGTTGGGGACTAGCCTACATGCTGTCTGGAGTCAGGCCAGCTGCCAAGTCCCCATTTTACTATCATCTGGCTAGGGAAAGTGAATGTTTTATGTGCCCTGTATTGAAAGTTACTCATGACTGGCTGAAGAAACACTTGCTGTGAAATTTACATGGCATCCAACAGCCAGGATCACCTATGAGCCGCCCCCATCCCCGCCATCAAATGCATGGAAGTGACTTATTGCTTTGGCACCCAAAAGATAAAATATAGAACATACTCTGAAGAAAAAGCTTCAGGAACTTCAGTGATCTATCCTCAAAAAAAAAAAAAAAAATCTCATCTGTACTCAGGCCTAAAAAATGTTTGCCTCGTCCTTACTCTCCCCACCCACTCCCCCTGCCTCAAGTTTTCTCTCCAGGAGGGCTTCCTCTTGGTTCTTTAGTCTCCTGCATGTAACCACATGCTTGGAGTCTCTGAGTGGTTGCTGCACAAGATCTTACAGCAACCGTCTTTGTTAAGAGAGCTCTGGATGTTTCATCAAATCATCTTTCTTCCTATCTTTCCATCTCAGGGGGTCCTGCTCCCATGGGCCAGGATCTAGAAGCCTACTGGGACCTTTTCCTCCTTTTTCTACCCTATTGCCTTTGACGTGATAGCCCACTCATCAGCCAATCCCTTTGCTAATAATACTTTTTTCTTTTCTCATTTCTTTCTTTTTTTTTCTTTTTTTAATTGGGATGACCTCTCATACATCTCAGTTGGGCCTCAAATTTTGTATTGTAGCTGAAGATGGCCTCCTCCTGCCTCCACCTCCCAAGTGCTGAGATTACAGGTGTATGCCAACACACCTGGCGGTCCAGTTGATTCTGCTTCCAGAATCCACTCTCTGGTTCATTCTCAACATGGAAGTCTTCTTAAAACTGAAGTTGGACCAGAACACTCACCTTGTCAAAACCCATCAATGAATTCCTGCTACACTTAGAATAATATCTGAACTCTGTGTCCAGATCTGCAAGGCTCTTGAGTATCTCTGGGACTCTGTCCTGTGCTTCCTTCCTCCTACTTTTCCTCTGCAGTGGCTCCATCCTGTTCTTGGCTACACTACACCAACTCCCATTACTAGGCCGGAGATTGGATTGCAGGGCCTCATGCCTGCCAGGCAAACATCCTTAGCCCTAAACTATATTCTCCATGGGAGAATTCCAATGGCTTCCATCTGTTTGAACTGCATTTGCCTGCATGTGGCCTTCTCTGCAGTGAGCACCATTCTTTCCCTGGCAATATATATCTTTCTTAGGTCTGTCCCGGCCACTCCCTGGGAGTTTCTTCTCTGTCCACTGTGATAGACCAGGTACAGCTTCCTTGTATATTACTCCACATTGTGGAAAGACATGCTTGTCCATTTCCCCATGGCCTGGCTCCCTGCCTGGGCCATGAGACCCACCACGAGGTCAATGCTGTATGTGTCTCCTTCAGTGTCACCAGTTTTGAGCTCATGAATTGAAACAAGCAGGTGATGGTGACACTTGGGAAGAGGTGCTAAGATTGAGGGGAAACACAAGACAGCTTTGCTGCCCTAATTCTAGATGTGGCTCCAGCCCCACAGTGGTGACAATGGGCAAGTTTGTCACTTAAAATTTCTTATGCTTATTCTGTTTTTTTCTCGCTGTTTAAGCATAAACATGGACTCAATTGTCATGCAAAAATTAGCACACGGTTTTCCTGTTTGAAATAGATGTTATCTGAAAATACTTTACATTTTGCCTTATACAGAAAATCCAAAATTAAATACAGATGTTCTGCAATGCTGTTATATTTTACCATATCATGATCATTTTTTATGGTAGACTGCCTCTTATTCTTGGTGGGAGAAAGGAGAGCATGTGTTCTTAATACCATAAAAATACTCATTTCGATTATTCATCATTGTATATATTCATTTGGCTCACTGACAATATAGCCCAAAGTAGATGTAACCCAGTCACATATCAACCAATGAATGCGTGAATTATATGTATATAATATAGCATTTACACAATCAAGTAGCATTTCACAATTAAAAATGAAATGCTGATACCTATCACAGTATCAGTGGACCCCAAAACGTGCTGAAAAAGAAGTTAGCCATGTAGGATGCCAGTCAGAAGTAGACAGAAAGTAGATTACTTGTAGCCTTGAGCTGTGGAGTTTGGAAGGAACTTGGAGTGACTGCTAATGGATGTGGCATTTCTATTTGGAGTAATGAAAATGTTCTAAAATGGATGGTGGTGATGGATGCTCAACTTTTTGCATATACTAAAAACTACAGAGTTATATTTTCGGTGGGTGAATTCTAATGGTATGTGAATTATATTTCAATAAAGCTGTTTGAATTAATTAATTTATTGAATTAAAGTGAGAGCAGGCTGGCTCTCAGATGACAGCATGACTGAACAGGCAGCGAGGGGGGCTTTGTGTCAAACGCCAACTCTGATTAGATGTGGGTAACTGATCACCCCTTCCTCTTTCCCTCTCTCCTCACTTTCATCTTACGTTTAAATATTTTGGAACCCGTGATCCAGAGATGAGTCAGGTGGGGTGGTTATCTTTCAAGAGCCGAGCTGGTGTGTGGCCAGCAGTGTGGCAAAGAGGTGTGTAAGGGGTAGAAATAGGGTGTTGCTCAGCGGGCACAAACTGGGCATTCTGGAGGTTCTGCAGGAGTAGAATTTGTGTTCAGAAACATCTTTAGTCTAAGCAAATACACCAAAAGAATTCTTAGGTGACTTCAGCAGACATCTGCTCTGTGGGTGATGGAGGTGCAGAGATGAGCCTCTCCAGGGCTGAGGGTGGGGCACACAGCGATCACCTAGAGGTGCCAGAAGTCTAGTATCTGGGTACTTTTCCAGGAGAACATCCTGGGAAGTTAGTGTCGGTTAAAGCAAACAAATAAGCAAGCAAGCAGACTCACCAAGTTGGCTTGGTGAGGCAGCTCAAGTGTTTGCATTTGCTGGACAGTTTGAGGCAGGCTGAGCAGTCTTCCTCGTTCCTGTCTTGCCTGATCATGGTGGAATAGAGTGGCTCTTTCTCCCAGGCTAGGGGATCTAGCTGAAGGGGCCTGTTTTTGCAAATGCCTGTCTCTCGGTGTAGAGCTAGCACGGTACAGTAGCCTTGTGCGGTCCTGGCAGGGAGAGCTGTTGCAGACTCTGTGCAAGGCATTCGCCGCTAGAGGGAGCATTGAGGCGTTCTAGAGCACCAGCACTGGGCTCTGGGGCAGCTAAGCAGACTAGCAAGAAACCAGGGCTTTGGCAGCAGGGGAGGGAATGTTCTTAAGGAACTCCGTCTTTCCCATTTGCGCTTTCCATTTAAAGATGTCTCCGAATAAACTGGGCTTGGAAATCCTTAGTTTCTGGCGGGGTTGTCAGAGCACTCCCACCCCTATTTTGTGGGCCTTGGGTTTGGGCTGCCTGGAGTGCCTACTAGGAAGGGAGAAGAAGAGGTAAAGTGAGGCCAGACTGGTAGATGTCCTGCCAGTGTGAGAGAACTTGGAAAAGGCTTGGAGAACAGGCTGAAGAAACTGAAAAGGGCGGCCAGTGTTGCTGATGGCACGGAAGTCGGGTGTGGAGCAAGCACCCATGGTGTTCCACTGTGCTCTGCTTTGTGTAAGGGGAACATGGGATAGCTAGTGCGCGGCCTTGTCTCTTGGGCATGATAGGCCTCCCACTCACTCAGTTGCACTAGCCTCCTATGTGCTTGGCTCCTTCTGGAAGCATGGCTAAGACTGGAAATGGTGGGTGTTCAGAGCAAAACCCTTCGTTCTTGGCTACCACCTACATGCCCTCTCTGTTCTTGGAACACATCCTAGCTCTCTTATGAGCCAAGCCCTACTCTAACAGCAGGAGGCTCAAGGCCCACCCTCCCCTTCCTGCACTGGCTCTTGAGTCTGGGAGACAGATTCACTCAGCAGCTACTGAACACAGGCAGCAGGTGTATGAAGGGATAGATGCTGGATGTGTGCCTACCCACCGCTCTCCACAGAAGCTTCAGGAAGAAGGTACCCCATCTGCACAGAGCAGGTCAGAATGGGCCTGCTGAGGCTCCTGTCACTGCTGTTGTGAATGCTGGTGATTACCATGGTTACCTGGAGGCTGGGAGCTCTGACAGTTGGAGGCAGAAGAGAAGATGGCCTGGAAACCTCACTGGGCAAGTGGGAGATCCTTCAGTAGAGAAAACGTTGCAGGCATTCCGATGATCTACATGTCAGGGGTCCCTTTTCTTGCTCTGCTAGGTCCTAGGAGGACAGAGAAGAGGGAAGGATTGATATTGGGACTGGTCCCCAAGAAGCTCAGAGAGAAGGTAGGTGGCCACAGAGCTCCCTATATTCAATACAGATCTGGGGACCTAGAGAAGGGCTCTGGTCCTTCGCTCAGCATGGGACTACGATTGCTAAGTAGGATGCTGTCCAGGGATACAAGACACTTGCACTGCCCATGCTTACAAGCTCCAGTTCCCCTCTACACCTTGCTTCTCCAGTCTGCAAAATGGGGTTACTGAGTAGTAAGCCCCTACCCACTTCATGTCAATATGGAGGTTTTCTTAAATGAACAATTTTGTGTATTGGAATGAGCAGACAGATATTAGGTCTTTGGAGAAAAGAACTTATTTATCATCGGGATCAACTCACTGAGCAGAAATTCCACTTAGCACCTTTGCTGCCTCTCCCCTGCTGGGTGAACCAAGGAGCACCGTTGCCCCTGTGAGACCAGGGGGCCCTGCACGGCTGTCCAACCCTAGCTCTCCTAGAGCCTAGGAGGGGAGGCAGCATCTTGTGAGCAATGAACAGACACCGAGATCAGCAGAGAATAATGGAGACGGAAACCGAGGCTATGGCGCACCAGCAGAAGACTGAGGGTTTCCCTCAAAAGGGCTTTGCTGAGTGCAGGAGCTCGGGGAGAAGGGGCAGGGGAAATGGGCTCAGAGTTTACCCCAGGCCAAGAAGGCCAGCTTTGAAGCTGTCCCTTCTTCTTCCCTTTGATACACTGTCATCATATGTTCACACAAAGAATGAGAAAACAGATACACAGAAAAAAATAGAATAAAGAAACATCAGATCAGTTGTATGAACCAGACAGTATCTGGACACATAGATTCTATGCTTTGCCTAGTATAGAAGGTCCCCATGAATGTGGAAGCAGACAGATGCACGCAAAATGGAAACTTAGAAATGCCTTTCATCTATCTACTCTATGTAACGCGCATATATATGTACTTTTTGGTTATATTGCTGTTATTGCTGTGTAGAATATTTTTACTGCATTATTTATCTAACACACACACACACACACACACACACACACACACACACACACACACGAAACTTGTTTCCCCCTTTGAAGAACATTATGGAGTGGACTGATGGGAATGCTACCTCAGCGATTTGGGTTTGGTTCCCTGAACTCTACATCTGTGAACCAAGGTCAGGAGGGAGTGATGGGCTGGAGAGATGCTCCATAACCAAAGTGACAAGTAGGGAGTGATGTGATCTAAGGCTGTGACACAGCCACTCTGGCCTGGGCAGGACAGGAGTCAAAGGAAGAAACAGAGTGGCACCAGTGTCCTGCTACACAGGACCTCTGCAAGAGCTGTGGCTGTCCTTTGATGTGGCTCCTGGTTATGATAGCCATTTCCCAGAGTTCCTCAATTCTCGAGACAGACCATATTCCATCAACAATTAAGGAAGGTATCTCTCTCTCTCTCTCTATCTATCTATCTATCTATCTATCTATCTATCTATCTATCTATCTCTCTATCTCTATCTATCAACCTATCATTCTAAATCTGTATCTACATCTGCCTAATCCATGGCTTTATCACCTATATCTATATGTCTATATCTATCTGTATACATCTGTCTGTTCCCTATCTGCATCCATAGCTGTCCTCTGGGCTTCTCAAGGCTCCTGGAATGTCTATCTAAGGTTCCTCCTTGTTGTGATAACACTGAGCCTGTAACTATGCTCAGTGAGTCGGAGCCTGTCTTATTTGCACTGATCGTTCTTCTTTCAGCCAAGTCTCTTTGGCTAATGGTCTGAACCTTAAGGACAGTTGACTTCACACATCCTTCCCATATCATCCAGGCTCACAAAGCGGTCAGTGATGACAGTGGCAGTGGCAGTCACAGTGGGGGAGAAGTTCGAAGCACTGACATCTTTGTATAGCCCTAGGCCACCAAGCAGGCCATCTTGACTGACGTATAGATGACCTGGGATGAGAAGCATGTCATAAAGCTGGACCTCCTGGACAGGGCAAGACCATATGGGAAGAGGCAGCAGCTGTGTGTGGCCCACCAGGACAGATGCTCTCCTTATGGGGTTCCTGAGTGTGCACCTTTGCACACCCAGTTCTTGTCACCTAAGATTTATTCCCAGCTTCTGGGTGGGCTGGCCATTTGAGAAGAGGAACTGCTCGGCCCTGAAAAACCATCGTAGCCCCTGAAGGCTCTGCCTTTCAGTCCTCCTGTCAGATTGTTAGACTCTCTCTCCTGAGGGTGCTGTTGCTCACTGCTTTATATTTATGCCTTCTCTTAGTTTGTAGAAAGCCATGGAGCAAGTGTGGCTGCCATGCATGTCCTGGGGGAAAGGCAGGGCTTGCTGGATAGCAGGATGGATTAATGGGGCCTAGTTGATCAGATCCTTTGGCTAGGCTTTCTCTTCACAGATGCAGCATGGACAGAAAACGTGGGAGATTGCTTTGGTTCTAGGTGATGTCATACCCTTCCCTACCTCAACTGCACCAGTGTCTTTCTGTTGTGCAGAATAAGCTCTGGGCTCCTTCCACAGCCGGCCATATCTATGGACCTCCATCTTGCCATTGCGGTGCTACCTCTCTGCTCATCCTGCTTCAGTTTCTGAAAACCCCGGGCTCTTTCCCAAACTAACGACCCAGGGCTGCTCAGCTAGATGCCCTTGAGTGTCCTACACTCCGTTATTCCTTGGCCAGCTTCCTTTCTGTTCTTCAGGTCTCAGCCCAGGTGTTGCCCCTTTAGAGAAGCCTACCCTGGATATGGTGTTCACCTTTCCATATTACACACACACACACACACACACACACACACACACACACACACTTATCTGTGTCTCCAAGTAGCCTTCACGTGAGCTGGGCCACGTTAGATGTATTTACTGCTGTGTCCCGAACCCAGTGGGGAGCAACATATGCAATAGTTCATAGATGGGGAACAGATAAGTAGCTGAGCAATGTGTATAAGAATGTTTTGTGCTCTGTGACGTCACTTTCTGACTGATGTTTTGGAGCACGGGGCACAGACATAGGCTCTTATCATATTAACACAACAACAGAATTACACAGTGTAGGAAACATGGTGGCTAGAAACCAGGGCTTTAAGGAAAAGCAACTCAGCATTATATTTCGCACTTGGTGGGCGGGAAGTGTCTCAGTGTCCTTGGTGTTGCTGTGATAAAATACTGACAAAAAATTTAAAAAAAGCAGCGTATGGGAAGAAAGGATTCCCCTCCACGGTGGAGGGGAATCTGAACAGGAAGTTGAAGCAGAAACCATAGAGGGACTCAGCTTGCTGGCTCAATCATGGGTTCATGCTTAGCTGGCTTTGTTATACAGCTCAGGACCACCTGCCCAGGGATGATGTCACCCACTGTGGGCTGGGCCCTCCTACATCAATTAACAGTCAAGACCTCTCCCCACAGATATGCCCGCAAGCCAATCTGATTTATGCTTTCCTCTTAGATGACTCTAGGCTGTGTCCAGTTGGCAAGGGTAACTAGACAGAAGGCTTGGGATCCCTAACAGCTGCCAGAAGGATGCTGGGGCACTGCCATATTGTAGAAAGAGATGATTTAGTGTGTGTGTGTGTGTGTGTGTGTGTGTGTGTGTGTAGCAGACCTTAAAGGAAGTGATCTCCTCATCAGTAGAGACGATACTGGAAATTTCCTTTTGTGAGGCTATGGGGCTAGATGACCTTTGAAGTTACTATCAGATTGAAATGTCTGCACATCCAAAAATGATTCTGAAATGTCTTTGGAGGGTAGTTTCAATCAGCAGGGGAAAGTAGGAAGAGCAGATGGTCCCACCTCACAGGTTTATTACTTCTTGTCTTTTAGAGAGTCTCCTACCCCCCAAATCTACATACAAACACACCTCTGGCAACTTTAGCAGACTGGGTCATTTTGTGTGTGTATGTGTGTTCATGTGTGTGTGTTCACTCATGTATGTGCATGTGGGGGGGCAGAAGTCAACTTTAGATACTGTTCGTAGTAGTTGTCTACACTGTGTTTTGAGGCAGTGTCTCTCACTGGGAACTGGGGATCACTGATTAAGCTACACTGGCTGGCTGGTGAGCTCTGGGATTATCCTGTCTGCCTCCTCACTACTGCGGTTGTAGATGTACCTATGCCATCGTGCGCCATCATGCCTGGCCTTTTTGCATGGGTGCTAGGAACCAAACTCGGGTCCTTTTGTTTACTCAGCTGAATGCTCTCCCTAGCTCCAGATTGGATTATTATTGAGTAAATAAACACTCAGTGTCCCCTGCCTCCTCTCTTTCTCCCCAGGATGGTGTATCCCTTCTCACCTTGGGAACAGTACATGGAGGTGAGAGTGTGCCCAGGCTTGGGCTTTAGGTGTCTGCATTCTTGTGCTTCTCCTCTCTGCATGAGATCACCTGGATGAGCCACAGTTGCAGAAGGGAAAGACTCAAGCAGCGGCCTGAATTCATGCTCAGCTCAGTGCAGCCAACTCCAGAGAACCTGCAAAGCCATGATTGGAAAGCTTTCACTGTGAGGCTCTGAGACTTGGGGGATTATGTCCTACACAGCATTATCATGGAGAAACTAACTGATGGGCATGTTCTAATGTCCTGTGCATGGACTGTGTCGCCTAGACCTTTGTGTTGAAGGCACCAGGCAGAGATAATTGCTTTGTTTCATGCCATTGAGATGTAGGAAATGGTTTCCATGTTTTCCACGAAGAGCTCCTTCCGTGGCCCTTTTCTGAAGCACGGATTGCTCACACCCACAGATGATCCACCACTTTTTTATAAGAGTCCACCTCCTCCTGTTGGCCACACTTCTGGAAACTCAGTCCTGTTTGTGGCTGACAAGGGCTTTGCCCATGCTGGGAAAACGTCAGGTTTATAGGGACGCTGAGCAGGTGGAATTCAGAGAGAGATGAGGGGTCTTCGAAGGTGAAATAGCACAGAGGCACTGGGTTTGCTGGGCCCCCAGGAGAGCGGAGAAGGGGAACAGCTGCATGCTCTTGCCATGAAGGTAGGTGATGGGAGGTGGACCACTCCCAAGTAACCATGGAACCATGGAACCATGTAAACACTCCTCCCTTCACCCCACCCATCGCAGACAGTTGGGAAGTGGCTTTTCCAATGACTTTGCATCTTACTGCGCTTGCCTCACTCCCTGAAATGTAATCTCTAACAGCTGAGCTGGGCGTGATGTGGAGAGCAGTGAGTGGAGATTCACATTCAGGCAGAAACAGAACGGAGGGAGTCAAAGGCCCAGAGAAGAGCATGAATGGGCTTGGAGAGGGCAAAATAAAACAGCAGAGACACTTATACAGGTCTCCGCTACCTCTCAGAACAAAACAATTATGAGATAAGAGAGGCATGGATGGGAGGAAATTCTTTCATTTTTCACATTGCAAGCTGGAGACATCCAATAGGCTGTTCATGAAGAACAATAAAGAAGATACATGAACTGGGGGAAGAGGCTGTTACAAATGTGGCGGGTGGTTTTGAAAAGCCAGGGTTTTCTCCCTGCTTTCGGATAAAGCTGTCAGCTAAGTATTAAAAGATTTTCTTTTTCTTTCTGTTTTTTTTTTTTCTTTTGCTTTTTTTCCCTCCCCCAAAGCAATAATTGACACCAGTGGTTTGTTACAATTGGCAGAAAGAGTTATCATTTTTCTTTAGGATTTGGAAATGCAATCAAAGACAGGCAGATTGGAGCCCGAATTAAATGAAGCTTAAACAAACACAAAGAAAAATCTCGGCTGTTTTTTTTTTTTTTAAAAACAAACAAACAAACAAACACTGGAATTGCAGCTCCTCGTTGCTAATTTGAAGCTGTAAAGAATTTGACACACTTGATAAAATGGTGCCAAGCAGAGTGGCAGGTACTTTTGCCCGCTAAGAATTGAATGTTCTCATCATTTTATGAGAGTAAAAAACCCATTGTTTTGGGAAACTCTTCAGTGAAACCTGTCTGGCAGTTTAATGGGAAATCAGAGAGGACTTTTTCTTCTGTTGACTTCTGAACAGGCTAATTCTTTCTGGGATAAATTAAACAAGTGAAAGATCTGAGGTATGGGGGCGTTGGTTCTGTGTGGCTGATTGCACATTTGCTCTGTCTTTGGTTCCTTAGTATCAACTTCACCCTGAAGTCCTAGACACATCTGCGACAAAGAGTTACCCTTAATGTTGCTACAGTAATTTTGTTTTGATTCATCCTGAGACAGAAAGCCTTCTTAGAGTCAGAAATCTCCTAGTTAGCGTCAGCTGCCACCTCGACACAGTCCAGAGTTCTCTGGGGGAGTCTTCATTCAGGAATTTCCTCCGTCGGATTGGCTTGTGGGCATGTGGGTCATTTTCTTGATGGATGTGAGAGGGGTCAGCCCTGGGCAAATGTTCCTGGGTTGACTAAGAAAGCAGGCTGAGTATGCTCCCCCTGACCAAGCCAACAAGCAGCTTTTCCTCATGGTTCCTGCCTACAGGTTCCTGTCCTGACTCCCCTCAATGGCAGGCTGTGACCTGGAAGTGTAAGACAAAATCAACCCTTTCCTCCCCAAGTTGCTTTAGTCATAGCACTTATCATAGCAAAAGAAAGCAAACTGGAACACTTCCCATACCTTCGTCATAGGCCTAATCATCAGGATGGACGCAAATATCCCCCGAGAAGACGGGAAGATGTCCACACAGGGTTGCCTTGTATTTTAGGCATTTGATCATCTTACCCACAGGCCTATGGACAAGATTCTGTGATTCCAAGGGCAGAGTGAATCTGAGTTGAAGATTGGTCCCTCAGTGGAGGGCAGGGACCTCCAGAGTTACTGGGTTCCAATCAGAAGCTGAGACACTCTGAGACAGTCTCACAAATGTGCTGGGAGAGAGCTGTTATGGTTTGAATATAAAATGGCCTCCTCCAGCTCACCATCTTCAGCTGGTGATATTGTTTTTGTGAGTTGTGAAACCCATTGGGGGAGAGGTCTAGCTCGGAAGGTAGGCAGCTGGGGAGTAGCGCTCGAAGTTTAGAGCCCTGTTTTTTTGCTCTCTGGTCCACTGCTTTGTGAAGGGGTAGCGCCACATGCCAGCTGCCTACACAGCTGTGAGCGGCTCCCTCTGCCACGCCTTCTCACTGTTCCATCAAGCCGTGAGTCAAAACCAATTCGTCCTCCCTTAAGTTGCCTTTTTTTTTTTTTTCTTAAATCAGTCTTTTGTTTGCAGAGGTGAGTAAAACATCATAGCTATTACAGAAAAAAAAATATGCCACACCATCTGATTTCCTCAGTGGTATATTTTGCATTCGTAATCTACAGCTTACTTCTCTTCAGTACAAGGGCCAAGCATTGCCCTGTTTGGTCTTAGGTCCCATGAGGAAGAGTTTGAAGTGCTCACTCAGTGTGATGAGTGATGGCCACTCTGCATTGTCACCATCGCCCCTTTCTCCGGACTTGCCCAGCACAGAGTCCCCATTATCATTTACCCCTGATGCCCCTGCTTAGCTGTCTGCTGCAGTTATGGCATGTCTCTCCAGCCTCTAGAATGCCAACTTTGAGGGGCCTTGGGTAGCTGATTATTGCCCCTACACTGTGAAAACTGTCTTTCATAAACTCAGCTCAAAGCCAGCGAATGTTTTCTCTACTTTTCCACAGCAGTATTGGATATAAATTGTTTAGGAGGTGTGTGTGCATAAGTGGCTCTCCCAGGATTCTCTTGTCTCTGTCCCCCAGTACCCTCCCGTGGTAGGGTCTGAGGCATAAGTGGCCATGCCCACCTTTTAAAAGAGTGGATGTTTTGTGGATTTGAACTCAGGTTCTTTTGCTGTCATAGTAAGCATTGAGCCAACTTCTGAGCTAAGATTTTGTTTCATTTTTGATAGCATTTGATGAAAGTGTTACCATTTAGAGAGAAAAATTCTCATGTTTTGGAAATGTTTATAATTCATATCCCACCCCCCAAGTCCACCCATGTCCCTTCACAATCAAATGATGTACTCAGGCAGATTCAGTTGCAGGCACAGATGTGGTCTGAGTAAACAGTGAGAGTCTCATCTTCCTCAAAGGACCTTTCTGAGAAGGAGTATGTGGTGGCCATTCTGGATTTTCTACTTGACTACACCTGGAATGAGCTACAGTCCTGATATGGAGGGCACACACCTGAGAGACAGCCTGCTTGGTTTGAAGTGGGTGAATCCATCAGTCCAGACCTTTGAGATAGGAAGACACACCTTTGATTAGGATCTTTTTTTATTTTAATTTTTAATTCTTTACTAATTACACTTTATTCACTTTGTATCCCCCCTGTGGTTCCCTCCCTCCTCCCCTCCCAATCCCTCCCTTCCTTCCTGCTCTGCACACTTGCCCCTCCCCAAGTCCACTATAGGGGAGGTCTTTTCCTTCTATCCTAGTCAATAAGGTCTCATCAGGAGTGGTAGCGTTGTCTTATTCTGTGGCCTGGTAATGCTGCTTCCCCCTCAGGGGGAGGTAATTAAAGAGCAGGCCAATCAGTTCATGTCAGAGACAGTCCCTGTTCATATTACTATGGAACTCACTTGGATACTGAACTGCCATGGGCTACATCTGTGCAGGGATCTTAGGTTATCTCCATGCATAGTCCTTGGTTGGAGTATCAGTCTCGGGAAAGACCCCTAAGAAAACTAATCAAGAGGGAGGACTCTTGCTAAAATGCTCAAATCCTATCCAGAAAGGCAAAGAGGATGGACATCAGAAGAAGGAGAAAAGAGGGAACAAGTCCGGAGCCTGACACAGAGGACCTCTGAAAGGCTCTGCCCTGCAGACTATCAATGCAGATGATGAGACTTATGGGCAACCTTTGGGCAGAGTGCAGGGAATCTTTGGAAAGAAATGGGAAACAGTAAGATCTGGTGAGGACAGAAACTCCACAAGGAGAGCAACAGAACCAAAATTTGATTAGGATCTTGAGCTTAGGAAGACACAGGCCTCTACTCTGGGTCACACCCTCTGTTGGAAGCCTAAATAAGGACATGAAGAAGGAAAGTTTTGCTCTTTGCCTGGTTGTCCTCACCTTGGTAAGCACATCCGCTGGAGCCTACTTCTTCCGGATTCCAACATACACAGAAAACAAGCTGAGATACCCAGCCTTGTGGGACTGAGAAACTACTAGACTCTTGGACTTTGTTTTCACAGATAGACATTGTTGGATTAGTTGGACTGTAGCCTGTAAATCATTCCAATAAGCTCTCTCTCTCCCTCTCTCTATTCATTCCATAAGCTCTGTGACTCTAAGAATCCTTACTAAAATAGTATAGTCTTTATTTGTACCATGCTTTTTGTTTATGTTTTTTGTTTATGCATGTGCATATGTGTGTGCATGTTCTTGTGCATGTATGTGCATTGCTATGTATATATGTGCAGAGGCCAGAGGTCAATACAGGATGTCTTCCTCTACTGATTTCTATCCTGTGTTTAATGAGCTCCTTGGTAAGCTTATATCTCACCATTCTGCTAGACTGGTTGACCATCAAGGTCCAGGGATTTTCCTGTCTTCGCCTCCCCTCCCCCCGGGCTAGTGTTATAAATGTGCATATCATACCTAGCTTTTATGCGGGTGCTGGACATCCAAACTCAGGTCTGCACACATGCATAGCAAGCACGTTAGCTCCTGAGCTGTCTCCTCACCCACTCCCCCCCCCCATTTCATAGAGACCCTGGGTATTAGTGCTGAGGCTTGTGTTGGCTTGGAATCAGAGATGGCCTGCAAGTGAATCCTTCTCAGAGCCAGTAGCTCCATCATGGCCAAGTCTCAGTTGGTCTCAGTGTCCTCTTCTACTGCACAGGGAGAAATGCCCGGCTTATGGACTGGGGTGGGCAGATTAAAGTCTGTAATGTGCGTCAAGTGCCCTGTGAGTTACCTGGCACATAGTAGGCACTCGATAAATTTTAATCCCCCCTTTCCCGTCTTCTTTCTTCAGTTCAATCAAGCATTATGATAGATGTATTTCCTGTGCAGTGTAAAGCTTTTTAAAGTGCATATAAATCAATTAAATAGGGCAATGCTGTAACTGATCATATAACGTTTATTTAAGAGATGCTAGGGGAGAGTGTGAGAGAAGATTAGGGACTTGTCGACTCCCTGCTGTGAGCTCAGTGTAAAGGGGAAGGCTGAGGGCTGGGCTGGGCCTTGTGGTTGAGGATGTGGCAATCGGAGGAATGGCCTCAGGATTTGAATTCTGGGTAGGCTGCAGAGGAAAAGACAGACTGATGGGAGGACTCACTGCAATGGCTTCCTAGCTGCCCTCTGAGAGTGCAGTCTGCCAGTGAGCGTTGGCCTCAGCATACCTAGATGAGAAAGCTAGTAACTCTATGTTTGGTCAGACATCCTTGGGCCCCTACCTACTGCAGGGAGAGGTTAACACACCTTGCCCTCTACCCTGAATTCCTGAGGCCAGGGACAGGGCGGGGGCGGCGGGGAGATGAGCTGTCTCCCAGAGGCCCTTCTCTATATAATCCAGGCATTTTGGTTCCTCTCCCCTTCCCTCTCTCTCCCCTTCTATTCCTACCCTTCTTTCCTTCCCTTCTTCACCTCCCCTCATCTCTCTCTCCTTTTGCTCTCCTCTCTTTTTGTGTCTCTCTTCCTCTTTTCTCTCACTGCCTGCGCTTTCCCCTCCTTTCTCTTCTCTCCCCCTCCCATTGCTTTTACTAAATCTGCATTTATATAATATAGGTTTGTCTCGCCATTAACTCATTCTGTTTTATTTCTATCACTCTAGACTTGACCCTATTGCAGGGCTGTTGGTGGTGCATGCCTTTAATCCTAGAACTTGGGAGGCAGAGGCAGGCAATTTGAGACCAGGCTGGTCTACAGAGTGAGTTCCTGGATAGCCAGGGCTACACAGAGAAACCCTGTATAAACAAACAAACAAGCGTGGAAGTGTACATTTGACACCACCACTCACTCTTTGTGAGAGACAGGCAGGTTTGCTACACTTCCCCCTCCAGCTGCCTGTGAGCCTGGAAAGCAGGATGCTTATGGGTTTCTTTGGGTAGCTGAAATGCCTGGGCAATGGGAGTGAGGTTTGCCAGAGACAGGGTGCAAAGAGATCAGGATCTCCAAGGAGTCGCTCATTCAGTGGCTGGAGAATGATTTCAAACATCCCAGCATATCTTGCTCTCTGGGCAAGTCAAGGATTCTCTGTATGCCTGCTGACCCATGCTCTAGAGCAGAATTCAGAGTAGACATAACGGGAGCTGTCCCATCATGTGAGGTGTCTCTGCTACTCTTCCTGGTCAAGCTCTTGGGCTTTCTTTTCACCCAGCATCCTTACTTCCTCCATCCTTGTGTTGACCTAGAGAAGGGAGAAGGTTAGGTAGGACTCTGTCTTTGTGGCAAGTGAACATGAGAGGCAGTTCTCTGTAGACTTTTTGTATGTCTACACACCTGTAAGCAGAGGCACCGAGGACCTGTTCTCCACATAGCAAATAGCCTTGAAGGCTAGAGACAGTGTCTTTCTCTGGGTTAAGTGGGCGTTTTATTTTACTGTGTTCCTTCTCAAAGCTAGGGTCAAATGGATTTTGTTCATTTAGATATGATCGGGTCTTCTAAGCCACTCAGGGTTGAAGCAGACCCATTGTGTATGCAACATTCTATCCGTTGGTCCTCTCTGCATAGCCATCCAGGACTTAGACAGGCATGAGGGACCCATAAGATGCCACAACCATGTTGCGTGATGGACTGTGAGTATTTACGTGCTTTGTTTCTGACCCATGAGCCTCATGCTTTTCCCAGCACCACCATACCATGCCAAGTTATCTTGATTTATAAATAGGATAAGGTATAGGACCATCAAAGTAGGGGAGCACTGTCCAGAGCTGAGGGCAAGGGTTTGCTCACTTGTAGGAAGCCATTGCTATGCCTGGTAATGAACAGCATATGCAACAACCTTCAGTGAGCTCTCATGCCATCTCTCTGTCTCCATATCCCTCTTATTCTCCTCTGGCCTATCCTCTACATCTTCCTGTTAGTATTTTCTGCATCTCTGGGCCTTGTAAGATGTCTGGGAGTTTGATATTGCCTCCCTTATTTTGGGATGGGGTCTTTGGATTCCAGCCTACCTAGAAGTCTCTGGTGTTCAAAAGACTTCTTTTGCATTAAGGTTTTTGCATTAAATTTACAGTAAATCCCCTGGATCTGATTTTTCACTCTCCTCACTCTATCAGGTGTGGCCAGGTATTTCTTCTTGTTCATTTTTTTTTTCATTCCACTTGTGATGGTCTATCTGCCCTCATGCTTAATTGTATCTCATGTTTGATAATTTTCAGACTGATTATCACCCTCAGGGAGTTCTTGAGGGGGGTGCCGCCATGGAGGACACACTCACTGCTGACTTCTGCTAAGTGTGAGACACATTTACCATCGTCCCTGGTTCTCTCTATGACCTGCCTTCAATGGTAGAGCATCAATGTCTACTGTTAGCACTAACCAGATGGGGCCCCTTCCAGGCTGATTCTTGCCCTGCTTCCTCTGTGCCCTACCACATGCTTTTTGCCTACTGCCCCCACTCAGTCTCCAGATCTGTGTCTAGCACACAGTGGGGACAGTGTGATTAAAATGAACGAATGAAGGGAGATCAGATATAAATCTGTGCCAACACAGGTGGCCAGTAAGGCCTGTCTCAAGTTTCTGCTCTTTGTTTCTAGTCTACATTTTTAAATTTTCTGTGTCATTTAGAGCTTTAATATTTTTCCCTTTCTGTCCCTATACAGAGGATCAACCAATAAACTAACAAGCTTTGATGAGTTTCTCATACCCCTGCCTAGCTATGGTGACAATGGATAGTCCTCAGAGTTCATCTTTTAGTGGGCTATAGTACATAAGTACAGTGAGACCAAGTACCTCTTGTAACACAGCTAAGTGCAAAAGGAGCCCAAAAGAGATGTCAGCACAGATGTGGTAGCCAGGAAGGGCTCTTAGTATTGGGGAAGGCAGCTAGTCTATGGGGCTCTGGTTGAAGGCAGACTGTGTGATAAACCTGATGAGGCCTTCCATGGGTCTGCTTGTACCCCTCAGTCTCTGAAGAAACATTTTTGGGTTCTCACTACTCATCCTTGGACTCTTTGTTAGTCATTTCAAAGGATGGATAAATTGTAATCTAATATGTACTTCATCTGTTATAGATGACAAGAGTGGATAATGGAAGGGGGTAAGCAATGTGATGAATTCCAAAAAGCTAGAGACTTTTAGCTTAGACTGTCTTGTTTCCTCCTTTTCATTCATTCATTCATTCATTCACTCATTCATCTCAGTGACTATCACTTAATGGATCCAGGATTGTGCTGGAGGCTCTGCTAGCCCATGTTGGGAGATAGTGTTGAATGGAGCAAGCATATCTCTGCTTTTGGGGTACTTGCATGCTAACAAAGGAGATTAATGAGAAATAGATGCAAACTGCTATCAGGCTTTGCAGGCTGCTCTGGGAGTGAATACTAGAAGGACCTGCTTAGGTTAGGGTGCCAGGTAGAGCCAGGTTTCAGAAATGACATTCCT
Organism: Meriones unguiculatus; assembly: GCF_030254825.1. NCBI lineage: Eukaryota > Metazoa > Chordata > Mammalia > Rodentia > Muridae > Meriones > Meriones unguiculatus. The sequence continues at coordinate 111,712,037 of NC_083349.1, forward strand.
GTAGAACTCTAAAGAGTGAGGAGAATTAACCTGTATGAGAAAGGGGGAAAAAGCATTGTGGGCATAATCTAACCTGCTTGGTGCTATGATTCAGGTATGTAGTTTGGCAGAATATAATGAATAGAGGGGAAGATTATCCAGTAATCAAAAAGGAAAAGCAAGCATTTATTCCAACAGGATCTGAGAAACGGGCTGAGTAAGTCTTCAGCTGAGTCGCTGACTCTCTAACCTAGGCTGAGAGCAAGGAGGACATTTAACTCTGGGTGATGGAGTCTCACAGACCCATGAGGGCAGGGGAAGGTTCATGACGTCCCCTTTATTCGGTAATATATATTTCTGAACATGTGTTTTCTATCTGGATTGCTTGGAGTTGCCTTCTTCTGGCTGGGTTGGGGGGGTGTCTCAGTGCCTCCTGCAGCATTCAGAGATCAGGGCTCTTGGGCTGAGTTCTGAGGCTGAGGCCGCGGCCCCCAGGATGCAGGGGCTTCTTGCAGCATGGTCGGCAGCAGCCCTGTTGAACATTCTCTAGCGTTTTCACAAGTGAGTGAGTGGTCTGTAGGTGCCAGGAACATGCTCATCTGTCAGTTTGACAATACATGGAGAGCACATTATTTATGCTAAAAATAGTCTGTGTGAAAGACAAGCCTCTGAAAGCAGCACTACTGAAGTCTCAGAGTTCTGCCAGGCCCCCTTCCCTGGGAGGTGATTGATAAAGCCATTTTCTGTTGTATTTTAATAAAGCTAAGCACATCACATACTCCAGCAGGCCGTGGCAACTCAATCACAGGGCCGGGGCCTGTCCCAAGGTCTCCTCCTACCAGGGTGGTCCCCTGATCTGGCTTCTCTCCGGGGGGTCATTCTTGGGATGGAATATTCCAGAAATGAGCGTGGATCTTGAGTCAGTAAAATCCAGTGGCTTCGAGTTCTAGTTTGATGTCTTCTTACTCCTGGGAAGAACGGGAAGGAACGAGGGAAACCAGGGGCCAGGGGCTGTGTTCACTTCTGCCGTGTTCAAGTCTATCCATTAGGACCACAGCCATAGCTACCGCTTGCTTATTTATTTATAATTGAAAAAAAATACACATTTCTGGAGTATAAAGTGAGGTTATTCATCAGAGAATGATCAAATCAGGCCTGTAAACCTAATCTGTCAACTCATCTTCATTTGTATTTTCACCATAGTGTACGGAGTTCCCCTTTCCTCCACATCTTTACCAGTGCCTGTTACCTCTGATCTTTTTTTGACAGTGTAGCTGACATTTTGTGAGGGCTGTTTTTGTGCTAAGTGGCTGCTTTCCCAATGTGTAGATACTAGTGACACCCAAGGAGACGGAGCTTTCTGAGGATCACGAGCACAGCTAATCACTTCTACGTTCAAAAAGAGATGGGAATGTTGAGGTCTGAGTCCGCGGGCTGGGAGTGGGATGTTCAGGATTGGAAGCAAGAAGTGACAATACGGGTGGATTTCAGGGGTTGAGGTGGATACAGGGTCGCTGGCTGAAGATCTCTGAAGGACTCGTGCACGACTTTGAAAGGCTGGAGGAGGCTGTCCATTTGAAAAGTAGCCACATCAGCCAAGCCCCTCACAGTGTGTTTTTGATACAGAAAGCAAGGCAGGATAGCTTCAGGTCCTTCCAATTTGTGTGAGAGAGGACCAGTTCAGGCCAGCTGCGTCAGCCTTGGGACTTCACAGGGCACAGAGTGGCACACAGTGAGTACCTAGGCATTTGTGAAACTAATTGGAGCCACTACTTAGGGATGCACACCTGCCCCTGAGTCTATTTGTGAAGAAGTCAGCAGGTCTTGTCTATCTCTGTTTTCCTTCACATTCCTCAAGATTCCTTCTTTTATTGTTTGTTTACCTAGGTTTTTGTCAGTATGTAGCTCAGGGTGGCTTTGAAATTGCAATCCTCCTGCCTCATCCACCCCAGTGCTGGGATTACAGGCAGGCACCAACATGCCTGGCTTCTTCATATACTCCTTTTAATTAGGTGTTTGTGATCTGAGATCTCAGGGCTGGCCGAGCATCTTCTGTTTGTTTTCAGAAGAAACTTGCCTATTTATGCAGGAGCTATGATTCTGATTGTGGCTCTGTGGTCCCTGGGCACAGGTTGGGAGTTTGAGCCTGGACTGCACTGGCTAGGGGTTTCCTGATATTTGAACATCTTAGTGTCTCAAGGGAGCCAAGACTTCACTTATCTTTCTAATGCTGATTTTTGGACAAAAAAAAATGTGGAAGGGAGGCTCTTTTTACCAGTTTTCATTTTCCTTACTCATTTCTGGAACTGAGCTTGTTTGAGGGAGCAGGAGGGCCAGGCCGGCTCTCATTGCAAAGCTAGCTCTCCTGCCTTCACTGTGGGTTTGTCTGATGGCCACAGATCGTGGCCTGATTGGAACTGATCTTCCCCCAGGCACTTGGCGCCTGGCCTAATAGGCTGACAGTCTGTAATGTGTCTAGAGAGGCCTGTGTCAACGCTGTTCCTGGGTCAGCATCTCTTCTGTCCCTCGTCTGCTGCATCCAGGATGCTCCCTGACACCCACAATATGCTGGGGACTGTGCCAGACTGAGCAGGAGCTACTTGGCAGCCAAACTGAGACAGGGGCTGCATTCAGTGACCTCAGGCTTTAGAGAGGAGACCTGCTTGGCAACAGAGGACTTTAATTCCAAGCTGATGACCTCTGGTGAATAGAAGCCCTGCTCCCCAGCCGTAGCAGAGCCATCTGAGCTATCTTAGCTTTAGCCTGCCTACCACAGGCTACCCTGGGAGGGTGCCCTGGTGGACACATGGCCTGTGATACCAGACAATTCAGTCTTAGTTTGTTTAAACTGCCTTTTTGGCTTCATTAAGAACCACTATGTGCTCTTTAACTGATCCCAGGAAAGGATAGAGATTAGAAGGGGTCAAGAGACCTGTGTTTGGTCCTATCTCAGCTGTTAGCCAACTATGAGGAAGACCTCATAGTCTTCTCCAAATGTCCTTCTGTGCTTCAGTATCTTCCATCTATAAAAGGACTAGATGGGGCTACACAATTTCCAAATGGTCTTTCCCTTTACCCACCTCTACTCCAATATCCTAGAACAGAATTGATTACACAACTGGCGCCTAATAAAAGGAGACTTACTGGATAGTATTTGCCTCCAGGCCAGACCTCTGAGAACAAACAGTCCCTTAGAGGCCCTTCTTTCAGATATCCAGTACTATAGGGAGCATCATGAGGATTCACGATACCACCTGTACTGGTTTGACTCATGTCAACTTGACACAAGCTAGTGTCATCTGAGAGAAGGGAACCCCAATTGAGAAAATACTTCCATAAAATCAGGCAGTAGGCAAGCTTGTAGGGCATTACCTTAATTAATGATTGATGGGGGAGGACCCAACCTATTGTGGGTAATGTGACCACTGGGCTGGTCCTGGGTTCTATAAGAGCAAGCCAGGAGGAGCAAGCAAACCAGAAAGCAGCACTCTTCCATGGCCTCTGCATCAGCTCCTACATCTAGGCTCCTGAACTTTTTGGGTTCCTGCCTTGGCTTTCCTCAATGAACTGTGACTCAGGACATGTAAGCTGAATATACCTTTTCCTTCCCAAATTGCTTTTGGTCATGGTGTTTCATTACAGCAATAGTAATGCTAACTAAGACACCACTCCTGTCTGGCTAGGGAAGAGGTCCCATTCTCAGCCCTTGGATGGGGACACATTTATCTTAGAAGCTTTGTCAGCACTACACCTAATTGAAGAAACATTTCTATCTTGTAACATCCTGACAGAGGTCTACTAGGACAAAAATTTAAGGTTTCTACTGGGGCTTCTGGCTGGAGCTGATAACTGCATAGGTACCTACCTGTTGTTCAGAGCAACTCCAGCCTCATCCAGGAGCTGGTTGGAAAGGCAGGACTGCAACCTCAGTCCCAGGCTGAATCAGAACTGTGCATTAACCAATTGTGCTTGCATGCTGGAAATTTCTAAGCTCTGTCATAGCCTCTCATCGGGCTTGAGGATTAAGGCTCCCATAGCCCATGGTCCTTGTTACTTGTTCACTGGCCTGTCTGTTCTTTTGGAGGTCTATAAGTGAGACAACCATGTCGGCAGGCTCCTGTTAGAGCCTGGAACTAGATATTGACCCTTTGAGTCTGCCTTTGCTGAGTTTGGCTCACATGGATCAAATGTCCTTCCTGTTCCTTAGACTTTCCCATTCATTTATTTGCAAGAAGACTTTTAGTGTTTCCTTGGCCATTAGATTGCTTGAAGAAGTGCACCTCAGTCTTTCACTTCTACCACACAGGCACTGCTACCCATATTCATATACAAGACAAACATAAACATACATGTACACACACATACAAACACACAGAGATATATCCACACACATACACACAGATATGCATGCATACACAGATAGAGACAGACATAACTAACTAGATACACACAAACATAAACACACATATACATACATATATATATATATATATACATACACATAAACACACAGATACAGACAGATACAACTACACACATACAGACACACAAGCACAAACAAATATATATACAGACATATAGAGAGAAACATACATACACATATACAAGCACACATCACACACATATTCATACATACACAGATATGCACACATACAGACACATTCAGTACAGACACATGCAGAGACATGCATACACAGACACATTCGTATGCATACATACCCATTCTGACAAACACAATGTTTACCTATAGTCGGGGCGCATCATACATATACACATAGAGACACATAGATATACACCACACACACATACACACACACACACACACACACACACACTCACAAGGGGAAAGGAGAGAGCCTTTTATAAAGATTGTGTATATCGTGGCTTTTTAGCCAGTTTGAGATTGGGCTTCCTGAGGAGTCCATGAGCTCTGAATTAATATGCTGAACATATGTGTGTGTGCATTTTTGTCCTGACAAATGAGAAAGGGTCTATGGCTTTTCTAGATTCTCAAAAGAGCCTATGACCCAAATTAAAACAAAAACAAAAACAAAAACAAAAACAAAAAAAATCCCAAAATATCCTTGGTCTCAGTCTAGGTCAGCCTCTCAGGGTTTACTTAAAACCTTGCTGGGGATGAAACAGGGCCTAACTGGAGGGCCCTTATGAGAACAGTCCCTGTTCACCAGTTAGCCATGGCTTTGCTTGCTCTTCTCTGCTCCTCCAAATTTCTCTTTGTTCTTCGTATTATCTCTATCAAGGACTATTTTCAGGGCTGATTGGAAACAGAGAGTGGGCCTGGCGGCACAGTGACAGGGGAGAATGTTTGCCGGAAAAAGCATGGGCAGTCGTTGAGAGCGAAGGCAATTAGCCTTCAGAATTGGCCGGTATTCCTTACTTTCCTTCTTTTTTTCTAAGTGAACCAGTGAAGCCATTTTCTAGAAAATGGCAAAGAGCAGATTCAGGACTGCAATTTCCTTGTCTCTGCCCAGAAGGATGTTCTGGGACAGGAGCCATGTCACCATGCTCTGTGCTGTGCTGGGCATTCTGGTTTCTGAGACTGATTGTCTATTCATCATTCCAGGGTTCTGCTGGGTTGTGGGTTGGAGGGCATCTCTGGGGTCATCTGGCTCCTGGGTTGTTAAGGCTAGCTCCACTGCAGGAAGGAAGCCTACCGCTTGTGACAATGTATTTCTCTAACCCCTGTGCCTGCAAACCACATGGCTGCGGGAAGAACTCTCCAGGACAGACGCTGAAGGCAGCAGCATTTCCTAGGACCCCAGCCTGGCTCTTATTAACCAGTTTCTGACCCCCTGGTGACCCGATCTCTTGTTTTTGTGAGCAGATGCCTTGGATGCTGAGATTAAGTTCTCTGTCTTCATACTGTGGCTCTCCCAAGGATGCACCCCTGGCTTCTCCTCACCTTCCCCATCTGTTCTAAGTTTTCTAGCTAGTTCCAATAACCAGATCCCTTAGCCTAACCCCAGCACCTTGCTAGCCCTTGGCCACTGAGAGGGGAATTTGGCTACTTTAGCCCATCGGCTTTACCAAACAAGCACATCTATAATTGCTATCTACACCTTTGCCAATCAGTCTACTTATTTCAGGCCTGTCATAGCCTATGTCTCAACAATGACATATCTCTCATTTGAATGAGTTTGTTCAGTCTCCTTTTAGGCTGGGTTTTCTCCATTTGGGAGGGAAATTTGCAGACTCTAAGCTCCTTATTTATTTTATACACAGCCTATCCCACTGTCGAGAAACCTGGGCCTTAACAATGGCTTCATGGAGTGTGAGCTCAATATGTTGTTGAGTCTGGCTTTAAAGAATTTTATTGAGCATTTTCACATCTATATTCATCAGAGAAATTAGTGTATAGTTTTCTTTTTTTTGTTATATCCTTATCTAATCATCAAATGGACCAATGAACTGTATAGAGAGTATCTAAAGGAAGAAATGAGAAGATCCAAAGAATACTTGAAAAATAATGCCTGCCATCCTCTTCCAACAGGAAAATGAAAACCCTGGTCAGAATGGCTATCACCAAGAAAGCAAATGACGACAAACGCTGATAAAGATGCAGAAAAAGAGAAACCCCTGCACACTGCTGGCTGGGGGGCAAAGTAGTGCAGCCTGTGAAAATAAGTATGGCGGCTTCTCCAAAAAGAAGAAAAAGCAAGAAAAAAAGAAAAAGAGAAGCATCACTAATGAATATATACCCAAAGGATGCTAAGTCAGCACACCACAGGGATAAGGATAAGGGCATTTTCAGGCTTCTGACTCTCCTACTTGCAACACTTGAGACAAGGAATTGATTTAGAATGGGTTAAAAATATGGTAGATATACACAGTGAATTTTTTTTTTTTTGTCTATAAAAAAGAATGAGTAACATTTTCAGGAAAATAGGACTGGAGATAAGCATGTTTAGTGAAGTAAACCAGACTCAGAGACACAACATTTTTTATTTTATTTTATATACAGAGTCTAGACTTAAATTATATTTAATCTCTTAATATATGATCTCTGTCTGTATATGTTATACATATGTCAGACATGAAAGTGAAAGGGAGACTGTGCAAGAGGAGGAAGAGTTCTAAAGAAGAAGGTAATGGAAGAGAGGATAATGGACCCTAAGTGGCATAAAAACAGAAGAGGAGCCATTAGGGCCCGGTGGGGGACTTGCAGAAAGTGGGGGAGGGTGGGAGAGGGCTGTGGGAGGGGCAACAAGAATAAAGTAAATGACATATGTGCGGAAATATGACAACAAACCCATGACTGCTTGTATGCTAACTTAAACAGCAACATTTAAAAATAAATAAATAAACCCCAAAACTGTTCTTGGGCAGGCCAGCTGGCTACATGGGTAAAGGTCCTCTCTTTTATGCTCAGTGACCTGGGATGAGTTCCCAGAGTCCTCTTAGTGGAAGGAGAGAACTGACTCCTGCAAGCTGTCCTCTGGCCTCCACGTGAGCGCCACGGTGTTTGTGCACACAAACATACGTAATAAAAAATTGTAAAAATATACTTTAAAAAAGTGGGTCCTTAGGGCTGGAGCGGTGGCTCAGTGGTTATGGACTGCTCTTGCAGAGGACCAGAGTTCTAGTTATGGCATCCCTGTGAGCTGGTCCACAGCCACCTGTAAGTCCAGTTCCAGGGAACCTGATATGCTCCTGATACAGTCTCACATCCCAAACCCACATGTGCGCGTGTGTGCGTCTATTCTCTCTCTCACACACAAGGTTTTTAAAAGCAGCATTGTCAGCTGAAGCTGTTCCTGAAATCGTGGTCTCCTGGTTGGTGTCCTTTGAGTTACAAGGCGATTAGGTGTGTGGGCTTTGGAATCCACTGAGTGGTGTCGAAATGCCCATTTTTTTACTTATTAGCTGTGTGATCTCAGTAAAATTACATAACATCTCAGGATCTTGGGTTTGCTGTGAAACAGAGCTAATGGTACTCCTGAGTTCAGAAGGTGTTGTGAAGATTAAAGGTCATTGAGACATGGAGTGGGAGTGCATTTGGGAATAGCTATTGCTGTAATTTTTTTTCCTACCTTCTTTTAAACTTCTCATTTGGCTTTAAACTGCTCCCATTTCATCTTGTTCTTCAGTTGTTTGTCTGGTCCACTCAGCTAAACTGAGCTCTTGGAAGGAAAAATAGCAGCTTCATCTTGATTCTTACCCCTTTCTTAGGATGGGGTGAGGCGCAGCGTATGCACATACTCACCAACAGGTGGTTAATTGAGTCAAGTCAATAAGACTTACACAGTTTAATTAAGGCAGCCTAGCAAATAGTTCAAAGTCAGCCATGATTAGCCAAGCCTGGTGGGTTTGCAGTGAACAGGACAGTGAGAATTATTAACCAAATCCTCTCTCCTCATCCGACACTCAATTCCCTGAAGGAGGTTGTAGGCACCTCTGAGCTCTCTTGAAAAGCATCCCATCCAAGGCAGGTCTCTATCCATCCACCCTTCAGGCTGGCATCAAGTGACAGTATCCCTAGTGTGGGAGTCAAGGACAGTCTTTTGGGGTGCAGCCACAGTACCCCCAGGAACCTGTAAAGAATGTTCTGGAAGCTGTGTTGAGGAAACGCTGAAAGTGGGGTTGTGAGGCAATGCTCATAGGGGCATCAGGAGGCCATACAGGTTGACGTCCCACGCAGGTGCAGTGAATCCAGGACTCACAGCCTGATCTGCTTCCTTCTTCCTGTATATAGCACCGCGCATCCTGTGGGGGCCTCCTGCTGTAGAGACATACAGAAAAACAAACTCTAGGGAGAAGCTTCCAGAAGCTTCTGCTTGTTTATCTCTACGTCCTGGGCTGGCTGTGAGGCTCAAGAGTGTCTGCGTCTCTGAGACTGAACTCTCCCAGCAGAGGCTGGGATTTTATTTTCATATGAGCAGGCCAGACTATGGGGAGGCAGAGAATGTGGAGATTAAGGGCTGGCTGCTTTAACAAAGAAAACGAATCTTTCATAGTTTAATGCGCCATCCAGGCCTCTTGCAGCGAGTGGGTTTGTATTCAGCTAAAACATTTAATTTTATTTATTTATTTATTGCAAAGGAAATTGGATCACGGGAACATTAAAGGTGGAGGAGTGAAATGCAGAAAGCAGAACTCACAGCAAGGCACAACCTTGAGCAAGCACTGCTCACCATCCAAGCAGAAAAGCAACTAATTAGAATGTGGCTCTCCCTGGGCTCCTGGATGTGAATTCCAGCTTCCTCCCTCCCAGGACTGCCAAAAGTGCAAAGGGAAACAAAACTCCCATTGGGCAATTGTCCTGGGGAAGTAATCATGTTTTCCAGTTCCACTTGTTGTACTCTTGCCTGGGAAGGGGCTGTTCGCATTTGTAGTGACATATGAGCTTGGTGCGGGAAAGTTAGGGAAGGTCTTTTTTTCTGTCCATGAAGTGAAGGACTCCAGCCAAGACGATATAGTCTCTGCCAAAGGGTCATCCTGAGCCGCAGCCCCATTCTCTCCTCAGTGGTGGGGTCTTATCAGTGGGCAGTGGCTCATCTCATACAATGGGGAGGGTGTTAAGGTGGAGCATGCTAGGGAAACTCTGAGAAGAACATCCCTGAAGTAGCATGAGATCATTCTTCAGCTCTACTGGGAGATGGGGCACCATCAGTGTTGAAGAGGTAAGAGGTAGGCTAGTTCCTGGGATCTTGGAGGCTCATGTGAGTACCTAACTCTCTTTTATGTTTATGGTTGTGAGCCTGGCTTTAATGGCTGAGCCATCTCTCCAGCCAGTACCTAGCTCTCTCTAGGTAGAAGGGGCTGGCAGAGCATATCAGGGCATCCTTTGTTATTGTTTCAATTCACCAGTCGGATAGAAACAAACAAACAAAAAAAAAGCATCTTCACTCCCTGCTCCCAGGAGCGAGCAGGGAGTGAAGATGCTGCAAGAAGGGAAGGCCGTGGACATCTGGGTTACAATTTGAAAGCCACCCAGAGAGCAGTGGACTGCTGCATTGGGGGTAATTGAGGAATGTTTATAGTGCCAGGCCACTGGGCTTCCGGGTTGACTGTTACACTGTTAGTTTATCCTGCCTAATGGGATATACCGGTACAAACTGCTTATGCAACAACTGTGTGCTAAGCAAGATAATGGAGCAACTAGATGAGTCCAGCCAGAAAAAAAAAAAAAAAAAAAAAAAGAAGAGAGAGCTCCAGAGTGAAAAGGAAGATCACAGGGGTGGAGGTGGCCTCTACTGAGTGTGTTCCCACACTGGTTCCTATTGGAGGGATAATACATTGTCCTTGCTTTGTGCAGCTCTAGGCTTACATCTGACTTTTGAGGGTAGCAGGGGCAGGGCTGTGTGACAGTCTGGCCCTCAGACTCCAGACTTGATCCCATCTCACACACAGCAGGTCACTTTGGCATCTGGGGCCTCAGCTTTCCCAGAGAGGCCACGGGAGAGAAACGAGGGCAGCTCTCTCCATTTCTCAAATGACGAATATACTCCTTTCACCTTGTGGCTTTTACACGGGCACAAGAGAAATGTGCATTAAGGAGAGAAATGACATTATATTCTCAGTGCGCTTGATGGGAAGTGGTGGGGACAGGCAAGGGAAGTGATCCCAGCAGTCAGCGGGGGACCGTGGTAAAGGTAGAGCTGGCAGCAGGGCTGGGAGGTATCGGGCCTGTCCCTGCCTGCCCCACTCCCTGCCATCCTCTGCTTCTCCCGGGGCCACCTTACAGGTTACAGCACATGCATCTTTAATTTTTTCAATTAACAACAATATAGAAGAAATGGAGTAGAGTTTTAATTATTCATAATTCATTTAGGAATGAAATCTTTGTAAACTAAAGGAAGGGAAGGGCCATATTACCTTTTTCTTAAGTCCAAAAATGTAGAGCAATGAAAGGGACAAAAAAAATCATCTACTCATGAAGCCGATGGTGCTGCACATTCCCCCTACGGTCCGTGCAGTTAGAACGCATGGTTGGTGGGCCATGAGATTCTCCCCCTTTGCTGGCGGTCAGAGGATTGCCTTCATCCTGTCCTGGGAGGCCAGTCATGACTGTGTGACTTAATTTATCACTGGCCCCTGCTTTGTCCACATGAGCCATTCCTTCCAAGAGCCGTGGAATGATCAGGACTACCAGTAAAGTCAGCCTGCATCCTGCATATTAGCAAACTTTGGCAGGGTGAGTCTTTATACCTGGATCCAAGGTCTCCAGTCTACCTGAAACTTAGAGCAGAGTCATCCAGGAGGCATGTGCCCCTGTATGTGTGTGTGTGCACAGTACAAAACCTTACAAACAGGTAATACTCTTAGACTGAGAAGCACTGTGAGAGCATCCTTGAGGTCTGCTTTATAGTTTCTGAGAGGGGGCAGCCAGAATGAATACAGGAGTTCAAAGTAGTGGTTCCTTAAGTCATCTTTGGTAGATGGGGTTTAAAAACGCAAAGGGGAGACCCTCTCTTGAGCCTGTGCACAGAGTTTGGCGTGCCTTATTTTCTGTGGATTTCCCTTAGAGACACCCATTCCCACACTCTCAGATATGTGTCTTGTATTTTTGAGTGCTTCAGTTTTTTTTTCTTCATGCTTGAGCCTGTAGTAGAATATAATTATGAAGAAAATCATCCACTTCATGTAGATGTTCCAATTTTGTGCAGTACAGGTTTTGAAATAAGACCTAATGGTTCTTTGGATTTCCTCAGTGTCTGTTGTTATGTCCCTCTTTTCATTTCTTATTTTGTTGATTTGGATACTGTCTGCCTTTTTAGTTAGTTTGGCACAGGATTTGTCTATCTTGTTGATTTTCTCAAAGAACCAACTCTTGCATTTGTTGATTCGTTTTATTGTTCTTTTTGTTTCTAATTTATTGGTTTCAGCTCTAGGTTTGATTATTTCCTTCCATCCACTCCTCTTTTGTGTGTTTGCATCTTTTTGTTCTAGAGATTTCAGGTGTGCTTTTATAGTACTAGTGTGAAATCTCTCCACTTTCTTTACGGATGCACTTAGGGCTATGAACCTTCCTCTTAGCATTGCTTTCATCATAGACCTCAATATAAAACTGATATACAAAATCTAATAGAAGAGAAAGTGAGGAATAGCCTCAAACCCATTGGTACAGAAGACAACTTTCTGATCAGAGCACCAAAAGGTCAGGCACTAAGATCAACAATTAATAAATGGGACCTCGTGAAACTGAAAAGCTTCTGCAAGGTAAAGGATACCATCAATAGGACAAAATGGCAGCCTAGAGAATGGGAAAAGATCTTCGCCAACCCTACACCTGACAGAGGAATAATATCCAAATGTATAAAGAACTTAAGAAATTAAAAACCAACAAACTAAATAACTTAATTAAAAATGGGGTATGTAAGGTGAAAATTTCACCTTACACCCATCAGAATGGCTAAGATAAAAAACTCAAGAGACAACACATGCTGGAGAGGTTGTGGAGAAAGGGGAACCCTCCTCCACTGCTGGTGGGAATGTAAACTTGTACAACCACTCTGGAAAGCAATCTGGTGCTTCCTCAGACAACTAGGAATAGCGCTTCCTCAAGATCCAGCCATACCACTCCTAGGTATATATCCAAAAGATTCTCAAGTACACAATAAGGACATTTGCTCAACCATGTTTGTAGCAGCCTTATTTGTAATAGCCAGAAGCTGGAAACAGCCCAGATGCCCCTCAGTGGAGGAATGGATGCACAAATTGTGGTATATCTACACAATGGAATATTACTCAGTAATGCAAAAAACAAGGAAATAATGAAATTTGCAGGTAAATGGTGGAATCTGGAAAAGATCATCCTGAGTGAGCTATCCCAGAAGCAGAAAGATGCACACAATATATACTCACTCATATAGACATATAATATAGGATAAACCTACTAAAATCTGTACACCTAAAGAAACTAATCAAGAGGGAGGACTCTTGCTAAAATGCTCAATTCCTATTCAGAAAGGCAAAGAGGCTGGACATCAGAAGAAGGAGAAAAGAGGGAACAAGTCAGGAGCCTGACACAGAGGACCTCTGAAAAGCTCTGCCCTGCAGACTATCAATGTAGATGCTGAGACTTATGGGCAACCTTTGGGCAGAGTACAGGGAATTTTTGGAAAGAGGTGAGAAACAGTAAGATCTGGAGAGGACAGGAACTCCATAAGGAGAGCAACAAAACCAAAAATCTGAGCACAGCGGTCTTTCCTGAGACTGATATTCCAACCAAGGACTATGCATGTAGATAACCTAAGACCCCTGCACAGATGTAGCCTATGGCAGTTCAGTATCCAAGTGGGTTCCATTTAATAGGAACAGGGACTGTCTCTGACATGAACTGATTGGCCTGCTCTTAATTACCTCCCCCTGAGGAGGAAGCAGCATTACCAGGCCATAGAAGATGACAATGCAGCCACTCCTCATGAGAACTAATTGACTAGGATCAAAAGGAAGGAAAAGAAGGCCTCCCCTATCAGTGGACTTGGGGAAGGGCATGCATGCAGAGGGTGGAGGAAGGGAGGGATTGGGATGGGAGGAGGGAGAGAACCACAGGGGGGATACAAAATGAATAAAGTGTAATTAATAAAGAAAAAAAAAATAAAAAAATGGGGTATGTAGCTAAACAGAGAATTATCAACAGAGGAATCTCTGATGGCTGAGAAACACTGAAAGGAATGTTAAATTTCCTTAATCATCAGGGAAATGCAGATCAAAACAGCTCTGGGATTCCATCTTAACTCTCATCAGAATGGCTAAGTGTCACTCATGCTGGTGATGATATAGAGAAGGGAAACACTCCTCCATTGTTGGTGGGAGTGAAAACTTGGACAACCACTAAATCAGTCTGGAGGTTTCTCAGAAAATTGGGAATATCTCTACCTCAAGACCCAGCTACCCTACTCCTGGACATATACCCAAAAGATGCTCCACCATACCACAAGGACACCTGTTCAACTATATTCATAGCAGCTTTATTCATAATAGCCAGAAACTGGAACAATTGCGATGTCCCTTAACTGAAGAATGGATAAAGAAAATGTGGTACATTTACACAATGTAATACTACTCAGCTATTAAAAACAAAGACATCATGCAATTTTCAGGTGAATGGATGGAACTAGAATATACCACCCTGAGTGAAATAACCCAGACCCAAAATGACACACATGGCATGTACTCACTTATAAATGGATATTAGCCATAAAGTACAGGATAACCCTGCTACAATCCACAGACCCAAAGAAACCAAGGAGGGCCCAAAATAGGATGCTTGAATCTCACTCAAAAGAGGAAATAAAAGAGAGATCTGAAGTAGATGGAGGGAGGAAACTGGGTGGGAGAGAGGTTGGAGAGGGTAATGGGGGTGCGGATCAGGTGTGGGGAGAAGGGGGACGACCAGGAGAGAGAATGGAAATTGGTGGGAGGCATTCCTGGGATAGGGGAGGCTTCCAGGAGTCTTTGGGTTGATCCTAGCAGAGACTCCTAGCAGCAGGGGTTAAGGAACCTGAACTGGACACCTCCTGTTGTCAGGTGGAGCTTCCAGTAGAGGGAGACCGGCACTAACCCACCCATTAAACCTTTGGCTCAAAGAATTAGGAGGTGCCGCTTGTTGGTGTGTTATTGGAAGTAGGCTCTCAAAGTTTCCAAAGTCCACATCATTCCCAATCAGTTCATCCCCAACCCCCCTTTCCTGTCTGCCTCATGCCTGTGGATCCAATCCGATAGACCTAAGCTCCCAGCTATTGCCCCCACACCATACCTGCTTGCCTGCAAGCATGGCAAGAAGTGTAAGGATTAAGATGGACAGAGACTGAGTGAATGGCAAATCAATGACGGGCCCAACTTGAGACCTCCCCCATGGGAGAGCCAACCCCTGTCAGTATTAATGATACTCTGCTGTGCTTGCAGACAGGAGCCTATCATAACTGTCTGCTGAGAGGCTTCATCCCGCAGCTGATGGAAACAGATGCAGAGACCCACAGCCAGACAATAGGCAGGTTCAGAGTGCTTTGTGGAAGAGTGGGAGAAAGGATAGAGGGAGCTGGAAGGGTCAAGGACACAGCAAAAAGACCTACAGAGTAAACTAACTTTGGCCCATGAACCACCAACCAAAGAGCATGCATAGGCTGGACCTAGGCCATCTGTACATATGTAGTAGATGTGCAGCTTGGTCAACATGTTGCTCCCCTAACAGTGGGAGTGAGTACTGTCTCTGACTCTGTTGCTGGAGCCCTTCCCCTGGCTAGGCTGACTTGTCTGGCCTTAGTGGGAGAGGATGTGCTCAGTCCTGTGGCAACTTGAGTTTCCAGGGTGGGTCGGTGACCCTGGGAGGCCTCCTCAGCTCTTAGACGAAGGAGAGGAGGAACAGGGAAGGCAGAGTGTGAGGATGGGACTGGGAGGGAAAGAGGGAGGGGCCTATGATCAGGCTGTAAAGTGACTAAATTAAAAAAAAAAAAAGAATATCATTACTAAGCCCCAACTCTGGTGTGTGAGGAGTCGGCTTAGTGATTAAGCATGAGGATTGGAATTTGGAGCCACAGAAACCTGCGGAAAGGGTGTGGTTTCCTGCCAGCTCCAGACAGCAGAGCCAGGGACCCTCAGAGCAAGGTAGGTAGCAAGACTAGTTATGGCCTCCATCCCTGGGATTTATTGAGAGACATTGCACCACTGAATATGATAGAAGAGAGACTGAGAACACCAGCCGTACCAACCTTAGACATCCACATGTCCATGTAACAGGCATGCAAAAACACACATATGTATGTACAACACACACACACATACACACAGTGGAAAAGGAAATTGAGAAGAAGAGAGGATGTTACAGGCGAGGCACCTGTAGGCTATTGTGGGAGGGAATGAGACTGGCTCCTACGAGTACATAGTAGTGGGTAGGCTCTAGCTTGGAATCTTGGTTCCAATCTTTCTGTAGGCTTCCTTGCTACATATCTTAGCTACTTTTCTATTGCTGTGACAAACAACATGACCAAGGCAATTTATGAAAGAAAACACTTATTTGGGGATCATTGGCCATCATGGCAGGGAGCATGGCAGCAAGCAAGCAGGTATGGTGCTGGGGCAGTAGCTGGGAGCTTAGGTCTATGGAATTGGATCCATAGGTGTGGGGCAGAGGCGGGTTGGGGATGAACTGACTAGGAATGGTGTGGACTTTGGAAACTTTGAGAGCCTACCTCCAATGACACACCTCCTCCAACAAGCAACACCTCCTAATTCTTCCCAGTTGCACCAACTGGGGACCAAATATATATGAGCCTGCGGGGTCCATTTTTATTCAAACCAATACACCACTACTCCATGTTGCCCGAACAGTACTCTTGCCTAGTCTCTTGAATTTTCCAACAGCCAAGCATCTCTTTAAGTATCTAGGTAGGGGTGTGGCTCCCCTGACAAATGTTCATGACTCTTAATACTTTCCAGGGTTGAATGACAGCATGGCTGGAGGAAGAGAATGTGAATTTGGGAGTCTGTTATCTTCTGGAAGGGGCTTCAGTGGTTCCTATTGCTACCTTGGAAGGATTCAAGGGTCATGGGGATGCCAGTATGACTGCTGCTCTAACTCAGTGGTGGGGAAGATGAGGTGACTGCCAATAGGGACAAACAGAAGCATTCTCGGCAACTAGAAAACTGTGGTGATTCTTGCCATGGCTACAATAAATGAAACTATGTGCAGGTGGGCAAAACCAATGAGGCCTTCTCACCAACATAGGTGACAGCTCTCTGAAGGGCTGCAGGCCACCTCTGCCACACCCCACACCGCGTTCTCTAATTTCTGGTCCAGGAGATATTGGCAGGAAGAGTGAAAGGTCAGTGATTTCCCTTTTCAGGGAGACATCAGCTTATCTATTGTTGGTTATAATCAGATGAGAACCAGTGGGATAGACCAGACAGATAGACTTTCTCCTATAGTGGAGAAAGATAAAAAAAGCAATGAGATCCACTCAAGATAGTGTTATGAAACACAGAGGGGCTTTGATTAAACAGGGGTGAAAGCTGGAGTAGGAAAAATAATAAAGCATAGTTGTGATTATGTGACACAGAAGAGAGACTGGTTAACAGGCTACACAAGCCAGCAGAAATGGCCTGAGATAGCCACACCAGTTGTTCACAATGGGAATCTGTTCTGATTGGTCATTGCTGGATGAGTTGGTAAATATTCTGACAGTCACCTCTGTCGACAGGTATAATCACAATGACAGGAAACAGTCACCAAGACAGTTAAAATGGAAGTGACCACAAGTATAATCAAACAATCATAATTCCAGGAACAGGCAGCAATTATGCAAAGACAAGCTCCAGACCTGGGAAGTCAGGGGCAGGATCACAGGAACAGTCAGGCTTAAGACAGCTCTAAGCTCAGGGTACAGGCAATGTCATAGGACCTGGAGGTAAAACACAGGGCCATGGGCAGATGTGTACCTGGAATAGTCTCCCTGCCAAGAGGAAAAGTGCAGACAAAGCCTCAGATTGACCTTGGAGCAGCCAGTCTCACACACAGGAACTTTACCTCCCTAGGCTTCCCTGCCTGATATCCTTTGAAGAAGGTATTTCAGAGGGATGAAGCTCAATGCTGGGGAATCCTCATGTCAGTACGTTAAGGTCTTCTTGGCTTGCCCTTGGGACTGGTGACTAAGTTTGCTCCATCAGGTATGACCTGGAGATGGCAGTGGCTCATAAAGACACTCTAGAGCAGTGGTTTTCAACCTGTGGGTTGTGGTCCCAGCGGGGCTCAAACAGCCTTTTCAAAGGGGTCGCCTAAGACCACTGGAAAACAGATACTTACGTCGTAACTCCTAACAGTAGTAAAATTACAGTTATGAAGTATCAGTGAAAATAATTTTGCGGTGGGGGGGCGGTTATCACAACGTGAAGAACTGCATTAAAGGGTCACAGCGCTAGGAAGGTTGAGAGCCACTTCTCTAGAGAGTCAGGAGGCCCGCGATGAGATCTGGGTGGGATTTCTCTCAGGTGGCTCTGTACTTTGTTACGGTGTACCTCTTTTGGTGAGTGGGTAATGAAGGGCTCTCAGGCAGAAAGCCTCCGTGATCAAGTAGCTTATTCAAGCAGGCTACTTTTCTGGCTTTTCCCAGCCTGAGATCCAGTCCTGAAGTAACATCGGCAGTTATGCCAACTACAGGTTTGTCAATGGCCGGGGGGTGAGGAAGTGTTTTTCATGAAGGTGTTGGTAAGACTTCTGGTGAAATCTGCAATGAGAAAGAACCAGTGATAGCTACCTAACAATACGCCAGAATGGCACAGAAAAATGATGATGTCAAGGGACGCTAAGCCAGAATTGCACAGCTTCTTCTGTAATGTGCTCATTTCCGGAGATGTCAATCTCTGCTCTGATCTAGTTATGATTCCCCACTTCAGGGGCCACAGAGACAGTTCAACAGTTAAGAGCATTTGCTCCTGCTGCTGACAGCCGAGGTTCGGTTCCCAGCATTCACATGGTGGCTCACAGCCATCCATAACTGTACTCCAAGGGGACTCAGTGCCCTTGTCTGATCTCTAGAGACATCAGGCATGCCCCTGTGCACAAATATACATGAAGGCAACCATACACAGAAAGTAAAAATCAATCTTTAAAAACAAACAAACAAACCAAAAACTCCACCTGCGTGCGGTATCCCAGTACTGTTCTCATCTGGCCACCTCTGTATCTCACCATTTTGACCCAGAGGAGGTTTCCTTGCTGCTTCTGTACTTGACGAAAGGCTGTGTCCTCAACCTTTGCCCTCATACTATCAAGGAGCTTTGCATTTGGTTTTGGGTGTCCAGGCTGGTTGCTGGAATACCCAAATGTGCCCCACCAGAGGACTCTGTATTCACATAATGGAGGCCTGCACACTGGGAATCTATCAGTGGGAGACTAAGCCTGCAGTGGTGAGCATTTACACCGGGAATGTCTTAGGTAGCATGATGCACTCAGCGGGCTCTAGTTTAGCCACTTTACTTCCGCTACTGCTTGAACTTCTGCTCTCTAGGGTCGTCTGGGGAGATGGACTCTGTGTCACAGGACTTCTATTATGCTCATATGGCCATGGCTCAAAATAACTTTTACAAGGAAATGGTGGGAACTTGTGCCTTTCTGGCACACTGGCCAGATCCTTGTTTTGTTAGGGATTTGCAAGAGGATCTTTTTCATGACTCTAAGTTGGTTCTAAAAGTAATTTTGTTCTCCGAGGTCAGAGTTATTCTAGGTATCTGGTGAAACGTTTATCCAGGATATGTTCTGAATACTAGTGAGCTCAGGCATGTATCCAGGATGAGGGGTACCACTGAAGGTGGGCCTGGGCCCTGTTTCGGGGCTTTTTCAGGTATTCAGGGTCCCGTTGTTTAGTTATTTTTCTTGTCATCATGAAGTCCCTGAGAACAACTTAAGAAATGAAAGGCTTATTTTCAGTTAATTTTTTTTGCTTAATTAATTAATTAATTAATTCACTTTACATTCTGATCATAGTTCCCTCCCTTCTCTCCTTCTGATCCTACCCTCCCTCCTTCTTCCCCTATCCTCCTTCCCCTATACCTCAGAAAAGGAGAGCCCTCACCACCCCCACCAACTCACCCCAGCACATCAAGTCACATCAAGACTGAGTGCATCCAGCCCACCAAGGGGGAGTGATCAGAAAGCAGGCAACAGACACCATGTCAGAGACAGACCCCTGCTCCCCTTACTAGGGTACCCACATGAAGCCTGAGCTGCCCATTGGCTACATTGTCTACCTCTTCGAGTAGGATGCCTAGGTCCAGTCCATGCATGGTCCTTGGTAGGTGTTTCAGCCTTCGTAAGCCCCTCTGGGCCCTGGTTAGTTGGCTCTGTTGGTCTTCTTGTGGAGCTCCTGTCCCCTCCAGGTCCTTCTGTCCTTCCTCCCACTTTTCCACAAGATTCCCTAAGCTCCGCCCAGTATTTGGCTGTGAGTCTCAGCATCTGTTTCTGATCTGCTGCTGGGTAGGGTCTCTCAGAGGACAGCTATGAAAGGCTTATTTTCACCCACAGTGTAAGACACTATGCTGTCTTATATGGAGAGGAAGGCATGACAGCGATGTTTGAGGCACCTGGTCCTGTGTTCATAGTCAGGGAGAAGAGAAAGGACAAGGAGTGGGGACAAATTATAAGACTTCAAGGCCTACCACAGTGGCTCACTTTCTCCACTAAGGCTCCCATTCATAAGCATCCATAACTTCCCCAAACCAGTGCTTCCAGCTAAGGATGGGAAGTCTTCAGACACACGAGACTTTGGGTGTATATTTTTACATGCAACCCACACCTTCCTAGACAGAAGAAAGCCTTTGTTTATGATGAGGTCACCTAACCATGGAACTATGCCTGAAGCACCAATGGCATGCCTGGGTTGGGAGCAGCTTCTTGAACAGCTCTGAGCTACAGAAGTAAATGCACCCAGGTTGCCTGTCTTCCATCCGAGAACCTGAAACATTGAGTTTTCTGACCGCCATCTTTGACACTCCCATGTCCCTGTATCTGGCATACAATGACATGGGGTAGGCAAGGGAGAAACTCAGTAATATTCTGAGGTCATGTTTTTCATCCAAATCTCTTGTTATGATCTTGGTCTTCTTTTCCTTTTGGTTTCCAAGATGCTCCCTTGAGAGCTTCCTCAGCCCAGGCAATGTTATTTATTATATTGATCACCCATAACATCCCCCCAAGGCTCAATGTAGAGGGAAGTGACTGGTCCTAATGGCCCAATTAGCTTTATTATCTTCTGGCTCCTGATGTAATGTTTCTGTCGCAGCCTCTGCAGCAAAGGGGACGAGCCAGGATGGGAAATCTGGAGTCCAGATTGTGAGTCTTGCTGAGTTACAGCGCTCCAAGTGACCTTGGATAATATCCTCTTTCCTTTTAATGCTAATATTTTAATTATAAAAATATAAAAAGCATTTATTAGGTCTGGGACAGTACACTAAATACTTTAGAGGGTTATCTTGTTGAAATCTCCCAGCAAACCTACAAAGTGGTTATCATTTTTAGATGTATGTATTTCATTTTATGTGTATGAGTGTTTTGCTTACATGTGTGTCGATGGACCACATATGTGCCTGGTGCCTGCAGAGGTCAGAAGAAGGCATCATATCCTCTGGAACTGAAGCTTTAGATCGTTGTGAGCCCTATATGGGGGCTGGAAACGGAACCAGGATCCCCTGAAAGAGAAATTAGTGCTTTTGATTGATGAACCATCTCCCAAACCCACCAAATAAGTACATATGTTCAAGCCATCTTATACACTCAGAGAGAGTAAGTGAGATGGCTAATGTCCTTTGGGGGGGTGTTAGGGTGAGTTTGAACTTCAGGCACATGAATTTAGAGCCAGCAGTTAGAAGCTTTCTATTCCCCTACCTCTTCATATACTGTATAGGATAGTGGTTCTCTACCTTCCTGATGCTGTGACCCTTCAGTACACTTCCTCATGTTGTGGTGACTCCCCCCAATCATAAAATTATTTTTATTGCTACTTCCTAACTGTAATTTTGCTATTGTTATAAACCAAAATGTAAATATCCATGTTTTCCTGTGGTCTTTGGCCACCCCATAAATGGGTCATTTAACTGTTTTAGGAGTGAGGTGCTTGCTGTAGTCCTGATGCCTTCCCAGCAGCTCCTATGCCTTACATCAGGGTATATCAGCATTGCTGCAGCCTTCCTGACTTGGGCCCTGAAAGTAAATGACTTTACAACACCTTTCCTGGAATTCAGACCCATGCGTATTAATATTGTATTTGTATTTATATTGCTTGAGAGACATATTTACGTATATAAATACTTATGTATATTTTTCTTTTGTATTTTATAAGACTGCTTTCCCCTTATCACACAGTTCACTTTCCTCACTAGGTTTTTGGTTACAACCGTGCCTGTGGGAAAAAAAAAATCACCTGCACCTGCTTCCAGAGAGCCTGGCTAGAGGTGGTAATGGATTCTGTTTGTGGCGAAGACCACGTCAGATGCTTTCAAAAGCGATTTATTTACGTGTATAGGTGTTTTGCTTGTATCTACGTCCGTGCATGCCTGGTGCTTGGAAAGGCCAGAAACGTGCATCAGATTTCCCTAAACTGGAGTTACAGATGCTTGTGAGCTGCTGTGGGGGTACAGCGAACCAAACCCTGGTCCTTTGCAAGAACAGCCAGTGCTCTTACCTTTTGAGCCATCTCTCCAGTGCCCCATGAGAATCTTTGAAGCACGCTGGGGACATCGTGAGATGGATATTTGTGGATGATCACTCTAGAGGCAGTAAGGAAGAAGGCTGGAGTAGGGAGAGTGAATATAGGGAAGAGGTGGGAAGATGTAGTTGAGATTCCTTTGGATGGAAGGACCAGCACATGAGGCACCCTTCAGCACACACTTCTTGTTCTGTTCTCAGCCCCATGAGGACACAGTGGTTGCAAGTTTCGCTCTTTTTGGGTTTGGAAATCGTGCTGTTTGTATTTCTGGTTGTCCTTCTAACCCCCACCTCTTTCCCACTCCATTTGATGGAGTGGGAAATCCCACTCCATTAGAAGCCCAATCCAGGTGCACTAAGTTCAGGTCTGGCTCAGGGTTGTGGGGGGTCTAGGGTACTGTGTTTGCTCTTTGCTCTATTGTACCCTCATCTTACTTTCTCTTGCATTCAAGAGGCACCTGTGTCCACAGAACGGTGACTTCTCAAACAGAAGAGTCAGGAGTGCCTCTGGTGATTGGTGGTCACTCTAACAGTGCCAGATCTGGAGCTCATGGCTTCCAGGGGCGCAGGCAGGCACTTTGTCCCAGGTCCCTGGAGGCTGGGGGGGCAGATGACACCAAGGGCTGCCAGGTGCACTCTAATGATTGTTTTCACTGAAGAATTTTGGACTCCATGCTATACAATTTTCATCCTTTTTGCAAAATGGATGATAATTTGAGTCTGTCTTGACTGCCGGTTTTGCATTGCTAATATTGGTGGGAGGAGGGTTTTGCCTAAGTTCTCTTAAAATATGAGAATTTCAGTCCAAAATATGTGAATTTTTAATTGTGATCTTGGCAGCCTGGGGTTGGTTTTGTGTGAGCATCTGTCCCTTCCTCCTTGTCCCTCTGCAGCCTTTGCCTTGCCTCTCCTTCCCTTTCTAGCCTTTGCTTGGCTAGGACTGATCCCCTTCCCCCATCGTTCACTTCCCTGCAATGAGCTTCCCTTAGCAGCAGGACCCAGCCCTGCTTTCTGCCCCAGGGTGGGGTCAGCAGCTGTGCATTACCAGGGTTTCCATTACAAATGCTATTTTCCAGGGGCTTCTAACCAAGTCATACACATTTGTGTGGGCTTGGAACCCAGCCTTCTGGGCAAGGTCTCAGACTGCACAGCCTCGCGGTTCTGTGCAAAATCTCATTACTGTCACTTCGGCCATTTTCCTGGTTGAGAAACTAGACAGCGGATGCTTTCAAATGCTGTTTATTCCTCATGTTTGCTCGACAGGGGTAGCAACTGTTAAAGAAATGCTCTCCCCCACCCTGCCTAGCCCATCAGTGATCAAACACCGCTTGTGCTGGGGTCGTCAGGAAGTCTCAAAATATACCTTATTTCCCAAGCTCCTTAGCTTTACACAGCAACGAGGTCTGACATTTAAAATTAATCTATGTGGTAAAGTTATTAGCGTTCGAATGTTAGCACAGGAATATCCACAGTGACCTCTCCTCCCCGGCTGATGTTTGTTTGATGAGGATTCCCAGGCTGTGTCAGGGCTGAAAGCAACGCAATCACACACGCTTTTTATTAATTCTAGTACTGGGCCTCACCTTGGGAGATCTCCAAGTGCTCTGTAGGGGAGCTCTGATTTCTCCAGGCAATAGCTGGAGGAGCCACAAGCCAGCTATTGCAAATGCCAAATAGGCTTCTCCTGCCCAGAGAGACAATGAAGACCCAGAGAGGAGGCAGCAGGATGTTTAATAGCTGCTGGGAGCCATTGTTCTGGGGATGAAGCAAGTACCTAAATGACCATGGTTGTCAGGCATAATCTCATACCCACACATTTATGAGTGTCTGTGCTATTTCATGTCCTGTCCATGGCCTTCTCCTAGTCAATATCTGTCTAACCAAGGGTACCAGAGGAAAGGCTGATTCAATTCATCTGATCATGCCTGTACTCATCATGGTATACAACACATATGTTAACCTCTGGGTGAATATAGATGGACTCATAGGCTACACTGAAGGGAGCATGCTTGCTAACATCTTCAGTGGATAAAACATGAAGCAGGAAACACACTCCATCAAATGGAATACCGCAAGTTAAGCAGAATATTGTGGTGGCAGTGGTAGGGGAGAAGAAGCAGTAGGATGTATGTGATTTATCTGCAGAAGAGATCTCTTGATGAGAAGAATTACAGGATGGAAGTAGAGAGTTCTGAAAAAATGAATTCGTGAAGGACTAGACTGTCAGTTTATAATGGGGAGTCTGGGTGGAGGGTCTTTTGAAGCATTTTTTGCAAGCAGGCATCGTGATTCCAGATCCAGAGGGCTAATGTGACATCTGATTGGAGGATGGGTTAAGGAGAGGAACAAGGGCCAGTTATACCCAAGTATAACTGCTTGCTTAAGTCACTGAGCAACTCAGCCACCTTAGTTGTCCTGCTGTCCCTGTGACTCAAAGTCCTTGTCCATCATCACCTGCTGGCCACAATATATTAGACTTCACTAGGGTTCATTTTCTGGGAAATACTCACCTTGCTCTGTCTTCTCCATGGTGACCTTACCCATGTTCACACTCCCAGCCGCACTCTTGGGCAGCTGACATGAGTGCCTCTCCTCCTGCCTGTGTCATTCTCTCAGCACACCTGCCTCACCTCCTCAGGAACCTCAAGAGTCTACATCTGGGAGCCACCTTGGAAGGCTTGGGGCTTAATTTCATGACCAACTCACTGTAGTCTGAGAAGATGTCTTGTATTTTAGCTCCTCTTCTGTTCTCTCCAGCTTGCTGACTCTCTATGGAGGCTTCTTTGTGGATTCTTTTTACCCCTTGTAGTTGTGTGCTTATTCCTTTCTTCTTAATTCTCCATCTTTCCCTTTAAGAAAACTTTGAGGCCTGTTGGGAGTGAGCCAGGGAGACAAGAAGAACCTTGCTTGGGACTGTCGACTCCTACATGGGGCCACATGGGCAGGCCCAGACCAGGAGCAAGAATGAGATGACCCCCAGTCTGGGCTGCACGTGCCTCAAATGACCCCAGCCAGGGGCTGTAACACACAGTCAAGTCATAGCACTCCTGAGACTATTCCTGAGATGACCCCAAACACCCAGAGACCCAGGTAGCCACTAAGAGGAGCAAATAAATGGTGGAGGAGTGGAACAGAAAGACAAACAGAAGTATTTACGCACAATCAAGAGAGGATCCATGGCCCTACAGTAGTAGCACCACCAAAGGCCAGGAAGATGTCCCTGATCTGGGCTGCTGCCTGGGGACATGTTTATATCTGAGGGCTGTGCAGAACTGGCTCTAACCCTCACGTGGGCATCTTGGGGGAACTGGCATTGGGGGCATGAAAGCAGGAGAGCTGAACCTATCCCTAGCTAGCTTCAATACTATGGAGATCAACTCCCCAACTCTCCCCTCACACATGCACCAGAAAAGCACAGTAGAGCTGGCCCTGGTTGCTGGAGTCAAGGGTGGACTGGCCCTATGGGTTTGAATGTGGAAGAGCTAGCCCCACCAGTGCTTTTATCTCCTGCAATGACATGCACGAGGGAGAGATATTCTGCTCCTCCCTTGCTCCTTGCCCCTTGCCCCTTGTTACCCCCAACAGGCATAGATGTGGCCTTGTGGTCATGAGAGCAGGAGAGCTGGTCTTTCTTTTGCTCTCCATAGCTACTACTCACTTTGACTTGTTATAGGCGAGGCTATGCCCTTGGAAATGAGCCCTGTCCTTCTGCATGTCTCATTGCTACAAGGGATGTTCTGGTTAAGGCTTTAGGACAGTGTGACACTTTGAGCACCAGCCCATTCCATGGATGTAAAGAGTGGTTTTTATCCTAAGACACATCTTCTTCTCATTATGACTGTGAGGTGAAGCTCTCAAAGAAACTGCTTGTCCTCCAAATGCTTCACAGCGTGAATTTGTTTTAGTTTTGAGATTTTTTAAGAGCCAGTACTACAAAGCATGTAGGAAGCAAAGAATCTCAGGCAGGCCTGTGAAATAGATGTTCCAAGCCAAAGCTGGAGAGCCGGGGTGGTCCAGGGTTTCTGTTTTGTGGGAGTGAACCAACTAGGTAAGGAGAAAGCTTGATCCCAAGGCTATGGAAGGCTTCCCACATCTCTCACTATATCTACGCTCTTACGCTGACAGAGGATCATGAGTTGTTTTTCAGATTCAAGAAGGCCAGGGTGTGTGTGTGGGGGTGTTTGCTCACCTTGGGGACACCAGCAGCTTCTGGCACATGCAGAAAGGTGAGGCCAGAGAGAGGACCAGCCTGGCTTCACACCAGAGCCCTCTCAGGACCCTTGTTCAGAGAACATGCATAGATCTAGGTGGTGTTTCCTGAGCCACTGCCGTAGTTTCCATCCTCTGCTTTGTCAGGGCTTCTTGGAGAACAGAAATTAGGTCTTTGCCAAAGCAGGGAGTGGAGGCTCCCTCAGCAGGCTCCACAAATACCCTTCATCTTCTTCGATCTTCCCTTTCTCTCCCCACTCCCATCTACATAAACACACACTTGCTGTGGAATGAATATAATTTACCTGTTTGAAAATGAGAGTTCTGGGAGAAATTGAATGGATGTCCTTTTTCAGGCAGTGATTCTATGTTTGTGTGTGTGATAGAATAGAAAAGAGATGCCTTAGGGATGAATTCAATGGCCACATGTCCAGGGACAAATCTTGATGGACAATACAGACTCTCACTATTTGGTTTGTCTCCGATTTTTAGACCCTGTCTACCATTCTCTTGGCCATAGGTTGTGATGGAATCAACATATTTCTGCTTTTGTTCAGCAGCAGGTCTCATGTAGGCTATAGTGCCATGTGTAGGCCTGCCTTCTCTGTGTCCCCTAATATACTGCCGTGACCACAGGTCATGGAAGGGGCTTCCCTGTTGGGGTACAGATAAGTGATTCTATTGACCTCTCCTTTCTTCCCCAGCTGTGAGCTGTGTAAACGGCAAGACCTCCTTTGCATACCACCCCGCCCCTGCCAAAACAAACAAACAAACAAACAAACAAATAAAAACCAAACAAGCAAACAAACAGACAACAAAGAACTCTGATGTGACATTCTCATCTATT
This sequence comes from Meriones unguiculatus, assembly GCF_030254825.1. Lineage (NCBI taxonomy): Eukaryota > Metazoa > Chordata > Mammalia > Rodentia > Muridae > Meriones > Meriones unguiculatus. The sequence goes on from NC_083349.1 coordinate 111,739,231, forward strand.
TTCATGTTGTTCTGGAAAATATTCAATAAAAATGGCTTTAAGGTTTTAATACTCAAAACATTAAGATTCCTCTCTCTCACAGGGAGAAAAAAGGTTTACTGAGTACAACTGCAAAGGGAGGAGGGCTGGGACGGGAAAAATGGAATGACCACTGTCATTTCCCTTACAGTGCTGCGATGAGGAGGGGTGAAAACATCAGCAACATTATTTTGTGTGATAATGGAAGAGGATGAGGGAAGAATGTAAGAGTTGGAGGATGGGGAGGAAGGCGTAGATAGGGGAGGGTATCGAGGATGTCTCACCCCTAGCTGAGGTGCTAAGGACAGCTGGGTCACACCTCCGCCCACTCTCCTATGGGGGGAGCACTAACTGAATTTGGTGGGTTATTTAAAAAAAGATACAAATTTGGGTGGCAATGGGAGATATGCTGGGAAAATGGGGGCAGCCAGAGTGAGGGAGTGGGAGATGGGCATAGTCAAGATACACTGCATATATGCATGAAATTTAAAAAATTAAAAATTTCAATTAACTGCATGATCTGTATGAGGCTGGAGATAGATTCTTCTGTGTGTGAACACACAGAGAAATACATGTCTACGCTGTGAGACCTGAAGTCTCCATTTGGCTATCCATCAGTGGGTTGACAAGGTCCTGAAGGGATCAGATGGGAGGAAGCTCCGGTTTTCACTTTGGATGCCATCACTCATGTAGTAACTGGTTTAATTTCCAAGTTTTCTTTTAAAATGTGAGCAGTGGATTTACAGTTGCTTATCTATTTATTTACTTGTTTTTGTAGAGGCAGGGAATACAGAGGATTTTGTGAATCTGTGCATTCTTAGCTAGTCATGGAGATGTGTTAATTAGTTATTTAATATAGGCACATTTATTTCTCAAGGAAGAAAAATCTACAAACATGACAAGTAATTGCGATTAATCTTAATTATTATAATGACCTCCTTACAAACAATAACTGTCTGGCTACCCTGTCACGTGTTTATTTCATTACTGACAAGAGAGATCTTTAAAATCTCATGGTAAATTAATGCTTTTACTGTTAGCTTCAGTATGCTGGCTGTGGGGAAGAAAAATGATAGCTCAGTTTATAAAACTGTTCAAATAAATCCTTTCTCTCTGGCTCTGATATTTCAGATTTCTCATCTTAACATAACTCCTAATTCTTTAGTCCCTGTCTTTCAAAACTCTGTTTTCGTTGAAATGGTTTTTGTTTTCTAATTGACCAGAGCTAATGCATGGGTACGCTTTGCAATGATGCTTCTAAGAATTGTCTACCCATTCGTTGATTGGTATCAATGTTACAAATGGCTGTGCTATTATCATGTTATCATCATTATCATTTGCCACACTATGTCACCTTGAGGCCTATATGAATTTGCCAAAGGAGGATGCATTTATGTAGCATCTCCAGATATCTTTCAACAGAGAGGTTAAAATACTTCCTGTGAAATGCCCAGGAAGTCAGTCATACATGCAGGACCAGAATGCATGTAAGTGTGTGTGTTGCCACACACTGGTTCCTCCAGGTATCACAGAAACAATCAACTGATAAAGCTGAGTTTATTACTTACTATCTGCCTGAGTCAGTTTGGGTTGTGTCTTAGTTAGGCTTTTATGGATGTGATGATAAAAACACCATGATGAGCCGGGTCCGGTGGCACATTGGGCTTACAGGCAGATTATAGGCAGAGGCAGGGGCTGATCTCTGTGAGGTCAAGGCTAGCCTGGCCTTCAAATCGAGTCCAGGATAGCTAAAGCCACACAAGAGAAACCCTATCTTAAAAGGAAACAAAACAAAAAAACCCACTGTGATAAAGAGCAACCCAGGAAAGAAAGGGTTTATTTTATTTACAGCTCTCGGGTCACACTCCATCACTGAGGAAAGGCAGGGCAGGAACTCAAGGCGGGACCCTGGAAGAGGAACTGAAGCGACTACCTGGCTTGTTCCCCAGGGCTTGTTCAGCTTTCTTAAGTCACCCAGAAGTACCTGCCCAGGGGTGGTACCATCCACTGTCGGCTGGGCCCTCCCACAACAATTATCAATCAAGAAAATGCCCTATAGACTCATCTGTGGGCCAATGTAATAGAAACATTTTCTCATTTGGTTTCCCACTTCCCAGGTGACTCTAGATTGTGTCAAGTAGATTGAAAACAAAACAAAACAAACAAACAAAACTAACTAACCAGAAAACGTTGCATTAATGAATATCATTATTAATGCCTTAGACTGATTGCTTAAATAGCAAGCATTTGTTTTTGTAATTCTGAAGACTGCATTCAAGATAAAGGCACTGAAGGTGGGCTTCTGGGTTTGCAAATGGTCTTGCCACTGTGTCTTCAAATGGAAGAGAGCAGAGAAGGAAAAAGCTAGCTCTCCCTGGTCTCTTCACGTCAGGGTGCTCATTGTATCCAAGAAGGCTCTACCTTCATTATCCATACCTCCCAAGCTCATGCCTCAAATCCGAACACACTGCTGGTTATATGCCCATATGAATGTTCAGTGAGACCCAGACATTCAGTCTGTGGCACTGTGGAAAGAGAACACCAGCTTGGCCAAGTAGAGAGGAGCCAAGCTGGAATATTTACCAAGATTGAAGTCAGCACCATGGTAGACCTCTCCACCGAGGTGAAAGGTCGGTTAGAACTAAGCAAGAGTCATGAGCTGATGTATTCCTCCTGGAGACAATGAAAATGCATGGAGGAGACTGAGCGGAAGAGTTCAAAGGGTCTTAAGATACAAACTGCCACATGCTGTTTTCTACTGAAGAATAACGAGTCTTTCGACAAGTTCCTGGTTTACAACTTTCACTTACCTGGGCAAGAATATCCCGGAAAGTGAAGTCATTTTCATGTGAGTCCTATGTCTGGTTTGATTCTTAGCATGTATGTGTTTAGTTATTTATGCCTTTAGTTATTTTTATTCATCGTTTGATGTGTCTTGATTTTTCTACTTCCATCACCACAGGCTACTGTCTGTTTCATCTTAGCTGTGGGTATAGCAGTGGCTTTCCCTCCTTCACCCCAGGGCACCTAACCCTCAGAGATAGCAACAGAATTTTCAGCCCCTCTTGAACCATGAAGTCAAGCTTGAATTTCACAGAAATATTTCACATGTAAGTGAAAGTTTGAATTACCCCAGATGAAATTACTTGAGACCTTATCACCTGGACTTGAATAAAATCTATTTTTTTTGGGGGGAGGGGGGTGATGCTCAGATTTCCGCTAGTTTTTTACGACCTTGGAAATTGCTATTCTCAACTAGTGTGCCAGGGACAACAGAGAGGGAACTGAAGATCCTTACAGGTGTGGACACACAGAATACTGAGCAGTATGTAAAATTCACTTTCCTGACAATGCTTTCTGATGAACTGCATGGGTCATGGGACATGGTAGGGAAGGAAGAACGTGTCATGGGAGTGACACATCTGACAAAGGGAGATAGGCTGAAGAGAACTTCTTCTTTGCATGGAACCCTGTAAGCAAACCGACTCACCCAGGAATGTGGGCACCTCAACTGTTCTGGGGAAACTCGACCGTCTGAAAATGTGCCACAAATGCTCAAATCTGGGGACACATACTGCTTTAGAGAGTCTGCCAGCATATTGGTTAGGGTGACTATAGCTCTTGACAGCTATTACCCAAATGTCAATGGCCTACTATAATAGGTTTACGTCTCACATATGCAACAGTCTGCCTGAGGTGTTCCTTTGGAGGAACTTTATCCGATGCAGGGGGATGAGACACTTTTCATCTTTAGGCTTCACCATTAGTTAAGATTTCTGTCTTCTGCACCCAGAAGGACACTGGGGGTGAAAACACACACTGAAAAGAAGTCTGGCTTGGCAGGGATACACAGCACTTCCATGAACATTGCTTTGGGAAGGAGCTGGGAAAAGCAATCCGTCCGTGGCCCGATGGCTGCCTCCTAGTGGCAGTTCCACGCAGTAGCCACAATTGCTGTATAGCCAGTTGCTGCCACTACATCATGCCCCTGGAGACTTGAATTCTGTATACATTCTGCCACCTACCCTTTAGGCCACTCCTATCCAGCTCCAGTTCACACATCCAGCTCAAAATCCTGGGCTCTGAGACACCAGGCCTGGGTGTGGTTCACCCTGTCTCCGTGGCCAGAAAACTAGAAGCCGTGAACCTGCTCTCTCCTCCATGAGTGCAGCGATGTCAGGGAATAGAGGCTGTGAGAAAAATCCTCTTGTGTACTGTGCCCCTGCTCCCTGTTGCTGTAATCTGGAAGATCCCCCTTCCCTGGCCCTTTTCTTTTCTTCCACTGGCACCTCTAAGGGGCAGTGTACCTTTCTTGCTTGCTTTGTGTAAGTAAGTGTTGAGAGTAGTTTGAGATTCATACATTTTTAAAAGGCCAGGATTATAATTTCATTGGTAGTACAGTCTTGTCAAAATCCCAGTAAACTTCTCATCTGCTATACTTTGCAGGTGGAGATGTTCACAAATTCACCCAGAGTTCTTTCCTAAACATATGACAAAGCTGGCCTCGTTTGTTTGCTCATTCTCCTTCATGCCTCCTTCATGCCTCTGACTTAATGGAAGCTGTGATCATGAGGCTGTCTCAAGCAGGACAGGTGGGAAGATAGCACCTAATTTACTCTCAGCTACAGGTGGTGTCCTGTGCTTAACTGTGTCGTCCTCACAGACCTTAGTTAGGCAAGCTTTTTTTTTTTTTTTTTTTATTCTAATCTCTTTCTCTTTGGGTTTTAGTTTTAGGTCTCTATATGCTTTTCTTTTCCTTATAACTCAGTCATTATATCTTTTTTGCCAAGCTTATCTGTTTTTTTCTTTGTTAAATACTGGCTTTTCCCAACTTTCATCCTCCACCATTCACCTTGAAGGGATGTAACCTACCTTCCTGTGATGGCAGATAATAGTTCTGAATATGGTTCCCTATAGGATGGTGGTGGCTTCCGTCACCCCAACCTGTGATATATCTATCGCTTTACTCAGGCATCCCATAACTAGAGATACAATGCATGAATTTTATTTTTCCTACTGTGGTATAACAAATATTTTGCTGTTCATAGTGGTTTCTGCACAATCTTCCTGCTCGTTGTCAGTGTCTCTGATTTTGTCAGATCTTAGCTATTTCTTCATGTGGCTCTTATGTTTGAACCCAAATTTCTGGGCTTATTGTGGTCAGATTATAGCTAATTTTCCAGTTCATCTTAACTGCTTATAGAGTGTGTCATTAATCACTACTACATCTAAGGTATTGCATTCTGAATATAAGTATAGACAAAGCTCTGTGTGTGTGTGTGTGTGTGTGTGTGTGTGTGTGTGTGTGTGAGAGCCGTTCAGGCAGGGCACAGCTAAAGTTCCATGGGGACTGATTGATTTTAATATTAGTCTTAGAAGCACGTTCATAAGGAGAGAAGCTGCAGCAGCTATTCTCAGAGTGACACGAGCCTGTGCGTGATTATATGGCATGTAGCATGCAATAGCAGTAAACACAACTTTTCTGAATAAATACCCAGGCCGGGCTCAACCATCAAACACAACTTAACACAAAACACAGCATCGAGACGTGGATAGTCTGCTGTTAAATGTGGACTATCCTTTGGTAAATGAAGCAGGACGACATTCATGTGAAAGCTTTCATTGCTCCTGTTTTATAGTTGAGCCAAGAGGGTGACCAGTAAAATCCAGCTTTATGGGTGGATTTCATGTACTCTGAAGGCCTGTTATACTCTAACCAGCCCAAATGCCAGCTCTGCGGTGGTGGAGTGTCTACTGCTGAACTGGAGTTATCCAGGGCACCATGGCAAAGCCTGTGTTACTAAGGAAGTGCTACCCTCTGCTGTAGCAATGAGTGCACCTCAGATCTCGGGGACCTAGTCTCCTTCTCCTGTCACAGTTTCCTGTGAGTGACTAGGGCTCCAGACTTCGACCTTCCCACACTTTGATGTTTTACACATAGCCTCCACAGTGGCTGTAGAAGGGGCAGAGGAATGTGGGAAATTTTGTTATTTTATTTCTTTGCTGTGGATTGTGGATTATAGGTAATTTCCCAATTTGGCTGTACAGTATGTCCAAGATTGAAAATCTGCCAGAGTGGTCTCTCCTCACCTTTGTATGTACTTTCTAAAGCTTGATTAAGTTGTAGCTAATAAAATTGTTGCCTCAAAAATTCAAGAAATAATGTATAAGTTTTAAATTGCCTCCTGTTCTGTGTAGAATGGCTCATACCACTCTCCTTCATCTTGCCTAAAATAACAGTCACCCCTTTATCTGAGTATCCATTAGGTATACACCATGTACCCATTAGTCACTTCCAAGATTTCTTGGTTATTATATTGAGTCAAGTACCTGTTATATAGTAGCCTGACACATCTAATGTTTGAGTCATGCATCCTACTTCATCTGACCAGGTAGGCGCTGGGCCACCTCATATTACAAAGAGAAGGATTAAGGAAGTGTAGTGCGATAAGATATCCTAAAAAGATGAGAGACCTCATTCTTATGGCTTCTATTGTAGTTATAGTAATCATTAGTTATTATATTTTATTATTAGACATTATTCCTAATTACTGTGTTTAAGTTATATATATGACTCTTGTAAGAAGTATGTGTGTGTATATATATAAAATAGACATTATGTATTTGGTATAATTTACATAGGGCTTGGTACCATGCTTGGTTTCAGGCAGCGGCTGGGTGGGTGTCTTGGAATGTATCCTCTACATTTAAGGGGCCTGGAAGTAGTATGCTCACACTGCATAGTCGTATACAACCCCCCATCACATAGCTCCAACTTAATTCCAAGGGAGGTCGGTGTGTTTGTGAGGAGAATTATCCCATGAGGAGAGCTGTAAAGGAGAAGGGTGAGGTGGGAAGAAGGCATATAAGCTCTACTCACACTTCTCCTGTGACCCATTTCTCCTTTTCCTCTCATGGTGAGAACTTGACCTTGCAAACAGCTGCATGATCCTTTGGAGAGCCAGCCTCAAAGCCATGGAGAGCAGAGGCTCTGCTGCCTTTTGAACATGTAGCACGTGTAGACTAGAATTCTCAGTGCTGCCTTTGGATTAGTTTCCCTGGGCACGATTGAAAGTCCAGTTTCGATTTTCAGAGGTTTCATTAAAGCTGTTAGGTCTTCTTATCAGAACTTACATTTTCTCAGTGCAGTCTGAGGTACTTAAATTTGAACACAGAAGTACCAAGTGACCATTTTCCATTCAGTCTTGCCAAGAGTGAGAATTCCGAGTGAGGACTGCCTTGGGGAAAGATACACTGTGATGCTGTCCATTTATGGCTGACACCCACAAAGCAAGCTGATCTTTCTAGAAAGAGAATTCATACCATTTGACATCTATATGTAGGCCAATGGAGTTTAAGTCTTCTCTTCATGAAGCTTGATGGTACTATCAGATCTCACTATGACTTACTATGGGGCCCACCTGAACTTTTGACTTGAAGGGATTGACAGAGCCCCGTTTAGAGTTTGGGGTCCATCCTCATGGCTTTCTTGTGCCCCAGGATCACACACTATCTTAGGGCAAGCACTTAGTTTTTAAGTGGAGTGTGGTTCTTTAAAGCAAGGGCATGGCTTCCTGTAGAATGCTAGGAGTCCATGCTATTGCTCTCCCATTGGAACCCACTGCAGAATTCATATGTTGTCTTTTATGCTCTAACAGGGACCCATGAATACACCTCAGCTCCCTGTGTATTAGTACCAACTTGGGTTGTGTCATAGTCTTGACATATTGAGGTATTTCCCTTTCTCTGAGGTATGTTTTCCCTGCCAGTCTTTCTCTTTGATGAGTCATTACTGTGTAAACATGAAGTTGCATGGTCTTGTGGGAACATGCTTTTCATTTAGTGAAAGGGCTGGGGATGTGAGAACTGAGTCAAGCCTAGAAGCTGACCAAAGAGTCATAATTTTCATTGAGAAAATTCCATCAAACTACTACTCATTGCCACTGTCCACATCAAACAATGTCGTATTAGTCAGCCACTTTATGTTCAGGAATGTTGAGACCTCAGCAGATTCTACATGGTCACTAGGAGAACAAAAGGGCTTGGGGTTCTATTGGAAAAGTTTTGAACTGTTCTTCGTTAACTATGCAGGTACACGTTTTACAGCAGGCTGTTTAGCTTAAACTTAAATTAACTATATGCACATACACTTCCCTTTTCCCCCTTTGAGACCACTGATGCGGGAGCAGGGGAGTGAAACAATGAGAATGTTTCGAGAAGAGAATTGAAATGGAGACTGTAGTGGATGGGTGATTACAATAGACATTTGGAAAACAAAAGTAGAGTGGCCTGGAAGCTAATCTACCTAGGCAGAAACATTATAATTTTAAGTGTTTACAGAGGGTGATAGCTCTAAGATGGAAAAAAACATGTCAAAGAGCTGGAAATGAAAGACCACAGGGGTCTGAAAACAGGAGCAGGTTGACAGTCATATATGAAGTTTGAGTACCATCATTCACTCTTCACAATCACGACACATTGTCTTAGCAGCAGAAGCCATTTACAAATAATGTAAATACAGTGAAAATAAAATTGAATGACATGTGAACCTAGTGGAAGGATGGGAAGAGGAAATACAAGGGTTTGATAGTCTGTGGGTGCTTTGCACAGTACAATCAGGAACAAACATATAAGGTCTAAAATAGATATGTGGAGGTGTTCCAAGGCATACTTCAGAAGAAATAGGTAAACAAAGGCAGTCGCCGTCTGTGTCTCAACCCGCACTGGCACATGGTGGAAGGCACAGAGGAGAGCTTGTCTTCTTTTACATATAAGATTTTTTTAAAGATCTCGTATGCACACATTATTGAAAATTTATCAAAATACAAACAAGCAACATCTGAAGATAAATATTATAATCACTTTCCTTCCTGTGATGGAGGTGTTTCTGTATTCACACATACAAGCATCCATTCAGCCATGGTTAGCTGTTTAATCTAGACCTTCCTTGAGCTCTTTGCTCCTTTTGGGAAGTCATTGGTTTAGGTGTTGACGGTGAAGTTTGAAGAATCATGGCTTTCACAGACTTGGAGAACAGAAAGCCCTGGATAATCAATGATGCAGTAGATAATAATGCGACTGGAGTAACTGCTTTCTGAAAATTTCTTAGTGGCCTGCAGAGATGTATCTTATACCATAGATTTTTTTCTTTTTACAGGCCAACTCTAATGTAAACTCTTTTGGTTGGAGGGTCCAGTGTTGGCTATGGATGCTGTGTTAGAAGCTTGTACAGTAGAAGATGAGGATGAAAGAAAGTCTGGGAAATTTCTTTTTTGGCTTGGTCTTAGACCAAAGGATTAAGATCTCTTGCTTTTTCAGTACCACGTATGGAAAATGTCCTAGGCCGGGCTGGCAAGATGGCTCAGTGAGTAAGGGTACTTACAGCCAAAGCTGAAGAACTAGTTAATTCCTGGAACCCATAGGGTGAAATAATGGGAGAGCTAACTCCTGCATTGTCCCCTGTCCTTTACACGTGTGCTATGATACAAATGCCCACATACCACACACTGGATAACTAAACACATGTAAAAATATGTTTAGGATAAAAGATTGTTTAGTCCCTAAGCATGACATTTCTATGAAAAAAAAAATGTCATTAATATGGGAAAGGGATGATGACCAGTAGAGAGGGAGGATAAAATAGGGGGAAGGAAAATAAAAGAGGGAGGGAGTGAAAGTAAACAGAATGTACTATAGAAGCTGTCAGGAAAAAAAAAGAATTAATAGATAAAAAGAAAAAAGTGAAAAGAAAAGGACTCAGGCAGAAGAGAAGGAAGGAAAGGTGATGAGATAAGGAGGAGGAGGTGAGCCGGGTGCTGTGGCCCACACCTATAATTTCAGCACTCAGGGAGGCAGAGGCAGGTGGATCTCTGTGAGTTCGATGTCAGCCTGGTTTACAAAGTGAGTCCAGGACAGCCAAGGCTACACAGAGAAACCGTGTTTCCAAAAAAAAAAAAAAAAAAAGGGGTGGTGGTGGTGGTGGTGGTGGTGGGGAGGTGATGGCAGGACATGGGCAGGAGGAGAGAAGAGAGAGTTGTTATGTAAATAGCAGCCACCCTATTTAAGAGATTGCTTTGTTTAGATATTCTTTTCGGAATATCTGTGGAGGGCCTTTTTTCATCTTTCTTTTTCATCTTGATAGAAATTTTGTTATTTTTACACTATGTATGTAGCCATTCTGATGTCCTTTTGACAAGTCTATCACATTTCTGACAGGTGCTTTTTTTCTCCCCTGGGAAAAATCAAGAGTGGGTGGTGGCAGGCTTCCCAGATGCTCTGCATGTGCTCAAGATTATGTGCCGGCACAAAGCCTCTCTAGGTCATAGGGCAATCATAGAGGAGCCAGTGCTGGGGGAGCTCAGCACTTGGACCAGGGTTCCTACATTTGTTCACTTTCAGCCCCACCCTGTCTCATCTTCCTTCCCCTATTTTATCCCCATTTCTTCCTGGGATCCTCCTCCACGTCAAACAGGAGCTGAGAAAGCATGGTTTCTCTGGAGCTTGAGTGGTCAATACCATCCTCTCAGCAGAAACCAGTGTAAGGAGCAGGTGCAGGCCCTTTGATAGCATTTAAAAAGGTGTGTGGGGAGCAATGGATGTCTGCCAAGGATACTGGTACCTTCTGAAGAGCACAGCCGTTGGGGATAGAGCTGATGAAAGGCTATCAGTAGCTTTGGGCTCTGCTTTCCCCATGTTTTCTGTGAACTGAGCAAGTTGAGGCCTGGGACAGGTGTGGGGAGTGACTTGCTTCATACCTGTCCATGTCCTTGAGACGCTCCAGGACATCAGATCTGTGAAATAGTTTCTGATCATTCCTCTACACCTCAGCTGACCACATGAAGGCTCATTAAAGCCCACACGTGCTTCTGAGACACATAATTGTGACCAGTAGAAGCGGCCGGCGATGATGAAGGGTTTACTGTGTCTTCTTCTCCACGCACCACTGGCTGCTTGCACTGGTAGGGCAAGGTGAGAACTTCCTGAGACTCTCAGAGGTCAAGTACTTGGCTTTCCGTCCGAGTCCTCTGCATCGCTTGAGCCTGTGGCAGGCACAGACTGTGTCTTATCCACCTCTGTGTACCAGTGCGTGAAGCCGCTGGCTTGTAAATGACCGAGAGTGGATGCGGATGGACTGAAGTCAGATGCCTGCTTTCTCTAGAGAAAAAAAAAATCGTCCAATTTGATTTCCACTGGCATCCACCTCCCGTATTCTGTGTTTAAAAACCTTCAAGCAGCCTCCTGACCTGTGAGTTGGTTCCCAAGGCCTGGATATATTTTTCTAAATGCCAGGATGAAATAGATTTGCCAGGGTCCCTGGAAGGAGAGTCCATCATTCGCTGCAGAGCAAACTGTTCGATTCGACCCTGAGGCAACCCAGACCTGGGCTGGTCTACTCTGAATCTATGATAGAAATGTTCCTGTCTATTCTTATGATATGGCTCTTATGTAGTGGCCAATATGCTACCCATGGGAGGTGGTGCTTCGTGGGATTTCATCCACACAAGACATATGTGGTTCACCTATAAAGCATGAAGGACTGTGCTGAGGGCTTTATGGAGTTTGTGCTGGTGACAGTACAGACACGTACTGTCTTTCTTCTTCAGGGAGGTAGCATAAGATAGTGGCCAAGCCCCACATTCTAAAAGACAGATTATCAGGTGCATCTCAAAAACCATCCTCAAATCTCCCCACCCACAGAGCAACCAACCTCTTGACTTTTAATCCATGTCAGCATTAGCTCAGACTGTATAACCATGCGGTGTTTAGTCTTCAACATTATGGGCATGAGATCCCTCCAGATGGTTGTGGTACACATTTGTATTGACACTGAACTTGAGAACATTCTGGTATAACAGTACTAGTATTGTATATGTGCCGTGGAATGGCTGGGTCCTAAGGCGTACATATATTCATGGTGAGTAGATGCTGCTGGCTTATTTAAGGCTATTTCACAACTAATGATGAGGCAGATTTTACATGTTCATATCTATACCAACACTTGGGACAGTTCTCTTTGATGGCAGCTCTTCTTGTGAGGACAGAGTGGGGGTACAGTGGGCACTGGGGATTCAACTTATACTTGGTATCAAGGAGCTGCTTGGAGAATTAAGAAAAATGAATAAAAAAATGAATAAAGACACTTAGAACCGAAACAGAGTGTAACACTGTTACACTTATTAGGGGTCTTAAAATATCAGTGATGCCAGCCAGGTAATGGTGGTTAATCCCAGCACTCAGGGAGGCAGAGGTAGGCAGATCTCTGGTCTACAAAGTGAGTTCCAGGACAGCCAGGGCTACACAGAGAAACCCTGTTTTGGAAACAAAACAAAGTCAGTGATGCCCTGGATGCTACTACCCTCCAAGGAGTGTCAAACCCACTTGCGAATTCACTGTTTCTAGTGGGCGCGGTGACAGCTGTAGGTTGGAGTGCTCCATGACTACAGCTGGAGCACTCAAAACTGAGTGGCTGAGGAGTTCAGGGTCCCAGGGGCTGAGTGAACAGTAGACAGTACTTTCCACAATTGGTTCCCAGCAGGCATTCCTTCCCCGAGTTTGTGCCCGGCCCAGAGCTGTGGAGGGAAGTGCCACCGTGGGTGCAGAGCTGGGGCTTAGGGCTTTCTCCTAATGTGATGCTCTAAGCTTGGGCCCTCATGGATCTTGAAGTGCAGTCTATTGACATTACGCCTCCTAACACATCTCATACTGTGAAAGGCTGGAGGTTGGGAAAGAGCACCTGTTTTTCAAGAAGGTCACCAAATGGGAACTGAAGCAATGGCCTGTTTTCCAAGCACCTTCCTCCACAGATTTCAAAGGTGTCCTACCTTCACTCCTTCCTTCAGTGAGGGATGTGATGTGGACTGTGCCTAGACTTGTCTGTATCACCTCTAACGTCATCACATCCACACGGGTATCTGTATTCTCACTACGACTGCCTACGCTCAGGCCAGCAGAGCCTTGTTCCTTGCAGCCCTACTGCATGGGGAGTTCCTTCCAGGAGAACATGGTTGTAGTAGTTTGCTAGGGCCTCCATAAAAAAGCACTATAAATATGGGGTGGTTGAAATTACAGAAATTAATTTTCTCACTCTCCTGGAGGCTCGAAATCTAGAATAAAAATATTGGCAAGGCTGTTTGCCTCTGAGATCTTTCCGCAGATGGTCACCTTTCTGTTGCCTCACAGTCTCCCCTGTGTTCGTATCTGTCCTCATCTCCCCTTCTCCTGGAGTCAGTAGTCACACTGGGTTAGCGCCCACCCTCTGATCTCATATTTCAAGAGTCCTTACTTCAAGTAAGGCCACATTCTTGAGTGGTGATGGTTAGGGCTTCAACATACGGATGTTTTAGGGGAGGGACGATTTAAGCCCTTTCCAGGGACCATCTATTTTCTCTGCAGGTGACATGTCTTGAACATGATTTTTGTTTGGCTTTTGAGCTTGTTTGTGCTTTTCCCCCAGCTCTACACACTTCCTTTAATCTTCCCTGCCTCTCCACTGCCTGCCAGCTCCATCCCCACCCGCACAGAGCCTTCTGTCTTCGTAGCCCATGCTTGTCCAACGCCTAACATGCTTCCCGTCTGTTCTACTTGGTTGAACACTTAATCCGGTTTTCTTGTGTACACTGCTGTTTTACCCCGTGTATTGTGTCTACTCCTCTTGACTGTGTGCCTCTTGTGGACAGAAGTTCTGGCTTTCGTTCTCTTTCACATCCGTTTAGTTGGGCGTGGGTCTAGTAATAAATAATATTGTTGATTGATTAAAAACCGCCTTGCATGGTCCCTCTGAGGTGCTCCTTAAATGCCAACCCAAAAATCTTTCCTTGGTGGGAGGGAGAGCGCTGCAATCCCCAAACAGCTGAAGGAGCCTCTGGCGTAGGTATTTTCACTTTAAGAGGCAATGAATTCAGGGACCTGGGAAAGGTTTAAACATGAGTCTTAAATTATTTGCTCAGCTTTGATTTTTATTTTACAAGATGCCAGGGCAGTGCTGGGAGCTATTTGCAGAAGGGGTGCGTGAGAGAGATGAGGAGAGACTACAAGTGGATTTACCCAGATGTTGCCTCATAGAAAAATGTGTGCACTGGGCAGGGGCTTCTCTGATTCGGAAGCATGGAGAAGTCTGGGTTCTGCCCCCAGGCTCACTGGAGGGAGATTTGATTTCTATTCCTGCCCAGTTGTCCCTCTGCTGGGCCGAATGGAGCTAAGCCACTGTCAAGTCTAGCCCCTCAGAGGAGGAGAGGGAAGATCAGATATTTATAGTCTGAAGTCAGACTTGACCCACCTTTTCAGCCTATAATTTACAGTATATGATGAGAAAATGAACTTCTATTGCCGCAAGAATGCGAAAGGACAGGAGACAGATTTTTCAGAAGTCCGGACTTGGGCTTATGTGCTTTCGAAACATCTGTGAAAAATGGCCGCTTTGCTTTGCCAGAAGACCATTCCTTGGTGTGCAGTGGTTGGTACCCAAAGTGCCCATGTCCTATACTCTTGGGGCCCGATCGCGTCATGTTAGATGTGTAGGTGCAAGGAGGGAAAGGAAAGGTGCAGGAAAGGATGCACATAGATTCAGTGTTATGGTGAAGACAGCTCTCTGAGTTTACAGAGGTGTTTACGTGACACCTAAAATTTTTGTTTCTGGTTTCAGGGCAATAACATTGCTTTGCATTGACCCCTTGACCATAACCTTGGCTGTTGTTTGGTCTAGAGCACTTGGCCTGGGTCAGAAACCCTGTGTGAAGTTAACTTTTTGACCCTCAGCAGTTTCTGGAGTTACCCAGAGGACACATAGAACTCAGAGTACACTCAATTCAGTAACACACTTAGGCCAGACACTTACCATAGGAGAGTGCTGAGTACTGAGCAGGCTGTGGGAGTGAACTATGTTCCCATGATTCCTGTCTTGAATTTAGCGTGAGAGTGTCACCATCCCAGGACTCACAGGATATATCCATGTACAGTCCCTGGCATTTACTCAGTGAGGTCACCTTGGTCTGCAGTTACAACCGGACAGCTCCTAAGAAAAACCCTTGCCTACTAAACTTGCAGAGCAGATATGAATGCATAGTGTGAGACATGCTTGCCAGGAATATATAGATGAGACAAAGACAGATAATGGGTGACTTGATGCAGCTAGACACCTGAAGGGAATGTTGGATGTGGGGAAGGAAACAGACACACATGCTTGCAGGCACACACGCAGGGAAAGAGACAGAGAGACACAGAGATGCATGCAGAGAGACAGAGAGACAGGAAGAGAGAGACAAAGACACACAGAGAGACAGAGATTGATTGATTTTGAGACATAGGAATACAGGAATCCAAGACTATGCAAGTTAAATTATCAAAGAGATTTCAGTGTAGAAAAGATAAAAATTTGGTGATTGGGAAATCCTTGCATGGGAGTGCTGGGAGGGCAAACACTGGTCCATGAGTGAATGTTGCATGACGTAGTGGACAGACTATGATTACAGAGATTTCTATATGTTCATTAGATTAATTTTTCTGTCATGTCATGCCTATGTTTTTATATTACTACTAATTTCTGTGCTCAGGAGTTTGTTAATTATCAAGAGAGCCCCTGGAGATTCCCATTATGATAGCTGATCTCACAGTTTTGCACAGTAATTTCGCCTTTGCTTTACATATTTTGCATTTTGCTATCAGGTGAGAACAATCTTAGAATTACAGCACCTTCTTGGGAAATTGTTTCGTTTTGGTTTGGCAGTGAACATCTTTGCCTCTAAGAATGCGTCCTTCCCTCCCCCCCCCTTGTAAGAAATAAAATTTTCTTAGGCTTATTTTGATTGCTTGGTATTTATTTCACATATCTTTCCCCATGATATATGATAGCTATGTTTTTAGGTTGCCTCTTTGAACAACATATAACCATGTTTAGCTTTTCTAGACAGTCTGACAATCTGGATTTTAATGGCTGAATTTACTCACTAAATTTTGTGTAATTACTGTTTGGATTTATGCTATCATTTTTTCCTTGCTTCAAATTTCTCCTCTCCTTTCCTACTTACTTTCTAGGTATATGTATAATATTTATTATTCCCTATGCCTTTGCTGATTCAAAGGTATCTTTTAACTTCCCATTTACAAATGGCTACTTTAAAACTATTTTATATAAACGTTGGCCAACCACCTTAATCAATAGTTCTGTAATTATCACGAACAAAATAATTTAGAAAGCCTTAGCAATTCCACATCATGTTTCTTTTTCTCAGTACTTATAGTTCCATCTTGATTTGTATGACCCTGAAATTAATCCCATTCTCATTATTACATTGTTATTGTTTAGGATTATATACACTGAGTATTAGAAAATTATTAATAGCATCAATAGAGGTCAGAGGCACTTTTCTCAGCAATGAACAAATTAGTAGTTACAGGTTTGGCTGACATGATTAAAAACTTGATTTGGTAGAGGAAGCTGGATAAGTATGTTCTGACACACTTCATCTTCCATTCTCTCTCTCTGCTTCCAGCACTGGTAGGCAGCAACCTACCAATGAACAAAGTCATACATGTTTAATTTTAAAACCAATAATTTAACTCCCATGCCCCTAGTTTACCGTACCTCTAGCTCTCTGCCCTTGTTTTCTTCTTGCCATTTCTTTTTACACCTCACTATTCTGGCTTCATCTTACTTTGTCTTAATATTTATTGTTTATGTTTAAAGAAAGAAAATGATTCATTTAACAGAGGCTAGTAAAATTTGGTACTTCTTTGTCAAGCGATAGGTTATCAAAGTACAGAATTCGATGTGAACAATTAATTTTTTTATTAAAGCTCTCTGAAAATGATATTCCATTGTCCTCTCAGTCCTACAGGGTCTAGCAATAAGTTTGTTGGTATTCTCTTCAGGAAACATGCCTTTTCAACCGGTACTGCTATGTTTACTAGTAAGTAGTACAAAGTGACCCTCTAATTTTATTTTTCATTAAACTTATAAGAACACCATTCTGAATTTTACATGAATGACTGTTTTGGCACCAGCTTATGAATTATGGCAGAACTCTGCTGAATTAGTAAAACATAATTTAAATCATATATTTTTTAGATAAATAAAAGTTAAAGTTTGGCTGTCTTTTTCCCCACCTCCAACAGATCTAGCGAATACTCCATGGCTTGTGGAATGTCTACAAAGTCATCCATTTTTGGAGGTTTGATAACATTTTCAGAAGCTTGCCTATGAAGAAAGGGGTAGGAAAGTCAGAAGTCTATGTACAGTGATTTTCTTAATATCTGTGAAAGACTTGAGTATTTGTGAACTGAGAAGAAAGAACCAGAAGGGTTTGGGGAGGGTTTGAATAGATACAGAAAAGAGAATGTTAAATGTTGTGGAGTGTGAAAACTTGGAAAGGTAGCAGAGATCTTTCTCTGAGATGAGGATTTGATGTTTTCTTCTGAAAGGTGAAATTAATTCAATCCACTCCTAAATCTCCTTTTTTTTTCTTGGCCTCAATCATGCTCCTTGATAATTTCCTTAATAATTACAGCCTAACTCTAAACTCTCATGTGATAACAAAAGTGCTTTGATGACTGCCAAGACATGATGGTAACCAAATCCCTGGCATGTCTTGTGTTCTTCTTCTTTTCTTCTTCTTCTTCTTCCTCCTCCTCCTCCTCCTCCTCCTCCTCCTCCTCCTCTTCTTCTTCTTCTTCATCATCATCATCTTCTTCTTCTTTTTGTATGGACTCTTCTCAGGACAGCGGAGGAGTGGACATTCCTGTACATGCCCACCATGCAATAAGACCTTCATGTTGTAGGATTTTTATGTGCTGTGTGTGCAAATAAACACTGAAGGTTCAGGCTCACCCTCTGCCCCTGATAGTTCCCAATGGGAATGACAGTGTGAAAATGCTAAGCCTCCTGCCAGACAAATTAAAGGCTTTGTTCTAAGAACAGCAAAGGTCCTTGCCTGCAAGAGCAACTTCCAGCAGTTTTCCTGGGCCTGGAATCAGCATGCAGAGTGAACTGACCACAGGGCGGTGGGTATTGGCTGCGGAAATTTTATATGATTATTGGGGTGGGATCAGACCCCCAGCAGCCCAGCGCCCTGCCAGGCCCACTGAACAGTCACCCCTGTTTCCAGGCAAGGCTTTACACAGCAGCCGTTTTCTTCTCTGACTGATCTGCAGAATGATGGGCAGGACTGAGGAAACATTCAAGAACGAACATTCATGGGTTCTGCTGTGGTTCTGAAGGGCAGAGGTGGCCATCCAGTCAGTGTCTGAGATTCATTTGACTGTCACCTTCTAGATTCTTCTGGCATATCATGCAGATCCATCCCATGGCCGTAGGAGCACATTACCTTGCCTCGATGATGCCCAAGTCCGTGGCGCAGCTAGAGGAACACAGCGAATGGAGGCAGAATGTGTGCTCTGCAACACAAGCGTCTCAGTCTTTTTTAACATATGTCTCTTTTGGAGAAACATACATCTTGAAAGTTCTTTTAAAGTTTGTGTTTCAAAAGGAATAGGAGTGTTTTTAAAAAAATTTTTTTTGGTTTCCAAATATGAAATTATAATATTGAATATATTTTTAAAAAAACTACAGATGTCCTCCCTGAGATATTTAAAAAATCTTTTTGAGGTATAACATTCGCATACGGCATAGTACATGGATTTCCTCACACACGTGCATTTGATTGAACAGCACCCAAATATCTAAAACATGTTCTGCGCGAGGCTCTGCCACTGTCCTTCCCAGTCAGTCGCATCCCGGCCTCCACTCATGTCAATATGACCGACTGTGACTTCTATCTGTGAAATTTGCCTCTTTCTGCCCTTGAGCTCTCTATATACACAAAGGTGTGGTTTGTGCCTTGCTTCTTTTGCTCTGCTGTGGGTTACAGCATAGAGTAGTTTAGATGGATTCTTATCTTACAACCAGGGTTCATTCTCAGAACTTCCACTGTGTTGAAAGTATCCTAAGGCAAATGAATGGTATACTCTTTCCTTGACATCAAGCTTATCAATGGTAACTTCACAGTGTCCAGCTGCTTCCCGTTGAGGTCCTGTGACTCACCGGAAGCTGCAACTCACTACCTTACCTTGCTGTCCAGATGGAGACAATTACACATTATATCAACAGACCTCTATAAGAATTCTATTCAGTATATTTCCCTTTTGCACCCTCAGAAAGTCAAAGTGTGTGGGTTAAACATCAGAGGTTGTGGACAGTCTGTACTGAACTCTTCAACACCCTTGTATACTATCCCAGCACGTGGAAAGCCCCACTGTGATTCATGTATCCATTTCCTCCTTTGAGATCTTGTGTATGATTGAAAGTACCCATCATTGGAGTTACGCGTAGAAACCCACCACTTCTTTTCCTCATGTTAGTTAACATGGGTGCTTTGGTTCCTCACTTGCAGAATGGGGTACATATATTTATCTCACAGGGTGAGCACAAGAGCCAGCGTATGCAAAGCCACTGTTACCATTCTTGGTGCAATAAGCATTCGGTGAAGAAAAACATGATGGCAAAAGGTTGTGAGGTTCTTAGGATGTTGCCTGGGTCCACCAAGGCTGGAGGAAGCTACCTTTATGTCCAGAAAATCAGGATTTGCAGTGGGTTGCACTATCACAAAGATACAGGGTACATCACAAAGTATATGGGAAGATAAAGTGCCAGGGGAAGACAACAGAATGGGAATGTGGGATTTCAATTGCAGGACGCTTGGAACAGCATGCTTTAACTTGGTGCCCAAGACCTGCATGTGTGCAACGTGCTCATGACCAGATATACACATTGCTGGCTTGAGTCACTGGAACTTATAGACAAAGAGATGGTTTGTATTAGAATGTTGCAGAAAACAGAAAAAAAAATGATGCTAGAGCCGACCCTCAGTGGAGGTATCTATATGGTGTGGACTAGAAGATCTGAAGAAGACTGTGGAAAAGGGAAATGCTGGAGCTGGCTTGGAGGTTACCAAAGCCCCAGACTGCCACCATCTGTTGCCAGCAATGCTATCGCAGCTAACAAGCTTGAACACAGTGCCAGGCACGATGTCAAACAGAGGAGGGTACTCTCATGTCATGTCCATGTGTTGTTATAGTACAGTAAATGCAGTGATGTTCAACCTTTCATATGAGAAGACTTAGGGACAGGGCCATTGACTACCTCACTGGGGCGTTAGCGCCATCCCCCCCCATTGTTTTCTTTTCCTTTGGAGAAATGGAGATCTGGCACATTGCCTGCAGTACCCTGACCTGCTGAGATAGAACCTCCTTTGGTAGTTATCCCTTCCTTCTCAATGTCTTAAAGCTGGCCAGACTCATGGTTACATGGACAACTTAATGGTTCAACTTAATTGTCCTACAGGCCAGTGGCTGTGACAGTGGGAGTGCCTGTGCTCCTGACCTGTGTGAACTGTTTTCATATTTGTGGAAGAGATTGAAAACCATACTTTTGTTTTTCTATTGAGGGAAAAATTTAGAGACAGAGTATATAATGGAATGTATTATTACCCCTGTCCCCTCTCCCCCCCCCGCAGAATTTGACTTAACAGCCTGAAATTCTAGTACCTAAGAATGTGGTAGGGTCTTTAAAGAAACTCTGACTATGTGATTGTGAAAAGAAGTGATTAGGATAGAGAAACAAATAGTGGGAAAACCTTGGGAATACAAGACGAAGGCAGTCATCTTCCAGGTTATGAGAAAGGCCCTGGAAGAAGCCAACTGTGGTGACAGGTCAACCTTCTCCTAGGTGGAAGAAAATTTTCATTGTTTAAGCTGGCAAGTCTGTTCCGCTTCTGTGATGTCCCCAGAAAACCAGAGCAGCAAGCCATTCATGTCCCTGGAAGCACAGTGAAGAACATGGGGAATTTAATAATAGCAATGCTAATCTTTATTGTCAGTCTACCTAACAGCTATAAGTGTTCAAAGGCCATTTTGCATTTTGTGAAACACCTTGTAGAAAAAACAAGATGGCTTCTTTCCTACAGGAGAGTTGCTTTTCTTTTTAAAATCTGTGCCTGGCTTTAGGAATATTCATTACTGAATGCTACCTGACCATGCTAGTTAACCTATACTAATACTAGAGAGGCTAATAGAAAATAGCTCATCATATTTTACCTGTGTATATTCAAGGGATACAGCTGCCCCTTGTCCTTTGTCACCAGACTCAGGGTGATGGAATGCTGGGAGGCAGAACTACAGGAGACCTTGCGGTCCTTCTTTCATACACATTTGGAAAGGAGATGTTTCGGGAGTCCCGGGGAGTCTGCCACCCCACCAAAGAGGTAGATCACAGATATACATCCTGGGAGCATCATAAATGCCTCAGCCTTTGAAGCAGCTGAGTGACTTACAGAGCCTATAGCTTTGATCAAGTACCCAGCTCTACTGGATTAATAGAAAGGTAATGGGAATTGAACAGCAAGAGATTGGAGCCTGTGAGGGTGATGGTGGGATGGCCTTGGGGAAGGTAAGGCAGGAGGAGCTGGCAGCTGCTGTCTTGCTGCTTTCCAAGTTTGCTGTGTAGTCTGACTTTTCAGGGTTATGATGTAGAGATAATGCATGACTAAAGAAACTGGTGTTTTCTGAACATGGTCAACCCTTTTCTTAGGTAAGGCTTCCTCCCTCCAAAGCACGTTCATTGTATCCACCCTGTCCTTGTCCCAGAAGCACCACTGACAGAGGGGCAGTAAGTGACTGCTCACTGATGGATGATGGAAGTCCAGAGAGTGAAGGGATAAGAGCCAGGAAGGGTATGACTAGATCTCCCTTCCATGTCCACTGGCTTTCTAGATGTCAGTACAGGGGGAACCCTGAAGACCCTTTTTTTTTGCCTACATAGGTTTACCCTCTCTGTCCATTTGTCTCTTCAACTCACCTTTCCCTTTCATTCTCTCTCTTCCTCTGTTACTACCTCTCTGTTCTTCCTTTCTTTCTTTCCAGTGTTTCATGTAGCATAGATACTCTTTCCTTCTCTCTTCTCCCTTTTCATTCTTCTAATTTTTTTTTTACTAGTGTGGTAAATTAAATTTCAGTTTAAAGTGCCATTTATTGAGGATGAACATTCAACACATTGGTCATTTCTAAGCTTTGGGAACACTGACAAAGAGAGATGGGCAAGGCCTCCTAGAGCCAAAGATCAGGGGAAGAACATGGATGGTGACTCACAGGAGTTAGATGAGAAGATGGAGTGGTCTGCTGAAGGCCCAGTGGATAACGTTCTTCTGTGTCTTCCCAGACCCAAAGCAACTGAAAAACAGATAAAATGACTAGACAAGTGGGAATCAAAGCAATGCTTGAATTACTGAGGAGGCTGCATTGGGAGCATCTAGCTTATTTCTTTGGCATGTGAACTACCTCATATTGACTCTCACCGTCCATCCCACCCAGCTACTGGTCCCCAAGTTCTTGCAGCTAGACTTGTGCCTAGATTAAAGTCACTGCCTAGAAGAGTATCGCTGTGTTAGAGGGGCTTATTGTGGGGAAGAGGAAGAGACCCCACAATACCCCCACCCAGGCCAAAATCACCAGTGAATATAAATGTAATAAACATGAGTGAGGGTGGGGAGACAGGTTCAGAGTAGAAGGCTATTCCACTTCCACTTCATTTGGAGAAAAACCAATGTAGGAAAGAAATACCTCTTCCAGATTTTGGTTTGGTATCACTACTCACAGTTTGTGTGTGTGTGTGTGTGTGTGTGTGATACATTGCACAAGAAAAGAACTCTATCTAGTCTCAGGGCAGCAACAGTCCTTTCCTTATGTGCCAGAAGTGACATTTAACTTGGCAAACTTCAAGAACAGCTACCTACCTCACTGTGGTAAGTGCCAAAAATTTCTAGATAAAATTAGCTAGCTTTATTTCCTTTCCTTCTCTCTCTAACCTTCTCCCGTATAAAACAAAACTCCAGGGAAGTCTTTCGTTCAGTTATTCAGTCAACAAATATATATTTAATGCCTATTAGAGGCAAGCTACTTTACTATGCAGGAGAAATATAAAGATTAATAAAGATTAATAGGAAGTGGCTTCTGCCCCAAGGATTGGTATGCCAGGCAAGGCAGACTCATAAGTAACAGAGATGCCAGACCATGACTAGCATGCTCGTTGCTGTTGCTGAAGCAGGTAAGAGCTCTAAGCAAGCTGTGTTAGGAATTTATAGGGTCCATATGAGGAAGGGACATTTGTTTAGGGGAGGAAGTGGTATCTGAAGTAAGCCTCGACTCTAGGATACAAATAAACAGATACTGTCTTCACCTTGCAAGTTAGGAGGAACAGCATCATAGAAGCCTTTCTGGAGACAGGAATTCAAGGCTATTTCCAGGGATTAGCAAGTAGTTCAGTTTGTCTTAGATACCTTATTAGAGGAAAGATACAAAAAAAAAAAAAAAAGGTGACCTCTAGGCTTTTGAACGTCATTGGTCATTGTAGGATTCTGTCCACACTTTGGTCATCAGAGTGAATATGAAAGTTGCTAAGATATGGCTTGATCAAATCGATGTTTTAGAACAAGCATTATGATCAGAGTTATTGAGTAAAGGGAAGAGAACTTGAAGATGGTAGCACTTCGGGCAGCTTTGGGCATGTTAGGAGTTCTGACGTTAAGCAGTGGCAAGTAGGTAGGAACAGGTGCATAGCACTTAGGGCATGACCTATTTCAGGGCTTTTCACAATATTCCAAGTCTGTGAACATAGAAGAAGAAGAAGAAGAAGGAGGAGGAGGAGGAGGAGGAGGAGTCGGAGTCGGAGTCGGAGGAGGAGGAGGAGTCGGAGGAGGAGGAGTCGGAGTCGGAGTCGGAGTCGGAGTCGGAGTCGGAGTCATTGTACTTGCAGTTGAGACCAGTCAAGGGGTGTACAAAAGAAGCTCTTGGGATGTGAAGATTAAAGTGGGATCCCCTCAGAACAGGATATCATGGCATATCCAACCTGATAAAGGATAAAGAGTGAGGTGTGAGCAGGGAAGTCCAGGAGGCTTGATGGAATTCTACAAAGGGTGGAAACAAGAAATGTAGAATCAGAGAGATATGCTTCAAGACAAGACAAACCTCGGTTGTGGGTTAGCTAGACTGGAACAGTGATCTGAGCCTCTGCATGTGGGTCTCTACACAGTGAGATGCTGTCACTTCCCTCTGGATTTGCCAGCATCCTTCCATTATTGCTTGGACTTCATGACTTGCTTGTTCTCAGAAAGAGAAAGGAGCTTATTAAGTAAAGTGGCTGCCAAGTGTATTTTAAGATGAACAAAGCATAGATCACTTTTTTTCCCCACCACATACCATACATAATTGTATGAAGGGCAAGATTTATTTGGTTTGCATTATGATTTTTTCCCCAAGCTTAATTACAGTGTTAAAAAGGCAACTCCAACTTGAAAGGAACAAGCTCCACAGTCCTGGGGACCAGCATGACCATTCTGGATTTGAAACACGATTTCTTTGTGGGAGGAATTAATTGTATATGAAACTTTGGGGCTTATGTAAAAACACATTTTATGAAAATAAACTTGAACAGTCATTAAAATGAATAGTTGTTTTAAATAAGACTCTAACGCTATGGTAGTGCCAAAAAATTTATATGTTTTATGGGCTTTGTTTTGCATTTTACTCTGTATTGACTAAGACAATATCAGGACCCCAAGAACTAATTCTTAGCTTATAATTGGGAATAAAATGTATAATTCCAATGGTAGATTAGTAGAAGATGTAAGAAGTTGAAAAAGCTTGTATGATGTTTAGGTCCAAATAACTTCACAAGTAAAGTAATTCTACGTTGGGGGAAATCCAGTATGTTAGAGGGAAATGTTGTTTGGCTGCAGACCAAGGTGCTGATGATGGAACTTTGGCTTTAGAGCAGGACACTCCCTGGGTAAAGTATAAGTTATAAATGTGAAGGAAGGATGATTCCTGTTCCCTTGTCCTCTGAAAGTCACATGGGATAGCTCTAGCTTAAAACAGTGCATTTTAGGGAGAGTCCAGAGATGAGCATTTTTAGCTGGGACAGGATTTTGAAACTTGAGCCAGAACAATGCCCTTCATTGGGTAAGTACATTACATGTACTTACATTGGGTAAGTCAGGGTAAGAACATGTTGCTTGATTCTTTCCTTGGTGTCTAGGGAATCCACAGGGTTGATCATAAAAGGGTGTAGCAGGGGGAAGACGTGGGTCAGATAGTTCTATTCTTCGTACTCTGTGCTTTCTCAGTCCAGTGTTGTTAGGAAGGTGGGGCTAGAGCAACACCTTAGGAGACTGCAAACTCAGTTTCTGATCAGAGACAGTGAGGAAGTAACATTCTTTTCAGTTGGTTGGAACCTGAAAACCCGGTCCCTGGTCCTCAGAAGAATACTGATCTCATTTTCATGCCTCCCACCGCACACTCCTGGTCTCCCTGCTCTAAATCATGGGTATTTATCTTACCTTAAGGCTGTGCCTTTTTTTTTTTTGTAGTGAGATCCTTGCAGTTACTTAAATGAAAGCGTGCAAGAGAGAGAAGAAGGAGGGCCCTTGTAGATGTATGTAGAGAGGCTCAATAATTTAACCTCCTTCTAGCTTTCTGCTGAGGTCCATGATTAACTGGAGGGCATTGACCCTAATCACAGCCTTGGTATTGAAAGTTCTGTTTCCTGTAGAGTTGGTCTGAGTTTTCAGTAAGGCAATTTCCCCTGCCCCCCATATCACTAGTGTAAGTAAGTAGAGTGAGGGGAAACCATAGTCAGAATATATCCTATGAAAAAGGAATCTATTTGGCAACTCATTGTTAACTTCAATAAGTCTGAAGTCTGACTTGCAATTGTGGTATAAACAATGCTCTGGATATCAAATATTTATAAACAGAAGATAAGAAATAAAGTGTATTAGATACAAAAACAAACAAACAAACAAAAAACCAATAAGCAAAATCAAATGAAACCAACCAACCAACCAAAACCAAAGCCAAAACAAAACAAAAACCCAAGTAAGTGGTATGATCACTTACTTGTGAAGGTATTTGGACCTGAACACTATACAAGCTTTTCTGTTTCTTACATCTTCTACTAATTTACCATTGGAATTATACATTTTTTTCCCAATTATAAGCTAAGAGTTAGCTCTGGAGCCCTGATATTGTCTTAGTGAATGCAGAGTTGAACTCAAAACAAAGCCCTTAAAGGAAGTATCTAAAATCCCTTGGAGTTAGAGCCTTACTTAAAGCAACTAATCATTTTACTGACTGTTCAAGTTTATTTCATAAAATGTGTTTTTATGTAAGCCCCAAAGTTTCATATGCTTCTCTGTTCAGCTCTCCAATTCCCTGATTCAAACTGGTTCTCACCTGGTGTAAATCGTGAGATCAATAGCAGTCAGAAGGCTCCAGAATGATGCAAGTTAAGCAGCAAGGGGAGAGAGAGCATGTAGGTAGCTAGTGTCTGCCAGGGCAGCAGAAAAGCCCATGGAGGAGATCCTGCAGCACCCAGGCAGTGGGCTGCTCTAAGGGGATCTCCTAGATGTCAGGGGCCCAGTGAATAGGTACTTCTCCCCTCCTTGGGCACCTTCCTTTGCCAACTTGCTTCTGGCCATCCATCTTCTATGGAGCACAGTGGCATGAGGACATATTGGTCTTACAGCAACTACAGCCTAGGCTTTGGGGATGACAAAACTGTTAGTTGGCTCTGCCTTAGCCTGAGTCTAAAGCTGAGACCAATATACCCATGTCCTGAGAGCAATTCCATAAAGAAGGACCTTCTGTGACATGTGGAACATGACCTGTGCGATTTATTATTATTATTATTATTATTATTATTATTCAGAAGAAACACGTTCAAAATTCAAAGTACTGAAGTGCATTCTGGTCTGGACCCCAAAGACATAGCTGGAAATACAGGGTCATGACATTTCCCTTCTTCTCCAATGGCAGGGCTCAGTGAATCAATTCAAATCCATTAAGGTTTTTAGAATGACAGGAGGAGAAAAATCCTCCCAGTGAACACTCTTAGGGTACTGTGACAGAACACCATTTCCTTGAACCTTGGACCATTTTCTCATTTTTTCAAATCCCATCAATTGCAATCCCTCCTTGAGGCTGAATATCTGTTTTTTTTTTTTTCCCCTTTCCTATTTCTTGACACAAAAGCCTATAGCAAAGGCTTGTAGATACATGAATTACATACTTGTTAGTAACACTGTGTGGCTCCACGTTCAAGAGGTAACATGGAAAGAGTTGGCAATTTTTCTGAGTTTGTAAATCTAAAGAGGTAATTGCCTTCAAAACAGCAGGAGTGGGAACCAGGGCAGGAAACCTGGCTTTGAGGCCTCGGCCATTCTCACTACCTGTGTTACCCTTGTCTGTAAGCTTTTTTAAGTGAAAGTGTGAGTGTGTGTGTGTTTGTGTGTTTATGCCTGTGTGTGGTTGAGCATCGAGTGTGTGTTTGTATGTGTATGCTTATGTGTGTGAGTGTTGTGTGTGTTTGTATGTGTGTATATGTCTCTGTGTGTGTATGTATAGCTGTATGTGTGTGAACTTCGTGTGTATGTATGTGAGTGTGTGTGTGATGTCTTAAGCAAACTGTTTTTCTGCAGAAACACAATTGAATTTGAAAATTTAAATTAAACACATCTTCTGCAGGAGCACATCTGTTGCACAGAATGAAGCCCATTCCGTCAATACCATTGCCTGCTGAGCAATGAAGCCATTCCCCTCTAATTCCTAACACAAGACCGAGGCTAACAGCCCAGCATTAAATATTAAGGTCCTTTTTTTCCTTCTTCACATTTTGCTGTTCTCTTTCAGAGAACACAAAGAACACTGACATATTTTCGGGAGCTCAGGTGGATAGTTAATGGACTGGAAAAGCTTTCAACTCAACTGCAGCGATACGTAAAGAGAAAACTTAATTACACTCAGGATTCAGTGGGTTAACTGGATAATCAGAGAAGATGCTCTGTCTCGGAGCATCTAGGTTTCATGCTTCAGTTTCATGCTCCTCTAAGGGGGGAAACTATTGCCAATTAAAGCACGACTTACAAGTATTATTTTGTGCTGATTGGAAAATCCCTTTAATGTGTAGTTAGCCTGATGTACATATATTAAAATAAATATATGGAACATATAAACATATAATATATGTAACATATAAATAAAATAAGCTGGCTGGGAGGTTTATTCTTCCCATGACAGCTCTTTCTATGAGTCCTGACTTGGTTGGTCAGCCTGTAGTGCTGTTTGCCATAACATCTTCCTGATCTGTGGTCTTCTTTCCAAACCCTGACCCCCACTAATATGCTCCAGAGAGGGAGCTTTTCTTGATCTCTTGAGTAATAACTCTGTATTTATATTCATCTCCTTTTAAATGGCTTGTTGGCTGCAAGACCAAAGTATGCAGTCATCTAATCTTGCCAGGTACATTAAAGAATGGGTAATGACCATGTCATGACTTAAACATTGTCTGACGATGGTTCAAGATGCCATCACTCATACAGCACTAGGCTACCTGGTAATCTACTCCCTCCCCTTCTAGTCTCAGACAGTTACCATGTACAGAACAGTCTAAGGTCTAACTCAATCAATTGGTGCATGGATAATGATGTCTGTCATCCTAATGGTTAAATCCTCTATGGAAATGAGAAGCAGAAGAGAGAATAATTGCACCCAACAAGCAGCAAAATGGGGCTCAGGGAAGGATCCTATCTAAATTGCTTCTGCTCACCCGTGCTGATATACTGGCTCCTCATACCTCCTCAGCTCTGGCACACTCCACACCACATGGTGCGTTTCTTATTCTGGCGGCTACTGAGACTTTCTTGAAAAAAATAACAAACAATGGTCTTTGTAACTCCATAGCATTGCAAAATGCCCAGATCTCAGTGGACATTTGTTAAAAGGTTATGGATAGAGAGAGCAGGACAGGCAAGACTCAGGGACAGAGACGTGGCAGCCAGCTCTGGGAGTGCTAGAATCATGCTGTGTGGCTGAGTTGGAGGATCTATAAAACAAGTGGTGAAAACCCACAACCTGGGGAGAGCTGGTGCCAGGCTACAGGGAGCCCCTAGAACAGCCAGAAAGGATAGTTTCACCACACGGCACCTGATAAAGACCTGTGCGTGACCCAGCATGGATGCTAAGTCATGGCTGAGAACATAGTGAAGTGAATTGCTCACCATTTATTCACTTACCAGGTGAGGTAATGTAGAGGGCCTGATAACACCAGAAGATTCAGTAAAGTTGGTTGCTTTCCTCATTGTAGATCTGGATGTTTGCTCATGTGGGGTTTCCACTAACAGTAATGAATGGAGAGTGTGTTCCAGGCACCAAGGATACCTAGGATGAGTCATAGGCCATTGTTTCTTTAAGGAGATTGCCTTCTGGTAGAGGAGAGGCAGCTGTGCATAGTTATATATGAAAATTTGGATGTAAAAATATAGGCAGTATATATAAAGCAGAATATTCAACTTTCAGAGTATTTCATGGAGAGTGCTGTGGGCATACCAAAAAGAGAGTGATCAATTTTACATGGATGGGTCAAAGAAAATTCCACACAACCAGGATGATTTTTAAAAGATTTATGACCCAGAAAGAGATAATTGTCTTCTATACAAGTGGTTCCCACGGAAGAGTGTTATCCCCTGCCAAAAAAGGGTGGTTCTGAAGTGATGTGTAGCTCCCAGAATTCACAGCAAATGCTTGAACATTGAAGCTGTTCTGGGAACTAGTAGTAAAAATAAGCAAACAGACAGACAAACAGAGGAGTCTGACTTATTTGCCTTGGCTTCACACACCAATTCCAAACTTGGTTAGTCACTGACTCTTTGTATGGCAGGTTGCTTATTAATGTCTTGATATCTTAACACCTATTAATATCTTGCACGTATTAAACCTTTAAGAGAAATGGGGCATAGCCTGGAATGGGTGGGGCTCATCTGAAGACAAGGGGCTGTAATGTTCTTCCTGGTTCTGATGGTTTCATGTGCTTTTCAGTGTTCTCCTGAGGATTGTTTCTCGCCAGATGTGTCACATGGTGTATAGCTTTCAGTATCCAAAATTCTCTTGACAGACACCAAAAAATATATGTATAGTTTCCGTCTCAAGGGCTTATAATGGAGTGTGAGGGTGTTTCACTTGCCACATGAGAATCATGTTTGCAGAATAATTCAGAGACATCACACACACACACACACACACACACACACACACTCACACGCATGCACACTAAATGCTGTATCTCAGAAGTGGGACAGTGAGTCTAGGACATCTGGCTTGTGGATTTCTTAGACTTTAGCTTTGTCTGTAATTTTGGTGCCAATGGAGAAATCACTTGTCAAATTACCTGGAGATGTTTTCCTTTTAGCCATTGAATATTTTCAAAGCTCCGAGCAAAAAAGGACCCCTATTGTTATGATTAAAAGTCCAGCTTGAAGTGGGCAATGACAGCAAAAGCTTACCAATAAACTAACTCAGAGTGTCCTCTGTGCTTGGAAGGCTTGGGATGACTGATTTCTAAAAAAAAAAAATAATATGCAGTAATAATTGCACACAAATGAAGTTCAGTACAATGGGCATATGTGGTGTGCTGATCAAATCTAGTCTCTTCTTACCCACTCCTGCCCCTCCCCCACCTCTTCCCAACTGCTGGCAATCACTTTCCTGCTGGACTTTGGTTATTTGTTCACTAGCAGTGTGCGCTGGGACAGGCCTGTCCAACGAGTCTGCAATGTGCAAGCTGAAATATTGACATCCAATTTTCAGGGGTGAATTGTAATTTCCAGACCCCTGGGTCCGCTGCTTGATTGGCTGAGAGCATCTTTGATACTGGCCACCACTGCTCCTGCTTTTCTAGATGTCCATTTCCTTCCTTTCACCCCAGGGAGGAACCATGGTGAGGCACAGCAAACCCATGCTCACAATGTCACAAGTGATTGCTTTGAACCAGAGATGCAGTTCCAGGGCTGGCATGAATACCATGTCTCTTGTATGGATTTGGTAAAGAGAAGGTTTTGAGAGATATTTCTTAAGTGACTGAGTGAATGAACACATTTCAGCTCACCTTCAGCAGTATTCAAACTTTATCCCTCTCTACCACCACTTCTGGTGTCTATCCTGTTTGCCATTCTGAATGGAAAATAAGCATCCTCCCTAGAGTCCTCCTTGTTGTTGAGCTTCTTTAGGTCTATAGATTGTAGTATGGCTATCCTATATTATATAGCTAATGTCCTCTTATAGGTGAGTATATTCCTGTGTGTCTTTCTGTTTCAGGGTTATCTCACTCAGGATGATCTTTTCTAGTTTCCACCATTCGCCTGCAAATTTCATGATTTCCTTTGTTTTAATAGTAGAGTAGTATCGCATTGTGTAAGTAAGGGGAGCTGGGGTTATCTCTGACATGAACTCAGTTACCTGCTCTTTGATCACTTCCCCCTGGTGGTGTGGCCTTGCCAGGCCACAGAGAAAGAGGATCCAGACAGTCCTGATGAGACTTGGTAGGCTAGGGTCAGATGGTAAGGAAGGAAAACTCCCCCTTTCAGTGGACTAGGTGATGGGGATAAGAGGGAGGGAGGGTGGGACCAGAAGATGAGGGAGGAGGTTACAAGTGGGACATAAAGTGAATAAATTGTAAAAAATATTCAGACTTGAGCCTTTTAACACAGTGATGGGAAGATCGACGGCATTATAAGGCCAGGCAGTTTGCAGCCCTTGACTTGTAAACTCAACACAAACCTGCTCAGATGCCACTGAGCTAAGTCCCCAGAATAGCTAGACCCAAACACATTTCCTTTCACCTTCCTTCCAAGGTGCTCCCCTCTGCAGACCTCTCACCAAGCCCCTCTGTCTGGGAAAGGTGCCAAGAAGGAGGAGTCCAGGGACAAAGCTTGGAAGGCATCTGAGAGTAATGAGAAAAACACGTCTCGCTGCACACACGGCTCCTTCTGCTCAGCTTTGCCTGTGTGAGCTTGTGCAAGAGGCTGAAAAGCACATTCTTCAAAATCCTGGCCCTTAAAAGGAATGCATCTTGGGCTGAAATGTCAGTTTGGCCATGCCCCAAGTGCAGGACAGTTTTTTTTTTTATTGCTTTATTTATTTATTTTGGACATGACAAAACCCAACCCCTTCTCCTTCACTCTGGAGATGGTTCATAGGACTGATGAAATTTCAAGCTGTCACTCAGCCAAACTGTATTGGATTTTTATCACAATGCAAAGATTTTTTTACAAATTGTATTTCTATCCTTCTCCTTCTTCTTTTCTTTAAGCCTCCTTCACAAACTGTACTGCAAAATTCTGCCTTATTCAGAGCGAGTGGCATTAGCTATATCTAAGTAAGTCTTTCCTCTGGACCTGGGGGTCAGCTGAGCCACATTCATTTCTCTCACCTTTTAAAAGCCGGTCTAAGTGTCCACCTCTTCTGCCCTCAGCAGGCTGGGTCAGGAGCTGTGGGTGGCCAGAGGATGAGCTCATCCCCTTGTCTCATTGCCTGGCTCACAGCTCATCCTGCAGAGCTGCCCCTTGCTGAGTTAAATCTGGGTTCCTGAGGCATCATTCTTCAGTGATTTATTTTCATCTTTGGAATCGTTACACATTGTTCCTTTAAATGGATTCCAACTTTGTTTGGAAATTTGGCTTTACTCACTTCTGACCTTAGAGCAGGCCCCTTGAGTTTAATTGCTTGATGGTACTTTAGAGTTGACCGGAAATTGCTTTTTTTTTTCTTCTTGCACTTGGAAAGACCCAGGGCCCCTTCTACAGGGAGAGGATTCTGACTGGATTCTCTTACCTCTTATTGCAGTTTCAAAGCCACACTATGTGCTTCTGAGCAAGTGAAGCCATCTACCTGGTGGCTTTCTGAAAGGAAGGGCTTTTGCATTAAAAAAAAAAAAAAAAAGCACAACCATTGTATATCTGCTATTTGCAGGGCACTTGAAAGGGGGTCCTTTATTGAGACAAAAGCTTCAGTTGTTCATTTGTTTGTGTGGGTGTTATCTGTCTTATGGATACAGGATAAGCATAGAGTAAGATATAGGGAAACTGGGGAAATTGCTTCTGTATGTTGGCTGTTTTATCTCCTGATGGTCAGGATGTCCCTGTGGTTAAACATCCTGGAGGCAGAGGTTAAGCTGTTGTCATTCTAGTGGAGATGAAGCCACCAGTTGCCATACGTGCTCACTAACAAAGATCTGTGTCCTCCAAAGACCCTGATTTCATAGCCACATTGTGAGTCTGACCTCTTCCCACCCTTTGTGGGCTCTTCTGGATGATTATGGGAAGAAATACCTTAACATGAGGTCCAATCCACCATGACTGTGGGACATGGGCTACCTTACCCCAATGAGGACTCTACCAAACTCATAAATACTTATAAGACTTTACTTAAAGTCCACAACATAGAGCTCATCTGGCTGCTTCCTCTCTCAGGACAGCCCACTCCAGTCTTTCCTTGGTATGTATGATTTGCTTTGCTAGATAAAGTTCTGCTTGGCAGCCCATGCCTCTCAACTGAGATTTTTTTCCCTCAAGAGGAAAAGGACTGAAAGACCCTATCCTCCGACCCCAGACCCCTAGACAGTGCATGACTGTGCAATGTCTTCTGAGTACCCAACCTAGCTAAAGCATTTTCAGGGTATGAAGAGGGCAGAGAGAAGAATCTCGCTCTCACTACAGCCTCAGGGATTTGACAGTCAAATAGGGGAGAAGAGGTTCATACAGAACAGTAAACATTAGTCCAGGGAGAGGCATGTTCCTGAAACTGTGAGCTGGGGCTGCCTGTTACTGTCCCTTAAACCACAGCCCTCTGAGTCTCCTCTTGTGTGTGGGAAAAGGGGTTCTGGGGATTACTGGGGTTCTTCAAAGTCTCAATTTCTATCTGCCCTGGCAGGAATGAACAAAACCAAAAAAACCCAAACCCAGTGCAACAAAACAACAACAAAAACAGCAGCAACAAAACAGCAATAGCCAAAACCACACAACAACTGCAAAACTCCTTGGTTCCTGGCTATATGGACGATGTTTTGTTCTTGTAACTTTCTCTAAGCCAGATTCTAGCCATCTCTACTTTCTTTGTTCCTAAGTGACTTTGATTTTCAATACAGTTACAAGTGTCTTGGGTCTTTTAATGTAATGAAATAGCTTTTAAATAAGGGCAGAGACACAGGGAAAGAGGCCATGACAGATTTTCACCTTTTCTCCCTAGCCATTAGCCATGAGTCCTTGCTTGTGTGACCACTTGAGTGTTGCTGGTTGGGGGAGAAGGGACAGGAGGCACATCTGCAGGAGCTGTGAAAGGGCTCTCAGAAGCTGCATTCTGGACTCTGAGCGTTGAATTCCTGTGGGTTTTCTGTAGAAACAGCTTTGTGTCCTTGTGCCCAGAGGTAGGCTGTCATAATTTCAGTTCTCTCTGATCTCAGAGTAGGTGGAAATTGCCAGGTGGGAGGGATGACGGTCCTGTCCTGGAAATGTCCTCTAAAGGTTTTCAAACTTTCTCTCCATTTCTTTTTTTTTTTTTTTTTTTTTTTTTTTTTTTTGCTGCATGTATGTGCACACACACACACCAGCACCAGCACCAGCACCAGCATCCTCCTTCCAACACCCACACCCATGAGAGGGAGATACGGAAAGGGAAGAGAGGGAAAATGGAAGAGATGGATGTATGGATGGATAGATAGATAGATAGATAGATAGATAGATAGATAGATAGAATGCACAGAGGACCCTTGTGAGGTATACAGCATGAGACAAGGTGGCCATGTGGCCATTTTGCAAGAACATGCAGAGTGTATGTGGCAAATTCCTGGCCTGGGGATGGGAAGGTTCCTTCCTAGTTTTTATTTTTAACCCAGTCGATCTGGGCAAGTTACTTCCCTCTTTGAATTTTGTTTCTCCATTGTACTTCTAGATGTTTAACAGTATAATTTCTAAGACCTTTCTGTCATCCTAAGGACTTTTCCTTCTAACTTTTATTTATTTTTTTTTTGGTGTTTACTAATATTAAGCAGGGAAATCAACACCTACCAGATTTTATAATTTCTGGGTCTGTGCAAAACATGGAACAGAAGTGTCAGTATGGAAAGCCATGTCTTGTAGGATGTCTGGGAGCAAAGACTAAAGTTAAGTTCAAATATATGGCCCGCAATTTACTAGCTTGAAGGAAATAATGGGAGCCAGCACACAACTTCTCAAAGCTGGGGGATGGAAGAAAGACATCAAGGAACCAGGGTCACTACAATAAATGTCTATGTTTAAATTATAGTGTATATAATTTACATACTATAAAACTTACAGCTAGTCCAGGGTACAGTTTGCACAGGAGAAGAATTAGTTTACAGGGTTGGAAAGGAGGACACCTGACCACCTTCTTCCAAGCTGGAAAAAAAGGAAAGGGCACTTTCTTTTCTTAGTCTTCTTCTCTGAGAACCTTCTAAGTGTCCCAGAGTGAATCACACCCAAGAAAATCATTTAATATCCACTTAATCCAATCCCCAAAGCTTTTAAGTCAAGGTGGAGACCTGAGGCTACCCAAAGGACAAACACTTAGGGCTTCTCCAGTATGATCCTCAACTCTCACTCTCAGGTGGTGGATTGTTCACACTACAAACCTTGAGAATATGCAAATAAAGATGTCTCTAAAAGTTAAAGGTCAAGAATAGTTGTCTGAGTCAATAGCCTAATTATGTCATCACTGAAGACTATAGGCAAAATGCTTAATTCATTCAGGCAAGTTGCCTCCCTCATCCCATTCTTCCACTGTTTTATGCCCATGTGACTCTTACTGAGACCTCATTTAAAGTCTCTGACATTTGAGATTGTCCCAGTGGGGCTTCTCTGCCCTTATCATGAATTATCTATGTATCCACCCACCCAGGTACCCACCCTTCCACCTACCCACCCACTCAGGAAGAACCCTGTGACAAGCCAAATCATTAAGCACCAGCAGTGTCAACCAAAAGACTAATCTGAGATCAGACGTGAAGACCTCTCTGTTCCCTTGGACTATAACCCTGAAGCATGTCTAAGTTTTTAACTCTATCATCATCTACCGGTTATATGATTTCTTGTACCTCATTTTCTTCACACATAAAATGGGAATAACTTTTTTGCCTTATAGTGAGACAGATAGGTCCCCTAAAAGAAATTATGGCTAAGAATATGAAAATGCTTAGAAAGGTGCTTGGCATACTGTAAGTGCCATGTTAAAAAAAAATTGAAAAATAGTTTAGAACAATAACCGCCACTAGTTGTTATTCTATTAAGAGCTAAGAAAATCCTTTCTGGCTGCTAACTCTATGGAAATATGGTATTGGAGTAGAATTCTCAGGACTAACTGTGAGGATTATTTGAAAAGAAATGCAAATCTTTTGATTATTTGATAAGAAATGATATCTTTGTGATTATATACAATTAGTTTTCCAGTAGCTCCACAATCAGCTCCAGGTCAATTCCATATGGCTTTATTAGATGCATGGGTAGATGGGTGGGTAGATGGATGGATGGATGGATGGGTGTATTTATGGATGTATGTATGAGTGTATGTATATATGTATGATAGCTTTGGCTGACCAGCATCTATTGGTCACTTCTCTTACCAACCTAGGATTTGAGAGGTCCTCAAAGTGTCTATTTTCTTCCTCACTTGCTTAGTCACATGCTATCGACTTTTTAACTAGCTTATTATATTATTGGTATCATTCTGAACCTTCTCCCTAGCTTCAGGCTTGAGGATTATCTGAGTCACTGCATTGTTCCTGTCCCTATACCTAATGAGTCACTGCCTGTGTCAATCAGTGTTCATGGCTGCAACAGAATACCTGATATAAAAACCTTAAGAGGACCTCTGAAAGACTTTGCCCAGGAGGGTATTAAAGCAGATGCTGAGACTCGTAGCTAAACTTTGGGCAGAGTGCAGGGAATCTTATGAAAGAAGGGGAAGGTAGGAAGACCTGGAGAGGACATGAGCGCCACAAGGAGAGCAACAGAACCAAAAAATCTGGGCACAGGGGTCTTTTCTGAGACTGATACTCCAACCAAGGATCATGCATGGAGATAACTTAGAACCCTTGCACGGAAGTAGCCCATGGCAGATCAGTGTCCAAGTGGGTTCCCTAGAAAGGGGAACAGGGGCTGACATGAACTCAGTGGCTGGCTCTTTCATCACCTCCCCCTGAGGGGTTGGGGCAGCCTTACCAGAGGAAGACAATGCAGACAGTCCTGATGAGACCTGACAGACTAGGATCAGAAGGAAGGAGAGGAGGACCTCCCCTACCAGTGGACTGGGGAAAGGGCATGGGAGGAAATGAAGGAGGGATTGGTGGGATTGGAAGGGGAGAGGGAGGGGACTATAGCTGGGATACAAAGTGAATAAATTGTAATAAATAAAAAAAAAACTAAAAAAAAAACTTAAGAAGAAAGAGTTATTCTAGCTCATGGTTTTGGAGGTTTTAATACCTCATGGTGAGAAGGGTATGGCATGGCAGAGAAAAGTAGATCAAATCATGATAATCAATAAGTAAAACAAGAATACACACAGCATGAATTGGGTTTCTGCTTTCCTATTTATTTCATCTTTACTCAACAATATTACATAGCGTGCCACATTCAGGGTGAATTTTCCTACCTCAGTTAACCCTCTCTGGAAATGTCTTCAAAGGTACATTCAGAAGTATGTTTAAATAATCTCTTGGCCACCTATCCACCCACTCAAAATTAACCATCACCAGGCTTAGAGTCTCCCTTCCTAATTATTCCTAGTCTGTTTCCTATCCTCCACTCCCACTGCTCCTGTAGGGAGGATGTGGCTTTCCTGCTTCTAGAGTTGTTGGCCTTGGGAAATCCCTTCTCAGCTTTATGACCAGCTAAATCATGATAAAATAGATTGGTAATGATCTTTCAAGATCTGAAAGTTAGCAGGACACTTTAGTTTTCCAAGTACATTAAAACCTCACACTCTTGTTCTGGATTCTCAGGAATTAGCTCTGATGAGGTTTTAACACCTTCCTCTCAGAACTTCACTTCGAATTTTCCATTTCTCAGTCTTTTGCCTTGCAGCTTTGTCCAGTCCATGCTCACCATCAGACACGCCTGCTCTTCTGTGATAGCAACAAAGTTAGGTGCTTGTGCCGGGCTGCATGAGTGCGTGTATTGGCTTCATAATCTGAGGGATTTCTGATGTTAGGTAAATTGCCTCTTGATTTCATTTTATGTAAATGACATGAAACCAATATACCTACCTCACTTGACAGCAGTGAAAAAAAATGAAGGGGTTAGTCCACACCGACAGTGAGAAACTGCCTAAGGTCTACAAAGTACCCAGTACATGTTTAGTTGTAAGTACTCTCAGCAGCGTACCTAGTACATGCTTTTTGCTAGTACTTCCTTTGATCTCCTCCACCTTTCTCTTTGTGTCTAGATTAAATGCAGGAAGAATCCTGTGAGTCCATCAATTAGTTCTTCGGTATTCAAGACTGAATTCAACATTGGATCTTTTCATAGGATTGTTCTTGAAGGTCCGTCATGTTTTTGCTTTCTTTTAATTGTCCTGTTTGTGCTAATAGACTGTCCATTATCGGAGGGGAAACATTTGGATGTCTTCCATAGCACTCAAAATGATGATTATTAAGAAATAAGTGCCCAAGAGCTTTTTAATAAATGAATCCACAATTGGTTATATTTCCACTGTAATAAACTGAAATTTGTGGTCAACTGGAAACACTCAACTCACATGCTCATGTGTCGCCAAGGAACTCCTGTGAGTCCTCCAGACAAGGAGTAAGGAAAGATTTCAGTTTGTCAGATGAGCTTCCAACATGGTGGCACTGCATATATATATATATATATATATATATATATATATATATATATATGGATCCAAAGCCACCCCTGATACTGAGGATGTTTTAGGCAACCACTGGGGACTCTGATCCAGCTGTCTTAAACAAGAAAGGGATTTATTATCCCAGACAAGGGGTTTGAAGATAGGATTCTTCCTAGCCAGTAACTTCGGGAACTCAGCTTCATCATGGAGAACTCAGACTCTCCTTGTCTTCCCTGTTCTTGCTATTGGATCTGCTCTTGTCTTCAGCCTGTTCCTCTCAAGACAGCCTCACAACAGTTCTTAGCACAGAGGAAGAGAAGACGTGCTTATTCCTATCAGAGAGAAAACACTTCACCCAGAAGCTCCAGCAGATTTTATCTTATATATCCAGTCAGAAACTAGATACATGACAGTATATAGGAGCCACTAGCGAGGATAAAGCAATCTTCACGTTTGGTCTAACCAATAAAGATTTATTTGCATCTAGAGGAAGAAAACTAAGCACTGGAATAAAATCAAGGGTTTCCAAGCATGAAGGAAGAGGATGGCCACTGGGTAGGTAATCACAGATATCTGCTTTAGAAGCTCTCATAAAAGGGAGAGAGATGGTTCCACATTATCTGTAAAGACATCATACCTATTCAAATTTTATGTTAAAAACAAATAAAAAACGTACCATATTTACATGTAAATAGAACTGACGACGATTCAAATGTGGGCTAGCCTTTAGGTGAAAATTCTCTGCATTTATCATAGACGGTTTCCAGCTCAGCACTTCCAAACTCTTGAAAATTATTCAGTCATTTGAGCCTTCAGGGTAATTGCTTATGATCAGAGATAAACAAACACATTTGTTCAAATAAAGCCTGCTTTTACCCATTATAAAGGCATAATGCTAAAGCTCTCAGCATTGGTGTGTCTTTCTTCTGATTACACGAGTCAGCCGTTCAGTGCTGTTCACTGTCTATGAGAAATAAACAAAACCAGCCTAAGGAATATCAGCAGAACATTGCAACCCTCGGTGACTGACTTTCTCTGGCTCCCCAGCACAGGGCCTCCTGTCCCTGTGAGTCCCTGGCTTTGTAGTCACGTACATATACTTGGAAGCTGTCAGACACTTTATGCTTCTTTTTCTTTATGTTTGGTTTCTGGCCTTTTGCCTCTGTAACCTTTACTCATTCTTCAAGGCTTGAGTCAATGTCTTCTTTATGAGGAGGTTGATATATATGATCAAAGTATATATTATCAAAGCATAAATTAAAAATGCTTTAAAAAAAAACAACAAAGTGTAATATTTTCTAGGCGTCCCTGGGCAGGTCACATCCTTTTTATATTTGTGTCATTCCAACATCACAGTATACCCCTCTACTAGAACCATTGTTGTGTCTTGCTGTAATTACCCAACATCCTAGAAATAGGGTATCTAAACCAGCCAGACGGCTCAATGACTATCCTCTGCGCATTTCTTGCCTAAACCAGGAACGCAGTGAGGTAGGGATGGCTAGCAAGTGGTTTTGCATATAATCTTACAGTTTTCCTAATAAATCAGAGATAACTTTATGGCTGTGTTACTTTTGCCCTCTTTTAAGACACATCCCAATTTGAGTCAGAATCTGATCATTTATGAATAGATTAGCCACTTGTAAATGGGCACATTTCTGCATATTTACCTTCACATATATGTACTAATGACAGTGAGAAGCATTAGTGAATTCATTATTTTTGAATTCAACTTGCAGTGCTACAGCTAAGGTTAATCATTGATTTGTTTTATTCTGTGATTAAAGCCATTAGCTACTATTAGCAAATGACGATGTTTATGCATGTTTGAGTATCAGCCGGCTTGCTTTTCATAGCAGAGGCCCAGGCTAAATGATTGCTCTCTGGGACCGAAATCTACAATGGGGTTCACGGAGTCACTGAAGGTAACTAGTGATTTTTCCTCCTGATGGAAGAATAAACAGAATCTGATTGCCTCCACTAATTATTCTTCTTGAGCAGATACTGACCAGAGTTTACCTTTAATTAAACTTGGCCTCTGTCCCCATCTGATTTTGGATGACCAGACTTCTGAGCAGGGGAAGGAGAGTCTGAGAACTCTCTTATCTCCAAGGACTGCAGACCCTGATTCTAAATGGGAAGTGGAATGGGCTCATTTGCTCTTTGAAATGGTTGGAAATGCAGCCGAAGGCCCAGAGCTTGGCTTTATCTGGGCACAGTTCTGCTGATGAATGGAGGGCATTGCATGTTGTCAGCCTCTCTGCGTAGGTCATACCTTTTCTGGCTTCTCCCTCACTTGGGGAAGGTTAACCTGAATCTACCTGTCACCACTACAATTGAGTTTCTGAATGCCAGCGCTTAGGAAGCAGCCTTCCTCCTCGCCCCCTGTGAGTCAGATGTCAAAGGTTTAACATCCTATATCCAATATGGAGTCACCGGTGACTTGAGTAGGCATGAGGGCTTTTCTGTACCTCTTCTAACACTGAGAGTCTTGGAGTCATTTCTAGTGTTGTCTGTGACTATGACATCAGTATAGGGAAAGATGCAGGAATATTATGTGGGAGCCTTTCTGGATTTGGTCTAGAGGAATATGTATTGTTTCTATCTGATTCTCAGTAGCCAGAACTTACTAGACACAACTGTGCAGAAAGGTGGGACGTGCAGCCTGACAGCCCTGTCCAAGAAAAGGAGAATCAATTTGGAGAGTAATTTGGCTAGGGTGGGCTGGAGTCTCTTTTGCTCTTTAAAACCTGGGCCACTATCTCAGACTGTCATTTCTTTCTATGATGTTAGAGGAACCACCCATCCCAAGATAATCCCTCCTGAATGGTCTTTAGCTTTCTCCAGGGAAGGCAGAGATGAGAGCTGGAGAACAGTGACAACCGCACATCTCGGTTCCTGCAGCTCTAACACGGTGGGGGCCCACAGTAAACATTTGCTGAGTGAATAACTGTCCAA
Source organism: Meriones unguiculatus (assembly GCF_030254825.1). Classification (NCBI taxonomy): domain Eukaryota; kingdom Metazoa; phylum Chordata; class Mammalia; order Rodentia; family Muridae; genus Meriones; species Meriones unguiculatus. The sequence goes on from NC_083349.1 coordinate 111,780,937, forward strand.
TTGAATGATTTTTAGTGAACCTAAGGCTCCTGTCACCTGGCTTTGACATATATTCCTTTTAGAGGGCTCATCTCTTTACCCTTTTCACAGGCCTTCCCGATGGTTATCTACAGTTCATCTTTCCCTGTGAGACGGTTCAATTAAGACACCTCAAAATGAGTCCATGAGTTGAAGGAACAGCCGGCTGCTCTCTGATTAACTTCCTATTCATCAGTCACAGAGATATATGACGGGAATTACCAGGGCAGGCAGGAAGGAGGGCAGCCAGGCTGGAAGGAGGGAGATGGCAGCTGGGAGATCAGAATTTGGCAGTATAAAGAAGATGGAAAAAGTGATGGGAGAGGGATCCGAGTTCCCAAGAGAAGCCCCAGCACATAATTTGAGATATGAGATATGAGGTCTTCTTGGAAACGTATTCCTGATGCCTTCATAATTCAGTACCCGGTTCTAATGTGTTGAGCTTTTTCACAGTGTCGAAGGGGAGCATAATGGATGGTGACTTTCAGGCTTTACTGATTTTTTTAAAGCAGTTTTGTAGTGTGGTCTCTTTAGGTTGTGTGACCCCAGCATTGCCTTAAAAGGACCAGTGATTAGTTTCTTTAGGTGTACAGATTTTAGAAGGAGGACTCTGGCTAAAATGCTCAATCCCCATTCAGAAAGGCAAAGAGGATGAACATCAGAAGAAGGAGAAAACAGAGAACAAGTCAGGAACCTGCCACAGAGGGCCTCTACCCTGCAAGGCTCTACCCTGCAAGGTATCAGAGCAGATGCTGAGACTTATGGCCAACCTTTGGGCAGAGTGCAGGGAATCTTATGAAAGAAGTGGGAAATAGTAAGACCTGGAGAGGACAGGAGTGACACATGGAGAGCAACAGAACCCCCCCCCCAAAAAAAAATCTGGGCCCAGGGGTCTTTTCTGAGACTGATACTCCAACCAAGTACCATTCATGGAGATAACCTACAACCTCTGCACAGATGTAGCCCATGGCAGTTCAGTGTCCAAGTGGGTTCCATAGTAATGAGAACAGGGACTGTCTATGACATGAACTGATTGACCTGCTCTTTGATCACCATCCCCTGAAGGGGTGGGACAGCCTTACCAGGCTACAGAGGAAGACAATGCAGCCAGCCCTGATGAGACCTGATAGGATAGGGTCAGGTGGAAGGGGAGGAAGACCTCCCCTATCAGTGGACTTGGGGAGGGGCATGCGTAAAGAAGGGGGAAGGAGCAAGGGATTGGGAGGGGAGCAGGAAGGGAGCTACAGTGGGATTCAAAGTGAATAAAGTGTAATTAATAAAAAAGTTAAAAAAAGGACCAGTGATGGTGTTTCTCACTCTGAGAGACTGTAGCTCTCTGGGTTTCTCTGGGTGAGACGGAGACATCTCTGAGTGGTGTTGAGCTTTGGGGAAGACATCGTGCCCACACTGCTTCCCTAGGATACTAATTTCTGGGACTGTCCAGCATCTGGTGATTTACTGGCAGCTTAGCATTTCTTGATTTGTGGCTGTATCTCCCCCTCTCCACCTGCTTCTTCACACAGCCTTCTACCCACGAGCAGTCTGTATTTGTGCCAGTGTTCTCTGTTTTTTTCAGGACACATTTACATGGGCTTTGGAGCTACTCTAATGACTTTGCCTTAACTGTCTCTCTGCAAAGACTTTATTTTCAAAGAAAGTCACATTCATAGGATCTGAAGGATTGGACACCAGTATCTTCTAGGGAAAGGAACACAATCCCACTCCCAACCATTACCAAAGGTGTGCTAGAAATGCTGAGCCCCATGAGCCTGACACTTACCCTCCCTCTGTGCCCAGTGTCTTTATCTAGATGTCCTTTATCCCCACAGCTTGTCTTCTGAACAGTTCCCCCATGCATGGAGAAACTCAGCCATTCCTTCCCTTCTCTGTGGTGCTTGGTCCAGGAAACACTACCCTGATGCATGGTCTAACATTCTTCCTTTCTCTTACTTGTTGCCTGAAGTTGCTTATGAGGTCTGGTAACCTTGCTTTCTTGTTATCTCTCCGACCCCACTGACAGTTTCCTTCTAACAGATCACTTGCCTGGAGTCTTACATCGGTTGCCTTGCCACCCACCATGCTCAGTTATCATCCACCTGCGTGTGAGATACAGTGGTCTTTCCACAGTGAAATTTGCTCATAACCTTAATCTCAGAGCAACATGGTGTTCACCTCTCTTACTTTTGGAATATATTCAAACAGTCTCATAGCATGTTTTTCGTGGTCCTTTGTGGTCTAACTCATTTTCCTCTTGTGTCTCATTCTCAGCTGCTCCTTCTGTTCTACAGTTGCCTTGAGTTAAAGCAGTTGAAACTTCCCCAGAGGTACTCTGCTTCTTCGGAAACCTTTCCACATGCAATTCCTTCTGCTGGAAGGTTTCCCCTCCTCCATTTCTTCTAATGAAAGAATTAGGCTGATCCATGTCCTCTGTCAAAGCTTTCTCTAAGTCTTCAGAATATTCTAACATTTCCTTGCCTGTCATAGGGATCCAGTGGGAAAAGAACTTCACTCATCTTTCTTCACAAGATCCAACCCAGTGGCCAGCCTCAGAGCCAGTTTCATGGTCATGGGAGCAAAAGGCTGTGCTCCAAGAGCTCATAGTGCACGTGGGATTTGATGCTCTGCAGTTGGTGACGAATTAGTCTTTATAAAGCTACTTCCACACCGATTTTTGCCATGAAGTCATGTAGGCGACGAAGGTACCTGCAGTGGGGACTGACTCTTTTACTGAATCACCAGGAATGGATTCTTGAATGTTTACTCTCCTTCGCTTTGTCCACTTTCTTTGGTTGGTAGGAAGCTCAGAAGGTGGTATTGAATCTCATGGTGGGGATCAAAACGTCAGAAGAGTTTGTCCTCATCTCTAAGCCTTCCTCAGGCAGTTCCATTCTAGCAAGAAGCAGGTATCTGCTGGCTCCTGACCTTAGCTGGAGGGCCTTGGTAAATGTGCTGAGTGCCAGAGAGACAAGGAGACAGAGTAAGGAAATGAAGAGCTGTTTGTGCTTCTGAAAAAGGAGACTCCACATTTTTATGTGGCAAGAGTCCCCTGTCCCCAGTTATACAAGTTATGTAGTTGACCCTGCCTGACACATAACCTCAAAGATGCTTGAGTCTCAAGACTCTCAATTATCTCTTTAATTGAGAGTACCCACAAAGCTTCACTTCCCTTTCCCTTTCCATTTCCACTTCCCCACAACCAAACTCCAAGGATGCTTAACAATGCCTTGTTTGTCTTTGGTCTTGTAATCTGAGTGCCTAGTGGAGGGATTGGCACCAAGTAGGAGGACTTCCAATGGGCATATATGTACATTCGAACCAATTAAATAAGCAGGAAAGCTAGTCTCGAAAACATTCTGCTGTGATGTCTGAAGATTGTTAAAATGCCTATGAGGTGTACCGCTGAGAAGTATCCTTGGGAATTATTTAATCAATTCTGCCCTGTGGCCTTTGCCAGGAGCTGGTGAGAGCCCGGGGCTAATCTGTATGGGCAGGTGTATCCCTACCGTCTCTCCCCTTCACCTTAGGAGGGCCCAGTTGTAGGCGGAGGATAGCTGGAGAGCCAGAGAGACTTGAAAGGTGGAAAGGTGTTACTGAAGCATTTGGATGACCAGGAGGCAGGGTTTAGCACTGGAAGTGGACATCAGTTAGGTCTTCAGTGATGTTTATTGCATGGCAGATTAGCAGCAGTACCGCTGAAAGAGTCAGCAGTGTGGCCCAATTGCTCACTCCAGGAGGGCGGGGTGTACAGAAAGAGTGCCATTTTCTTTCAGCTTCTCTCCCTGCCTAAGTTTACCTAATAAGCTAAGGAGGTTCTCTAGAGTGAGAGATGGTTCTTAAGAAGTGCAAGGATGGATGCCTGTCCTCTGGCTGGTTTGGTTCCCGCCACTTTGGCTGCCCTAATTCTTGGTACAGACTGGAAAGTCCATTGGGCTAAATCAGTTTTAGTCCACTTGAGCTGCAGTTGCAAAAGAAAATATCAGAAAGAGACTAGCTTGTAAACAACATTATTTATTCTTTAAAGCTGGGAAATCCAAGCTCAAGCCACTAGCAGATTTAGTGTCTGGTGAGGGCTTTTTCACTCTTTGCTTCTGAGATGGTGCCTTCTTGTGATTTCACATGATAAAGGGGCTAGCCAACTCTCTGGGGTGTCTTTATGGGGGTTGTTATCTGATTTATTTAGTCTCTGCTCCCATCACCTGACTGTCTCCTAAAATCCACACCTCTTGATTCTATCATTTTTGGGGAAGAAGATTCAAAACATGAGAATGGGTGGAACACAAACATTCAGGCATTGTAGCACCTTCAAGGACCCGTATCACTCGACCTAGTCTTTCATTCAAGCAGACACAGAACTCATGCCTCCCCATCACTACAAGGTTTATTGCTCCGATGCCTCTCATTTCTAGGCAACATAGAAATTCATAGCTATCATGCATATGAGAGTAGACACCACTCTATTCTAATGAGAATGTACCTGGAAGTACATTTCGGAACCTTTATTAAAATGTTGCGAAAGTATAGTTTCTGCAATTTGTTTCAGAGCAAAGAGGTATGTATGGCAAGTATTGTTTGCCAAGTACCATAGACATGGAGGGAAGTCTTTGTAATGTCGCATGTTACCATTGGCACTGGTGGCTCATAGAAGAAGCAGTGAGCTTGCATTTTGGTGATCACAGCAGCTATAAATCAACAGGAGGCAACAGTACAGATTCTTCTCCATCTGTTTTCTTGATTAGCAGGTGGTATAATTTAGAGGCTGTGGACAATTTTCAGGTTCCTTCTGAGGAGTCTCTGGGACTCCCCACTGTATTGACACAAAGGCAGTCCTCCTGAAGGCTCTCCCGTATAAAGATTGAGTGTGGGGTGGGCACTCAGGCAGCTCAACCCAGCAAGAGGCAGAACGTCTCGGGTGCATGGCTTGGACTCTCCAATGGCTTTGCCAAGGCTCTTTAATGTCTGCCCTCCAGTCTTTGGCACTTCTCTCTCTTCTTTCAGATACATCAGATCCAGGCTCAGATTGCCCCATTTTTCTGCTTTCTCTTCCCGATCTCTTGCATATTTCTCTCTGGTTTGATGCCTGTTTTGCACAAACTCAAATGAATGCATTTTTTTCCTGTCTATTCCATCTATCTTCAGGTATATGCAAATGACTTTTTGTTTCATGTTTTTATTTGTTTCATGATATTAAATGCCTCCTAGAGGAGGCAAAGCCACAGAAGGGAACTTTCAAAAGGATTTTGTGATTTCTATGGAAGTCATAGAAACTGACATAGGTTCACATTCAAAGAAGTATGATAGACACCAGTAACAAAAGTGGGTCTAGTGTGGCCTCTATCAGTTAGTGGAACACAGTGGGGAAGAACTCAGAGCCACGGATGTGACATTGATTGAGAATCATAGGCACTGGGACCATAGAAAAGAAACAGACACATCATTTTCTAACACTCCACAAGTTCCAGGTATTTAAGTACAACCTTAATGGGGCATAGATGCCTCTTTAAAATGACAGCTATTTTGGTTAGTTGGTGAATCAGGTTAAATATGACCTAAAGAAGTGAAGGTAATATGTATTGCTTAGGTCTCAGTTTTCTGGAGGGTCCCCCAGCCATATATATTCATGCAAGATCTGGATGTCTCTCCAAGCATGGCTGGGCAGGGCACACTACAATCACACATGTTTTCTAGAACAAGGACTGTGTCAGGAATTGGCAGTCAAGTGCAGTCTTGTTCATGACCCTAGAACTCTATTTCTTACAGAAAAATGAAATCTGAGTAAGACAACAACTCTTTGAGGCCGAGATATCCAAGTCCCTAGACACAACAGAACTTCCTCTAGCCATGTTAGAGTCTGGACATTAGAGGCTGTGCAAAGAGGCTTCAAAAGGACTAGGGTAGGTCTCACTGGTGGGTGCTGTGGCAATCATGAAAGTGTAAATAGGACTAGCTGTCTGGTGAGACATGGAAGGACATTAGGCATTTCTTCTCAAGCTTTTCAATTGTGCCTTTAATGACAACAGAGAGGGAGTCGCTTCCAGAAGGTCTAAGCACAGAGTGGGAAGCAGCCTGCATCGAGGCACAATCTATCATGACTTTCCATATTCCATAACCTACTTGTATATTTTATTCATTTGTTGAATGACAAAATATTTGTGAATAGTGTGATAGAATTATCTATGAGGGAGGTCGCATTTCAATTGATAAAATTGTATCACTCACTCAACTTTTAAAGCGCTGGAAATATTACCCATAATACCAACAGCCAGGCGATCTTTTCTAAATTTTTAAAAAGAAAAGTGAAAGACCTGCATGAATAAAACATAGTGGGGAACTATGGAAGGATGTACGTCGGTGCAGGCTGTTTCCATCTCTAATTCAGAATACATGAAGCAGGACTTTGCCACTGACCAAGACGGAGTAAAATCAATCAGACATAGCATCCCTCTTAAACAAAAGGGGAGAGGCACAAAAATCACAGTTTCAGGCACTGGACAATAGGCAGTGCCGGATATTGACCTTGAGTGAGGAGACGTGTTGAGGGACAGGTGTCATGACTGCCCGGCTCCTGCCACACGGGCATTTATAGTTGTAGGGAGATGAAGTTCTTACAGATTGCAGAAGTTTTCTGGAGTTGAGGAGGTAGAGCTCAGACTTTGGAGTCGGCAAGACAACTGATACATTTAGAAGAATCCTAAGGAGGCTGGAATAGCACAAAAATGAGAAAGCTGTGCGGAAAGAGAGTTTGAGAGTGTCCTAGGGGTTTCTCCTCAGAGACCTAGCATAGTAATGGTCTGCATATTGCCTCTAAATGGAACCACTGACAAGACTGGAAGGAATGAGTCTTGATCACAAGGAGTTAAAATTAGATTATGTTCTTGTCGGACACAGTGTAAAAAACATCACAATACACAGGATTAAATAAAACACTCAGCTTGTAAAATATCTAGTTATTTCCTCCTTGCTACACCCAAACTGTCTTTTGCTTAAGCTACCTGGTTCTGCCTGAAAGAAAGAGAAGGCCTCAAAAGGATCAAGCTCTTCTCAAATAACTTAACTGGGTCTCCACAAAGTGCTTAAGAATATTAAAGCAATAGCAAGTATAGAGCAAGGGAGGAATCACATTTTTGGCAGCTCAACCTCCAAATTATCTTGTATTCAAGTAATAAGGAAAACAAGGGCACAATTAAGAATCAGTGGATCAATCAATCAATCAGACCACAATGAGGAAATCCACGAATAAGCCAATCTATATAAACAGACCCAGAAACAACAGATGACAGAATGAGCCATTAGAGATCTACTCGGTGTAGCCAGTTCATCCAGCATGCAAGAAAAGCTCCAGGTTTGACCCTCAACCCCACTACCAAGGAGTGAATATATATATATATATATATATATATATATATATATATATATATATATATATATAAATTACATCATGTGTTTAAGAAGAATAAGGATTTTAGAAAAGGCCTATGAGCCAGATCCATCCTGGAGCCTGTTTTTTTAAATCTCCATTTTTTTTCTTTATTTTTACTTCTCTCCTTCTCATTTTTATTTCATTTTTGAGATTAATACAGTTATATAATTTCTTCCCTCCATTTTTTCCTTCCAAACCCTTTCATATGCCTCTCTTTGCTCTTTTTCATATTCATGACCTCTTCTTATAATTGTTGCCACATGCATAAATCTATATTTATATCTATATCTATATGTTCACATACATTCCCAAACATTCTTGCTCAGTCTGAACACGCCACTCAAATGCACATGCTCAGACAACCAGTTGGAGCATGCTTTTGTATGATACGAGTACTGAGAGTAATTATTTCTTTTCTTTCTCCACCTTCTCTTCTTTCTTCTCTTTTTATTCCTCCTTCCTCCTACTCCACTTTCTCTTCTTTCTTCTATATTTAAAAAAGTCATAGGAGAAAGACTGAACTAGAACACATTTATTTGTAAATTAAGCTTGGAGAGGTGAGAGGAGCAGTAGGTATGACGGAAGAAGAGAAGGCAATAACCCTGAAGACGTAAGCACACGCCTGCTGTTCACAATGCTCACAGCAACACCACGGCTGAGAACAGACTTGGGGTACCGCCATGGCGTGGACTGATCTGGAGGAGCCTGTCACACATAAGGCTGGACCCTCTGAAGGAAATATTTGAGAAAACAATAAAAAATAGCCCTTATTAACTTTGATTAAGAAAAATAGCAAGGTCACTGTTTCAAGAATCTTAATGAACCACAAATCCAGAGAACATGAAGAAAACTATACCACACTGCATAAAATCAAGTATTCAGAACCAATAACAAAGAATGTCCTTTTCGTGTGGTCCTGGAAATCAATGCAGGGAACATCTTTAAAATAGCAAGAGACAAAAGGCTCATTACCTACAAAGAACTCAAATTAAACTGGAATAGACTTCTTAGTGGAAACAATTCAATCTAAAATGCAGTAACTTGCTGTTTTTCAAGTATTGAAATGAAAGAAAAAGTCAGTTTAGAATTATATACCCTGCAATAATTTACTTCCAAAACAAAGTCCAAATACTTATGTCAGCACACAAAAGCAGAAAGATGTCAGCGTCACTAACCTAAGCAGAAAGGCGTCATCATACTAGCAAAAGCGGAAAGATGCTTGTCATCACCGCTGTTTACGAGTCCTCCAGGCAATCTACAAAATCTGAATCCACAAGAGGTGATGAAGATTCTCCCCAAGCATGGTTGGATACCATAAAAAGCTAAAATGATATGCTCAGGATGCGAGGCTAAGCACTGCACTCAGGGTCAGCCGCTTTCGACCCAGAGAAGAGCATGTCTGATTGCATGCGGGTTGATGCCCCAGGTCCCGCCTCTGAGAAAAAGGTATCGGACGGGTCTGATGCTCTTTGGGTGGATGACACCTAAATGAACATCAGTACAAAGTCCCAATTTATTTCTAATATCAGAGATCAGACCTCTACTCTTGCCTGATGCGTCTAAAACAAAAAGGGGGAACTGTAGAGAGCTGCGGAATGCTATGCCTTAAAGATGGAGCTGGTTTCCGCCTTCCACCTTCCCGATGGTGAGTGCTCTCTGTCACGAACAATTCCACATTTGGCTAAGGTTGAGGATCTGGCTTGCTTCCATGTATGTGGACCTATCTGCATTGCCCACGTGGCACGCCTGGGTTGGCTACCCAGAGGCTATTTAAGCTGTGGGCTGGCTTTCCCCAGGGTCCGAGGATTGTTCAAGGTTCCTGAATAAACTGCATTGAAAAAAAAAAAAAAAAAGAGGTGATGAAGAGTGTAGCAAATGAAAAACTGTGTGGGCAAGATGAAAAAGTTTTTCTTATTTAAAACATATCTTTAAAGGGTAATTGATTATTCAATTTAAAAGTATTGAAATGATACGGAGGTGTTTTTTAACATACAGATGTAAAATACTACCAAGCCCAAAAGGGGAAGAGAAACACCATTACATTCTCTGTAAAGTAAATGTTACTGAAGTGATAATGTTTCTTGAAGGCTGAAACAAATTAAAGGTATATACTACAAAATAGTAAGAAGTCAGTCACTTTAAAAAAAGAGGGTCACAGCTAGCTAAGAGGTAAAACTGTGAATAGGAGAAAGCAGAATCATAAAATGTAATTTAAAGCAAATTTAGGAAACTATATGTCATTACAGCTAACAATAATCAAAAGAAAGAGGAAATGGCTATTTTACATGATGCCAAATGGAAGAAGCAAACAATAGCATCAGGGATAAGTGGGATCATTTTTTTTTTTTATGGAAAAAGAGATAATCGAAGCAATAGGCAATAACAATGGCACCCACACATTGAAAATAAACTCTTTTAACATAGGTGAATCAAATATTCTTAGAATCAGGAAAAACCAAATAAATCAGCTGTTATAGTTTGATGTTTTATAATCCTTTTAGTAATTGATAGGAAACATGGACATAAAATCAAGAATGACATAGAGGAATTGAATGACACTATCAATCAAGTCTCTAATTGACATTTATAGAGCATACCACTCAATGAGAGCAGGGTAGAGATTCATTTCAGGTGCCCTTGGCACATTTACCAAGGTAAACTAGAATATGGGTCATAAAAATTCTAACAAATTTATATTCTCGGTCATAAAACAAATCCCAATGTATTTAAGAGAATTCAAATCATGCCAAACATATTCTGTAACCAGAATTAGCTTAAACTAGAACTCAGTCATATCAAGATATCTGGAAAAATCCCCGATATTTAGAAACAAAATGGTACATTTAAAAATATGCCTTCAGTCAATTAAGAAACAAGTTTAACTAGAAAATATTTTGCATTAGATTAAAATTAAAATTTGACATATTGAAATCTTTGGAATGCATCTAAAACAAAATGTAGAGGAAAATTTATAGTCCTGAGTGCCTATACTAGAAAAGAAGAAAGGTTTTAAAGTAGTGCTGTGAGGGGTTTCAAATTATAGTAGGTGAGCCAAGTCCAATGTCTCTTTTTTTGTAGATTAAAGTTCATGTTCACCCACTTATGAATTAGTTGTGGTTGCTTTCATGGAATAACAGTAAAGTTGATCAGAGCTATGGTTATCAACATTTCATGAAAACACTTGCTGACCCCTTATATGACAGCCTAAAAAAAAAAAAAGAAAAAAAAAAAGCAAATGAAAGCTAAACTAAGTAGGCAGAAGAAAATACAAACACAGGAGCAAAAACAAATGGAATAGAAAAATCAAACTAACAAAGATAATGAAAATAAATGATGATTTTTAAATAAAATAAAAAAATCTTCAGCCACATAGAGCAGAAGAAAGTATAAAAGCACAAGGAGAAACATCAAAATACAGTTCAGAACTGGGTGTTGGGACACACACCTATCATTTCAGAACGTGGGAGGCAGGAGTGCCTGATCAAGGCCATTCTGGTCTACACAGTGAGGCCTGGACTTACACCTCCCCCAGATATATAGTTCATGGACATGTTAGTAGCTTTATGCACATAAATTGGCAATTTTTAAAAACTCATTTTAGTTATTTTGTTATCTTATGTGTGTTAGTGTTTTGCCTGCATGTGTGTTTGTGTACCACTTGTGTGCAGTGCCTGCAGAGGCCAGAAGAGGGTGTCAGATTCCCCCGGAATTAGACTACTGTAAGCTTCTGTGAGGGTTCTGGGAACTGAACCCCGCTCCTCTGGAAGAGAAGCCAGTAGTCTTCACCACTGAGCCAGCTTCCCAGAACAACTGCTACATAAAGAGAAATGAATGTTGACTCTTTCTTCATACCACATACAAAAAGAAACCTGAAGTATATCAGACCTAAATTCAAGCACTGAACTATAAACTTTTGAAGAAAATGTGAAACAAAACAAAACAAAAAATAACAAAAACAAAAACAACAACAAAAAAGAAACCTCAATGTCTTTGGGTTTGGCAAAGATTTCTTAAATATGTCCCAAAGAAAATAAACTATAAACAAAAACCATCAGTGGAAAATGATCAAAATTAAAATCTCTTATTTGTCAAAAAGAAAGCAAGCCATAGAAAGTGTTATACTCTAAGAAAATGTTTGCTAAATGTGTATCTCACAAAGGATTTTATGTTGGGTATGTGAAAACTCCCCACCCTCAATTATAAAAGATATGTTCCTCAATTAAGAAGTAGACAAAAAATATACACAGATTATTTACCAAAGAGTACACATAGATGTCAAATGGATTTTTTAAAAGATGCTTGGTAACAGCAGTTAGTCATTAGGAAAAGGCTGCTAGAATCACAATGGCATTCTATAACACAGCCACTGTGAAAGCTAAACATAAAGACCAACTACTAATTATTGGGAAGCAAAAGAAAAAAAACCCCTAGAATTCTGATAACTGTTGGTAAGGATGTGAAATTATATAAACATTTAAAGGAAAAAATGGCAGTTTAAACAAGGCCTCATGAATTTGGAAGTGTTGTAACAAGTTGAGTCACCATTCCAATTCCTTTCTGTATAACCAAGAGGCACACACAGTTTTTCTAGACTAGTCATTTTATTTGATATAGTTCAAATTCAGAAATAACTCCAATGTCTATCAGCAGGTGGATAATTAAGTAGGTTTCAGTATTTACGAAATACAGTGATACACCCCGTTAACAAAATGAATAAACTACTAGTAGGTGAAACAACATGACTGAATCTCAAAAAGACTTTTCCAGAGAACAATATTCCAGAAACTAGAGAGATCAGTGCATATCTAGAAATGAGAAAAGACATTTCAGCAATTATAAAGTCTTATTCATTGAATATATTCTGCTTGTGCTTCATTAATTATACCACAATAAAGCTGCAAAAGAAACAAGTTACTGTTGGTTAATCTGAAAACAAAAATATGTGACCCAAAGTTGAGAAAACAAAGTGGAATAGACAAATCAATATTTATAAGTTGGGGCTTTTAACACTTATAATTTATGTATTGATAGAACAAACAAAAATTTTAGTTAGGATATAGAATGCTTGAACCAACAATGTCATCTAGATTAACCTTATTTCACAATCAGAGAAAAATGTTTCTACATTCTTGAAATATATTGGAAATTTTCATTAGCTCAGATCATGTCTTGATCTACCAATAAGACTAATTCCAACGGTTTGAAATTAAATGTGTAGAAGGTCTCATAACTTTAACTTAAAATTAAGAATATACTTTAAAAACGCTGAGAAAAAATAACAGGAGAAATAAAAAAAAAATTAAAAGGAAATGAGCATGAAAATACAAGCTAACAGTATGGGGGATGTAACTGAAGTAGTTCCAATGGGGAATTTGTATCTTTCAATGTTTATGTTGGAAACGAAAGTGTTTAAAATCAATGATTTCAGTCTTGGCCTGGGAAAGCTAGAAAATAAGCAAATTTACATCAAACTAAGATGAAAGGATAGAAAAGAGATAAAGCAGACATCGACATAACAGAAAACAGGCAGTAACGATGAGCTGAAGATTCAAACCTAATAGGGACAAAATAAGAAAATTACAGACCAGTATCCCTTCGTACAAGGAGATAAACGGCATCAGCCAGTTACTCACGAATCAAATACAGGAATGCATAAAAGGACCAATTGTGACTTATCCCAAGAATGCAAGGCTTGTTTAGCAGTGGCAAGCCAATCGATGAGACTGGCTATGTCATCGGAGTAAAAAAATCTCACATGATCCTCTCCAGAGATGCAGAAAATGAGAAGCTGTTCATGATAAGAGCTGCTGACAAATTAGAAATTGAAGGGAACTTTGTAATGTGATGAAAAGAATCTGTGGAAAATCAACAGCTAGTGTCATACATTAAACATGGAACATCATATGCTATGCTGTGAACACTTGCTTCCCCCAGGAACAGCAGCAGGTTGTGCACCTTCATCTCATGCTTCCTTACTGAACTGATCCTCGACAATCACTTGTAAAAAAAAGAGAGAGAATAGAAAGCTTGGGAAGGAGGAAATAAAACTTAGGCTTACATGGTGTCGTATATAAGGACTTTTTATAAATTTTACATAAAGCCATAAGTGAATTTAGAAATTCTACAGTGTGAAAGCCCAACATACAAAATTTATCTATACTTCTATGATTTGGCAACAAATAATGAAAATGAAATGGAATAAAATAGTGCTTTACACAAATTAAAGGTAAAACACATCAAAATAGCCTTTACACGAAAGTGCTAGATTTTTATACTGACCTCTATATGATATGAGACAGAGAAATTAAAGGAAGATCCAATAGTGCTGTAGGTTATGGCGATACCCTCAAGGATACAATGGTGTAAAAATGTTTTCTTTTTCTTAAATTTGTTCATCATTTCAACATAAACTCAATCTAAATCACATCAGCTTTGAAAAGTAAATTGACAAGCTCAAAGAGGGCAGACCTGACATAATTTGGTGAGTTGGGTGGATGGGAAAGGGAGCTCCCCTTGAAAAGGGGAGGAGGGAGAAGAAGAAGGAAGGAAGGAGGATGGGTCTGGGAGAGGAGGAGGGAAGGTGCTACAAGGATGTAAAGTGAATAAAATAAATAAATGAGAAAAAAAGAACTTATGCAGAAAGTGCTAAGGATCTAGGAGAGTAAAAATGTTTAAAAATCTAGAACCAAATTGAATGATTTACTTTTTGATTTGATTTCAGGACTTTATAAAGTTATTGGAATTGAAGTTATGTTTTGATTTTCTTGTAGACAAAGGATTAGTAGTATAGATTTTTTAAAAAAAATCTTAGTTTTATATGAACATGGCTATTTGATGTCCAGTGATGATGATGTGACTTAAGGAATTTCTTTTAATAAAACATATCAGGACAACTGGAGGGTCATATATTAAAAATACCCTATATACTTTAAACCCTAATTCATTTCATCTGCAGCAAACTATTCTTGATGCCCATGTACCTATATACACAAGGTAAAGTCATTTTTCATGTTCTACATTCTTGTCCTCACAATGAGGACAAATTCTTTAAGGGACAGAAAACAACAACTCAATATCAGAGAGAAAAACATAAGAGTTCATTAACATTAAAAACATCCACTCTTCCAAAAACATTCTTCAGAAGGTTCAACAGTATGGCATAAGCTTAGTGAAAGATTTGTGAAACAGGATTGCATGATTTCTTTTCCGAAAGGAAGACATATAGATGGCCAGTAAACACATGGGCTAGAACACTCAGCACTATGAGTTAGAATAAGACACCATAAAACTGCAAAATTGGTAGAATGACTGAAGCTAAGGAATCCAACAAGAAGGGTCATCAAGCCTGTAGAATTCTAGCACAACCACATGACCTTTTTTAAATCTATTAGGTGACCTCATATAGAGTAATAAACAAAAGGACCAACTGAGACATAAGTCAAGGATGCAAGGTTGTTTTAACATTAGAAAAATCAGCCAGCCAGCCAGCCAGCCAACCAACCAACCAACCAACCAACCAAACAAACAAACAACCAGTCAATCAGTCAATCAGCCAGTCAACACACATGTTTTCTCTGCAGACAGGCCAACAGGAGAATGTATGAACACACCATACATCTATGAAATGTATAAAATCGAGCTACTAATGTATGATAGTATGGATGAAATCTCTCACATTTATGTAAATTTCTGGAGAATGTGATAAAATTAGAACAGTGCTTGCCTCTGAGGTCTACTCAGTTGATGGGATAAAAAAATGAAGGAATTTCGTGGCTATAGAGAAAAAATGCCTGTCTTTTCCTTGTGGTAGTTAATTATATAGATTTAAACATTTCTTAGAATTGGTAGCAATAAGTCAAACAGTGAGCTTGAAATCTATGTATTTATTACATGTTTATTACATCCCAATTAAAAATAGTGTGGGGGACAAAACAACAACAACAACAACAAAAAAAAAAACAAAACTATACATGCTTACCTCTTCCATTTTGTTTGCCTCTACCTTTAAAAACAGCCACCATTAGCTATATGACTCATCTTGTTAACTTTTTTATAGCACTTCTCCAAACCTATGTGTATGCTTATTAAAAACAAAACCTAAACCCAAACCAAAAACAGCTTCTCTAGGGTTCTTCAGAGAAAAAGAGGCAATTAGATATGTTTATAAACATAATGTTTGTATGTAAATAACCTACACACATGTACACACTGAACAGGGTGAGAGGAAACAGAGGAGAGGGGAGAGAGAATAGGAGTTAGCACATTTGATTATGGATGCTGAGAAGTGCCCATGCTCTTCTGGAGGCCCTGGAGAAGAACTGGGGCTGTAAATAGGGTCTGAATCTGAGGGCGTGAGAGCCAAGGGAGCTGCTGGTGTAAATCCCAGTCTCGGGGCAGAGAAGGATGAGATGAGATGTCCTAGCTCAGGAGACAGGCAGGAAGCCAAGGCAGCAAATTGTTCCTCTTCACATTTTTCATTTGCTATGGGCCCTCTGAGGTTTGAAGAGTGCTTACTCACAGTGGGGAGGGCTATCTACTTTTTAGAGCCCACAACTCAAATGCTGACCGCAGCCTGAAACACCCTCACAGGCACACCCAGAAACAGTGCTGAATCTGGGTACTCTAAGGGCAAACTGACCTTCAGCTTCACTGAAACACCCAAGTTCAGTGCCACCAGTGGGTTCTTTTCTCCCATCTCTATTCACTCTTGAATGGCTATATTTTGCCATCATTTTTTTTTCATAAGGGACTAAAGGGTGTTGTGTTTTCTGAGTTCTCACAGGTCTGTGAATACATGTCTGACACCTTTATACTTGAATAACCCCTTGTTGGGCCTATGATTTTTGTTTCACACTTTTATTTTCTCCCCAGAAACTCACAGACACCATTCCGTTTTTGTTCTAGTTTTTAACGTTGCTATAAAGAAGCATGAGGTTAGTCTTATCTTCTGCTTTTAAAAAAAAATACTTTTTTTATTGTTGTTTCCTCCTTTCAAATGACCAAGGAATTCTCTACCTCCCATCTCTCTCCCCCTATCTCTTTCTTCTGCTCAGTAATTTTCTAGGACCTGTCTTGATAATGTTTATTTTGCACCAAACTTCCTACAGCATGGTTTACTTAGAATGCTCAGAAGTGAAAGTTCAACCCTTCCTTCATGTAAAGAACAATTTCCAAGGATGTAGTGTGTGTGCACGAGAGTGTTCTACCACTGAGCAGTAAGCTACTACATCTTTAATTTTTTTTTTTTTGCACTACTCATGTCTCTACTTGAATGATGCAAATCATCTATTGGTCTATTAGTATTACTTTGACAATACGTATGTTAATATATTTGTCTTGGATACTGTTAGTCAAGTTTCTTGCCTCTTTTGGTAAGCTCCACATCCTCTGAAGGAGACCTGGTGCAGAATAATGTCTGTCAGTCCAGGGCCTCATCATGTTGTCTTCAGAGGGGCCAGCCCTGCCTCAGAGAGCCAGCTGGAGCTCTCAAATCAGGCGTTCAGCACTGTCACGAGGCAGTTGGGCAGATCTTGCCATATCCCTTAGTTTCTCATTTCGATTCCTTTCCCGGATACATTCTGCCCACCTTCATCCCAAAGTCAAATCTCAGGAAAGGTGGGTGACCAAGCATCCAGACCCAAGGCTCTAATTCCCTTATCCCAAACCATTCCCAGAGTCCAGAATGACTGAAGCCTCGACTGCACCTAAAAGCTCACACTAACCTTAGCCTCTTAGTCCATCTCTTAGCCTCGACTCCCACGGTTTTGTTTCCATGGTTTGTCTTTGGCTTCGGGGTAGGGGGCTCCAGGGCGTGGCTTCACTTCCCACCCGTCCACACTTCTGGGCGTTGGATCCTCTGGAGGGCTTCCTGTTCTCTGAGCATCTGGGTTTTCCTCACCGGCAGGTCATGCCATGCAGAGGACACCTCTCACTCTCACACGTGCTGTAAGTTTCTAGTGTGTTGGGAACATCTAACATTTGTACGATGCTTGATAAAGTGTTAAATTGAGGAAGGAAACACCCATAGACAAACTGAGAGCTTTCTCTCAGAGGTGTAAGGACTTTTTATCACCTTTATGAAAAAAGGGATTATCAGAAAAACACTCTACCCCCTTTTGATTTATTCTAGGTTTCATCAGGATTTAAAAACAGCCTGTACCACAGTCATCACAGGCATTGGTGTATTGCACAGGAAAGTAGAAAGCTGGGTAGACTCGAACAGCCATGCTACCTCTGCTCTCTTACTGAAAGGCAGCCCCTCACAGAGCTTCTCCCATCTCCTGTCAGTCGGCCACTGCGTCACTGTGCTTACAGCGGACCCTCTCTTCTTCACCCCCGTCCACACGTACATCTCTGTTTCCAGTCTGTGGATGAAGGGCAGACACGTGTGTCTAATTACATATTCATACCAGTGTCCCGGTTGTGCAGGACACAGAGACGCCCCTGATGTTTGCTGAATTCTCAGTGGCTTTCTGATCATGAGGGGTGGGGGTGGGGGGCGTGTGGAGGTCGGATAAAAGCAAGTAAAGGTGGGTGTGCTGTGGTAGGGCTTAGAGTGCCACAGACTGGTTACTTCAGCCTGATTCATGCTTTTTTCCTCCCCCTTTCAAAAACAAAGCTTTGTTTCTGATCAGTGGTTTCAAAACATAAAAATCTCAGCCAGTGTGGTCAGTCAGGCAGTCTGACCTTCAGACTGAATATTTCCTCTTTTGTATGGTTGGCTTGTTCGAAGCACAGTCCAGAAGGGAGCCGACTGATGAATTTACGCACACTTCTACTGATCCCAATTTGAGGAGGCCTTTCAGACCAATGGTTGACAGAGCTGGGATATTAAGTGTCACTCAAAGGTAACTTGCAAAGAAGATAGATGACTATTGCTAGGTAAACCGTAACTTTCCTTTCCAAAGCTGTGCCACTTGGAAATTCACAGCCCCCATGCCACCACAATGGCTTGCATTAAATGAATAGTAATTTTATTTCTCAAAGGAGGTTACCAGATTTTTTTTTTAATTTGGTTTGACCTTTGAGAGGAACAGCTTTTAATTCCAATCAAAGTTTCCTTTGAATCTTAAGGAAAATGTACCGACTCACTCCTCGTGAGATCTTGACGAAGAGACATCTCTAGCCAAGCCAAAGGTTGTTCACTATTTACTAGAGTAAGTCTCATTCTGGATATTAATGAGAAGGAGACTAATGGGAAAAAATTGATCCTTTCAGAATTTGTCAAGTGAAGTGTGGCTGGCTGAAAATATCACTGCCAGATAGCACTGATCTAGGGGAATTATAGAGAAAGTTAGCTAAAGTGACTGTTTCCTTTTAGGCTGAGGAATATTGACTGCTATCCGGGCAAGAATCTGCTCTAATTTCTATGATGCTGTAGCAAATAATAAAAAAAAGTGATTTACTCTCAACTCCCTTAGAATTGAGGGGAGGTCTCATTCCTGCTCCTGAAACTGGAATATGACTTAAGCTAAGAATCAGCATTAAGAATTGCTTCTCTAACCATTAAGACTAGGACAGGGCTGTGCACTTATCCACATGCAGAGGGAGAGAAAGTCACATTATGTTAGTGTAAAGTAGGTTCCACAATACAAGATAAAGTATGATCCTGCTTTTGTTTAAGAGAAGTATGCATATTTGCATAGAAAAGTCTGGAAAGATATACTTGTATAATCACACAAGAAATAAACAAGAAAAAAAATGACCAGGCAAGAGAAATGAACAAACCATGCAAGTACACATTTCCTCAGAATAATAATGACAGGAAAGCAAATATTTCCAATTTCATTTGTAATCACATAAAGGCAATTTAAAATGACAGTGAAATATCTTTCCTTTTGCTTATCAGTTGGACAAAAATGCTTAAAATGAAGGAATAAGGGATGCCAATACATACTTGGAGGTGGTATGTGTTTTTAAAGTATGTACTTTCAGAACTCTATTGATGTATAGTTAATACTTTTAAATAATGAACTTTGTACTGTATGTACAAAGTGCAGACTATTTGAAGTGTACAATTATGTTGAATTTGCCATATGTGAGCATTCACGATACTATGGCAACATTCAGGCTCCTGATCTATTCCTCTTGGAATTCTTGTTTTCTTCTCCTTTGTTTCTCACTTCCCATTCCTGGCAGCTTTTGGTCATTATGGATTCCATGACATTTTCTGTAGCATTAGATAAATGTGACCCTATTATATGTATCCTCTATGCATTCAGTAGAGTTTTCTTGAATTGTGTCCGTGTTGTTGCATGTTCCTCTTGCTCATTTCTTTGTGTAATGGATAGTATTCCATCACATGGGTATTACCACGGTCTTGTCAGTGGCCCCTGGGTGTTTGGCTCATTTCCAGTTGTTGATTATTACAAATAAAGCTGCCACGAATATTTGTGTGCAAGTATGTTTGTGAAAATATACATTTCTCTTTGGTAAACCCCTAGGAGGAGAATGGGTAATGTATATGGTAGGTATTTGTTTAACTCAGGGAGAAATTGCTAAGCTATTTGCCAAAGAGATTGCTCTGTTTTCCATTTCTACTTGCTTTCTATTTGTTCCATCCTCTTACCAACAGTGGGACGGGCAGCTCTTAAACATTACACAATCTAGTATCTGTACAATACCTCATAATTTTCATTTGTATTCTTCCAGCAAACTAGTGAGGTGAATCATGCTATTTTATGTTCAGTTGCTATTTGTATGTTGATCATGCTTTTTTAATGTTCAGTTGCTCTTTGAAATTTTTCAGTGAAATATGTTTAAATCTTTGGCCGGTTTTAAATTGGGTCATTTGTTTCACTCTTACTGAACTATAGGATTTTATGTAATTTTCATTTATTCCCAAGGTACATTTGTAAATGTGTTCTCACAGTTTGCGGCTTTGCTTTCTCATTTCTGTAGCTATGTCATTTGAAGAATAAAAGTTTTCACTTGTGCTGAAATATAATTCGCTGAGTTTGGCATTTAAAAAAACATTTCCAAATATTTGGAAAATAATGTTTTCTTCTAAGAGTTTTGCTGTTTGTTTATTTATTTTTGAGACCATCTATTTAGCTCAGAATGTCCTCAAACTTGTTATTGTTCTGACTCAGCCTCTAGAGCACAGATTCCACAGCCTTGGCTCTTACATTTGGGCCTGTGGGTGTCTGCAGTGAGATATGGGTTGATGCTCTTTCACTGCATATTGCTTTTGAGCTGTTCTACATCATTTGTTGACAGATATTTTTCTTCCACTGCTCTGGCTTGAGAACTGTAGAAAAATAATTGTCCATATGTGTGTTCATCTATCCCTGTATCCTCTACTTATCTAAACTATCTATTTATTTAAGTTTCTGTTTTAAAATACTGTTTTTTTTTTTTAATATGTGTGCTTGTGTATGTCTTTGTGTGGCTATGTGCCCTCAAGTGCTGTGCCCTTGGGGGCCAGAGGCATCAGATCCTCCTGGAGTGTGAATTACTGGTGGTTATGAGCTGCTTGACATGTGTTCTAGGAATCAAGCTCTCGGCCTCTGCAAGAGCAGTTCATACTCTTAATCTCTGAGCTGTCTCTCTAGCCCCGAGTTCCTGTTTTTACTCTTCCTGTGCTGTCTTGATCATTGTAGCATCATAATCAGCATCGACATCAGACATGCCCCCTCTTCTTAATCGTTCTAGATATTTCTTATTTTGTATAAAATTTAGAGCCAGAAAAAAAAAAAAGAGAAAAAGAAGCCTACAAAATCTTACTGAAGATCTGAACTTACACATCAGTCTGGGAGAAGAGATTTCTCTGTCTCCATCCTTGCCTCTCTCTCACCGTGATGTACATGTGTTTGTGTGCACATATGCACACAGGTGCGTGCGCACATATGTACACATGCAGGTGGAGGCCATGGTTCATGTCAGTTATCTTCTTCAATTGATTTCCACCTTTCTTTTTTTTTTTTTTTTTTTTTTTGAGACAGGGTGTCTCACTGAACCAGGAGCTCAGTGAGAGATTGGCTAGATTGGCTATAGGAATCCATTCGTCTCAGCCCCATCCAGGGGTTACACATTCTGACCACACTTAGGTTTTATGTAGATAATAGTGATTCAAACTCAGGCTTACATGGCAGGCATTTTATTGATAGCCAACTAGGAGAAAACAGATTTGTTAATGATATTGTGTCCTTTTGAACCATGAGTATACTTTATATCTCTATTTACTTGTGCCGTCTCAGGTCTATCAGTAGATTTCTGTTTTCCATTGTGTAAGTTTTGAAAATCATTTGCTAAACTTTATCTCTAAGCATTTCATATTTTTGGTGCTATATTAAAATTTTCACATTTCTATTTCTGATAGCTGCTATTAGATGCAAATAAAATTTGACTTTATTTATGAATCTTTTATCTTGAAGCCTTGCCAATAGTTGTTAGTTGTAGTAACTCTTCTGTGTAAAATGTAGGGTAGATGCCATCTGTCAATACAGAAAGTTTCATTTTTCTTTCTTCAATTTGGATCTTGTTTTATTATGGATTTATGGTCTAAGATCTTTGAGACGATATTGAAGTGCAGAAATTAGATATTATTACTCTTTTAAAAATTACTATGTAGCCCAAGCTGGTCTTGGAGCCCACAACACTCCTCCTTCTGATTCTGCAGGCACCGCGCCTTATTTTTCTGAAAGTGAGAACATTAAGTCTTTCATCATTGAGTATGCTTTCACTGTGCGGTTCTCTTAGACCCTCTTAGGTGGTTAATGAAATTCCTTTTTTTTTTTTTTTGGCTAAAGTTTTTAGGGGCATATTTATTTTTGATTTTTGAATAATTTTATAAAATACTGGGCTTCATCGTGACAGTGTCACACGTGTTTAATGTGATTTGGTCATATTCATTCAGATTCTACGTATCATACCCTCAGTCCCAGTCTCTGACCCTCTTGTTGGCCCCTCATTGTCTCCATCCTACTTTCTTGATTTGGGTACCCCAGATTTCATAGATGAGAGAAAGTGCGTGACACTTGTCTCTCAGAGTCTGGCTTATCTCGCTTAACGTGATGTTCTGTAGTTCCACTCATGTTCCCGAAACTGCTATGATTTTCTTCTTCTTTATGGCTCAATTAGACTCTGCCTGCTGCATTATTTTGCCCTCTCACGTGCTGATGAACATCTAGGCCAGTTCCATAACTTACCAACTGTGATCAATGCTGTGATGAGTGTGAGTACAGAGGTATGAGTGTTGTGTGCTGGTTTAGCTGTATATAGCAGGGTCAC
This sequence comes from Meriones unguiculatus, assembly GCF_030254825.1. Classification (NCBI taxonomy): domain Eukaryota; kingdom Metazoa; phylum Chordata; class Mammalia; order Rodentia; family Muridae; genus Meriones; species Meriones unguiculatus. Next base: position 111,803,603 of record NC_083349.1, read on the forward strand.
ACTGTAATTCTGGCTGTAGAGTGTTTTTGTTTTGTTTGTTTTTTGAGCCTCCATTCTGAGTTTTATAGTGGCGGGACCAATTAACGTTTGCATCACCTGTGTGTGGGTCCCTTTCCTGCTCTTTGTTGGCAGTTCTTTCTTTTCATGATAATCGCCATTCTGGTTGGAGTGAGATGGAATCACAGTGCAGTTTTGATTTCTATTTTACTTGTTGCTAAGGATGTTGAGCAATTTTCATGTATTTACTGACCATTTCTATTTCTTTCAGGAATCGTCTGTTTAGTTGATTGACCTACATAATGATTAAATAACTTACCCTTTCAGTGTTTTGTGGTTGTTGTTATTCATATGTTTTTAACCTTAAGTCTTTGTCAGGTGAATAATTGGCAACAGCTTTTTGTAATCTGTAGATTGTCTCCAGTTTCCAGCAAGTGTTTGCTTTGACTGTGTAGAAGTGTTTTAATTTGATGAAATCCCGATGTTCTCTGTATACTAGTGCATTCTGCACTACCGGAGTCTTACTCAGAGAGTTACCGCCTATTCCTATATATCGAGTTGTCCTCCTCTGGTTGTGTCAGAGTAGATTTTAGTAAGGGTTGGAGGTAGGGATCTGATTTTTTAAATCTTCAACTACGGCTATTCAGTGAGTCTTGTTTAGTCAAGTTATGATTTTTGTGCTTTTGTTGAGAATCAGATGTTTGTAGTCATGTGAGTACATCCTTTATTGTACTCCATTAGTTACTTTATCTGCTTTGGCCAGTATTGTGCTGGTTTTGTCATTATGGCTCTGCAATGTAATTTGAAATAAAGTATTTTGGTATCATTAGCATAACTTTCCTTGTTCGTTTGGCTAGTTGGTGTTTTGTGTGTCTATAACAATGTCATATTTTTTATGAAGAATGTTATTAGATTTTTTTTGGGATTGCATTGAATCTGTGTATTGCTTTTGGTAATACGCACATTTTCTCCAATGGTAGCCTGCCATGGAGAAGAAGTCACTGTCAGGCCAGCTCTTTTTCTGGTCATAAGACTTTACAGAACTCTGAGTTTCTCCTGTGCTAAGTACTATCAACCCAGCGCCAGGGCTGGCTGAACACTCCAGGCTGACTGTGGCTGTACTAGTTTGTTTCCTACTGTCCATGTATCCAAGATTAGAAATGCAGGATGTTTCTTGTTCTTACAACTATCTGTTTTTCCATGTCTTTTATCTTTCTTATTAATGCTTTATTTCTCTTTCACCCTCTTTAGAATAATGTATATTCTTTGTTCTCCTAACTTAATTTAAAGAGCCATATGGCAGAAACTTCCCATCTTCCATTTACCCTGGGAGTCAGTGTTCTACTCGTAAAGTAATAATGGCTGCTGGGCTTTGCTCTTTTTTTCTTCATCTTGTGAAATGGCCTCAATGATATTCTTTTTAAAAGATTTAAAACTAACTCACTTATGTGTATATGTGTATTTGTATAAATGTATACCATGTGTGTTTAAGTAGTTATGAAAGCCAAAAGAAGGCATCAGATCCTCTAGAACTGGAGTTGTAGGGAGTTGTGAGCTACTGGAAGTGGGTGCTGGGAAAAAAACTCAAGTCCTTTGGAAAAGTGGGAAATTCTAGTGACCATTGAGCCTTCCCTTTAGCCTGGGTTATTCCTTTGTTAGTTAGTATAATGAATCATAATGACTGGTTCCCAATGGACACCGGCCTTGCACTTTGGGGGTCATGTTAACTTATTTATAGTGTGATACTTTTGTGTGCTTTATTGTATTCAGTTTCCTAAACCAATTACAACATTTGTATGAATATTAGGAGAGGTGTAGTTCTATAGTTTTCTTAATTTGCAACATTTTATCTAGATTTGATAAAAAGGTCATGTTGAACTTATAGAAAGTGGCAAGAAATATCTGTTCTTAAATTTCCTTCAAGACTGTGTAGAATCAATATCATACCAATTTTAAATATTTTAGGTTTTGAGGAAGTTTTCACTCTGTGCTGTAATCTGCAACTTAGGCTCACGTAGCTCAAGGGCCATGAAGGCATGGTGGTCCTCATGGTGGTCTAAATCTCCCGAGTGCTGGCATTACAGGTGCAAGCCACAACTCCTGACTGTCAGCCACAAATGCTTGAAACACTATTGAGTCCTTGTTGGAGTAAATATCTCTTTTGTAGAGGAAGGGGATGAGTTTAAAACCTATTAATTATAAATTCAATTTCTTTGATAGAAGTATAGTTTCTAAGAACATGAGTTTCATCTTGAGTGTGTTTTGATGGTATGTGTCTCTTAGGTAATTCTTCCTTTTCATGTATACTACTAAAAGGTTTTTTTTTTTTTTACCATAAGGATATTAATAATATTCTCTTCCCCTTTTAGAACATATTGAAGTTGTAGTGATAGCACCTGTCATTTGATATTGACAATTTGTTCTTTTTTTTTTTCCTGATTAGTCTTGCTAGAGGTTTATGAATTTCATTGATCTTCTCACATAACTAGATTTGGGTTCCATCAATCTTCCCTATTGATTTTCTGTTTTCTATTTTATTGATTTCTCCCTTTTGTCTTTGTTTTTTTTGGTTTTTTTCTGCTTAATGTGGAGTTTAATTGGCTCTTCTTTTTCTTAATGTGGTTGTTGATTTGATATGTTTCTCCAGTTCTAATGAAAAACAACAGGGCTATAACTTGAAAAATACTTACTTGTGTATTTATTATATATACATATGATATAAGCTATATATGTCTATATAGTTTCTATTTCTAAATAAGTTCAAAGTATCTTTTAATAGTTTAGTCTTCTGTTTTATGTTTGTCTTTTTTGATATCTTTTTATTACTGTTTTAACCTCTTAAAGAAGTTACTTTGACATAAAATTGTTAAAGTTTATTGAGATTTTATGATAGAGTATTATATTTATATGTACTTGCTAAGTAACTTAACTCTGTACTACAGTGTAGTTCTATCTAAATGCCAATTGGTGTATATTGAATGGGAGTATTAGTCAAGTCTAATACTTAGTAATTAGTCAATATCTTTGTGTGTGTGTGTGTGTGTGTGTGAAGGTAAATTTGTCTATTTATAATTAACACTTACAAATTTCTCTTCATGAATTCTAAAGCTCTATAACAAGATGCACAGATTTGGAGCTACCAGCTCTTTTCTGAGTTGACTCATTTTATGTAGTAATAGCCCCTGTTTACCCTGGTAATATTCTTGGTTATAAAATCTTAGTTTTATGTTGATATTGTGATACTACTTTTTTTTCACGAGCCCTAACATGGCTCATTTGTTTTTGTACACTTAGTTCTGTACTTGTATTTGCAGTGAATTTCTTGAGAGCCCCATAGAAATGAATCTTACTTTAAAAAAAAATCCACTCATATAATCTCTGCCTTTACTTGGAATACTTAGACCATTTATATTTAGTGTAATAATTGTGGTTAAATTCTGTAATTTTTCTTCTTTATTTTTATCTTTTTTTCCTTCATATTTTTCTGCTTCCATTTTTTGTATGTGTTTGTATGTATGGCATATATATATTTATGTATTTGTGTATATGTATAGTTCTATAGTGTGTGTTGTATGTATCTATATGTGCATGTGAAAGCCAGAGGTTGACCTTGGATGTCTTCTTTAATCACTCTTCAATTCACTTTTTTGGAGCAGAGGACAAGGTCTCTCACTAAACCTGGAGCTCAGGGTTTAATCTAGGCTGGCTGGTCAGGAGTTCCAGTGATCTGCCAGTATCAGCACTAAGATTACTGCTGTGTGTTGCCACACCAGGTTTTTATGTGAGAGCTGGGGATCTGAGTCTGGGCCCTCATGTTTACAGTATGTTTATTTCCTTTCCTGTTACTGTGATAAAATACTCTGCAGAATCAGTTTAAGGGAGAAAGGGTTTTTTGGTTTACAATTCCAGGTCTAGCCCATTATTGCATGGATATTAAGCTGGCAGGAACTTGAAGAAAATGATCATATCACATACAGAGTACATATGCTCTGCTGGCTCTTTCCTTTTCATTCAACTCAGGGCCCAGCCTATGTTACGAGTGAGTCTTTCTGAGACTTAACAAGCTATGGTCAGATGGCAATAATGGAATGGACTAGGGGAAGAGGATGAGGGCAAGAGGGAGGAAGGGTGGGATTGGGGGAGCTGTGGGAGGGGGCTTCAGTCGGGATATATAATGAATCAATTGTGAAGAAAACATTTAAAAATTATTCCTCCAAAAAAAGAAAGAAAGAAAGAAAGAAAGAAAGAAAGAAAGGAAGAAAGAAAGAAAATTTATCAGACATGCTCACTAGCCAACCTGTTAGACAATTCTCCACTGGGACTTATTTCCCAGATGATTCTAAATTGAGTCAACTTAACAATTAAAACTAACCATTACATGTAGCAAGCACTTTGACTGAGTGTCTTCTTACAATACATAATTTGTATAATTTGTTATTTAGATATAACTTCATTTCATTTTATTTGTTGTTCATAATAACTTGGTATTTAGAAGTTGGTTAAAATTTATTGCAGGGATAATAATTTTTGTAAAAAGCAAAATACTAAATATTTTAGAGTTTGTGGACTTTGATTTCTATCAAAGCTACTGAACTCTGATATCATAGCCTGGAAAAGGAGCTACAGACAATAAATAAATAAGTACATGGTTGTAAATAAATGGATGTACTCAGGTTCTGATAAAATGTTATTTACAGAAAGAAGTGTCAGGTAGCATTTTGCCTGCAAGATGCAGTTTGCTGACCCTTGTTTATAGTGCATGGCTTTATCTTTACAGCTGTAGAAGAAAAACATTATTATCCAGTATAAGACCTTAACTAATGGTATATGTCTACCTCCATTATATAGTCTGCATGCTGTTTTATTTTATAATTCATCTCCAAATAAGTAACAGATTTGACAACAGAGTATTAGAGTTAACAGTTCTCTTTGAAGGAGATGGAAAGACAGCATTTTAAAAGTGGATTGCTTTAACAACATATTAACTTATGATGCTTTTCCTTCCTTTGTCCAATTACAGTTTCTCAGTAGCATCACTTTCCTTCTGCTTGAAGGACTTTCTTTAATATTTTTCAGGGTAAAATACGCTACTGATGAATTCTTTCACTTTTTTTAAAACTCACAAAGGATTTTGTTTTTGTTTCCAAAAGATGCTTGGGTTATAGAGCTCTAAATTGCCTTTAAAAACTTTATTCATTTTTATTCTTTGACAGTTTCATACATGTGCATAATGAATTTTGGTTGTTTTCACCCTCCCTCATCCCTCTTCCCTCTCCTGCTAGAGCCTTTCTTCCCATCAAGTATCCTCCTACTTTCATGTTTTTTAAATGACACACTGAATTTAATTTGGGCTACTTGCACTGACAGGTGTTAATCACTCATTTATTTTTGAGGCAGGTTTTCACATGGCCTGTGCTGGCCCTGCACTTGCTGTGTATTGATGGTTGGCCTTGAACTTTTGATCTCCTGCCTCTACCTCTAAATTGTTGTGATTAAAAGTATGAACTATCATGTTCCGTGGCAAAAGGGAACTTTATCAGTTTTGTATAATTTGTATCATAAAATATTAAGAATTAAGTAAACAAGTGAGATTACCAGCTCTGCAGGACAACAGCTTCATTTTAATTAAATTACTTCATGTCTATGGATTGTCATCTGTTGAGCAAAAAGAGAAGGCCAAGCCTTAGAGTGATGTCATCTCCTTGAGCAGGACTTTTTTTTTTAATTTATTTTTTTATTTGTTACAACTTATTCACTTTGCTGTACCCCTCTACCTAGTCCCCTCCCAATTTTGACCTCCCTCCCTCTTCTCCTCCCACACCCCTCCCCCAGTCCAATGATAGGGGAGGTCCTCCTCCCCTTCCATCTGACCTTAGCCTATCAGGTCTCATCAGGACTGTCTGTATTGTCTTCCTCTGTGGCCTGATAAGGCTGCCTCCCACCCCCAGGGGGAGGTGATCAAAGAGCCAGCCATTGAGATCATGTCAGAGACTGCCCATGTTCCCCTTACAAGGGAACTCACTTGGACACTGAGCTTCCATGGACTACATCTATGCAGAGGTTCTAGGTTATCTCCATGAATGGTCCTTATGGTCCTTGGTTGGAGTATCCATCTTAGAAAAGACCCCTGGACCCAGATTTTTTTTTTTTTGGTTCTGTTGCTCTCCTTGTGTAGCTTCTGCCTCCTCCAGGTCTTATACCATTCCTAGGCATATATCCAAAATATGCTCAAGTATACAACAAGGACATTTTGCTCAACCATGTTCATAGCAGCTTTCTTGGTAATAGCCATAAACTGGAAACAACCTAAATGTTCCTCAATTGAGGAATGGATATAGAAATTGCCATATCACACAATGGAATACTACTCAGCAATTAATAACAAGGAAATCATGAAATTTGCAGGCAAATGGTGGGAACTAGAAAAGATCATCCTGAGTGAGATACCCCAGAAGTAGAAAGACATACATGGTATATACTCACTTATAAGTGGATATTAGACATATAATATAGGATAATCATACTAAAATCTGTACACCTAAAGAAGCTAAGTAAGAAGTACTCTGAGTAAGATGCTCAATCTTCATTTAGACAGGCAGACGGGATAGACATTGGAAGAGGGAGAAAACAGGGAACAGGATAGGAGCCACCACAGAGGGCCTCTGAAAGACTCTCCCTAGCAAGGCATCAAAGCAGATGCTGAGATTCATAGCCAAACTTTGGGCAGAGTGCAGGGAATCTTATGAAAGAGCAGGGCTTTCTGGTGTCACACAGTTGGATGTGGTCACTGGTGTTCAAGTGCGTGTCCCCCACACCCAGCTTGATGATGTTTTATACACAGGTGTTTATTTAGGGGTGAAGACAATAATAAAAAAAACAAAAAACAAAAAAAACCTCAACTGCTGTCTGGTATAAGGTGGCAGATTAGAAGTGATCTCCAGTTGATGCAGGATAAAATTATGGAAATCTCTACCGCAAAGAGATGGAGATTGAAAGAATGCCAGAAACTACAGGGGGTGATAGGATGGATGGTTGAGAAGAGCAGGGAAGCAGGATGGCCATGCAGTGTGAAGGACGGAGCTGCACCTAGCTGCAAAGGTTTCATTAAGCTAATTCAGACACCTGTACCAAGAAGAGACTGGCAGTTCCACAAGAGGAGCCACAGTTCTCACACCCGTTGGGTCCAGCTGGGGGACTCGGTGAGCGTGTGACATTGGTCAGCGTTGGAGAGGAGTTCAGTTTTGTCTCCTCTTGTGTCTCAGAGGCTATGGTCATGGGGATCATCCTAACTGGGAGCTTGCAGAAAGCTGAGCTACCCTAGGGCCTGAGAACCGGGGAGGATGCCTGTGGGAAAGCTGACACAGTTGTGGGAAAGAGAGAGGCTGAAAGCTGGGCATGGACATACTGTAAGACAACAGGCCCTGGGCATTAAAGGGTACGGTGGCCAGAAGCCCCATCATTTAAGGAAAGCTATGACAACTTAAAGCCCAAAGTCAAAAAGATGTTATGTGGCTGAAATATTTGAGGCCCAAGTCTACCACGTGCCAAACACTAACACTCAGCTCCTGGGGAGCCCTCGCCTCTGCGGTCTCTTCCCTCCTACAAGGTATTTAATAATTTGCTGAATTTGAAAGCGCTGAGACTGGCCAGTGCAGCTCTCAGTAATTTGCTTTATTCTCCAGGTCCCAAATGTGCTTGTGAGGGAGACGTTCTTTGTTATAGACGTTAGGCAGCCTATGGCCTACAGACCTGGGAGCCTCTGCAGCACAGGAAATCTTGCCTGGCCCATAGGTTGTGAAGCTAAGGGTGGTCAGTAGAGCGTCCTGGTGCACAAAGAAGGGAATTGCTATGGTGAAGACACCCTATTCCAGCTTTTCACCCGACCAGCCTGTGGATTAGCATGAATTTAAACAGTGGGAAAGACTCCCTCCATACCTTCCAGATTCCAGTATTAGAACTGGAAGGCACTCTGTTGTAGTAACCTGTAAAATTTTATAGCCCCTCTGTTGAGACCCACTTTATTTCTTAGCATAACTATGGCTCCTCTGTTAACACCTGCTGTAGCCTTTAGCGTATCAGAAACCATTTTGCCTCTAAGTCTCCATTTTGATTGTGTCTCTATAGTTTCATTTCTCAAACTTTGTATACTTTTTTACCTGGACACTCTATGAAGTCCCCCCAACTGCAGAACCCATCAAATTAAAGGTCAGTTCGAAATGCTTTCTCTAGCTAGCCAAAATGATATAATGTTACTTCTCTCACCTGATACCTGGTTGAGTTTTTGTTACCTGGTTATAACCTAATTGTGGTTTGTTTCCTGCACCAGGTTACAATTTTGTTACCTAGTTGTTACCTGGTTATGGTTCTTTGTATAAAAAACCCTGCCTTAGGAGCAGACCAACTTCATAGCCTGGCTCCGGAGTCCAGACTATGGCCCTGACCAGTCAGTTTCTGTTTAGCGTTCAATAAACCTCTGTTGAATTGGGTCTGGTGTCTGCGTGGTTAGTGAGCAGCTATTCCCGAACCTGTCACAACTCCAAACCTTGGAACTTAGACATAAAAATTCTCTCTCCCTCCCTCCAACCCCCCTTTCTCTCTCTCTCTCTCTCTGTCTCTCTCTCTCTCTCTCTGTCTCTTTCACACATCCACGGTTCCCTTTATATGTGTGTAAACCTACATCCCATATATGAAAGAAAAAAAGGTGATAATTATCTGAGTCCGGTCTCCCTCTTTGTTCCCTTTTTTATATATACATAAATCTAGATTCCATATATGAAAGAAAAAAGATAATTATCTTTCTAGTATGGTTTATTTCACTTAACAGGAATATTTCTAGTTTTATCAATTTCCCTGCAAATGGAATAATTCTGCATTTGTTTATGGCTAAATAAAGCATGTTTGCATAGATGTATCACACTCCAACCATCCACCTGGCATCTGTCAATGGGCATCTAGGTCGGGTCCACATCTTGACCATTGAAAACGGATGCGCTGGGTTTTCTGTGGAATGTTGACTTACATCCCTCCCAATGCAAGCCCAGAAGTAGTATAACTGCATCCCACAGTATTTCATTTTAGGTTTGTTTGTTTGTTTGTTTGTTTTTTTTGAATACCCCGATTTTTTTTTCATTGTTAATGTTCACATTGTCATCAGCAGTGAATAGGTTTCTTTTCCTTAATATTCTCAAGAGAATTTTCATTTTTTGATTTATTGATGATAGGCATTCTGACCGAAGTGAGATGTAATTTCAGTGTTGTTTTTATTTGTATTTCTCTGATTGCTAAAGATAGCGAACATTTTTCGTATTTCTTTTTATTCAGCAAATTTTAAATTAATTAATTAATTATTTTTACTTATGTACAGTCAGAGCTTCCCCCATCCTCTCCTCCATCCCTTTCTCCTCCGAGAAGGGGAGCCCTCCCATGAATTATCGACTCACTTTGGCATATTAAGTTGTAGTAAGACTAGGTGCATCTTCTTCTATTGCGGCTAGAGGAAAGGGATCTAGAGGCAGGCAACAGAGTCAGAGACAGCTCCTGCTTCTGCTGTTAGTGGTCCCACATGAAGTCCAAGGTATGCATCTGTTACATATGTGTGTGAGGCTTAGGTCTGTCCCATGCATGCCCCTTGGTTAGTGGTTCAGTCTCTGTGAGCCCAAATGTGCCCAGGTTTGTTGATTCTGTAGGTTTCCCTGTGGTGTCCTCGACCTCTCTGGCTCCTTCAGTTCTTCCTCCCCCTCCTCCACAGGTTCTCTGAGCGCCGCCTAATATTCAGCTGTGGGGCTGTTTCCATCAGTTGCTGGGTGAAGTCACTCAGGTGATTGTTATGCTAGGCTCCTGTCTGCAATATGGCAGAGTATCATTAATAGTGTCAGGGGTGGGCTCTCTCTCATGACAGGGGTCTCAAGTTGGGCCACTTGTTGGTTGGACATTCCCTCAATTTCTATTTCATCTTCACCCTCTCTTATCTTATAAGCAGGAAAAATTGTGGGTTGAAGGTTTGGTGGATGAGTTGTCCCCTATTGAAAGTCTTGCCTGGTTACAGGAGGTGTCCACTCCAGGTTCTATATTCCCTATTGCTAGGAGTCTTAGCTAGGATCACCCTCATGGATTCCTGAGAGTTTCCACTGTCCTAGGTTTTTAGCTTGTACCATTGATGCCCAACTCACCAATTCCAATTCTCTCTCCCAGTAACCTCTCCCTCCATCTTCCCCACACTTGATTCCTCCTCTTTCCCTCCCCAACCCCTCTTCCACTCAGTTCTCTCACTCCATCTACTTCATATGTCTGTCTTATTCCCTCTTCTGATGAGATTCAAGCATCCTCCCTTGGGCTTTTCTTGTTACTTAGCTTTTTGCTGTGGATTGATGTACTAGAGTTCTTTCCAGAAAGTCTGTGAGAGGAACATTTATTCGCCTGTTTCAGTTGTTGTCTTGGAGGATTACTGTCTGTCTGCTAACCTAGGCTTAGTCCTGAAAGCTTCTAGCCTCAGTGCAATATAACCTAGGCTTACAATGTTTTTAGCTTCCGAGACTTACTGTTTAATATCTTCACCTTTTCTTGTTCTTACTGAGCTCTGGGCTGGCTGGTTCAACTCAGCTGTTCTGGCTCAAACTCCTCTCCTGGTTAATTTACTCAATCTGGCTTTTCTCTTGGCCTCTGAATTGCCCTGCTAACTCCACTAATCTAATCTCCTGGCTCCTTCTCCTTCTCTGGCTTGTTCTGTCTTCACCTGTGTCTACCTTGTTCTCTCGTTCAACCACTCCTTGTAAAACTCTCCAGGTAAAACTGCCTCCTCTCTCTCTCTCTCTGCGTTGCCCCTTAAGTAGCTTTCTTTCCTATCTCTTCTCATGAGAGGTGGGCGTATCTTTTTCTGTCAAATCTTTCTCTGATTCTGTCACTTTTTCTGCCATTCAATTACACATCACTTTCAAACTTGGGTGCTTCCTTCTACAAACTAACTTTACCTTCATTGTTTGGGATTAAAGGCATGTACCACACACACCTGTACCTAAGATTTTCTTTACCTGAAACTTGCTCTGTACCAGGCTGGCCTTAAACTCAGATCTGCTTGTTTCTGTCTCCTGTATTAAAGGCATATTTATATTCCAGCCAGATTACACAGACCTACAAGGTCTTTGGATGTGATCTCTTGCCAGAACAGCCACAATCTGAATTAATATTCCTCTACAAAAGTCCTTGCTGCCATTTGCCTCCAAATTTCATGATTTCCTTGTTTTTCTTTTTCTTTTCCTCTTTTTTTAAATTTTATTTTTTTCTTATCAGTTACATTTTATTAACTCTGTATCCCAGCCTTGTCCTGCTCCCTCATTCCCTCCCAGTCCCTCCCTCCCTCCCTCCCTCCCTCATCTCCACCATGCCCCTTTCCAAGTCCACTGATTGGGGAGGACCTCCTCCCCATTCATCTGATCCTGTTTTATCAGGTATCTTCAGGACTGGCTGCAAAGTACTCCTCTGTGGCCTAACAGGACTGCTCCTCCCTTGGGGGGTGGGGAGACCAAAGAGCCAGTCATTGAGTTCCTGTTAGAAATAGTCCTTGTTCCCCTCACTTTGGGAAACCAATTGGTTACTGAGCTACCACAGGCTACATCTGAGTGGAGGTTCTAGGTTATAGCCATACATGGTCCTTGGTTGAATGTCAGTCTCAGAAAAGACCCTGTGCCCAGATATATTTGGTCCTTGTGGAGCTCCTATCCTTTCCCCATCAGACTGACTCCCCTTCTTTCTTATGATTCCCTGTACTCTGCCAAACGTTTGGTCATGAGTCTTTGCTTTGAAAACACTGCTAGTTAGAGTCTTTCAGATGTGCTCAGTAGACTCCTGTCATACGTTCAATGCACATCCCATCTGTCTTTCTAAACGAGGATTGATCATCTTACCCCATGTCCGTTCTCTTGATTATCTTTTTTAGGTGTATAGATTTCATTATGTTTATCATATCTTATAGGTCTATGTAAGTGAGTATATCCCATGTTTGTCTTTCTGCTTCTGGGATATTTCACTCAGAATGATCTTTTCTAGATCCCACCATTTGCCTGCAAATTTCATGATTTCCTCCTTTTTGATTGCTGAGTAATATTCCATTGTGTAAAAATACCACAATTTCTGTACCCATTCCTCCGTTGATGGACATCTGGGTTGTTTCCAGGTTCTGGCTATTACAAATAAAGCTGCTATAAACATGGTTGAGCAAGTATCCCTTTTGTGTACTTGAGGAAACTTTGGGTATATACCTAGCAATGGTATAGCTGGGTCTTGAGGAAGCACTATTCCTAATTGTCTTAGAAAGCACCAGATAGATTTCCAGAGTGGTTGTACCAGTTTACATTCCCACCAGCAGTGGAGGAGGTTTCCCCTTTCTCCACAACCTCTCCAGCATGTGTTGTCGCTTGAGTTTTTCATTTTGGCCATTCTGATGGGTGTAAGGTGATATCTTAGGGTCATTTTGATTTGCATTTCCCTGATGGCTAATGAGGATGAGCATTTCTTTAAGTGTTTCTCTGCCATTCGATATTCCTCTGTCGAGAATTCTCTGTTTAGCTCTGTTCCCCATTTTTTAATTGGATTACTTGTTTTGCTGCTTTTCAGCTTCTTTAGTTCTTTGTATATACTGAATATTAGTCCTCTGTCAGATAAAGGGTTAGTGAAGATTCTTTCCCAATCTGTAGGCAGTCGTTTTGTTTTGATGATGGTTTCCTTTGCTTTACAGAAGCTTTTCAGTTTCATGAGGTCCCATTTATTGATTGTTGCTCTTAGAGCCTGTGCTGTTGGTGTTCTGTTCAGGAAGTTGTCTCCTGTGCCAATGAGTTCTAGGCTGTTTCCCACTTTTTCTTCTAATAGATTTAGAGTATCTGGTTTTATGCTGAGGTCTTTGATCCACTTGGACTTTAGTTTTGTGCAGGGTGATAAATATAGATCTATTTTCATTTTTCTGCATGTGGACATCCAGTTGGACCAGCACCATTTGTTGAAGATGCTGTCTTTTTTCCATTGAATGGTGTTGGCTTCTTTGTCAAAAATTGAGTATTCATAGGTGTGTGGGTTTATTTCTGGGTCTTCTATGCGGTTCCATTGATCCTCTTTTCTGTTTTTATGCCAATACCATGCAGTTTTTATTACTATTGCTCTGTAGTACAACTTGAGATCGGGGATGGAGATACCTCCAGATGATCTGTTGTTGTACAGGATTGTTTTGGAGATTCTGGGCTTTTTGTTTCTCCATATGAAGCTGAGAATCTTTTTTTCAAGGTCTGTAAAGAATTGAGTTGGCATTTTGATGGGAATTGCATTGAATCTGTAGATTGCTTTTGGCAGCATGGCCATTTTCACAATGTTAATCCTACCAATCCATGAGCACGGGAGATCTTTCCATCTTCTGATATCTTCTTCAATTTCTTTCTTCAGAGACTTGAAGTTTTTCTCAAACAGGTCTTTCACTTGCTTGGTTAGTGTCACCCCAAGGTACTTTATGTTATTAGTGGCTATTGTGAAGGGTGTTGTTTCCCTAATTTCTTTCTCGGCCCTTTTGTCTTTGGTATACTGGAGGGCTTCTGATTTTTTTGAGTTGATTTTGTATCCTGCCACTTTGCTGAAGGTGTTTATCAGCTGGAGGAGTTCTCTGGTTGAATTTTTGGGGTCGCTCATATATACTATCATATCATCTGCGAATAGTGACACTTTGACCTCTTCCTTTCCGATTTGTATCCCCTTGATCTCCTTTAGTTGTCTTATTGCTCTGGCTAGGACTTCCAGAACTATGTTGAAGAGGTATGGAGAGAGTGGGCAGCCTTGTCTTGTCCCTGATTTCAGTGGGATTGATTTAAGTTTCTCTCCATTGAGTTTGATGTTGGCTATAGGCTTGCTGTATATTGCCTTTACTATGTTTAGATATGTGCCTTGTATTCCTGATCTCTCCAAGACTTTAAACATGAATGGTGTTGGACTTTGTCAAATGCTTTTTCGGCATCCAAGGAGATGATCATGTGGTTTTTCTCCTTCAGTTTGTTTATGTGGTGAATTACATTGATGGATTTTCGTATGTTGAACCACCCTTGCATGCCTGGGATGAAGTCTACTTGGTCGTGGTGGATGATATGTTTGATATGTTCTTGGATTCGGTTTGCAAGTATTTTATTGAGTATTTTTGTGTCAATGTTCATAAGAGAGATAGGCCTGAAGTTCTCTTTTTTTGTTGGGTCTTTGTGTGGTTTAGGTATCAGGGTGACTGTCCCTTCATAGAATGAGTTTGGTAATGTACCTTCTGTTTCTATTTTGTGGAATAGTTTGAGGAGAATTGGTGTTAGCACTTCTTTGAAGGTCTGGTAGAATTGATTTCCTTGTTTTTAATTGCTGAGTAGTATTCCATTGTGTAAATGAACCACAAATAAATGGTGGCAACTAGAAAAGGTATCCCAGAAACAGAAAGACACACATGGTATATACTCACTCATAACTGGATATTAGACATATAATATAGGATAAACATATTAAAATCTGTACACCTAAAAAAGCTAATCGAGGAGGACTCTGGGTAAAATTCTCAATCCCCATTCAGAAAGGCAAAAAGGATGGACATCAGAAGAGGGACAAAACAGAAAACAGGACAGGAGCCTACCACAGAGGGTCTCTGAAAGAATCTACCCAGCAGAGTATCAAAGCAGATGCTGAGACTCATAGCCAAACTTTGGGCAGAGTGCAGGGAATCTTAAGAAGGAAGGGGGAGATAGAAAGACCTAGAGGGGACAGGAGCTCCACAAGGAGAGCAACAGAACCAAAAAATCTGGGGTGTTTTCTGAGAATGATCCTCCAATCAAGCACCATTCATGGAGATAACGTAGAACCCCTGCACAGATGTAGCCCATGGCAGCTCAGTGTTCAAGTGGGTTCCCTAGCAATGGGAACAGGGACTGTCTCTGACATAAACTGATTAGTCTGCTCTTTGATCACCTCCCCCTCGGGGGGGGGGGGTGCAGCCTTACCAGGCCACAGAGGAAGACAATACAGACACTCCTGATGAGACCTGATAGACTAGGATCCAACTGAAGAGGAGGAGGACCTCCCCTATGAATGGGCTGCAAAAGGGACATGAGTGGAGAAGAGGGAGGGAGGATGGGATTGGGAAGGGAATACGGAGGGAGCTACAGGTGGGATACAAAGGGAATAAATGTAATTAATTAAAAAAAAACAAAAAAGTTTCATGTCTTATATTAAGGTTTGCACATTGTCTTTTGCACTGGGGGAGAGAAAGGGGTCTAATATCCTTCTTCTATATATTGATATTCAGTTTTTCTAGCGGGATTTATTGAAGAAATTGTCTTTTACATTTGCATCTTTTGATACTTTGTTAAAAAGTATCAGGTTGCTGCATCAGTGTGGGTCTTCTGGTCTACCACCATTCATGTCTGTCTTCATTCTAGAACTATGCTGTCGCATAGTAATACCTGAAATCAGACACTGGGGCAGCACCAGGGACTGCCTAGACTAGTTGGTGCTCTTACGTTCCTGTGAATCTTTGGATTGTTTTCTCAGTTCTGCAAGAATGTCTTTGAGATTTTGATATTCATTGCATTAAATCTGTAGGTCCCTGTGACCATGTAGCTAGTTTCACAACATTACTTCTGTTGATACATCAATGTGAGATATTTTTCTACCTACTAGTGTTTATTTCAATTTCTCTCTTCAGTGTTTTCAAATTTCTACTATAAAGATCTTTTATCTCCATGTTTAGGTTTATTCCTAGAAATATTTTAAAGCTATTGTGTGTAGGATTGTTTTTCTGATTTCTTTCTCAGAATGCTCATTTTTAGTATCTTGAAAAACTGCTATTTGTTGCTGTTGTTGATTTTGTATCCAGCTACTTTGTTGAATACATATATCAGATCTAAGAGTCCTTAGGGCATTTTAAGAATAGAATCTGTAAGCAGGGTCCATTTAACTTCTTTTCCTATTTCTATCTGTCTTGTTTCTTTTCTTTTCTCTTACCTTATTACCATGGCTAAGACTTCAAATAGTATGCTGAATGAGGATAGAGAGAATGGGTACCTTTGTCTTGTTGCTGATTTTTAGAGGAAATGCTTTCAGTTTTTCTCAGTTTAATGTATGTTGGCTTGAGGATTATTGTATATAGTCTTTATTATGCTGATAGATGTTTCTATAACTCCTGGTGTCTTCAGGGAATTTTTATTAAAAAGAAATACGTAACTCTGACAAAGGCATTTTCTATACTTATTGAGATAATTGTGTGACTTCTGTCCCTGAATCTTCCTATATGCTGTATTAAATTATATTGATTTGTATGTGTTGAACAATTGTTGCATTGCTGGAATGAAATCAACTTTGATTGTGGTGTATGGTATTTTCTATTTTTTTTAAATTATTTATTAATTACACTTTATTCACTTTGAACCCGCTCTGGTTCCCTTCCTCCTCCCATTCCAATTCCTCCCTTCCTCTACCCTCTGCTTGCATGCCCCTCCCCAAGTCCACTGATAGGGGAGGACTTCTTTTCCTTCCTTCTGATCCTAGTCAATTAGGTCTCATCAGGAGTGGCCACATTGTCTTCTTCTGTGGCCTGGTAATGCTGCTTCCCCCTCAAGGGGAGGTAATTAAAGAGCAGGCCAATCAGTTCATGTCAGAGACAGTCCCTGTTCCTATTACAATGGAACCCACTTGGATACTGAACTGCCATGGGCTACATCTGTGCAGGGGTCTTAGGTTCTCTCCATGCATAGTCCTTGGTTGGCGTATCAGTCTCAGGAAAGACCCCTTTGCTCAGATATTTTGGTTCTGTTGCTCTCCTTGTGGAGTTCCTGTCCTCTCCAGATCTTACTGCTTCCCGCTTATTTTCAATGTGTTACTAAGTTCACTTGGAAAGAAGTTATTGAGAATTTTGCATCTATGCTTTTCATAGTTTTCTTTGTTGTGTTGTTAGCAGGTTTTGATCACAGAAATACTGGCTTCATAGAATGAATGTGCTAGTAGTCCTTACCTATTTTATGAAATAGATTGAGGAGCGTGTCAGTTCTTCCTTAAAGGTCCAGTGGAATTTGGCAGTGAGTCCATATCACCCTGGACTTTGCTTTACTGAGAAAAAAAGTTATTATTTATTGTCTATGTATGTGTAAGTTTTTTCTTTTGGAAATTTGCCACCTTTATTATCTAGCTATGGTTCCTTTTTTTTTTTTTTTCAATGCAGTTTATTCAGGAACCTTGAACAATCATCTGACCCTGGGGAAACCCAGCCCACAGCTTAAATAGCCTCTGGGTAGCCAACCCAGGCGTGCCATGTGGGCAATGCAGATAGGTCCACATACATGGAAGCAAGCCAGATCCTCAGCCTTAGCCAAATGTGGAATTGTTCGTGACAGAGAGCACTCACCATCGGGAAGGTGGAAGGCGGAAACCAGCTCCATCTTTAAGGCATAGCATTCCGCAGCTCTCTACAGTTCCCCCTTTTTGTTTTAGATGCATCAGGCAAGAGTAGAGGTATGTGTAAGTTTAAAAAATATTGTTTATTATATCCCCGTTTGGGGTGTCTAATGTCTTCTTGCTTTAATTTTGATGAGTCATGTGTGCTTAGTAACTTATCTATTTGTTATAGATTTTCCAGTCCTTTTGTTTCTCAGGCTTTGAGAAAATTTCTTCCCCTCTATCATTAAATAGGTTTTATAAGCCTTTTTTTGTAAAAAAAAATCTAAGTGCCATTTACCCTACAGATTCTCTGCATTGCTCTCCTGATCATTTCCCGGAGTTCTGGAAAGCTATGGCCAACCTTGCTTCATGTTCATCTGCTTGATGTGGTCTACTGGCAATACATGTGTTTAATTTGATTTATTGAGCTTTTTCATTTCCAGAAACACTTTTTTTTTGGCTGTTGCTGTTTTTTTAATTTTCAAAAATTTCAGTTTCTTTGTTGGCTTTCTTTGTTGGCTAATTTTTTTTTAATTTTAATTTTATTTTTGTATGTGTGTGTAAATAAAAGGGGATCTTTGGAAGGGTTTTGGTGAGAAAGAAGGCAAATGAGGCTAACATGATATACGAGTCTCATAAAGAAACTCATTTTTACATGATAAATAAAAGTAATGAACAACAAAAGTAATACTAGTTGTGCCCATTTCAGGCTGCTGTATAAGCAGGGATCAGATGTACAGTGGGAAGCTCCTATGTGGTGGCTACAACAATTTGTCTTACACCCAGGCCAAGGCAGGCCCTTTTGTGAACAATGTCTCTAGAATATTATTTTAGAATAGTTATTAGCCACAGCTGCTTGGAAACCAGTACTTGAAGATGAGGTCTTTATCGAGGGCCTATTTTAATTTGATGAACCATCCTCAGCTGTCGGGGAATAGCCGGATGTCCATGACCCAGATACTGTGTCTCTCTCCCTCAAGCTGGAGTCACCTTTGGATCTTTGATCTGTTGTGAAGGTTAGCTCTGGCTTCCCAAGGCACTCTCTGATCAGGAGAGCCTCCAGCATCTTAGTCTTTACCTAGCAAATCAGGTCATGCTTCCTGTTTATGGCTGAATTAGCTCTCCCCTAGTGAAGTGACTCATTAATCACTTGGGAGTTTGTTTTGTTTATAAATTAAGGATAATATGACACTACTCACACCACAAAGATTGTAAAAGTAAGAGTGAAACTATTGTGACACAGGATCTGTAAAAGTGTGGAAGAATAATACAAAGGAAGATGCTATAAAAAAGGGCAAATAAATGTAGAGTCATATTACAGCTTTTCAAACAATGTGTGTATGTGGCTGAAGGAGAGATGTTCTACTGACTTGCAAACCTGACCCAGTTAGAGTTAGGAGGTATGAGTTTGGCTATCATAATCTTTGTTGAGAGTATAAAGGTTAGAAGATTCCTTGTCCTCTAGACCCGTGGGTCAGAAGAGGTAGGAATGGCTTCAGGCAGCAGAGGCCTTTGCCTTGGATTCTAGTTCTGTCATAGTCTCTACTGTCTATCTCAATGCAAAACCCTTGCTCTGCCTTCCCAGAAGGACTGTAGGATCTCTTGGAAACTTTGGGAGTTTTACAGCTTGAAAAGTCCAGTGTCAGCAACTCTGAAAAGTCCAAGGTCAGATCCTGAAAGGGGTTTGAGATTATTCTGCTTTAGGTAGGTTCTAAGCCTGGAGTTCTTTAAAAGCTTTTTTGTTGGAGAATTTATTCATGCATATAGTATGTTTTGATCCCCCAACCTTTCCCCCCCAATTTCTTCTCTAGCCCCTATCACTTTTTCTTCCCAACTTCATCTCATTTGTGTTTAAACCCTGAATGCACTCATTGCTCCCTGTATATGCATAGATGTACAGCTGTCTATTGGAGTATTTCTAGCTTCTTCAGGATCACATCCCTGAGAAAACTGACTCTTGCTTTGCCAGAAGCCATGAATTATCCATTCCTCCACAGCTTGGGATGGATCTTCATGAGCTCAACCCCCTTTCATGCAGGAATTTTGGCTGATTTGATCTTGTAGGTCTTGAACAACCAGTCAGAGTCTCTCTGAGTTCATGTGTGCAGTGGTCCTGCCAAACATGGCAGATGTTCGAGAAAATGCTGTTTGATTGCCGATGCTACCACCTCTTCTGCAGTGATTCTTGAGCCTTAAGGGGAGAGGGTGTGAGTACTCCACAGTCTCTTATTCTCTGCCCAGTTACCAGCCACAAGTCTCTGTATTAATCTCCATGTATTGCAAAAAGAAGCTTTTTTTAGATGAGGGCTGACAGATGCCCTAAGGGTTATATAAATGGGGAGTAATGGAACAAGAAGAGTTAAATGGGGTGGGTATAAGGAGGGATAGGTAGAAAAGCGAGTTTGGAGAAGGCTTACTGAAACTAAAAACACTTGAAAAAGCAATATGGAAATACTACAGTAGAAACTTTCTAAAATATATATACATAACACATGTACAAAAGGAGTTCAAGAAGAATTAATATAACGGGGACAACGTCTCTCCTAGAAACTATAGTATATCAAAAGACCCTGTGCCAAGTGTAGGTTGCCTCCTCTCATGACCCCCACCAAACATTATAGGTAACTGTGACTGCTTTTGGTTGACCTCTATCAGTCCATTGTAATACTCTACTGCTGAAGGCATGGGAGACTTGAGTTGCAGAACATGGAGAAACCAAACTCATACCTACCTGGGAGCCTTTTTTCTACTGGATAGCTTGTGTAGTGCTAGAAGGCTCTATGCATGCTACCAGAGAAAAGTCATGAACAATCTTACTCAGCTGTTAACCTTGGGAGCTGCAATAATCACTGACCTAGCAAGATACACCTGCTAGCATTAGTGGCATCACATGAGAGTAACCAACCACTTTTTGGTTGGATTTAGACCCTGTTCCACATGATAGAACTCATGCCTGGCACTTCTAACTGGGCTCCAAACCTGTGGCTTACTAAATCACAGGGAGAACCTAATTCTATTCTTCTCCTAAATGCACATAGAAATAAATGGTCCCCTAAGTTCTTATCTTTATATCCACAGATTTTCATCCTTCAAGTCTTGAGCTCTTAAAGAGATATCTTGACATCTGAGGCTTTTCAACTTCAAATCCATCAAATAAAAAAGTATGTTTTTTTGTGAGGCTCCATCCATATTGTCAAATCTTTTTTTTGTTAATACCTGAAGGTTTCTCTCATTCATCTGATTTCTCTGATTTTTCTATTCCTTACTCTCTAAGCAAACAAACCTCATGTTTACTCTCTTGATCAGATGAGATAATATATGTGAGTGTTATGTAAAATACAGAGGGATTTTCAAGGCAGGGGGTTACTCACGTTTATTGCACCAGCCTCCATTTGAAAGGCCATAGCAAAGGCATCCATTTAAAAAAGGGTTAGCATTTGTGCTAATAATTCTAATGTGGGCTGCTTATCGAGGGAAATGGGAAGTCAGAGGGAGGAGAAAAAGATTCAGTGTTAAAAATCACGTTGGCATGTTAGAGTTCTGAGTGTGTACTGATGAGATGAGTGGCTGGCATTAGCTTGGGAGTGGAAGACATCAGGGTGCTGTCTGGAGAGCAGAATCACAGCAGAGCCTTGGGATCCTGCCTGGTGCAACTCAAGGAGTGCTTGCTGGAGTGGCCTGCAAAGGTACTCTCGGGCCTAAGAATTGTGACTCACAACCTTAACTGAGAGGGTGATTTTCCCGTTGATATCTCTTGGGAGGTTCAGTTAACAATTGCTCATGGAGCGTGAGAGGCAATAAGCTGAGAAACCAGGGGAGAGCAAGGTGGTGAGGTAGCAGGTTGTTTGTGGTGAGTTTTCTAATGGAAGGTCTGCTTTATAAATGGAAGTTCATAAAAGCATACTCTGGCCTGGCTGTGCATAACACAAAGAAAATTTTATATTCCATGCCCGGTCAGCTTGTGGGATGATGCTGCATGAAAGATGATGTGGTCAAAGAAAACCAGCTGCAGTAAACACAGCCAGGGCCCAGGCTTCTGCTAGGAGAGGATTTGGCCTCCCAGGATGCATATATGGCCTCAACCCATAAAAACGATCAGAGAAATCTAATTTCTTTTCATGGGTCTGAGCATGTAATGTCTCCTCACATAAAAGGATACCCTAGAGGAGAAAAACCAGGATGAGACACTTTACTTTTATGCATTGTGGGTCCTCTGCTGAAGGAAGCCAAAGAAGTTATGGGGTTGGTTAAACTTAAATTGTGGTTAGGAATTACCCACAGATCAGAACATTAACTCGTGATTCAAATTCTCTTGTGTCCTTCTATGATATTGAAAATGGGTCTTTGATGGATATGGTCACATTCTGATATGTCTCATCCCCAGACATTTCAAGGCCGTGTCTGTGATTTATATGGATGCTATATATGGTGAAAAATGATATGTAATTTTGTTCTATGTTTCCATAAAGTATTAGTTAATATAACTTAGTATGCAGACATGCACACACCTGCATATTCATACATCAAAAGTTAGAGAAAACGCCATAAAACAGGAACAAGGGTGAATGTTTTAATTGATGGTTAATGGTAGGCTTGCAAATTACAGTTTTTTTCTTAACAGCTGATATTGAGCATTGCAGGGTTGAGTCATTGGCTAAAACTGCACATTTCCTGCTTAGTCTCATGTCTATATGTGGCACTGAGGAAGGGCCGCCTGTGTCTGAATGGAGGAGGTCTGGCTAAACTTTCTATTTCTAGTTCAAGCCAGCTTAACTTGAACTACCAACATAATGCCCAGAGTCCAAATCAGGACATAATTAGCATCTTTGGATAGGACTGTATTGTTTCACGTAATGAATATTGAGAACTGTCTAAGGCCATGGGTAGGGGGAGGCTTTAAACAAATGTAAGCTATGGCCTTTGCTCACATAAGTGTATTGATTGTGAATCCTGGAGCTTGATGCTCATTTAGTCTCATGTTTCATGGTTTTAGCAAACAATGTTTATAGCAGGAGAAATGTAGCTGAGAGGTCACTGGAGAAGGGGACAGAGAAGAAAACTAGGGAACAGGTGATCTGGAAGCCCAAGTCTCATGCTGAGTGTCAGGGAAGGTGGAACCTCATTCATTAAATTAGTAAATATTCTTTGTATAAAATAAGGAGGGCTTTTTTTTTGTGCTAGATGTACATCATATACGTTGGTCACACCTCCACATTGTCTTCTATCTTTTCTTCCTATGATTGCTTTCTTTTTTTTCTTTCCAAATGTTCTATCTTCAATATTAATTTTGTTGTTGTTTTTATATGTAGACTCTGCCCATGAAATGAAACATACGGGTTGTCTCACTGAGGCTGCTTTACTTCAGTTACCATGCTGTTTTCCAACCCCATCCATGTTTATGCAAAGGGCACAAGCTTAGTCTTCTTTATATCTGTATGTCATGCACACACTCCACATTTTCTTTATCCTGCAGGCACTGATTTCATTCTGTGACTGTGACCTCATACCTGACAGGAAGCCATTTAAGGGAGGAAGGGTTTACTTTGATTTGCGGTTCAAGAAAGTGAGCGGTCTATCCTCGTGATAGAGAAGGTGGAGAGCCAGGGTGTAAGGTGTCAGGGCACGTTATGTACTGCAGTCAGGCAGCAGGGAAGGAAGGACTGTGGAGTCAGCTGGCTTGCTTTCTTCTGTTCATTCAGCCTGGGCCCAAGCTCATGGGTTGGAGCTGCCCATATTCAGATGGTTCTTTGCTGTTCAATTGAACCTTTCTGTAAAGTCATGGTCACACCAAGAGACGTGTTATAAATCCTGTCAAGTTGACAGTGCAGACTGACCAGCACAGGCACCTAGATCAAGTCTATAAACTGGCTCTTCTTAATAGAACCACGATATACATGGGTTTGAAGGTATCTCTGGTTTCTTTGAGTTTATACTCAAGAATGAGGTAGCTGGTCACATGGTTGGTCTATTTTCCTTAAGGTGGAGATTTAGAACCTAACACAGTGGAAGAAATGAGGATGCAGGAGTCCTAATATGTTTCCAGTGAAAAGTTTTGAGATCACCTGAATCCCATCCCTTTCTAGGCATTCAATTTTGATTATTGTTCCGGATAAAGGTGGGCCATGCTGACAGTGCAAGTTTCGCTTTAATCAGTTGGAAAGAGGGGCCTGCTATCTGGAGTATTAAACTAGTACCTTGAATCTCACTTCCGATTCATTTAGATAACATCCACATAAGGAGATATTATCATAGGAGAGATCCCCCCTTTTTATTAATTACACTTTATTCACTTTGTATCCCCCCATAAGCCTCTCCCTCCTCCCCTTCTGGTCCCACCCTCCCTCCCCGTTCTTCACGCATGCCCCTCCCCAAGTCCACTTATAGGGGAGGTTCTCCTCTCCTTTCTGATCTTAGTCTATCAGTTCTCATCAAAAGTGGCTGCATTGTCATCTTCTATGGCCTGGTAAGGCTACTCCCCGCTCAGGGGGAGGTGATCAAAGAGCAGGGCAATCAAATTATGTCGGAGGCAGTCCCTGTTCCCATTACTATGTAACCCACTTGGACACTAAACTGCCATGGGTTACATCTGTGCAGGGGTTCTAGGTTATCTCAATGCCTGGTACTTGATTGGAGCATGAGTCTCTGGGAAGACCCCTGTGTTCAAATTTTTTGGTTCTGTTGCTCTCCTTGTGGGGTTCCTGTCCTCTACAGCTCTTACTATTTCCCACTTCTTACATAAGATTCCATGCACTCTGCCCAACAGTTGGCCATAAGTCTCAGCGTTCTGCTTTGATATTCTGCAGGGCAGAGCCTTTCAGAGGCCCTCTGTGGGAGGTTCCTAGGTTGGTTCCTGTTTTCTTCTTCTTCTGATGTCCATTCTCTTTGCCTTTCGGGATGGGGATTGAGGGTTTTAATCAGGGTCCGCTCTCTTGATTAGTTTCTTTAGATGTACAGATTTTAGTAGGTTTATCCTATGTTATATGTCTATATGAGTGAGTATATACCGTGTGTGTCTTTCTGCTTCTGGGAAAGCTCACTCAGGATGATCCTTTCCAGGTCCCACCATTTACCTGCAAATTTCACGATTTGCTTATTTTTCATTGCAGAGTAATACTCCATTGTGTAGATGTACCACAATTTCTGCATCCATTCTTCAGTTGAGGGGCATCTGGGCTGTTTCCAGCTTCTGGCTATTACAAATAAAGCTGCTACAAACATTAAAAATAAAGTTGCTTTGTAGCTCTTTAGCTACAAAGCTGCTAAAGAGCAAATGTCCTTATTGTGTACTTGAGCCTCTTTTGGATATATGCCTAGAAGTGGTACGGCTGGATCTTGAGGAAGCACTATTCCTAGTTGTCTGAGGAAGCACCAGATTGCTTTTCAGAGTGGTTGTACAAGTTTACATTCCCACCAGCAGGGGAGGAGGGTTCCCCTTTCTCTACAACCTCTCCAGCATGTGTTGTCACTTGAGTTTGGGTCAGGAGAGAGAAATTAAAGTCTTCCTAGAACTCAATGAGAATGAAGACACAACATACCCAAACTTGTGGGACACAATGAAAGCAGTGCTAAGAGGAAAGTTCAAAGCACTAAGTGCCTTGAAGAAGAAAGTCGAGACAGCTCATTCAAGCAACTTAATGGCTCACTTAAAATCCCTAGAAAAAGAAAAAGCAGACACACCAAAAAGGAGTAGACAGCTGGAAATAATCAAACTCAGGGCTGAAATCAATCAATTAGAAACAAATAAAACAATTCAAAGAATCAATGAAACCAAGAGCTGGTTCTTTGAGAAAATCAACAAGATAGACAAGCCCTTAGCCAAGCTAACTAAAAGGCAGAGAGACACCATCCAAATCAACAAAATCAGAAATGAAAAGGAGGACATAACTACAGACACTGAGGAAATCCAACCAATCATTAGGACTTACTTCAAAAGTCTATATGCCCCAAAATTTGAAAATCTAAATGAAATGTACATTTTTCTTGATCGATTCAACTTACTAAAGCTGAATCAGGACCAGGTAAATCAATTAAATAGTCCTATATCCCCTAAGAAAATGGAGGCTGTCATCGAAAGTCTACCATGCAAAAAAAAAAAAAGCCCAGGGCCAGATGGTTTCAGCGCAGAATTCTACCAGACCTTCAAAGAAGAGCTAACACCAATACTCACAAAACTATTCCACAAAATAGAAACAGAAGGAACATTAACAAACTCATTCTATGAAGCCACAGTCACCTTGGTACCTAAACCTCACAAAGACTCAACAAAGAAAGAGAATTTCAGGCCAATCTCCCTTATGAACATTGATGCAAAAATACTCAACAAAATGCTTGCAAACCGAATGCAAGAACACATCAAAGATATCATCCACTATGACCAAGTAGGCTTCATCCCAGGTATGCAGGGGTGGTTCAATATACGGAAATCCATCAATGTGATCCACCATATTAACAAACTGAAAAAAAAAAAAAAAAAACACATGATAATCTCCCTAGATGCTGAAAAAGCATTTGACAAAATCCAACATCCATTCATGTTTAAAGTATTGGAGAGATCAGGGATACAAGGCACATATCTAAACATAGTAAAGGCAATATACAGCAAGCCTATAGCCAACATCAAACTGAACGGAGAGAAACTTAAATCAATCCCACTGAAATCAGGGACAAGACAAGGCTGCCCACTCTTTCCATATCTCTTCAACATAGTTCTGGAAGTCCTTGCTAGAGCAATGAGACAGTTGAAGGAGATCCCTTTTATGTTTGTTATCATTTACTTCTCGGTAGTCCTGGAATATAAGACTAAGGATAAATTAGCTTGAATAGGCCATACAGGAGTGAGAGGAACAGACACTCCAAACATTTACCAAGCACCTACCGTGCCAGGTACTGTGTGTGTGATCTGGTTCAATCCTTATAATTATGCATGTGGCATGTGTGAGGTATGTATTATTATCCCCCTTTTATAGATTAGTCATTAATTAGGACAGCAGCCAAAGTGGAATGCATGGCTGAACAGGTTGAGAGCCGAATTGTCAAACATGATGCCCTGCCTAATTGGTGGGTTGTTAATGGAGATTATTTTGCCTGTGGGCCTGCTAATCTATGCATTGATGTTGGCTCAGAAGAGGCAACCAGTGAAAATGAATTTATCTGAAATAAACATCACAATATTATGTTTTAAATCTCATGTATAAAAATTCAAACCTAGAGTACATGTATAATTTTCCCCTTTCTTTTAGCTCTCTTTGATTTTAAAACTGCTGTAACAATCACAGTCAATTTTCAAGTGTTGATGATAACAATACCGCCCTGAATTTTTATATAGACTTTTTCTTCCAAGGACCTTGAAGTGCTAAAAATGTTGTCATCTATACAGGCAAACCTCGAGAATATCTAATTTAGCAAATGTCAGTGATAAATTCTTCTGGTGCCATTCTCCATGTCTTTGAATATATTAGAACACCCTGGAAATAAGAATGTTTATTCTACAGCAATTGACTGCTGGTAATACAGTTAGTTGGTATAATTTCATGTGTATTTACTGTTTATCATTTAAATAGCTGCTCGGGTTAAAAAAGTCTTCCTATTTGCTTTCTATCTTGAACATGGTAGGTATTATCTATGCTAGTGCCTTCTCCGGGTTGCCTGAAGAAATGCTGGTTGTCTTTGTCTAACTTCTTCTTCAATGTTGTGGGTATCCACAACTTACTTGCATAAATACGACTGGGGGAACTTGATCACGGCGTGGAATCTGAAAGGTCACTAAACTACAAAGACAGTTCTTGTATGAAAGTTTGAAACAGCGGAAACTGTGAAGTCACATGAAGGAGGGAAGAATGGGGGGGGGGGTGCCTCGAGCAGGTTTGCGCAAGCTTCCCCAGGCAGTATAAAGAACACCTCATGTATTCCCTGAACCATCTAGCCAGAGCCTCCTGGGAGGTGACCAAGCAGGGCTTAGGCTTGTGCAGCTTATGAAGTCATTCCATTTCACTGAACCATTGCAAGCATTTCCATCTTTGCTCTTTATTTCAATTTTCAAAGACTTAATTAGCTAAAACTAAACTGTCCACAATAGCAGCATTATGTTTAAGAGTCAATTAAATTGCAGGCAATGTCATTACATGGACTAATGCAGATGGCAGGATCCAAGGGAGAAGGAGAATGAGTGCCAAGCATCCTGGACCTTCAAGATGTGTTGGGGGCTTGGCTCCCATGGGCCTCTCTGCCCTCTCTCTGCCTAGTCATGGTTGTCTGGCTTTCACACATCAGTGCTACTCCACTCTGCTTGCTGCAACCCCCTCACAGACCTAAAACATCTTTAATTCTTCAAATCCCAACTTAGATCACTTCATTCACAAACAATCCTGTACTGGCTGTCTGTTGCCAGCCCTTGGTGATAACAAGAACTCCATGTATGCTTTGGAAATAGCTACTCATCTCTGTGTCTCAAGGTGGCTCCATGAAGTCAGAGCCCAGGCTGGACATGAGAACAGACACCTTCATGATATTTGGTGATAGTACTTACTTTTATAGGTTCTTAAACTGTGGTAAGTTGGGACCAGGGCTCAAGTAAGAACTCAGTCAAGCTTTGGTGGCTTGTTCCATGGACTCACAGACCCACGTGACACATCAAATTTTGCTTAGTGTGGGCTTGGTGGTTCTAAAAAAAATTAGGGTTAGTTGTCATCTTTATATCCACACATTAGCCCTGTGTTCATAATTCCTAGAGAGAAGACTCTTAGCATTGTGTGATGGCCCCTAATCCACAGTGGCTTTTCTAGGCAGAGCTTGGGCCCCATCATAAGTGTCGTGGCAAAAAAGCACATGTATCCTTAAATGTTCCAGACAATTAGGTTATATGCTTGAGTTATCATTCGCATGGGGATCTTTGGATAGTTATCATTACTAAGAGCCTAGAGTTAGTTATTAATAGTACAGACCTGGGACATCTTGGGTAGAAGGTCATTTTCTCCAAAAGGAGAATCTTGAGTTGATGATCCATAGTGTCTAGTCCTCTCTACCTATATCTTCTCTGCCTCTGGCCCTCTGTATTGAGGCATCACTTACATTACTCCATGGTTTACAGCAGGAAATTGAGGGAAAGATGACTGGCAGCTGTAGGTGTGTCAAATTGTGTGCTTCTTCCTGGGCCTCTGTAGCTCTCCTTTCAAGAGCCTCACACCTTAGCATCTGCATTGAGCTGTGTATACAAGATTATCCATTCTTTCTGCTCAGGCAGAGACTGCAGAGACTCTGGCCCTAGAGAGGGCTGTGAGCCTCTCAGAGCCTGGGTGACTTGTGACTCACGAATGCAGCATCTTACACATGCAACAGAGGGTCCAATCTGCTGCCCATTGCTCAGCCCACCAAAATGGCCTCTGGCCTAATAGCAGCATGCAGCCTTTTTTCTCCAGAGGAACCCCTGCCCCGTGGGGCCTTCACGCTGTTCTGCTCTGAATTCCAACTACACATGGGCCACGCACGTCACTGGAGTCATTTTCCAAATGAACAAATTGTGTTTTCTTCTTCGTTGAGTCTGATATTTGAGCCAATCTGTGCAGCAATTTCCTCCTCTTTGTTTTGCTGACCCTGAGTGCTCTCTCAGCCCCACCGTAATTACGGCCTCTCTTGCCACTGGGAGTGTGGCACGTTCAGCCACAGGAATGATTTAGCGGAACATGAAGAGGAAAGGGGCCCTATTCCAGGGCCTTTGTCTCCATTTCTGATGCTGGTTATTTACAAAGTCAGCTCTTATTATTGAGTTAGAAGGAATTTCCTGGTATCACATGGGAAGCAGGTCTGTGGGGGCACTCGCCTGCAGGCC
Source organism: Meriones unguiculatus (assembly GCF_030254825.1). Classification (NCBI taxonomy): domain Eukaryota; kingdom Metazoa; phylum Chordata; class Mammalia; order Rodentia; family Muridae; genus Meriones; species Meriones unguiculatus. The sequence continues at coordinate 111,832,854 of NC_083349.1, forward strand.
TGTTACTTATGTGACGCCCTGTGGTACTCAGTGCTTACCCGGCTCTTCTGCTCTCTCCCCCGAAGAGAGCAGGGTTACTACCAAGGATTAGTGGGGACAGTAACATCCTGTGTGCTTGCTTGTCTCCTCGAGTCCTTGCTCCTCTCTTTGCCCCAGTAGAGTGAGCCCGTTCATAGCATATCAGGCTCTGTAACAGGCACAGCTGATTGACATAAGAAACATGGGGCAGTGTCAACGACCGTGGTTTCTTTGCCCTCGACCTATGAAGGGATAAAAATCATTTGTCTTCTTGAAAATTGGCCCTACCTAAGGATAAACAAAAGAGTATGACCAGGTATGAAGTGTCCAGGACTGGCTGAACCCTATTCAACCTGTTCAGCCTACTTCCTGCTCTCTCCTCAGCAACCCCTTACTTAGTACTTTTTCTTATTTGCTAGCCACCCATCCACCCATCCATCCATATTCCCATCCTTAGATTCTACACATTCATTAAGCACTTTGACTAGCTGCTGTTAGAGAATGTATTGAACTTCTCCCCAAATTCATATATTGAGGTTTTGATCCCCAGGATCTCAGAGTGTGATTATGTTTGGAAATAAGGGCTTTGAAAAAATAATGAATATGAAGTGGGATCACATGGATAGGCAGGCCCTAATTCAGTATGACTGGTGTCTTTCTCAACAGAGGTGAGTGGAGAAAAGACTATGAAAATACACAAAATGTTGGGCGTGATGCTGGGCATGGTGGAGCACACCTTTAATTCCAGTACTCAAGAGACAGAGTCAAGCAGATCTCTGTGAGTTCAAGGCCAGCCTTGTCCTCATAGTGAGTTCCAGGACAGTCAGAACTACAAAGCAAGACCCTGTTTTGGGGGAAAAAAGAGAAGGAGATGAAAATACTATGAAATTAAAGCAGTGATGAGTAGGAACTTTCCCAGTTGCTCAGAGCCTAGTGTGTACCCTGAGTGCTACAGATTTAGGTGAGTGAGCCAGCCCTGGCTCCCTTTTCCTTTCTACCATCCTGCCAACAAAGTATGAATGCAGGATAGGCCTTTCCTGAACTGTTAGCCAGAGGCCTCAGCACAGAGCCCAGCAGGCCAGTGAGGCTAGCAACGTGTAGCTGGTGGTCTGACAATGCAGAAGGCAGGAGCACCCATACAGAAGCTTCCCCAGGGAATCCCACAGACAGCCTGGGGGCATGCAAAGTGACTACGGAGCACAGCAAAGCTGATTACAATTGTGAGACTCTAGTTTGTACTTTCAGGCACGTGAAGTCTGAACATTGGCTACATAAACACTGTCCCATGTTTCTGATGTCAGTCAGCTGCACCTGTTAAAGAGACTGATATGCTATGAATGGGCTGACTGGGGCAAAGAGAGGAGCGAGGACTCAAGGTCTGTCCTCCGGTTGTAAAGGCCTAACTGCCTTTGCAGGCTCTCAGTCCTGCGAGTGAAGACTTACTCAAGACAGACTTAGGGTGGGTTCTGGACATGGCATGAGTGGCCAAGTCAGTGGCTTAGACCATGGCTGCTGCTTGAGGAGGTCAGAGCTGAGGAAGATCAATGTGGGCTAGAGCAGTTCATTTAAGTAGCAATTAGTTATAATTAATCAATTATGTAATTGAGTAGCACTTAATTATTTACTGCCTTGTTCAGTTTTCCAACTGTTCACAAGTGTCAGCTTTGTTTGCCCAACCAGAGCGGGAGCTCCCTGAGAACAGGGACAGGATCACTTATTGGAGTCCATTGGGGCCAGGGTCAGGTTCTCACATGGAAGGGAAGTGATACGAGGAAATGGAGACCATGGGGACAATCACTTTGAGGTCAAAGTGGTATGATTCTGCCAAGAAGTGACTATGAGTGAATCAGCCACTGGGATCAACATGGAGCCGCAAGGGACCAATGTGGCATAGAGTAAAATGAAGAAGAAGGTCCCTTTGGTAATGGATGGGGACAGGGACACTTGCAATATCTTTATACAGTGGGAGGGATGCGTCCCAGGGAGCCACCCTGTAATGTAGGCCTCCTAGAGGACTCTAGGCTGGGCCTCTGAACCGCACTCCAAAAGAACTCCTGAGCTTGCACAGGGCTGTGGAATGTCATGGGAACCCAGACGGGGGACAGTTAGTTCAGCCCCAGGGACTGTTAGCGCTCTAATGGGGGTGTGCTTTGGAATAAGAGCTGCCTCATTGATGCCAGTTAGGAAATTAGGATAATGCAGTGATGTACCCCTGGAAAATAGGAGTAGGATGCCTTAGGATTTTTGGCTTGTGGGAAGAGAGGCACAGCTAAGCCTAAGCCATATGGCAGCCAAATGAGTCTGAAGTTCCATAGAAGGAAGATTCCCACAGTTAATACTTAATGGGATCTTGAGCTTGAGGGTGGGGGAGTATCCCAAACAGGGCAACCTCTTAAATTCCAGGTTTCCATGGCTGGCTCAGGTCTGGCTCATTTACAGAGAACTATGGTGCCTCCCCTCTCTCCATGAGGTCAGTAGTGATATTACCTGTACTCGCAAATGGGGCAGAACACCCCGAGACTTGCAGACTGATTGCTTTCATTAACTTTAATTGGATTCTTTCGCACATGGAAAGAGAAGTGTAACCAGGGTTTAATTGGAAGAACATCTCAGACCCAGGGTGACACAGGATTGTAAACATTAAAAGTGCTACAGCTGTGTCGGTGGAAAAACGTTGAAATCACTTGTGTTTGTAAGAACAGCTCACAAATTTGGAAGTTGGCTGGAAGTTCTGGGTGTGTCAAATTTGGGGATAATAGTTGTGTGTGTGTGTGTGTGTGTGTGTGTGTGTGTCTGCCTGCCTGTTTAGAGGGGAAACAATGTGAAATCAGATGTTTGCTAGTGGAATGAGAGAGGAATCAGATACATCCCAACTCTCTCTTGTGCCAACAGAAATCAGCTCTAGCCAGGAGTCCCTCAGCGTAGTACTGTTTTCTGAACTAGCCTGAGGCAGCATGTGAAGCCTTTAGAGTTGAGTCCAAGCTTGCTAACCCATCTCTCTGCTTTGTTGAGTTACAGCCCATCATGCCCTTTGCCTGGGATGTGCCTCTCATCTTGGGTGGGAGAAGTCCTACTCAGCTTGGATTTCATGTTCCTGCTGTGAAGACTCAGTCAACAGCTCTGGCAGAGGGGGCTGCTCAGTGTTCTGTGGTTTTGTAAAACAGTGTTTGTACCATGAGCCCTGAAGCCACCCTGAAGCTGAGAAGAAAAAAAGAAGGGTCCCAGGTCCAGAATTCCAAATATCCGTTAAAGTACAGTCACTTGGGAAAGCTTCTTATGCAGTTAAATTGGGGTTCAACATATGTTTGGGGAACAAGTGAATAACTAGTTGAGTTCAGTGAACTAGGTTTACCAGGTCTCTGTCAGGAGTTTTTCAGTTGTAGTGTTGACTGTCATCCTGCAGGTGCTGGTTCTTGGTCTGTCTGAAAGAGCCTGAAAAATCCTGAAGAATAAGCTTTCGCCAACATGACAGCCTCAGCCATTTACTGCTTTCCTGCATGCCTAGCCCGAACAGTGTTGTTCTTGGCATTGCAAGGGCACCCAGGCAACGTCTATCTGTTACACACTGTCTGCCTCGATTTTTTGTGTATATGTATCTTGGAGCTTGTACCTAGATCTCTCTCTCTTTCTCTCTCTCTCTCTTTCTCTTTCTCTCTCTCTCTCTGGGCTGGCAACACCTGCCACTTCCTGGGGTTTCCTGTCTTCAGGTTTAGGCAGAAGTGCTAACTGGGGTATTCAGCATGGCCTGGGTGGTGATGATAGTGGTCACTGAGTCACTTCTAGTGCCTAGCACCTGCTTCTGGGTAGAGCAGGGTCTGATTCTAATACACACTGGGGGTTTTATTTGAAGAAATGTCCTGGAAACTTAGCCCTCTAAGAACCCTCTAAGAGCCCATCTATTTGCTTTCTGGAGTCTTCCCTACTGACCCAAAGCTGCTTCGTTGGTCAGAAGAGAGCTTGACACTCACATTCCCTAGATGTGCCGAGGGATCCTTCCAGAAGTCAGTGAGAAGTGCACAAACAGGTCACCACAAAGGGCTAGCTCTTCAAACATAGTCTTTTCTAATTCAGAGCAGTAAGTCATCCTCTCAGATATTTTCAAAGCGAAGTTAACTATTTCAGTAGTATGTAGACTGGTAGTTCCAATGGGAGAGCGGAGATGAGGAGAGCCAGCTTGCTGGGCTGAGGGAACACTGGACTCTGGCTTCTGGCCAGGTTTTACTGGCTCAGTTTTCCATGTGCCAGTTTGGATTCACAGGTGTGTTAGATACTCTTGTGTGGCTTTGACCAAAATACCCAATAGAAACAACTGAAAGGCATATTTTTGCTCATGAGTTCAGAGGGTTCTTAAATTTGGAAGGCATATAATCATTCTGTCATAGAGGCCCCTCACATTTTGACAGATCAGGAATCCGGTGACTATGGCCAGAATCTGTGTGTGGGTAGTTTTTAAAGGTTCACCTTGTATATCAAAGCAAATACTGAGACTCATAACCAAACTTTGGGAAGAGTGCAGAGAATCTTAGGAAAGAAGGGAAAGATAGTAAGACCTGGACAAGACAGGAGCTCCACAAAGAGAGCAACAGAACCAAAATATCTGGGCCCAGGGATCTTTCCTGAGACTGATACTCCAACCAAGGACCATGCATGGAGATAACCTAGAACCCTCTGCTCAGATGTAGCCCATGGCAGCTCAGTAGTCATGTGGGTTCCCTAGTTAGGGGAACAGGGTCTGTCTCTGACATGAACTCAATGGCTTTGATCACCTCCCCCTGAGGGGAGAGCAGCCTTGCCAGGCCACAGAGGAGGACATTGCAGCCACTCCTGATAAGCTAGGGTCAGATGGAAGGGGAGGAGGTCCTCCTCTATCAGTGGACTTGGAGAGGGACATGGGAGAAGATGAGGGAGGGAGGGTGGATTAGGAGGGTATGAGGGAGGGAGCTACAGCTGGGGTACAAAGTGAATAAACTGTAATTAATACAAAAAATAAAAATAAAAAAGAGGTCCACTTTGGTGACCCCCTTCTGCTAGCTAAGTCCCACATCTAAAGTCTCCCTGGCCTTAAAAATGCTACCTCATGCAGGAACCCAGCATATGAAACACGATCCTGTGGGAGGCATTTCAAATTCAACCCACAAGAGCAGATGAGACACTTTGGGAAATAACAGCCGTGATGGGAGCATGTAGCCACTGAACACACAGAACGTTGTTAGACTTAGTTAAAATACACCCTACACATAGAATATAAACTCTAGAGTTCAATGACCTAGCAGAAAAGAATTACATGCAAAAACAAAAAAACCTTAAAACTTTTTATATTGATTATATGCTAAATGGTAGTATTTTTAACACACTGCTTAAACAAAATACACTCTTCAATGAATTTCATCTGCTCCATTCTATTTCTTAAAGGGGTGCTACTAGAAAATTTAAAATTTGGTGCAGCTTGCATTTATTTACTACAGAATAGCACAGATCTGAGTCCTTTGACATAAAGGAAACTTGAGGGGAATTGGGTTCCAGAAAGATGGTGGCCTCCTCCCCTTCCATCAGACCATAGCCTGTCAGGTCTCATCAGGACTATCTTTCACAGTCTTCCTCTGTGGCCTGGTAAATTCCCCTCCTGTTCCCCCAACCCCCACCCCGCCCAGGATAGGTGATCAAATTGTCAGCCACTGAGTTCATGTCAGGGACAGTCCTCCCACCCCCTCCCCTGGCTCACCTCACCAGAGTGCCCACTTGGAGATGGAACTGCCACAGACCATATCTGTGTAGGGGTTCTAGGCTATCTCCATGACTATTCCTTGGCTGGAGTATCAGTATCAGAAAACACCCCTATGTCCAGATTTTTTGGTTTTGTTGCTCTCCTTGTGGAGCTTCAGACCCTTCCAGGTCTTTCTATCTCTCCCTTTCTTCATAAGATTCCCTGCTCTCTGCCCAAAGTTTGGCCATGAGTCTCAGCATCTGCTTTACTACCCTTCTGGGGAGAGTTTTTCAGAGGCCCTCTGTGGTAGGCCCCTGTCTTTTTCTTGTCCTGGCCATTGTTGCAAGTTGGGTTTCCTTACTGAGATGCCCGTCTGCAGTAATTTTGTAACTGGTTCCCTAATTTTGTATATAATACCAAAAACAAAACAAAACAAAACAAAACAGAAACTAACCTTATGTATAATGGAACATGGTGGCTGCTGTAGCTGAGGCTGTAGCTCCGTGGCATTGTGCTTGCCTAGCATATGCTAAGGACCTAGGTTCAATCTCCAGTTCTGACCAGAAAAAAAAAAAAAGAATGGGGGATGTTCATACTAATAAGAAGTGGACACTGTGTACAAGTTCATCAGTCTCTCAAGGACGTCATGGAAATCCTCTATGAAGTTTGGTGTCTGTTTTCCTGTGCAGTAGAAACCTCTTAGGAACATTTGATACAGACACCTTTCTCTCAGCATCCTCTTGCTCTGTCTTCTATTACTTTGGCTTTGTTTCTAGCCAATGAGAACTTCTTCTGCATTAGCTCATGCTGTTCCACCATGTTCTATGTAAGTCCCTGCCAGAACAGTCATTGGAAGGCGCCTTGGTCTCACCCAGTGTGATTTCTCAGGGTCATTGTTTACATTGTGTCTTTATCCAGTGCTCTTGGCCAGCTCTTCTGGCACAAGTTCCTATTCACACAGGATTTCAGGAGCTTCCATTTCTCACTAAGACATCAGCCTGCTGTGGAATTCAGAAATGACTTTGGTCTCCTCTTCTTTGCAGGGTAGCTTCCCCCTTTTTCCTATAGTCAGTCCTAGATTTGAATGAAAGGGGAGTATGCATAGATTGAGTAGATCTGAAGTTCCTCTCCTATGGAAAGGAAATCATCAGCACATCCATTCTTCCTGACTTCTTTGGTGCATGAGAGAACAGTCGACACTCTGCATGTGATTTGGGGAATTTTCTTTCTGCCTTTCTGTCTCTGACTCTGTCTTTCTCTGTCTCTGTGTCTTTCTCTGTCAGTTTCTCTCTCTCTCTTTCTCTCTCTCTCTCTCTCTCTTTCTGTGTGTGTGTGTGTGTTACAGACAGGTCTGTGTGCAATGTGCACGTGGAGGCTGGAGTTTGATGTTGAATATCTTCCTCACATTGTTTTTGTCCTTATTTTTGAGATGGGTCTCAGTGAACCAAAAGCTTACAGTTTGGCTAAGTTGCCTGGTCAGTGAGCTCTGAGGAGCCTCCTGTATCCATTTCTTGCCCAGCCACACCCAGGTGTGGTTGCAAACATGTGCTACCGTGCCTGGATTTTACACGGGGTCCAGTTAGCACTCAAGTCTTCATTCCTGCTCAGAAGCAGCTTACCCGGTGAACCGTCTCCATGATTGAGAAGGAGTCTGTTAGACTACCCATTAAAATATGTTTGTCATGGATCTTCTAACTATATTCCAATGTCCAGTACTACAGGCATGTTTTCTTTTTCAGTAGAATTGTCCTTGACAGATGTCTAAGTGGGAGAGGTCAGTTACAGCAAACATGATTAGATATTCTTTTATCCTGCTCAGGCAACCTTTAGGGGACAAAATGCTCAGCAGACAAAGGAGCCCTTGCTTTGTAATTAAAAAAAAAAAGAGTATTAAACTTTAAGCGTGTTCTTTAAAATAATGACCCAGATAGGATTTGAAGCATTTCAAATGCTGAATTCTTTTCCAGTTTGTATCTGATGCTCCTATTTGGTCAGTGACCTGATTGTGGCTTGGGTTGGCTAATGGAAGCTCATCAGAACTGTAAGGCATGTTGTGGGTGATTGTTGAATCCTTGGCCTCCAGCTGGACAGGCTATTTTGGGAGATTCTCTAAATTGTAGGAAGTAGAATCTTGGTGTAGGAAGTAGGTAGCAGGGGGCATATGTTGGAAGGTTTCTAGTCTTTCCCATTCTCTGCTTCATGTCTTCCATGATACCAGCTTTTATACATGCATGCCTCGCTGGAGTTCCGCCTTACTGTGGGCTCGGAATTAATGGGGCCAAGGGCTACAGACTGACTTCTTGAAAAATGTGCTGCAAAATAAACTCTTCTTCTTCTTCTTCAGTAAGACACTTGGTTATAGTGCTAGGGTCTGGCTCACACAGTGACTGAGAGAGATAGGCGTCCAGAGGAACCATTAAGAACCCCCCACTAGACATTCCTGGCCCTTGTACCTCAGAACTCCTGGACTGAGTTTCACTGCCATTACAGGGGAAAAGGAAAACCTTGTGGAGTGATGCCTATGAATGTATATGTGTACTCATTATACACCTACCCTTCAAAAAGAGCAGAGCCTCGGTGTACCATGACCAATATCCTTTGCAAAAGAAAGTTCACTTGACAGAGAACTGTAAACAGTAAGTAAACTGTAAACTGTAAGATCCTGCTCAGCCACTCATTATGTAAAGAGAAAGTATCTCAGAAACTCCTTGCATAGAGTTTGGCATGAATGAGTGAATGAATAAAAGAATGCCCTCCCCCCAAATGTTTCAGAAATACAGTATCATTTTTAGCCACATACAGGGATACTCAAACCTTTTAATGGTAGAGTAAATTTCTCAGAATGAGAATATATGCCAAATATTTATTTATCTAGTAGATTCTTAAAGCGGCATCCCTCATCCTTAAACCCTAGGGTGCATTCAAATAAAATTACAAATAATTAAAATCTGTAAAAAAAAAAAAACATAAAACCTTGAAAACAAAAATGATATTTTATGGTTAATAAAGCTAGAATATGGGCATGATTACAATGCTATATAATCGTGTACATAATTATTGCATCAATAATATATAATCATCCTAATAAGCCATGCAATTCTAGCCACTCCTTCCCATGAAGCTTCTCTATTTATAGGCCTGATGTGGTTGGCAGGGAGGGCAAAGACAGATTTTTTTTTGGGGGGGGGACGTGCTTGAGGATTAAGCACAGTGTGTAACTTGGAGAAGCCTGTGTGGCTTACTGATGTAAGAGTCTACCTCTGAACTGAATGCAGAAAATTAGCTTCAGGCTCAGAGGCGCCCTGAAAGGAATAGCTGGGGGCCTGTGAGCTTATTTTTCTCTGTCTTTTATCCCAACCACCCTCCTGTCTATAGAGGCCTTCATGTTTACTCTTTGGTCCCCCAAACCCACATGAGGTTCCTCTGTCTTTCCACGTGCAGCTGAAGTTCCCAGAGACCCGCTGTTTGCTCTCTACCCACCAGCCTCTGCTGCAGTGCCAGTCTCTGCCAAACAGACTGGCATACAATCTGGTGACGTCTGGTCATTTGTTCATTCTGCATGAATGCCACTCGTGCTTCCCTTTAATCTGAATTTCTTTCAATTGAGGAAGATGATGGCCTTTCTAGTCTGCCTCTGTACTGTTCCTCATTTGTTCATGTTGAAGATGCATGGTGGGATGAATCAGGAAGTAGAGGTCATATCAAAGAGGAAACCTATGACAAGCTGACAAGTTGTGATTTCCTTAAGGAGGATGTTCTCATACTTGAGCGTATGGAGCAGAATCCACAGAAAGGCTGATTAAACACTGATTTCTCCACCTTTGAACTCTTTAAGGATCTGATTCAGGGGATGCAGGACTTGATTATCAGCATTATTAACAAGTCTATGAGGCTACTGAGAAGACCATACTTTGAGAAACATGAGTTTAAAGAAAACAAACAAACAAACAACCCCCCCCAAAACAACTTAAGTATACTTTCAAGATTTTGATGCATTCCAACAGCAACAAAAAAGCTATGTCCTGCAGTTTTTATGACATGCTTTAAAATAACAAAACAAAAAATAACAAAACAAAACTACTTTCATGTGTTTGTGTGATTGTGTGTATATCCGTGTACCACATCCATGCCTGATGGATTCAGAGGCCAGAAGAGGGAGATGGATCCACTGCAACAGTAGTTAAAAGTGGTTGAGTTGTCTAATGGGTGCTGAGAACTGAACCTGGGTGTGTTGCAAAAGCAGCAGGTGTTTTCATCTGCCAGGCCATATCTCTAGCCCTAAAACATTGCTTTTTTTTTTTTTTTTTTTTTTTTTTTTTTTACAGGATGTTTGTGGCATTCTGTTTGTCTGATTATAGAGAGGGAGGAAGACATGCTCAAGGCTCCAGATGACAGACAGAGGAGTTGGAGCCCAGAGCCTCTCTTCCATATCCCAGGGCCTGCAAGACCTGGTCCATTGCTTCTTTCTTTGTAGGTGGGGCTTGTTCCTCTGGCGTTGCTTCTCAGGGAAGCTTTCACTCAGTAGTGAAAACAGTGGAGCAAAGTGCTCAGTACCTTCCAGAAGGGTTGACTGCTCCAGGCATGCTACAGAGTCTGCGACCACAGGCTCTTACCCTCCTCTCTGACTCACAGAACACATTTTCATTGGAAAGGAAACCAGGTGGCAGGCATGCAAGATGAAGCATCGTCAAGCGTGAGTCCATCTCTTGAGCAGTGGGCAGCGTCCCCTAGCATCAGGAGACAGATGACACAATGGGCTGCACTGTTGTCCCCTGTTCCCAAGCTAGAGTCTCTATCCAGTGAGGTCAGGCTGGCCTCAGGTCAGATCTGGGAGGCTTGGTGCTCAAACTATTAAGATAAGTTAGCAACAGGGTGTTTATCATCTTGATCTGAATAGTTGGTGCCCAGGTCCAGGAAGCACAAGTCACCTCCATCTCAATGGCCCTCAAATAATGGCAGTGAACCTGAGAACAAATGTGTTACTAACCTCCTGTTTGCTTTAATTTAAAAGTCTCATTCTGTCCCCAAATCTTCCTCATTTCCCCCAACTATAGTCACTAAAATTCAAATTTACTTCTATGGTCAAATAATTTGTTTAGACGGATTTCTTTGTACTCTGTACTGCTGGGATAGAAACACCACAGTTGTTGGAGTTTATTGGAAGGTCCTTTACAGTCCATAGTGTTGTATCCCGATCCTGCTGTTTTCATATTCAGAGATACCCTCCAGACCATGGCGAATGCCTGGTGTTCAGATCCCAGAGTAACACTCAGCAAAGGAGAACACTGAGATCTGAGATCTATGGTTTATGTCATGGCTCTATTCTGTCCTATTTGGAAAATACCAAGAATGAGTGTCTCAGAGATGTCTGTATTTTCAACAGTGATTCTCATGCTGCAGGAAAAAAAAAATCTAATCAGCAGCTTCTGGGTAAAGATGGCCTGGGTTGAAAATCATTTGCAATGAACTAGCCAGTCTGAGCCCTCCTCTATGAAGGGCTTCACACATTGTTTCCTTGGCATTGATCATATCTAGGACTCTGAGGTGGCTTTAATTGTCACTGTCACATTGTCCCATATTGCCTTTCATGGTGCAATGGACGCTGAGCTATCTGGGCTCAGATGATGTCTTTTTTTTTTTTTTTTTTTTTTTTAATGCTTACTTATCCTTGGGCTCTGCAGGGAGCCAATGATTGTTTCAAGAGATTCAGGTGCCCCTAAGCACCAGTTACAAGGGATGGACAATTGATGACCTTGTGGTGGCCACTGTCCTGCAGAGGGTGAGACCAGGGTTATTCACAGCTTGGTAATTGGCACTGATCCTGAGCTCTTCATCCTCAGCAAATACAGGCATCAGGAGGGCAGCTCCCGATCAACACAGGGGCACCCAATATACAGAACCCTCAGAAAAAAATAATACCAGAATCAAAAATGGATTTGTGTTTAGCATGCCTTGTATATCCTGGTCTGGTTATGAATAATTTAGCCTTTCCTAGGCTGAATAGACTATATTTAGCAAGCCTATTTTGCTTATAATACATCCTGTCCTTTTATGAAGAAGCATAAAGCATGAGAGCTGCTTAGAATTGGGGGTGACTTCATTTTGTGGGAGTAGGAGTGAAGAGGCATCTCCATCTACAGTCTCATGCTACCGCGCACCTCAGAGAGCTGAGGGCACAAGTGCTCAGGGTACATGCAGCTGAAAGAATCCTGGAGAGTGTATTTTCTCTATGAGTATGAGGCAGGGCCACTCGGCCTATGTGTTGATGGCTTCTGGCTAGGTCATCTGTCTAACAGACAAGGTAGTGGCAAGGTTTTAAGGGGTGCAAGTTGGTTCTTGTTATTGGCCCAATGGAAAAATGATGGCACACAAATAAAATAACCTGAGGGGACTTCATTAGACTCCTATCAAAGGTTTAGGCCGGCTGAAGGAACCCTCATGGGACAGCTCCTGAATAGGAGAAGCAAGCTTAACCACTGCTAGGTCTGTAAAAGCCAGGGCAGAGACCAGTTTTCAGAACCAGAGGAGTAGAACTGTCTTAGAGAAGTGCTTACAGGAGCTCAGGCTTTCCTTAGGGGACAGTCCATGGTGGCATTATCCTACCAGACTCCCCTATTTTCCCATCTCCTGCAGATACACACATTTCCCTTTCCATTGACTGAACCCAACAGAAAACTAGAAACGAGGGAGCCTCTTATCTAACCCATGGAGGCCAGCCTCCTGCAGAGCGATGAGTGGGCAAAGGACGTGGAAGTACAAATGAATGGCATCAGTGTACCCCGTCAGCCCCTCTTCTGCCCAGAAGCCCCAGCAGTCCCTTGCTGTGGGTTGCACTGCATTATCTCTAGAAGGTTCTTGTCAACTCACAAATATCAACTTTGAGAAAGTGACATATCTTTTAGTGGGTGGTCCAGTATGTTCCACCAGATTGTCAGCCTATCGTTTGTCTTGGGGATAAAGCTCTGAATAGGCTTTGTGTGGTGGGAGTGCTCAGACAGGGGGTGGTTCAAAGGAAAGCAGGTCAGCTTTGGGGACCTTGTGTAACTGCTGAGGCTATCTGGATAGTGGGAGAGGGGAAGGCTATGGAGTGAGAAGATAGATTTTTTGACCTTGTTTTTTGAAGCTGCTGGAGGCAGATCTTCAGTCCTACTGCTGACTCTGAGGGGTCTCTTAGGAATTCATAACCATGCCAGTTTTTCAGAAGGTGGAACATACTTTTCCGTAAATAGCGATGCTATGAAAACTGATTAAGATTCTCAGCTACTCTTCAGCAGTCTATTTAAATGCTAGGTGGTAAGTATCAGAGCGTTTGTTAAATTGTTTTCTGTTATTTTCAGTATGTTTGAAATGTATCACATTTAAAAAAATAAAGTAAATTCAAAGTCCATTTTAACATATAAGCTGATCTCCCTAGGACTTGGAAATGCTGTTGTTCACAATGAGGGGGAAGTTGAAGAAGAAGAAGAAGAAGAAGAAGAAGAAGAAGAAGAAGAAGAAGAAGAAGAAGAAGAAGAAGAAGAAGAAGAAGAAGAAGAAGAAATAGGATCTCTTCACATAATTTTTTTTTTCTGGACCAAAACAAACAAACAAACAAAAAAAAAAAACCCGAAAAACAAAAACATGGAAACAGGCAGATATGTTCTTCCTTGCTCCCATGCTTCCTTCTTCAAGTCCTACCCAGTTTCCACCTAACTTCTTTGTCTCATCCAAGAGGCAACTCCATTGTCCCCCACGTTCTCTGGCCCCTATCCCCTTCAGGATCATTTCATGCCTCCTCTTGGGAAGTAGAACGTGTTCCCATCATCGGCCAATGCTCACTAAACTATCTTAGAACTTAATGGTTTGCCATGACCACTTTTTATTTCCTAATCGTTTTGTGAGTTCTGAGTCTGGCTAGGACAATGTGAGACAGCTGCCTGTTTGAATGTTTTGCAATGTCTGGTTTTGACTTGGAAAGGCATCGTGGCCTTCCATGATTCTAGCTTTCTGTTTGTTGGGTTTCTTTTGGCTCTGGTTCTGGAAGTTGGCTGGGTCCTCTGATTCTCTTTTCTGTGGCCTCATCATAAGTCTAGCTTAGACTTCCTCACAGCAGATGGTCTCAGGGTAGTTAGGCTTACTCCCTGGTATCTGCCTTCCTCCATGGAAGCAGAAGCTGCAAGTCCTTCTACAGGTTAGACCAATAGCTGTGGAAACTCTCTACCACACACTGTATTCGTCAAAGCAAGTGCTATGGCCAATCTATTCCAAAGGCAAGGAAAAGAGCTGTCACTTTCCAATGAGAGTGGCATGCGTGTCACAGTGGAGGAAGAAATCAACGGGGGCCATCTTTGAAGACTTTCTTTACCACAAACGAGTCAGGCCGACTTCAGTTTATGCTGTGGCAGATGATCAATAGGAATTACTGAAAATGTCTATGAATTCTTCAATGCTCCATCCATAGAGATCTGATGATTTCTCCTTGAATCTAGGTATGCGTGTGGCTGTTTAATGGGACATAGTGGCTTCAAAGGCTAAGTCTACATCACATGGACCATACAGCTTCTGTGGTGTTCTCTTGGGGTCTATACTCTGTGAGACACCAGGTGCCTTGTGAGAGTCACACCACTCCATGGCACCTGAGCTCCTAGATAGCGCCTGGCACTGCCTGCTTCCAAATAAATCTATTAACTTAAACATCCAGTTCACTTGAAACTTCGTGTGACATACATAGCCTGCTGCCGTCTCCCTACCACTCCATGAGAGACATCAAATGAAAACTGCAGAGATGTGCTCTTCCCTGATGATTCCTGACCCATGAGGTGGGGAGCCAGGCCATTATTTTAAGCCGTTAGGTTCTGAGGGGAGTTGATATGCAGTGACCTTACTGGAATTCTTCTGAAATCTCCTGGAAGCATTTCTGTGTAAGGACTTGAAATCAAACCATGAAGTAAAAATTCAAAGAAATTGAGGGAGGGTATCGTGTGGACTGATGTGTATGGCAGTGATAGCAGGTGGTTTGATATGAGTCCAGCTTCCCTGGGAGTCTCTACTTACAGACTCATTCTTTTCTCCTTTCAATTAGGAACTCACAGGTGAGAAGCAAGCCACTTCCCCCTCCCAAATCTGATGTTACCATCTTAAGACAGGACAGAAAAGCTGCCTTGCATTTCTGAGACTTCAGTGGAGTCACACTCAAGAATTCACCAGCGTGTTTCCTGGCATGCAAGTGCCCAGCCATTCATTCATCCATTATTTACTGACTCGTGAGTTTGTGTAATCTTGGGTTAGATTTTGGAACCAGAGATTGTCTTTATGTCTTGATTGCTTTTTATACAGGTGTAGTATGCCCTAGGCTTCCTCCAACTTGGGTCTTAGGTGTAGGCTGTGGGGAAGAAGTGGCCTCTTGTTTTGGCCTCCCACTAATACAGTGGTTCTCAACCTGTGGGTTGTGACCTCTTTGGAATCCAATGACCCTTTTACAGGAGTCACCTAAGACCATGGGAGACAAAGATATTTACATTACAATTCACAACAGTATCAAATTAAGTTATGGAGTAGTAACAGAAGTAGTTTTATGGCTGGGGGTCACCACATGAAAGACTGTTAAAGGGTCACAGCAGTAGGAAGGTTGAGAATCACTGCACTACAAAGGTGGCCTAGAAGGACCCAGGTCTTTCTTGTCAGGAAAAGGCTAACCTCCTGACTCAGAGACTGAGCAGGTTAGGTCAGACTGCAGGCGCCCTGTGCTGGGTAGTCTGCCAGCTGGACACAAACTGAAGTCATCTGGGAAAAGGTGTCACAGTGGAGAAATTGTCCCCATCAGATGGGCCTGTGGGCAGGTTTGTGGGGACATTTTCTTGATTAACATAAATTTGGCAGGGTCCAGTTCACTGTGGACACCACAGTGCCACCCCTGGGTCCTGGGATATACATATATACATACATACATACATACATACATACATACATACGTGTGTGTGTGTGTGTATGGCACACTGAGCAAGCCATGGAAAACAAGCCAGTTAGGAGTGCTCCTCCACAGTCTCTGTTTCAGTCCCTGCTTCCAGGTTCCTGCCTTGAGTCCTTGTTCCCACTTCCCTTGAAGACTGATCGTAACCTGTAGAGCCAAATAAACCCATTCTTTTCCTCAGTTACTTTTGGTTCCTGTTTTATCAGAGCAATGGAAAAGCAAAGCAGAAGCAGGCCTCAATCCCAGATTTCGCACTTATTAGCAATGGGAACTTGGGTGAGGTATTTAACCACCTTGGCCTTTCATTTCCCCCTCACTGCAGTTGTAGCAACAATAGTACCTGGCTCTGTAAGACCATTGTAAGCCTTCAAGCTGAGAGTAGGGAACATGTTAGCATTTAGTCTGGGCCAGCCCAGCTCTGAGGATAATGATGATATTGTTATATTATCATTGTCATTATCCTTGCCCTTGAGAACTCACACAGATGCGAGCAGGCAGGTTCCAGATACAGGCTGTTAAGACCCCAAACAGCGGAGAGTGGGGGAGGCACAGACATTTCTGTGCTATAGAAAAATGGGAATTTCTGAAGTGAGAGAATGGCAGGATCAATCTCCTCCCTCCTTCCCTCCCTTCCACTCCCTCTGCTCTTACTTTCTCATTTCCTCTTCTCTCTTCTCCTTTAAAATGATGACAGTATGTTCAAGTTGTGCAAATCAAAGGCATAGATTAGAAACCAGAGAATGAATGCGCTTAGCAGACCCAGGAAGTCTCCAGGGGCCTGGAATTGATTACCCAGAGTGAACCACACAAAGTCATTATTTTTTCTGCGTGTGGTGAACAATGGGAACGAAGTTGAGGGTCGGAAGTACCTCTGTGCGCCAAACTACTTAACCCCATGGGTTTCCAACTGATGGAATGAAATCATGGAGTGCACAGGCAGAAACTCTCTTAGAAGCCTCTTTCTGGAAGAGTCTACCATAAAGGAAAAGCAGGATGTTTTTTCAGCATGCTTAACCACATTTAATTTGGAAAGGGTACCCTCTCTGTCCTGGGAGCTGCTGTGGTTTGGGGAAGTTGGATGGGTGAAGGACTGACGCTTTATGTAGGAGGTCGCCAAAACCTGTAGAATAAATTCTGATCCTTTTCCCTAGATGGAAAAGGACCCCCTTTAGAGGGCCCTGTGCTGAACTCACTCAGTCTCTGTTGTTTTCAGAGCTGGTTTCCTGGTTCTGGACCTACACAGGATTTAGCAGGACTACAAATGACTTCCACTGTTGGAAACCCCGGGCTCAGGATGGTGCAGGCTGGAGGAAGGCTCCTGGGCTAGATCTTGTTTTATGATTGGTTTTAGATTGGCTGTGGGAACTTTGCTTTAGTTAACTGCAGTCACTGTGGGGGATGAAGTCACCCTTCCTGGATAAGCTGCTTATCCATCCATCTCAAGAGGTAAGATTCGGATTTCCACCTGCTGTTCACCTCTTTTCATCACAAAGGTTGAGATTCATTTGAATAAAGAGCAAAAATAAACCAAGATCCTAGCTTATCTGATACCTGGGCCTACATTAGGAAAACAACACCCCTCCAGGACATATGGAGTTCATTGCCTAGGAGCAGGAAAGGCCTGTATATTACCTTTGTAATCATCCCCTTGATCATGGATAATTTACAGAGTGCTCAGCTTGGGCATCCAGATTATGACAGGCCTCCATGGAGGAAAAAACCATAATAATACTCTGAGCCAGACAGGTCTACATATCTGATCCTTGGGTCCTTTGAATCCTGACACCAATTTCCTATTTCCCTCCAGTAATGGTTCTTAAAGTGGAGTGTGTGTCAGAATCATCTCTCTCTCTCTCTCTCTCTCTCTCTGTCTCTCCTCTCTGTGGTATGTGTGCCCATGTGTATGTGTGTATAAGTGTGTGTTTGTGTGTGTATGTGTGCATGTATGTACATGCATCTGTGCCTGTATGTGCGTATATGTATGTGTGTCTGTTTGTGTATGTGAATGTATGTGCGCATGTATGTGTGTGAATATGTCTGTGTGTGTGTGTGTGTGTGTGTGTGTGTGTGTGTGTAACAGAATTCTAAGTTCATGTCACAGAGTTTGGATTTGGGGGAACAAATGGAACCTAAGATGTGGGTACCCATGTTCAAAGTGATAGTGACCCCCTTGGCCTGGGTACAAGTTTTGAGAATCTCTTCTTTGGATGCTATGTTCTCAAGCTGAGATGTCCTACTTTGTTTGCTTGTGGAAAAGAAACTTCTCTCTCTCTTTCTTTCTTTCTTTCTTTCTTTCTTTCTTTCTTTCTTTCTTTCTTTCTTTCTTTCTTTCCTTCTTTCCTTTTTTTAAGACAGGGTTTCTCAGTGTGTAGTCTTGCCTGTTCTAGACTTACTTTATAGACCAGGCTGGCCTAGAACTCACAGCAATCTGCCTCTGCTTCTCTGAGTGCTGGGATTACAGGCTTCTGCCAGTGTACCAGAAAGTTTTTCTTTTTTATAATGCTACAGGTTGGTCCTCAGATGTATGGTATCGCTGGAACTTTCAGAAAGAGAGTCTTTTTATTTTCTCAGCAGTTGGATGGATTTGGGGAGGGTGTGATACCTCAACCAGCCCAGAGTGGTATAGAATCCTCTCTCCCTCTCCATACTCTGCAGGCTTATTGTGCGCTCTTTCTCTGAGCATTGCATGTTGGACTGAAACATCACCTGCTTGTATTCAGTTGAGAGATCTGTTTGTTTTTTTTTTTTTTAACAATATGCAGAAAATATGCTCTGCTATTTTTTTGTTGTTGTTAAACTCATCCCAGAAAGGGCAGCAATGACAGACTAAAGAAACAATACCATCTAAATCCAGTCTGGTGAATAAATAGGAGCCTCGTGTGGGATTACTTACAGGAGTGTGAGCGACCCTAATACATCTGTACCACTGAAGAGCCACCCCAGAATGGGTGACAGCTACCCTAAAGCTGTAGAGATACACCATCTCTCCTTAATCTCTATACTCTAGTACATCCCAAGACTATATATGACAGGGTCAGGAGGGAGCGAGCCAGTGTGATCTCAGGTAAAAGTCCAACGGTCCCCATCTCTTTTCCATGGAGGAATGTCAACAGATTCAGTTTCATGAGAGTCTCCTGTGGCTAAGCTTAGCTTCTCTGTGGTGCGTGACTTTAGTCTCAGCACTTGGGAGGCAGAGGCAGAGGCAGAGGCAGATGGATCTCTATGATTTCAAGGCCAGTTTTGTCAACAAAGTAACTTTCAGGGCAGCCAGGGCAATACAGAGAAGCCCTGTCTTTTTTTGGGGGGGAAGAAAGATAAAGAAAAAAGCAAAGCTTCTCTGACTTTAGGAAGGCAGAGCCCGGAGGACAGAATTTCATAGTACTTAGGCAAATGTATATACAGTGAACACATAACCCCCCATAATACATGCTTTCTCCTTATACTTACGCAGATAGACATGTATACACATGCAGCTGAGCATGATGCACTTGATAACCTGTGATGCACATATGTGCGCATGTAACATACACATCACAACACATGCACATAGAAACACATTAGACACACCCTCCACACAAACATACACTTGACACCTCATACCCTTGCCAACATACCCACATACTAATATACACATGATACACACGAATATGCCCAACACACACACAGGTTCAGTGAAACATATCCATCACACACACACACACACACACACACACACACACACACACACATCTTCATAAAATCGCATAGAACATCAACTTCTTTAGAGACATAAGTGACGATGAATGAATAATGGGCTGTCTGGGCATTTATAATTCAGCCAGTGAAATTTGAACTCACTGGAATTCGGTAGTTGGCATTATAATTCTCCCTCTGGGCTGTCAAGGAGTGAAACTGGGACACTCATTTCTGGAGCCATTGGGGTTTCAAGCTTCTCTGTGGTCTTGATCGTGGCTTGGCATGCGTTCAGTTGTGGATGGCTTTCCCACTGACTCTCATGGGTCCACAGGACATCTTTTAAAAGGTTGACCACTGAGTCACCATGCCTCGTTAGTGGCAGCAGTTATTTTATCTGTGAGAATAACTGTCCTTCTTAGCTTCTCAAGCTGTCACCTGGGTGGTGATTTATTACCTTCCAAAGCTGCAGTAATTGTATAATGATGAAAAATAATGACAAGCCGCTCTGATAAACTTTATTACCCTCAGCATCTTGCATTCTAACTGCATTCCGGCATGCACTATGGGATTACGGAGCACCTACAGGGCTGACAGGCAGGGGCAGGACAGCTTTCCTGGCTTGAGGAAAGGAAGGGGCAAAAGAAATGGGATTCAGACCTTGTGAGTGGAGGAGAAGAACTGGGCTAATGTGAATTGATTCCATGTGGGGCACACATGCCAAATGTGGTTGCGCGCGCGCGCGCGCACGCGCGCACACACACACACACACACACACACACACACACTGTACTTGCTTTATATTTTTAAACTCGGAACACAGAATTAGCTCTTAACAATTCGATGGTGAAATACATGTTCAAAACAATGGGTCTATGTTGTGAGCTGTTGAACCTCTCACCTTTGGCTCTCCTTTATGAAATGACTAAGCTCCTGGCAAAAATTCAAACTCAGATCCATCTTCTCATGAGCTGAGAGGTCAGGCCTGATGCAGCTTGCCAGTGCCGAAGTATAAATGGATCAAAGAAGTGATATTCCAGAGCAGTTTTCAGATTTGCTTCTTAGTTTTCAAAACTATGGGCAATTAACAAAGCCATTCTTGTGGAAACAAGAGACAAAGTTGCAGTCAAGAATGTTTGGTAAGAGGTCTGTGGAGCTGCCAGAGGTCATCTGGTTTGGTGTCTGTGGTTGTTGGAAGGTCTTCTTTTATCTTCTTAAGCCACAGAGTAATAGCCTTGAGCAGCTAAATCACTGTGGAGATGGACCCTGGATAGGAGCCCTACCTGCACTCTTCTTCCCACTTCTTTGTGCCCTCTAGCCAGTGACTACAGGCTTTAGTAGAGAGTTCTCCATGATTGCACAACTGGGCATAGAGTTGTGTCTTGAGGTTGGGGCCTTAATAGTGAGGGTGAGACAGGGGACTAGGTGTGAGTACTGATATCATTAGTGCTGACCAGTGTCCACTCCTTTTGCCTGTACTGGCTTACATTTGGACTACATTTCTCACTGTACCTATCTGTATCTGTGTCTATATGTCTCTCACGATGTAGTATAGGCAGCCTTCCAAATGTTGGGATTACAGGTATGTGCTATGTAGTTTTATGTCAACTTGACACAAGCTAAAGTCATCTGAGAGGAAGGAACCTCAACTAAAAAAACTGCCTTCAATATATTGGTTTGTAGGCAAGACATTTTCCTAATTAGTGATCGATAGGGAAGGTCCAATTTCATTGTGGGTAAGACAATCCCTTGGCTGGTGGTCCTAGGTTCTGTAAGAAAGCAGGCTGAGCAAGCCATGAGGAGCAAGGCAGTAAGCAGCACCTCTCCACGGCCTCCACATCAGCTCCTGCCTCAAAGTTTCTGCCTTGCATGAGTGCCTGTCCTGACTTCCTTCAATGACGGACTTCCATGTGGAAGTATAAGTCAAAAATATCCTTTCCTCCCCAAGTTGTTTTTGGTCATCGTGTTTCATCAGAGCAATAGCAGCCCTAATTAAGACAGAATTTGGTACCAAGATAGTGGAGTATTGCTGTGACAGACCTGGCCATTGTTTTGGGGGGGATTGTGGATGGACTTTGAAACTTTGGGATAGAAGAACCATTGAATGTTGAGAGCTCAGTGAGCTGTTCTATAGGAGCTCAGAGATATGAATATTGAGAGCAATGTAGACAATGGAAACTTGGCTTGTGGAATTTCAGAGGAAAGTAAAGACTCCATGTGAGTTAAACATCTATGGTTCTGGTTAGCTGGGGCTGAAGAATTGGCTGTGATTAACCAGATACCTGAACTATTAAAATGAAACCTTTGCTTTGCTAAATGGATGCTGGTCAGCTGCGGCTGACAAACCAGCTTTGAGTAAGAAAGAGGTCAGTATCGTTGAGGTGAAATCTTCTGGAAAGTGTGTCCGAAGGGTCAGCACACAGAAGTTGCGTTCCAGAAGCAGCTAAGGTTGTACCTCATGCTAGCAGCAGAGCTTGGTAGTGTAAGAATCACCCAAATAGTGACTGAAGGCATGAAGAGGTCATGAATAGCAGCTGAAGCA
This sequence comes from Meriones unguiculatus, assembly GCF_030254825.1. Taxonomy (NCBI): domain Eukaryota; kingdom Metazoa; phylum Chordata; class Mammalia; order Rodentia; family Muridae; genus Meriones; species Meriones unguiculatus. Next base: position 111,854,739 of record NC_083349.1, read on the forward strand.
TGACACAGAGGAACAGGGCTAGAGTCCCCTAAGTGAGCCCAGGAGAGGCTACTGGTGAAACTGCAGCTAACTTGCAGTAAGGGACCCCAACAGTATTACAGATGCCTTCCCTTGGATGACCACCAAGAACAGCAGCAGCAGTGGAGTGGAGCCAGCCAGAGCCTAGAAGACAAGCTGCATATGTTGCACAGGGCAGAGGTGGAAAAGTGTCCCACCTCTCGCATCCTCCCCGAGAAGAGCCCAGAAAATTGTGAGTGAATCCCAGACAATTGGGCATTGAATTATCTACAACTTTGGAGTGTGGTTTTGCCTTGGTCAGATTGTGACTATGCCTTGGTTCTTACCTCTTGAAATAAGAAAGTGTTTAGCTTAATTTTGATTTGTACAGGAGTCTACAGTTGAGAGATTTCAAACTTTTAAAAGAGATTTTGGAATTTTAAAGAAACAATATTTTAAAGGGGCTGAACTTAAATATGTTTGAATTTGTAAAGACTTCTAAAGTTATTTATGTTTTTAGTGAGATCTTGAGGATGAATCAGAAAGGAAAGATTGTTGCTTAAGAGTGACATGCTGTGTGGTTGACAGTTAATTGTGCTGGCTAGTTTTGTGTCAACTTAACATAAAATAAAGTCATCTGAGGGGTGGAAACCTTAACTAAGAAAATACCTCTATATGATTGGACTGTAAGCAAGTCTGAGAGGCATTTTCTTAATTGGTGACTGACGTAGAAGAGCCCAGCCCAATGTGAGTGGTGCCGTTCCTAAGCTGGTGGTTCTGGAGTTCTATAAGAATGCAGGCTGAGCAAGTCAGTAAGCAACACTCCTTCATATCCTCTGCATCAGCTTCTGGCTCCAGGTTCCAGCTCTCCCTGAGCTCTTGTCCTGACTTCCTCCAGTCATGGACTCTGCTGTGGAAGTACAAGCCAAAATAAATTCTTTCCTCACCAAGTTGATCATAATGTTTCATCACAGCAATAGTAACCCTAATTATAAGACAAGGAAGACAAGATATGTGCCACCGTGGTTGGTCCCAGCCTCTTCTGTAGGTAAAGGTGAAATCACGTAACTTTATTATTCTGGACAGTGAAGTGGCAGGCATTTCCAGGACTGGCAAGGACACCTTCCTAGCACTGTGTAACCCGCACGTTCTGTCACCTTCCAGGATGGGATGCCAATACAGCATTATAGAAAGAACACAGAGCACATGCACATGAACACACACACAAGCGCAGCACATGCACACATACACATTCACATACACACACATTCACACGCATATGGACACATGTAGAAGAGAGGAGTGTTTGAGAGCATAGTCACTGTTAGAGGGAACTCTTATGAGATCCTAGGACTGTGATGTGAATGAGGAATATTTTTTCCCATGGGAAGGGCCTGAGACCTCTGAGTTAATTCACTGGCAGGGTACACTCTGTCACATTTGGAGGTCTTTGCTTCAAGAATGCACTTGAGTTGTTAGTGCCATGCCCACAGCCGAAATTTGGGTTCCTGGAAACTGCTCAAGATTTTTCCGTTTCAATAAAGTTCTCTGCTGCTTTCTGGAGTCATCAAAGTTGGAAAGCATCTTAGAGTATGAGGAGGATGGTCATGATTCCAACCCAGGGTCCCAACGACATGTGCTTGGAGGGAAAGGGATTGTAGTTTTGACATAAAAATAGGACAAACTTTGTTAATATTGAATTCTTTGGGGTATGTCATTCCCTTTTGTGGAGTTTGAACAGAATTATAGGAGGCCCATCATCATCCATGCTTCATTACATGCTAGTTGTGAACTCATATCCAGTTAGGAGAATCAGAAATGTCTCAAGATATTAACAAGTGTCCCATGGAGTGGGATGCAAAGCCATTTTACATCAAGGACCAATGACCCAGAGGCCTGAATTATGAGATTATTCATGTCTGGTCAGATGAAAGTTTTCTCTTCATGCTTCCCGTCTCTCACGTCTTCATCATACACAGAGACCAAATCTGACTGGTTGAGCCTCAAGTTTCTCATAAGGAGAAATGTGCTGCCCTGCTGACGTTCCTCCTTCTCCCATGTGACTCACTGATAGATGCAATGTCAATTGTCCTCAAGCTCAGTGGCTTTAACTATTTTGACATAGAGTTTGCATGGATGAGTGAGTTGGATGGCTTTGCTGGGTGACTCTGTCTCAGGGTCTTTCTGAGGATTGCAGTTGGGATGCTGAGGTGACTCTATCTGGAAACTTGACCATGACTAAGAGGATTTGTTTCTCACATATTTTCCTCATTGGATTTTGAGAGGTCTTCATTTTCTCACCTTCCAGCCCGCTTCATAGGCTGACTTGAAAGGAACAGGCTAGCTTTACAGGTTTCTTTATAAATTCTGTACCCCATGTTAAACTAAATTCTTCCAGCACTTTTACAGAAGGCAGGAGGGGGAGCAGATAACTTGAGACAAGACCCATTGCAAAGGAATGCGAAAGGTCTCCTCCCGGCTGTGGAGGAGTGTCCAGATCTGCAGTACGAGATAAGTTGCTTAGTAACCGGTCCAGACATCACAGCTCCCCAACCCAGATCGGGGCAGGGCCCTATGGACTTGGCGCCTAAAATGAACCAATCATTTTAAAAGTCAACTACCCAATCCAGTGTCGCCAAGCTTGCAACCTCCGTGATTCCTGCACTCCTTCCTTTAAAAACCTTGGACTTCTGTCTTTCCTGGCTGTTCCTTGCTGGTTTTGTGGGGGGCAGCCCCATCGTATGATGGCTGAATTAAACCTCTTGCTATTGCATTGATGATTGGTCTCCTGAGTTCTCTTCATCCCCCTCGGGAAGTTAGAGTTTCCTAGGGTCCCGCCCCCCCCCAGACCTAACAGACTGAGTATTCCCACAGCATGGCAGACGTCATGCTGGTTCATATTAACTAGGCTCTAGGCTCTCTTTGGAGACAAGCCTCCTGGAGGATCTGTGGAGGATTTTCTAGATTATTTTCCCTGAGGTAGAAAGACCACTCTTACTGGATGCCACTATTCTGTGGGCTGGGATCCAGCTTGCATTAAAAGGGGAAGGTTATATGAGCATTCACTTGTTCTGCTTTCTGACTGCAGGTGGCAATGTGACCAGCTGCTTTATGCTCCTGCCACCAAACCTTCCCCACCACAGCAGACTACAGCCCCTTGAACTGTAAGCTAAAATAAACCCTTCCTCTCTTTAGTTGCTCTTTGTCAGTAATTTTATCACAGTAGTGAGAGAAGTGACCAACACCTATATGATCCTAGAGAAAATGAGGACAAGAAAGCTCAGCACCCTCCATAGCTGAGTCTCTGAAGTCACATGCAACCAGTTTGCTTTCTTTTATTCATTAAAATGCAGGTCACTCAGTCCAGCCCATACTCAAGGGAAAGGCATCTGGCCTCTACCTCTTGAAAGCACCCAAGAATTTGTGTTCATAGGTACAAACCATTAGGAATTCTGCCAAAGTGCACAAAGTTGTCTTTTTGAAAACTGAGTTGCTGGCCAGTCCTAGCTACATAATTTGTACCCTCCCTAACTCTGCTACCTACTAACGTATGATAAAGTCCCCGGACTGTGGCTGTGGCTCACCTGTGGTCCCCTTAGAAGCAGCATCTGATAAATGCACAGTTATACATTTACAAGTTTAGAAGTGGCCTCACCTAGTTTTATAGGGCCTCCGAACATTTCTGATCCCAACTCCTAGGCTGGCAGAGACACACTGGTTTGTGTTTCCCTTTGGTAATTTTGAATGGTGACTGGAAAGTGATTGTCCAGTTAGGATCACATTCTCAGCTCTTGCTTCCATCTCCATTGGTCCATGTGACTGAGCTCTAAGCTCTAGAATATGGATGAAAGTGATATGCACTTTCCCGAGGGTGGCCTGACAACATGGCTCTCTACAAGTTCCCACTCAGAGGTAGATGCCCTGAGCATCACAGAGGCCGCACAGTGAGAATGGGAGGTAGGGCCTCTATTGACAGAGTGCTGGGTGTTGCCTCCTCCAGAACACCATCAGGCTTTTCATGAGTAAGATATAAGCCTCTACACTTTCAAATGAACGCGTTTTTAGTCTTTATTTGTTACAGCAAGCTACCATTAACTGACACTCACTTTTGCACTATATAACTTTGGAGAAATTATTAAGCTTTCCTGCCCCTTTTAAATATTGGAGATAAAAGAGGCATCACCTCTTAGGGTTATTATAATGGATCAGTGCAGTCAACCACAATAAAAAAGTGGCTGGGTCATACATAGTACATGATCAGTTAGGGTACCAATTCCTCAGCTTACAGCTAGACTAGATTGCCATTTGCCAAACTTTGTCACATGGGAAAGACTTTTGCTTCAAAACAATTTCTTGTCCTGATATGCTGGGTTCCAGGTAGGGTTGAGCTACAAGACAAAGCTGTTGTGTAGTTTGGTTCAGTGAAAGTTCAAATGAGTGGTGGGCCTGGGGCCATGTGATTTTCCTCTCAGCTGTCACTGACTTAAGAGGTGTTTCTTGTTGTGTGCATAGGAGACATCCTCATTAGACAGATGCCTCCTGAGATCCAACCTAGAGCACTGAGATGGCAACTGGCTTCTGTAGGGCTGCTGGTGTCCAGAGAGTCTTGCAGGAGCCCTTGCCTGGCTTCTTCACCCTTTATCATGCAGAGGCTGAAACCATCCTTTGCTCGTCCCTATTCAACAATCACTGTTGCTTAGCTTAGTCTGGGCTGCTACTTGCAGAACTGTGGAATGACCATTTTTGTTTTAGCAGTTCAGCCGGGTGTGGGGCTGGTGCCAGGGAGGCGAGCACCTACTTAGCTCCATTTCCAGTCAGCTGGGTGTATCTAGCATTCTGTTTGTGTTTGTAATATGGAGTTGGGAGAGGCACTGGGGAAGTGTTTGCTACCTCAACATTTTGGCTACTTCTAAACGAGCTGGGGATTTACTGAGGTCAGCAACGGTTGGATGATCAATAAGGCATTTCAGATAAAACCTCATTTTTGCCTCTAGCAAATTCCCAAAGTTACTTTGCTTTTGTAAACAACTTCTTAAGGAATACTGATTGTAAATCATCTCTGATGCACCTTTATACCCTCACGCCATGTATTCCTCTTAATAATTTTTCATGGCAGGAAAGAGGAGATACTTGTACCAATGAAGGTGCCAAAACCCAGAGGATGAAATTGATTCATTGAAGGTCAGTGTGAGTTTGTGGGGGGTGGGGAGGGTTAGGACGCCAGGCTCTCAGATCCTGGATCTGCCTGGCATAGTGCTCAGCATCTCACTTAGCAGTATCCTCAGAAGCCTCCCTGACCCGGGTCAATGCTCACCCAAACACCTCCACACCTGAGTAGCAGTGTTTACAGCTGGGTGGGCTGCAGGCAGCCACATGTCCAGTGACGTTGTCAGGGCTAGAGGGTTATCTCGCCTGCTGTCTGGGCAGGCTGGTTAGTGATCACATTTTCCTCTGGACCTAATTACTTGAGAAGAAGAGACTATTTCACCGTGAATCCATTGAGCTGCCCTCCAAGCTGCCTGCAGGCACATACAAGCGGAGGTTGAGTCTTGCTCAGGAAGGAAAAGCATGACAGTCTGCACGGAATGACCTAGTGCCGACTGTGTGGCTCCAGGACACCTCCACGGGTTTCTCACCAACCCAGGAGAAGCACCTTCTGAACTGTGCTCCATGTGGCAGAGGCCGGTGCACATCTGGATTTGATGATGGTGGAAAAAGGGCTAGCCTCGTTCCTGGGACTCTCTCGGGCAAGAGCGCTGAGGAGTACACTGACATTTTGGGGCCTGGCTTGAAGCTTGCAGGACAGCGGCTGAAGTTGCCTTTTGGGTCTGCTTCCTAACTCTGCTTCCTAACAGGTTTCCTGTGCCTGGCAGTGGCTCTCTACCTGAAGAGCCAGGCTGAAATCACATGGTCATCAAGAGCTACGAATTCACCTGTGTATAGAGTACATCGAGGTAACAGGGTAGAACAAGTATTGAGCAGAGGAAAGACACAGTTTCTAAGCTGCTGTGGCCAGGGAGGACAGATGTGGGTGGCAGAAAATAAGTATCACCTATTGTGGTTTGAATGCAAAGTGTTCCCCAGAGGCTTTAGCACTTGGGGGCCTAGCTAATGACGCTGTTTTGAAAGGTTGGGGAATCCGTAGGAAGTGGAGCCTTCCTGGAAGAAGTGGGTCACTGGGTACCTGCCTTGAACATAGAAAGCCAGGCCCCACTTCCTGTCATTCTCTGCTCCTGAGTATGGTTACAGGGTGACCAGCTACCTCACACCCCTGCTGTCATGCTTTCTCCTCCCTGATGGACTGTCCTCTGTCAAACTGCAGGCCAGAGTAAATCATTCCTTCCTTAGGTTGCTCCTTGTTGGCTGTGGCAATGAAAATGTAAGCACTACAACCCATTAACCCTGGCCAAGTGTCTTCACTCCTGTCAGTTAGGATTCAGCATGGGGTGGAGACAGTTCCTAGGCTTATAAGAACTGACTTTTAGGAATTTGATGAGCTTTCCCTTCCTCTCTCCCTCCTCTCTCTCTCTCCTTCCTTCCCTTTCCCGGAGATTGAAAGCAGGGCTTTGAGGATGCAAGCACTGAGCTATATCCCTAGCCCCTTTCTACCTTCAGTTTTGAGGTAGGGTTTCACTAAATGGCCTATGATGAGCCATTTAGTATCTGGGATTACCAGGCCTGGAAAGCAGAGTTCTTTATTCCCCCCACCATCACACCCACCCCTTGTTTTCTCATTTGGAGAGTTCTGGGGATCGAACCCAGAGCCTTGCAAGTACTAGGCAACCATCCCAACTGGGCTAACCCCCATCTGGATATACTCTTAGGTTCTGACTGGCCACAGGAGGGATGCGTACACACCTGGATATTGATAATGCCTTCAGCGGTCAGTTGCTAACAGCAGCATAGCAGTAAGGGTTGCCTGGGAGGATTCTTTCTGAGCTCAGGGCTAGGTACCTCTACATTTTTCTGAGCCTTTCATTTACATATGTCCTATCAATGACTTCCAGAAAACCTTGTTCCTGGTTTGGGGTGACCTATGTTCCTTCTCTTCTTTACTCTGCTCTGGCAGGCTCACGGCAGGCTGCCGTGTCTGCCCTGCAGGTTGGGAATTGTGTGTCCTCTCAGTTAGGGGAGAGGCCCATCAACCTTCAGGTGACGGTTGCTATTTCTCCTGGCCCTGCCTGTCAGACATGTGCAAAGCTGGTTGCTTTGACCTCCAGCTTCCCCTTTTCTTTTCACCATGAACATGTTGCCTCCATCTAAGCCCTGTCGCTGATTATCACCATCTGCTCACTCCCCTTCCTCGCTTTCAGGGTGGTCCCTCTGCTGGGCCAGCATACGCTGCCAAGGGCCCAGGAGGCTGTGTCACTGACCAACATTTGTTGCATTGTTTCTGGACTTACTTGTTTGTTTTTACTCTAATATGATCTGAAGGGAGTTCCCTAAATTAGCTTTATCCTCTTTGGTCCTCAGTCAGGGACTACAGGATGCTATGTCCTATTTGGGAAGTGCTTACTATGCGTGACCATGGGCATATGCCCCATGGTCATTGTCTCCCATGCTCAAACCAAGGACTCACGAAGGAGACATTGCTTTTAGCTCCACATTGCTGAGAAGGATCAGTGGGCAGCTGTGCACAATCCATCAGAGGTGAGAAGGAAGATTCCAACATAGGCCCATTTGGTTTTACAGCTCCTGCTTGTCATACTTGTGCCGCTGTGTCCTGTAACTCTACGCTCTGTCAGTGTGATGGCATGAATGGTCAGGAGTGAGGCAGAAAGCTAACCTGGGTTGTACCTGTAGTTTGCAAGCTCTCAGTGATGGGTAGGGCATGACTTCAATGGAAGACTTAAAGGTGGCTTCTCTGGGGTTAGGATGGGCACTGAGTAGGGCATCTCTGGATCTATCCCTTGTAGGATGTAAAGTTGTGTGGAGGTTGTAACAAAGTTTCTTAAAATAGGTGGTTTCAGACACCAAGTTGTTGGCTTAATCTCTTTCAGAAGTTCCACACTGGGGTGTCAATGGGATTGGCTTCTTGAGGGCTATGTTTGCTCCTTCTCTCTCCCCTAGCTGCTGATAGCTTCATGACAGCTTGTGGTCTTCCTTGACCTGTAAAGCATTGCTCTAACCTCTGTCTTCATCTTCGGTGGCTTTGTGTCTCTGTATCTGCATTTATGTTCTCCCTTTTACAAGGACTCAAGTGGTAGTAGTTTAGGCAGCACCCTAATCCACTACTGATGATGTAATAAATGTCATCTTAATTTATTATATCTTCAATGACTCTTTCCAAATAAGAGCACATTCTGAGGCACTGGGTGCTGAGTCTTCAATATATAAATTTTAGGGAGACACAATCCAACCCATAACATGTTTATGCATAATGAGCTCTCAAATAATAATAATTTAAAGGAAATCTTGATTTTTTTCCCCGTTTCTTATTACAAACATGTTTCTGCATTGCAATTTCTGATCAAGTTGAGGTAGATACCTGCTCTCTCTTCTGGGATGCTTTCTGTCTCCACAGAGAAGTCTTTAGGTTCCACAGAGAAGTCTTTAGTTGTCTGGTATGTTCTTTTAGAGCCCCGGGCCTCATTTCTGAGGGAAGAGTGAACAAAGCTTGTTCCTCTTCAGATGTCTGAGGAGCTTCCTTCTCCACAGTCAGTGGGGCTGTATTTCCACTCTCTCCTTTTGAGTATCTGTGTCCTGCTGCTGGATCACTCAGCAGCACTGAGACCTTTGCTTACTAATATGTGCAAACTAGCAAAACTCCAGTGGCTTTTAGGAGCCGTGGGGTGTGGCATGGTCCCGCCGGTAGACTTCTGAGACGTGGTAGGGTATGGTCACCAAGGCAGAGGAGGAGAAACGGTGGCCAGCTGGGGATGCTACGTTCCTACTGGAACTGAGGGGTTCAGGGAGATGGGGGGCCAGGGAAGAAATGGAAACTACCTGGCTCCTCGGTGCTGTGGGGAGGATCATTCTCACGGTGTCCTCTCTCAGGAACACACACTGAGGCCATGGAAGTCTTTCCGATCTAGCATATTTCTTTCCCCATCACAGGCTAAAAGACTCTGGAGCCATTCAGCCCATTCTTTAGTCAGCCAAAGACAAGTTTGGCCCCAAGTGGGATGGAGTGTGGGAGGAGAGAATATTCTGGACAAAGGTACAAAAGGGCCAAAGTGTCAAAGGTGTTAGAAATCATGGCAGATGTCAGAAATGAAAGTGGGTTCATCTGGATGGAGGATGGGGTGAGAGGGAGGTGAGCAAGAGAACCGTGTGGCCCCTTCAGGAAAGCCAGTCCCCTGAAGACTACATTTGCCCTGAAAGCATGAGGGTTTTATGTCAGAGAAGGGTGTGATGAATCCCTCTGGATTTAAGGCTGGGAGTGGTTGGGTTGGAGATGGGATCAGAGGCAGATGGTGATTAAAGATAGTGTTGCAGTTATGCAAATATTCACCCACTCACTCACCGGCTCCTGAGTCTCCACTCTGAACCTGTGGTCAGGGAGTGGACAAGTGGAGTGGAGAGAGGGTAACTTCATTCACCTATTCACCTCTTGCAGCATTGCTCAGCCTTCCCTTGGAAGGGCCAGCCTGCTCCAGCCTGAGCCCTGTGCATTTTTCTCATTCTGGCAAAAACCCACTGGGGGATCAGGAGGCCGACGGCTGTGTTTCCTGCTTCACAAGGAGAGCTTTGTTTGAAGAAGTTTCAGAGTGCAAAAGTCAGATTGAATACAATGGACACACAAAATGAAATTGCTCTTTACAAGAAATACAGGTGCAATAAAATGGAAATACACTTGTTTTAACACAGCAAATGTCCTGAGGATTTCTAAAGGCTACTGAGTGGGTTAAGCAGACATGGATGGGGAACAGGGAGGCTAGTTGGAGAGGTTGTGGGCAGGCTGTGCATTTGTGCATGTGTGTGTGGAGGGGTATGTGATTGGGAAGTGCAGATCCCCCTCACACAGGTTAAAAATGGGAGAACCACCCCGATCTCCTCATTTTGCACCTCTGTGCCCCCTTTGCTTGCCATTCTTCCATAGTCAGACCACGCCTCATGCCCCTGGGACTAGGGGTCACATGGAGAAAGCAGAAAGTTCTACACACTGTATGTGGAAAATGGGAGTGTTCCTCTCTGAAGTGGAACCCTTTGATATTGGTTAAGGCTTCTTTCTGGGACTGAAGTGAGTACTGCTTGCTAGTCTTCATTTGTTGCAAAGCATTGATTAAGTGCCTACTGTTTCCCCACATGGCTGAAAGGCTTATTTGGCAATCAAGACTCAAGCTGCAAACTGGTAGTTTTCAGGTGTAGAGTGCTTTGTTTGACTGGCACTATTTATGTCTTTATTTTTTAGTCTAAATACCATTTGAAGGAGAAAGCATTTGCCAGCGAACCATGGGCACCTGATCCCAGCCACTCATTTGCTGTTAGTTTGTGTGAGGAGGGGACACCCCTTCCTTTCACGGTGTGAGTCAAGGTTCCGGGTAGACTGTTTGAGTTGGCAGCAGGGGCCTGAGCAAGCCTCAGGGTGTAGCCGGGAGACATCAGCAGCATGCTTGCTCTCTGAAGTCAGAGTGGATAAGGAGCCACTGAGCTGCTGTTTGGGCTTGATGCGGCTCTCGTTTCAAGAGCTTTGGACCTTGGTCCCCAGACAAGTTGGAGTTTAGAAGTGATAAGTGATTGGAATGACTAAACAGGATGCTTCTGAAATGAATCTGGGTCTATTTTGAGACGAGGAGGGGTGGGGACTAATTGCTCAGCCTGAGTCTCTTCTGAGCTGATTTCATCCTTTTTCTGATTCATTCTCGGCTTTATCCTACGATGAAAGATGGGAGCTGGCATTTTGAGCAGCTGGGTCATATACCCCCTGCTCAGGAGTTTTTGCATCTTGCCATTCATTCAGTCACTCATTAAACATATGTTCATTGAGCACCTGCTATGTGCCAGACACAGACGCTGGAGTACAGCAGTGAATGAAACAAAACAAAACAATGCCTTCTAATGTATGTATAGAGAGGAGGGGGGGCACGGTGAAAGAAATTAATAATTTGCTTGATGTATTGCTTCTCTCCTTGATGTAACAAAAGACCCAGCAAAGGCAACCTAATGATGGAAGGGTTTATTTTGTTTCAAAAATGCAGTCCATGGCAGCAGGACATGGACCAGAGACATGCAGTCACAATGTGTTCTCACACAGCATGCGGAGAAAGAACTGATGCTCTATTCATTTTGTGCTCTTTGTTCAGTCTGGAACTCTAGTGCATGGGATGGCGCCACTCGGAGTTAGGGTCAGCCTTTTCTCACAGATTAGCCCGGTCTGTGAACTCCTCACACATGGCTAGAGGGTTGTCTCCTTCACAGGCATCCCCAGAACTTCATCTCCCTAGTGACTGTAGATTCTAGCAGGTTGACAATTGATGTTACTTACCAAACAGATGGAAGCCAGGAATCAGTGGGGGGTGGGGGGAGCGCGATTGCAGCAGGCCAGGTTGGAGATGAGGATGGGGACAGGGTAGTGCCTACAGGGAGAAGAAGCTGGGTCATTGGTAGGCATGAAGACAGAAGGACCATGGGCCTCTTGTTCAGGTAGGGGATCATTCTGCCTCTCTGTACTTTGTGGCCTCTGCATATAGTATCAACTCATTTAGTCTACAGCCATCCGTCCCATTATATTTGTTTTTGTTCCATTTCATAAGATGTAAAGGCCCCCCAAGTCGCTGAATGGGTCATACCGCTCCCGAAAAGCACACATAGGACACTTCTGCCCTCGCTCAGATTGAAGAAGGTTACATCGTTTCTAGTCACGGTGAAAGAAGTGGATATGATGTTGGGTGAGATCAAAAGACACTCGCACAGGCAGGCTGGGGATATTAGAGGCATGGATCAAAGTCCTGAGGGTACCCACTGCTATTCCCAGGCTCTCACATCCTGGAACCGAGGATTGGACCAGGGACTTACGAATGGTGGTAGAAACGGGGACTATTTATTAAGGGAGAAAAGCGGGCAATGAAGGAAGGTAGGGAGTTCAATGGTGCTCGGCCATGAGGGCCATACATCTGCCTTCGCCTTCATTTGGATGCTGCGACTAGGGGTTTCCAGATCTCCTGCCAACTGGCTCCTTGCATATTAAAATCTTGATGCTTCTCTTCACCCAACTCTACTGCCACAGGATAGAGCTTTGATGCCTCTACTGTGCTGCTTTGGGGCCACAGATTGGGGCTCTACTAGTATTTTCTTCTTTCTCCACGCTATGCACATCCTCTGTAGTTGGGCTTTGAGGGGGGCTTGATTGGCACTTCTTTTCCTCCCTTCCTCCCTTCCTCCCTTCCTCCCTTCCTCCCTTCCTCCCTTCCTCCCTTCCTCCCTCCCTCCCTCCCTCCCTCCCTCCCTCCCTCCCTCCCTCCCTCCCTTCTTTCTTTCTTTCTTTCTTTCTTTCTTTCTTTCGCTGGCCTTGGAGCTTCACATTTTAACAAAAGCTTGGACCACATGGAACCGTAACTAACACTGGTTGTGAACTAAGTGAACTAAGTCCAAAAGAAATCGAGGTTCCAATTGGACATAGTAGTCTGAATGCATACAGATGACAGAAAGCTTACTGGATTTTCCTGCTGCTCCAAATTTGGTGCCCAGGCTAAAAGAGGGGACAGAGAAGCCCAGTGGTTGCTAGTGAGCCTGCCAATACCTAGGGGCAACGCTTGTGTTTTGCCACCAGCTTTGTCCTAAGCCCCTCCCCAGTCTCTGTACGAGAGATGGGAGGAGTGAGAAGGTATGAGCTTGATGTCAGCTCAGCACTGTGCACTGCAGGAGAGAATCTCCAGCCTTCCACTTTCTATGCCCAAGTCAAGTGAAAAGGCTCAAGACAACAGAATGCTCCCAACCAAAGCAGCAGCAGCTTTTGTTCTAATTTCTGCCTTACATATTGCCAGTCACCAGCTTTCTGATCAGGTCCTGTGTCTTCAATGTCAGAAAGGGAAGAAGGGGGGTGGGGTAGGCACAGATCACCTAGAGAAGAGGCCACAGGTCTGTGTTTCTGCGCATGCTGTGGAAGGTGGCTGGGACAGAGATGTCCCATTCACACCTATTATATCACCTGCTCCTTGGAGGTTGCACACCCAGCCTCAAAAGACTAGGATGTGCGGTTGGACAAAAGACAAGAGCAGGAGCCTGTCTCATATGTAGGGACAATGTAGAGAGGAGAATGGCTCTGTTCAGAAGTTCCTTGTTGACAGCTGAGGTCAACAGAACTGAATAGCAAAGCTTGTGCTCTGTATCCTCATAGGAGAACATCCAGATCTTGACAGGGTAGGAAGACAGAGGGGCCAGAGTCCCTGTTCCATTTGCCAGGATCCCCATTAGCCTTGTTTGGAAGTGGCAGAGGAGAGAAGATAAAATTTAAATTATGCTTGAGGTTGAAATTTTAAGCCGTATATGTGACTTTTAATAACCACAAGTGATCAGAAAGTTATGAAATTTGATGAACATGCTGTTAAAGGATGGGAATGGGAGAGGTGTTTGATTAAAGGAAGAGAGTTGGGAAGGTGTCTGTTTTCATCTGGCATGCTCACAGAGTCATTCTATAATACTGTAATGTAGCTAAGGTAAAGTGTCCATCATTCCACTCTATTCTGGACTGCCCTCAGTTGCCAGTGAATATTCTGGGTCCCCTCATCTGCATCAGCTACCTAAGGCCCCCGGAGTGCATCCTGCCAGAATGTAGACTTCATCACCACATCATCCAGGACACAGAAACAGGGGGGTCAAGATCTGCACATGTGTTCACTGAATGCTGATTGATTATTACACGAGTAAAGTATGTCCCACAGGGAGGAACTGAAGCCAGGCTTGCAAAAGCATCTATAAGTGGGAAGACTCTAGAGAGGGAGCAAGCAGCTGCCACCTGACAAGAAGAGCCTTCTCAACACAGAAAAGTTCTGGGAAACCTGTTACAGCTGAATTTTACAGAACAGGTAGATCAGTGACAGCCAATGGTGCTGTCTGAGTTCTAAACTTCCAGTATCAGGGAGTATATCTAAACAGCTGGGAGCTGTCTATGAAAGAGGTCTTAAGATACAGCCCTGCTATGGAAACAACAAAGAAAGTTTAAAGATGAGAACACACTTGGAATCCCTCAATGCCCTTCCTTTTTTTGACATAATAACTGGATTCTTGGCAGATGTGTTCAGTGTGTTCAGTGTGCATGTTTTTACATGGACACATTCATACCTACAGATGCAACCTCAGTCCCTCTAGCCATGAGTGTAGGCTTACAGCCGTTCCTCTTCATAGCAGCAAAATATTCTGCTGTAAATTGCAAGCACACTGACTGATTCTCACACGACTAGCAGAACGTTGAAGATGATACTTGCCGCTCCACCACGTGTCTTCCGACCCATGGAATTTCTTCCTTTTGAGCCACCTTATTAAGATCCTTCTTGGCTATGGGATTACAGAGCCAGACTGGGTCACTGGTTCCCGTGGTGGCACTTCCCTGGCGTGGTCGTGACCCTCACAAGGCACCATGAGCAGTGACACTACTGAAGGTGTGGTTGGGGGGTCCGGTTGCGACAGTTTATGGCCAGAGCCACATCATATTGAAGAAAGAAATGCTTGGATCTTTGTAGACAACTTGTTTAGCACGAAGTATTTATGAAAGAATTTGTTAGGCTCCTATATCTAGTAGGTGGCTTTGATGTCCTCTCTGGGAAATTTATTCCTTCCTTTTCCTCACCTGTGATCAGTTTTAGTTAAACTGTGTAGAACCCACTTTCTCTTTGTCACCGTAGCAGCCCATGTCCTCTAGAAAACATGGCCCAAGTCTCTCATTCACTTTCAACCATATTTAAGAGGCAATTCTTGTGCCTAGATTGGTGGTGGGGAGAAAGGATGTATTAGTTACCTTCCACTGCTGTGATAAAATACTGTGGCCAAGGCAACTTACAGAAGGAAGAGCATAACTTATGACTTGGCTTTTGGTTCCAAAGGGATGGCAGTCTGTTATGGCGGGGAGTCATGGCAGCAGGCAGGCACAGCAGCTAGAACATCTGCAATGACAAGCACACAGCAGAGAGAGCAAACTGGAAGTAGCATGAGGCTTTTAACTCCAAAAGCCTGCCCCAACCACATACGTACATCCCTTAGCAAGATGGTGCCTCCCAACAGTGGAGGGTTTTTTTTTTTTTTGTTGTTGTTGTTGTTGTTTTTTTTTAGAAACAATGATAAATGAAGAAGACCAAGCCTCAGGGAAAAAATATGAAATTATGTCTATTGGAGGAAATTGAGTGGAAATGGAGATCATGTTAAGATAAAAAAAAGCCAAACTCAGAAAGAAAATATCTTTTTTCTATATGGGTCTTAGGTTTTATATATGTATAAATCATTTATGTACATACACATACATATATGTGTATGTGAAAGTGAAACCTTCTTTCTAATAAAAAGAAGAGGGTGAGTGGGAAGAGGAGAGAGAAAGAGAGGAGAAAGTACATGAGAGGGAATCTAGTCAAAGTATATGGTATACAGGAATGAGGTTACCTTGTAAAATCTATCACTGTGTACAATGAATATAAGATAAAAAGAAAACCACACCACCAGCCCACACTACCAGATACCATGAGGAAGATCAGCATCAAGGAAAAGTCCTGAAAACATAGAAAATGCCATAAACACGAGGGACTATAAATCATATATATTATCACTATCCAGATCAGACCATCAAATTACTTTATATCATTAATACAAATAAGCATCAATTGTATATAAAACTTATGTTCTTTATTTTCATCTATCCTAGCAGAAACATTTCCTCATATTCTGACCTTTTCCTGAACTCCATTTCGGTGAAAACACACACACACACACACACACACACACACACACACACACACACAGAGAGAGAGAGAGAGAGAGAGAGAGAGAGAGAGAGAGAGGGTGGGGGGGAGAGAGAGACTCATATACTTTTATTTGACTTAATCTTTTTAGCATTATTGGATGTTGACCGTATTCACTTACACATTTTTTCCTATAATAAATGATGCTATAATAAAAAATATCTTTGTACAGCATAATCATCACATTATATATAAGTTTCTAGGGCATAAGTCCCAAATTTGGAATTAATGGGAGAGAGGATGTAAACATCACAGAGGAATGTAGAAACAGTTTGTTCTTTATACACTGCCCAAGATCTTGTTAAATTCTATTGGTATTTTTTCTAGCTTGGGGACTTGATTTCAGGTAAGATGTTACTATCAGAGGTAAACTGAATTATAATTTCTTTTTTCTTAGATACAAATTAATGTGATACAAAGACATCTTGTCTTTTGTGTTCCTTCAAAAGCTTTCAGGAGCAGAGTGATTTATCTTACATGAGAGATGATTGCAGTGTTCTAGAGATTGAGAGAGCAACGCTGTGGAATTGTGGGTATGGTGTGGCTGGGGTTATACCACCCAAGCCACCCTGTAAAATCCCACAGTTATATCAACTCAGATACCCATGCCAAGAAACAGAGGGCATGTCACCTCTGGCATCCCCTGACTGGCCTAAGTCCTGAACAGTGGCAACTAAGAATTAAAGACCCAGATTGTTACCTGAGCCTCCAGACAGCACCCGTCCCCTTGTTCACACTGTTCCCAGCTCATGAGAGTTTTACTAAAAGGTGTCATCTCATGCAGGCGGCCCGTTCTCACTGCACATCAGGAGACCTTTGCTTCTTCTCTTACACTGAGCATCTGGCGTGGCTTCTTCCTACTATGGACCACGCAATGTTTTGAAAAGAAAATTACCATGTGCCAAATATCTGGATTCCCAGAAGTTTTAAGACAGCGAGCAAAGGAGAGAAAGTCTGAAGGGCCTCTGGATCAAGACTTGCTTCAGGCTTGTTCTTTGGTGAGTCCCTTTTATATAGATCCATACGTCACACGCATCGCTCTTACACTGTTTTCACATAACTGTACTTGACACCTCATTTGACAGTGTCAACGTTCACAGTGGTTCTTCAATACATTTGACAGTATCAGCCCTTAAAACGTTTTCACAATACTTACCCGTAAGCACCTTTGACAAGATCAGCATTTGAAATGTCCCACGGAGCCAGGTATTCAGTTCCAACCCCAACAACTCCTGCTTTCACAGCATCCATACACAATGCTGGTCCCTTCATTCAGTGAACTGTTCCTCTTGAAAGCATAGGAAACACCAGACTTTGGATACACTTTTTTACAGTGGGTACAAAGATCATCAAGATTTAACCAATACTTTTATAAAACCTTCAGCTTACCCAGAATCAAATAACCACTAACACTTGCTATGTATCAGGCAGACAGTCCAGGTATGAGCATCTAGCAACTTATTTAATGCTTCCAACTAACCCTAGACAGATCCTGTTGTACAGCCAGCGAGTTTGACCTTCTGGTTGGTTTAGCAGTTTGCGCACACATAGTGAAAACGGCCCTTGAGCCTGGCATTGTTCTCCAGGGTTTTGGGGCTTTCCCTCCTTTGTGGACTTTTGTTCGTGCCATTGTTATGAGAATGTATGAGCAAAGAAGTTCTTCAAGAGTGAATGAAAACAGCCGTTGGTTTCCTAGGGTGTTGAAGGAAAGAATCAGAAAAGGGACAGGTTTGGTGGGACTTAAAAGGTTCAATATGAGTTGGGCCAAGTGGAAAAGCTGGGGAAATGAAGAATGTGTATAAATTTCAGATACCAGTTAACAGGTGACTCAGACCGGAACATGGAGATATGTGTATGAAGAAAGCAGAGGATGCAGGAGATAGAGGCAAGGTCCGGAAGGGCTTTGAACTTGTCAAGTCTCCAGGGATACATAATAAAAAAGAGATAGGTGTACAACTTTTATTGAGAGTGGAGTGAACAGGAATTCACAGAAAAGAAGTGAAACCAAAGAAGCTGGAAGACTCTAGGGTTCAACTATTATTTTAACAAAGGAAAGAGAATTTGGGTTTCAAAACGAAGATAAATTGTAGGGAAAATGCCTAGCAAATATGTAGGGAGAAGTAGTAGGTAGGGGCTAATTCTGTTTATAAAAAATTTTTTTTTCCTGTTGAGTTTCTTCTCCAGAAATGAGTACCTTGACCCTTCCGGAACATGATGGGATAATTGGTACCCTGTTTGCAAGCAGATACAGGGGAGCAGAGAATTCTTTCTGCGTCTGTGAACCCCTTCTGCCTTCAGTTAATATTCCTGGTGGGTGGCCTATTTTGGGGTGTCATACTCTGATACACTTCAAATACCATGCTTTGGGATCAGGGTTTTATGATATAAGAGGGAGAGATTTTAAGCTTTAAAAAACATGCTCATATTTGTATGTGTGAAAAATGCATCCTGGCTGTGGCCTGAGATGTTGGGAGTCCACTCTCAGTCTGGGCTTCATTCTGTAGGGGAGGAGAGAGAGAGAGAGAGAGAGAGAGAGAGAGAGAGAGAGAGAGAGAGAGAGAGAGAGAGAGAGAGAGAGAGAGATGGTGAGAAAGGGAGAGGGAGATGAAGGGATGGGACTAGCGATTTCAGTTTCCTTGCTCCTGCGAGGCCTCTGTGCAGGGCTTATTACTGTTGCATTCCAGACTCTGCCCTGGAGAGGCTCTTGGGCTCCTCAAAACCTGACTGCAGAAGACAATGCGCATTCATCTTCCCTAACCCCTTGAAGGATCTCAGCAGCTGCACACCAGAAGCCGCCTGCTTAGTGCACTCTTCCTGGGTCCTCAGCCGGCCCCTCTTGCTGAGTGCTGCCTCTAGAGTCCTTGGTACCTGCTTTGCAAGTGTTTAACACCGGAGTTCCACTGCTCTGGGTGACAAGCCATGGTGACTTCAACTCTTTGTTCATTTTATGTCCTGGGTTGCGCCCACAGCTACATACAGGCACAGACAGGCAGATATTTCTCCCTACTCCTACCTACTCCTTGCTTGTTCCTCAGCCCCACACCTCTTGCATCGACCTCTTGCTTCCCCCACCCATCTCTCTAGATCCTGGGAGACCAAAAGCCTAACTTCATATAATACTCTGGGACCAGCTCTTCTCCTGGAAAGAATTTCTCTCTAGAGTAGTTTTATGGCTTAATGATGTTCCCTCAATAAGGAGAAGGTAATTGATTGTTAAGTGAAAATATAAATTGTAATTGAATCCGTCACATTTCAGTTTTTCATTATCCCATGACAAATCTCTTAGTGTATCAACAAGGACTGCCGGGATAGGAGAGAGTTGGGGAGAGACAGAGGGAGATGAGGACATTTGACTTCTCTTCCCCTTTCCAGCACATGGCAGTGGTAGTAGGCATGCCACTGTCAGCTGCCTCAGTAGGACCCTTGCACACTTGAGGGTGCACAGGCACACATATGGTCACATGTGCTATATGAAGCCCTATGGAGCCATATGGAAGAACAGAGTGGGCCTCTTGCAAACTGTGGTTCCCACATGTAGGCCCAGCCTGCACTTATAATTGGCATCTCTAGCTTCCTCTTGGGTGTTGAGCCTTCCATAACTGTATGTGGTCAGAGGCTCTGTGCTACCATGCTTGCGGAAATGATCTCATTTAATATTAAGGAGAAAGTAGAGCTTGGGCATTAGGAAGTAGACAAGAACCAGGCTGCTTGGGTTTGTTTTATCATTCTCTTCCTTACTAACTATTACAACCTTGGGCAAGTTAGTGTTTTCTCTGGTCTCTGTAAGATGAGGATGATAATGCATGTTTACCATTTAGAGCTTTGTGAGGATCACATAAATTAACCTAGGTAAAAACAATTAGGAAAACACCTATGCCAAAAGTCAATAGTAATGAAAAACAACTCCTCACCATTGTCTCCAATATCAGTTCAGTGTCGGTATGAGCCTAGAAGATGGAGTCCGAGGCCAGCTTTCTCATCAAGCAGAAGCGTGATTGGGGCAGACAAGGTTTGTCCCTGGAAAGCAGAGTGAGATACAGCTGGCATCTCAGTCACCAGAATTTCTCTGGAGGGGCTCTGTGGAATGAGGGTAGAGCTCTGGGGGAGGAGGAAAGGATGAAGGGCTATAGCTGAATTTGGGGGCTCATTTTTCTTTCTTGCCTTTTGATAATTAATACTCATCACATAGGGTTTTGGGTGTCTTTGATTTCTAGAAGGTAGCCTCTAGCTTCTGATAGCTGCTAGAAGACCTGTGAACCAGATCCAACAGCATGTTTCCCCGTGCCTCTCAGAGTAACTCAGCCATTCTTGTAAATTGGTTACCACTCCTTTCTTGTCCCTCATTAAAAAAAAATCACATATGATAAAAAAAAATATTTACTCTTATTTCTTGTATGAAAGGAAAGGAGTTAACACATTTTCCGAGTGGGCGACAGCTCAGAAATAAAATATACTCCCTACACATGTGCATTTCTATCACTGTTCTTCCCACCTTCCTGAACATCTCTTTTTTATTAATTTTTATTTTTTTAATATTAATCACAGGGTATTTACTTTGTATCTCAGCCGTAACCCCCTCCCTCATTCCCTCCCAACCCCACCCTTCCTCCCTCATCTTCTCCCTGCCCCTTTCCAAGTCTACTGCTAGGGGAGGTCCTCCTCCCCTTCCATCTGACCCAGTTTATCAGGTATCTTCAGGACTGGCTGCCATGTCCTCCTCTGTGACCTAGCAAGGCTGTTCCTCCCTTGGGAGGGGGTGGTGGAGGTAAAGGAGCCATTCATTGAGTTCATGTCAGGAATAGTTCCTGTTTCCCTTACTAGGGAAACCCACTTGGATACTGAACTATCATGAGCAGGGGTTCTAGGTTATATCCATACATGGTCCTTGGTTAGAGAAACAGTCTCAGAGAGCACCCCCATGCCCTGATATATTTTGTCCTTGTGGAGCTCCTGTCCTCTCCAGGTCATATTGCCTTCCCCTTTTATTGTATGATTCCCTGAACTCTGCCCAAAGTTTGGTTATGAGTCTCCGCATCTGCTTTTTTTCCCCACTATTTTTAATAGTTTTTTTAAAACATTACTTATAGTTTATTAACTTTGTATCTCAGCTGTATCCCCCTCCTTCATTCCCTCCCAATCCCACCCTCCTTCCCTCATCTCCTCCTTGCCCCTTTCCAAGTCCTGAAGATACTTGATAAATGAGGGTCAGATGAAAGGGGAGGAGGTCCACATCTGCTTTGATACATTGCTAGGTGGAGTCTTTCAGAGGCCCTCTGTGGTAGGCTCCTGTCCTGTTACTTGTTTTCTCCTACTTCCCATGTACATCCCATTTGTCTTTCCAAGTGAGGATTGATCATCTTACCCCAGGTCCTCTTTCTTGTTTATCTTCTTTAGGTGCACATATTTTAGTATGATTATCCTATCTTATAGGTCTATATAAGTGAGTATACCATGTGTGTCTTTCTGCTCCTGGGATACCTCATTCAGGATGATCTTTTCTAGATCCCACCATTTGCCTGAAAATTTCATGATTTCCTTGTTTTTAGTTGCTGAGTGGTATTCCATTATGTAAAAGTACTTTCTGTACCCATTCCTACACTGATGGATATCTGGGTCATTTCCAGTTTCTGGCTATTACTACAAACATGGTTGAGCAAATGTCCTTGTTGTGTACTTGAGCTTCTTTTGGATATATGCCTAGGAGTGGTATAGCTGGATCTTGAGGAAGCACTATTCCCAATTGTCTGAGAAAGCACCAGATTTGGAAATCTACCTGAACATCTCTTTCCTCTCCTCTCTCATTATTGTCTTTCTAGTTACACACACACACACACACACACACACACACACACACACACACACACGCACACATGCACACACGCACACACACACACATGCTCTCACTGTTTGGTTTTTTTTTTTTGTGTGTGTGTAGTATCTGTCACACGAAGTTGTCCAATAAATGTGTTGAATAATATTCTGCCATACTTCCACCCACTTATATTTTGTTGATATTTGATTAATGTAAAACGAAATGCTTATGTCTTTAAGGTCTGAGTCAATGAATGCTGACAGGTTTATACTCTAGCAGATCTACCATTGAAAACAATGTGTAAAAGAGTCCTATCAGGAAGCTGCTATCATATTCCCCATCCAATACTCTCTGACCAAAGCAATCTTTTCCGGATTTTATCATCTTTGATTGATTTTTGCTCGTTCTTGTAGTTTATATGAGTAAAATGATACAGTAGCTGTTCCTTTGCCTCTGGACTATTTTATTTAGCATGATGCTTTTGTAGATTCATCTGTGTCATTGTGAGTATTGGTAGCTTGCCCTTCTTCTCATGAATAATGCTCCATTATATGAATATATCAGACTGTGTTCATCCATTCTTCTGCTGATGGACATTTGGCTAGTTTTCAGTTTTGAGCTATTATGACTACAGCTGCTATGAAAATTCTTACATAAATCTTATTGTATACATATGTCTTCATTTCTTTTGAGTGTATATTTAGGAATAGAATTACTGTGTCTTAGGGTGGAGATATGCTTCTTTTTTTATAAGAAACTGGCAAACATTTCTTCAAAATGGTAGTGTCATGCTACAAACCTAGCACAATATGGGTCCAGCTGTTCTCATGCTCTAAAAAGTTTGTCAGCTTTGCTTTCAGGCATCTTAGCAGATACAAAATGGCATCTTGTTACAGACTTAAAGTGTAGTTTTAATGCCCAATGGTATAAAGAACATTTTCATATGCTTCTTGGACATTCCTATTCCTTTTACAAATTTGTATCATTTTGTTTTTCTATATGAAAAAAAAAATCCAGTGAGAGAAAAGAAAGAGGATATACCTTCAAGTGTGGAGAAATAGTAGGACAAAAGGCTGAGCCTCAAAAGGAGGGTAGGGAATGCCACTTAAGCCTTAAAATGTTCTGAGTAAAAGCTGAAGAAGTCCTCACAGTTTCAAAGGCAGATAGGGGTCACTTTTTCAATAGGGCTGTCTCCAGTCAAGCATACAGGTTGTTGGAAAGGGCAGCCTCTTTACCGCTTGGTCCATACAATCCTCTTCCTTATGCAGATAAAGTGCTGAAGGGCTCAGAAGGCAGGGATTCTCTTATGAGACTTAAACCCCAGCACCTTCAGCACAGCTGTGTGCCAGACTCCTCTATGTCCATTGTCATCCAGCATTCTACATGTCCACAGGTGTTAAATATGTAGACTGCAGGCTTTAGGAGCTTGGTACCAGAGTATGATAATCACAGGTATAAGAGCTATCTGGTAGCTGTAGATTCATAGGCCAAAATCAGCCAGCTTGACTGTTCCACCATTTGTCACTAGATTGTCCTTTGGCCTCATGTCTTAATGGAGAGTACAGTTTTGTGTGAAGAAAATCTAGGCCTCTTAGAAACCGGCACACAAGATTCTTGATGGGTTCAGTTGGTACACCTGGTAGAGATGTCTTGTGCAGATACATCCTTAGGTTTTGACCTGTGAACTCAAGCACCAGATCATCTTGGTTTCCTGACCAGTTTTGGAAGACATCCATCAGTGTAACATCATTGGTTCCAGCTACCTCAAAAAGGTTACCTTGCAGACCATGCTGATGAAAGGACCTCTCCAGCTCTAACTCATTGGGGAACACTCACACTCTTAAGAGCCACAGAGTGCCTGATTTTTCATGTTGCATACCTCTTTCCATTGCACTGATTTTAATCTTATCTACCATTTTATTTATTTTGCCCACTTTTGGCTTAATTTGCCTTTTTCTTAGCTTATGATGATGACTTAGATATTTAATGCCTTTATCTATTTTTGTTATAGACCACTAAAGCTACGTACTTTTACCTAAACAATGCTACACTGGTATATATTATATAGAATATATATTCTGTATATCCCTACATCACTACCACTTCATTTGAAATACTTTATAAGTTTTCTCTTTGACTTCTTCTTTGACTACTGTGCTGGTTGGTTTTGTCAGTTTGATGTTAATGTAGACATCTGGGAAAAGGGAATCTTTTTTGAAAAAAAAAAAAGCCTCCCTAAGATGGGTTTGGAGACTAGTCCCCTTCCAACCTTTATATACTTCTGTGCAGGTTCAGGTCCTGTACAGGAATCTACAGCTGTGGTGTGTTTGTGATCTGACTGATTGCATGTTATTCAGGAGACAGCAATTTATAAGACTCTTCCCCATTCTTTCTCTTATACAGCCTCTCTGATCCCTTTTCTGAGATGTCCCTGGGTCTTTGCAGGGGGAAATATAGATATCCAATTTAAGGCTGAACACTCACAAATCTTTTATCCTCAGCACTTTACCAGTTATGAGTCTCTCAAATAACTGTTACCTCTGAAGAAAGAAGCTCCCCTGACCAAGGAAACACCAGTCTATGGGTATAAACATATGTATCTAGAAGGCAGTTTGACTGCATATCCATTTAGCAAAATATTAGTAGTACATTTCTTCCTTAGGGGTTGAGACCTCCACAAAAAAGTTTTGGTCAGCTTTATAGTATGAAGCATGTATTTCCTCCTACACAATGGGCCTCAGGTATAATAAAAGGGCCATTGGTCACTCTCTAAAGAGTCGTGCCATTATTGCTTCAGTAGGCACGTCTTGCCTGGCAGGTTGATATTGTAGCATGCTGGGCACACAGCTAGGTAAAGCCGTTGGCACATTTTCTCCCCTTATATAGCACCTTCTGGAAACATGAAGGCTAGCCAGCAGGGAGGAAGCTTACAGCTCTGCTCCAGCTTGGTTTCTCCGTGTCCTATATCCAAAGCATGTGGAACCTTTAGTAATGGTGTCTTATCCAGTTCTGGTGGGCAAGCAAGAGAGATAATTTATTTCATTTATCACTGTGAATTTGTCTATTTAGTCTCTTTATCCATCCACCTTTCTCTCCAGGTATTTTGAAGCAATTTTTAGAGCCACACACATTTAAGATGTCTTTATTTCCTCAGTGAATTGAACTTTTCATAATGGTAAGTGTCCTTTGTGTCTCCATTAAGCCTTTGTATCTTGAAATCTACTTTGTCTTATATTTGTTTAGACATCATTTTATTTGTGTATACTGTTTCTATGGTATGAAGTTTTCCA
This sequence comes from Meriones unguiculatus, assembly GCF_030254825.1. Classification (NCBI taxonomy): domain Eukaryota; kingdom Metazoa; phylum Chordata; class Mammalia; order Rodentia; family Muridae; genus Meriones; species Meriones unguiculatus. The sequence goes on from NC_083349.1 coordinate 111,879,725, forward strand.
TATTTTTCTTAAGAGCTATGTGCGTCTTTATTTTTAAAAATACGTTCATTGTGAGCAAAATAGAGCTTTTTATGCTTTCTATTAAATCTTACCTATTTAGAATTTCAGTATTAACATTTCATTAATATACATACAGGTATGGTGGGTTTTTAAGTCTATCATGTCATCATTTTGCAGTTTTTTCATTATATTCTGTATCTTTGTCTCTTTAACACTTTTTTCTGCTTGTGTAACTGAAACATTTTTAGTATGCTATCTTATTTTTTTCTGTTGAGTTTTAAACAAATTTTTGTTACTGTTACTTGAAGAATAGTTGTCCCAGATATGTCACTATTCATCCTTGTTATCAGTTTACTGTCAACTAATTATTACTCCGTGAATGATGCAAAGAACATACAAGATTAAATTTCAGATTTCCTCCCTGCTATTTGTTCTTTTATGTGTTTACATCTATATAGGTTATACGCCCCGCAATACCTTTGAAATAGTCTGTGGATGTTAAAACTGTAACATACACATGTATGTATGCATGAGTGAATACTTGGAGGAGGGGAGAGAAGAGTTGATAACGAAGAAGAAGAGGAAACAAAAGCTGGGTGTGTATGTAAGAAAAAGAATGATTGGAAAAAGCCTTGAAATAATTACACATATGTTTAGCTTTGATGGTCCATCTTGTAGTCCTGGAAAGGCCAAGGCTTTTATCGGCTTCCATTTCCTGCAGCCAGAGATGTTTCTTTAAATACATTTTTTAGTACAAATGTGTTGACAAAAATTCTCTTAGATTTTTGTCTGTCTAGAAAAGTCTGTTTTTTATCCTTAGTATTAAATGACTTTTTTTTCTGGATATGGAAGTCTAGGTTAGCAGCATTCAGTTTTAAGAGTGACTTAAGATACGCTATTGCTTTGTTTTATGGACTCTTGTTTCCATGTAAACAGCCACTGTGAGTGTATTGGTGATGCATGTGTACACTGGGCTTACTGTATGTAGTGAGTACCATCTTTGATCATTTTTCGTTCCTTTTGCTGACCTTGACTTTTGATAATTTGTCTAGCTGTCAAGATGATGATGCTTCTTCTTTTTTTTTGTTTGTTTGTTTTTTTACCATGATCTAATTTCTTGGTTTTTTAGAACTTCCCATTTGGCTTCTTGACTGTTATATTCTTTTTTTTTTTAATTTTTCATCAATTACACTTTATTCATTCTGCATCCCCTCCCATAAGCCCCTCCCTCCTCCCCTCCCAATCCCACCCTCCTTCCTCCCTCTGCTTGCATGCCACTCCCCAAGTCCACTGATAGGGGAGGTTCTCCTCTCCTTTCTGATCTTAGTCTATCAGTTCACATCAAAAGTGGCTGCATTGTCCTCTACTATGGCCTGGTAAGGCTGCTCCCCCCCAGGGGGAGGTGATCAAAGAGCAGGCCAATCAGATTATGTCAGAGGCAGTCCCTCTTCACATTACTATGTAACCCAATTGGACTCTGAACTGCCCTGGGCTACATCTGTGCAGGGGTTCTGGGTTATCTCCATGAATAGTCCTTGGTTGGAGTATGAGTCTCTGGGAAGTTCCCTGTGTTCAAATTTTCTTGTTCTGTTGCTCTCCTTGTGGAGACCCTGTCCACTCCAGCTCTTACTATTTCCCACTTCTTACCTAAAATTCCATTCACTCTGCCCAACAGTTGCCCATCAGGCTCAGCATCTGCTTTGATAGTCTGAAGGGCAGAGGCTTTCAGAGGCCCTCTGGGGTAGGTTCCTAGGTTGTTTCCTGTTTCCTTCTTCTTCTGATGTCCATCCTCTTTGCCTTTCCGGATGGGGATTGGACATTTTTAAAAATATGGAACGCTTCACGAATTTGCGTGTCATCCTTGCGCAGGGGCCATGCTAATCTTCTCTGTATCGTTCCAATTTTAGTATATGTGCTGCCGAAGCGAGCACGACTGTTATATTCTGTTTTTGATTTATTCTATTTCTTCTATTCTTCTGGGACTCTAATTTCATATATGTTGTATCATTCAATATTGTTTGGAGATCTCATATACTTGGTTCCTCTCACCCTTCAGCTTTCTTTCTATATATTTTAGATTGAGTAATTTCTCTTGTCTTGTTTTCAAGTTCACACATCCCCCTTTGTAGTGAATGTAATTTTTAAGCCTATCTAATGAATCATTCATTTCTGAGATTGTATTTCTTATTTATTGCATTTCTACTTTGTTCTCTTTTGTAGCTTCCATTCCCTAATGAAATTCTCCATCTTTTCATATAATGTCCACTATTTCCTATAGCATTTGAAAACATGTTTATCATAGCATTAAAATTCCCTATAAAATAGATTTAAGCTCTGTATCTTTTCTAAATTTTGTTCCATTGCTTTTTCTTTGATCATGGTCATATTTTGGTGCAAGAACATACTTGTAAAGGACAAAGAAAATAAATGAACTTTCACTGAGAATAGGTAAAACTTCTTTAATCATTAAGTTAGTAGTATGGAAAGATAAGTTGACCCAATATGCAGTTGGACAGGTCCCAAGCTTTGCTGTAGGTTTGGATAGATTGAGTTCTTGTCTACTGCTGAATGTTTTGAGAGTATAATTGAAGCTTTCCTGGAAGTAGGGTTTAGATCTGTGAGGAGATGGAACTGGAGAGATCTCTAATCTTTATGTCTTTCTAAACAAGACAGTCTTTTTTTATAGCTAGCCTGCCAACATTTGGGGTCACTGTAAAGAATTCTCTACCTTTCCAGTCCTCCTGCCTCTCTCCTTTGAGAGATCTCTTTACATCATGCTACCCCACTCCCAGCTTTTTAGGGGTGCTGGCATGTGCTGTGTAAAAACTCTCAGAAGATATTTCATGTTTGCCCAGATGTTCAGCCTGCCTTGTACCATCCTTCAGCTGCTTTGGGTGCTGGATATAATCCAGGGTGTCCCAGGCAGTTTCTGCTAACTTTTTCCTTGACCCTCAGCACCTGTACCATGTCACACTGTTTTGCACTGAGGTAAATCCTCATATGTCTTGTGATGTGAGAACTATCTTTATACCCTACCCCTGAACTTTAGTGTACCGCTCCCATAAACTTAGGGTAGGTCAATTAGGAAGACCTGAGCTGCCCACTGGGAGTGGTACGATGGATGTCTCATTTCCCACATGACTATGAGAGGAGAGGCTTTAGTGGTCCTTCCTTCCTCTTGCACATGTTGCGTGCCTCCTTCTACAGTTCCAGTAAGAATGAAAGTAGCTCATGTGTTCTCACATGTTCGGAAAGATTGTGTTCTTTCTGAAATGTAATTCATTTTGGCTTATTGATACCCTTGGCTCTCAAATAGGCTTAAAGGTTTAATCTTATTTCTTATATTTCGTCTAATCTCAAGGTGGAATGGCACTTCCTCACAACTCTAACTCCTGGACAATTATGTCTGTTTTATTCCTCTGCTGAGTTGAAGCCTTCACTGGGGACAATGAAGGTAGTTTTATATCTGAACAACAAGTGATTATTTTATTCCAACCAAAGGCCCCTTTGCTCTTCTGACATCTAAAAGCCCATTCATACTGATGAAGACATCCTCTCTCTTAAAATAAAAGTTTTTTACTTTTCCAGGTCATTGCTTGTAACATTTGGAAAGCAATATTGGGAAACATGTTCATTTCAACCACCTGATATTTGACGGTGTGACATTTAATACAGCAAGTTTTTCTCTTTGGTTTTGAGCAGTGACTTGAACCGGTTCAGAAGCCACACAGTGGAGACCAAAGAATTTTCTTGTTCCATTCTGCTAGGCCTATACCCACTCTTTGGGGAAAGAAAACATTGACATAAATCAGAAGAGTGCTGTAGGTTGCCTTTTATTTTTATTATTCCTGCATATGGTGATAACTGGTCTGAAGGCTCTGCTTTTCATCAACCATTTGCTGTCAGAACCCCCTTTTCTTTGTCTGGGGTTTAACTTCTTCTGCTGGCTTATTCAGCCTTTGTTTGGATGTAGAGCTCCATCCCTCCCCTGTCCTCTGGCACCCATATTGTCTTTCTAGGAGCCCTACAGGAAACCACACAGGGCAGCTGGAGAGATAGCTGGGCTCAGAAAATTAGGAGGGAAGACTATGTGAACACTTTCAAGAGTCACACTTACTGCAAAGACTGCTGTAGAACCTTGAGCTCCATTCGGGAGAGACACTAAAGGTAGGCATGATTACAGTACCAGAGACGACGAGATACTTTTCATAGTGTGTAATAATAACTTCCATTTAATCAAGATGAACGTGTAGCCATCCACACTCTGGCATGTGACCATTCACCTGAGATGGGCTCAGGAGGGCTGTGTCTGGGCACAGGCAGGTTGGCCCTTTGCACTTTGATGGGCTATGCATCAAAGCTACCTTCTTTGATTCATATTTGGTCTTCAATAAAGGAGGGAGAGCTAACTGAAGGGCATGTTCCTGGTGAAGGAAAGCAACAGTTTCTTCCGTAAGATGCACAAACAGACCTGTTAAAAGCCCAAGCAGTCACGGTCCTTTAAAGTCCATCATTTGAGCATGATTGCCCCAGGCTAATTAGCATAACATTGCAGAGGTATTGTTGGCAATAGAGCATGAATCCTGACTTCTGCACCACTTTGGCACTGGACGTTGTAATTGTTGACATTATTACAAGTAGTTGCGGATACCACACATGTATCTGATGCTTGAGAAGGCCGGAGAGTCCATTAGCTTTTATGTTAGTCTTCGCCTTACTAGAGTATGAGCACTATGAGAGGAAGAACCTTGTGTGTGTGTGCGTGTGTGTGTGTGTGTGTGCGTGTGTGTGTGTGTGTGCACGCACCTGTACAGCTTTATGTTTGAATGTGAATCTCAGAACTAAATACCAGATATCTTCCTCAGTTGTTCTTTACCGTTTTTACATTTTTAAATTTTTTTTTTTACTTATTTTTATGTGTGTGAGTGTTTTGTCTTCATGTTTATCTGTATACCATGTGTGTGCAAAGCTGGAGAGGGTAACAGGTGCCCTGCAGTCACAGATGGTTGTAAATAGTCATATGTGTGCTGACAATCAAACTTGTATTTTCTGGGAGGGAGGAGCTGGTGCTCTTAACCACCAACCCACCTCGACAGACCCTCTAACTTATTTGCCTTTTAATTAATTAGTTACTTTTTATGTGTGAACATGTATGTGAGTATGCATGTACCATAGCATACTTGTAGAGGCCAGAGGACAACTTCTGGAAATCTGTTCTCTCCTTTTACCATTTTGGTCTCAGATGTCATCAGGTTTGGTGTCAGGCGCCTTTTACCTGCTGAGCTATCAGCCACCTTCTCCTCCTTATTTTTTTGAGATAGATTTTCTTGCTTAATCTGGACTCATCAATGGCAACACTGGCTGGTTAGGAACTTTGGGATTACTCTTCTTTCTGCTTCTGGGAGCTGAGATTTAGGTGACCACTTTCCTTTCCCATTCTTTTTTTTTTTTTAATGCATTTTAGATATGTGAACTCATGTTCTAAGGCTTGTGTCACAAGCATTCCACTCACAGAACCATCTGCCTAGCTGGAGGTCGAGATCCCTAACAGACAGTTTTGCATCTTTTAGTGCTTTGGTTCCGGATAGCTGAAAAAAACCTTGAAAGACAACTTGCAAAGTTGCAGTTGGCAGTGAAGTATTTTCTAGACAGGAGACACCATGCCCTGAGAGACAGAAATATTTATCTAATTTCTCTAGGGGACAAAAGCTCTTGGTTTAAATGGAATCTGCTTGGTGATGGTTAAGGTCATGAATCTAACATCCGTTAGATCAAGTTGTCCTACTGAGGTCCTTATCTGCACAGTACATTATTGTTTTAATTACTTGACAACATTAAACAGACAAGTTCTCTGGATCTCCTGAGAACAGGCAGCATAGAACTCACCTTCCCTTCTAGTGTCACGTAGATGCCCTAGGGCTGCTTTCCAGTTAGCTGAGGAAGGACCTTCATCAACTCCTTTCACTTTGCCAAGGAAACTAACTGCCTGGCTCTTGAGGGCCTCTGAGACTGAGACCCTGGCTAAAGAATGTGTACTGAAGAGGCAAGTTCTCCAGTCCCCAGTGGCATAGATCAGTCTCCAGTTCCACATAGCCCTGTAAAAATTTGAGTGCTAGTGCCTGGTTGCCATTTTTGGCCTGAGTGTGTCAAACAGAGTGTGGTATCTTTTACATTTCCTGTGTATGTCCCAAGCATTTTCAAACACCCGTGTTGGAGAGAAAACAAGTGGCAGATGTTAACTAACCACAGCCTCTACTCTTAAGGAACTGACTCAAAATTAAGTTCTGGTTTATGGTTAGTGCTATAACCCATTGACAAGAAGAACTCATGGTCCAAGTGGCCCCTGAAACCGGACAATTTTCTTCTTCACATCTCTGGATCAAGACAACACTAACGTCAGGCATGTAGGTCTTTGAAATCAATTTCCGCCTTGCTCCGGAAGCTAGGACCTTTCCAGGTAAAGAAAAAGCCCATCTGGATCAGAACAGAGTGTCACTCATGTCATGTTCTTGTTTTCTTCAATATATACGTAGCTGATTTCCCAGAGATTTTTATATTTCTCAAGGGTGGCAGGAGGTCAGCCTTCTGTGAGAAATTACTCTATAAGATGAAGTTGCGAATCAGAATTTCTCTCAATGTTTATACAACCATAGTGCGTAGCTGTGGAGTCTAGGAGATTTCCCTTGGGTTAGAAATGCCTATTCATTTTGTTATGTTGGGAGGTGATTTTTTTTTTTTTTTTTTTTGAGGCACAGAAGGAATACAAATAGAGAACACAAACCTAGCACATGCATAACAGAAAGCTGGGACTCTGACGTCAACCTCCAGGTTCTATACCACGGTCGCATCTCAGCTGTCTTCTCATTTATCCAGCCGCTGTTTCAGAACATTCCAATGATCAATATGTTCAGCGCCTGTCTGGGAGGCTCCAATAATGAGCACAAGACATTGGCGATGGAGTCACTTTCTATGGCAGTGAGTAATCTGCTGCTTTTCTCAGAAGAAAACCTTGAAGAGGGTTCCATGAAATGTCTTTTTTTCCCCCTTTTCATCATTAGTTATCGGTTAAACTCCCCATTTCCCATCTGACAAATTTGTTTAAAATACAAGCAACATGGCAAATGACAGTGCTGACCACAGAGAAGATCACGGGATGCCATAGCCTGAGTCGGTCTGGGATGCACTCAGAGTCCAGCTCTTTGGAAAGCAGCGCTGATTAGAAGCGTTTGCCACCTCGGGTCCTGGGCTTCTGCAACAGCTGTGTGTGTCACCAGCAAGGCTCGTCTTTTATGTTGATTCCTATTAGTGAATATATAAATACAGCCTGAGGAATGCTACCTGTCCCCCCAGCTCTTGAACCATCAGTACAATCCAGAAGGGTAAATTCTTTGTAGAAGTCACCTTGGTTCAGTTGGGGAAAAAAAATTTACTGATGTTCTTTGAAAAGGTAGAGAGTTTGAGGTGGTTTTTTTTTTTTTTATGTAGCTGAATAGGATTTTAAGAAAGCAGAATTATAATGTGGAGTGAAAAGAAAAGCGAGAGGTTGGGTCAGAAACTGGGTTATCAGTACAATGCAGAAAGGCAAAATAAATGCTAATAGACTGCACATGTGCCCTTCCTGCTAGATTAGAGACCAGGAGGGCGCCTGCTGAATGCGGGCCATTGTGTGGCCACACAGAGCAGAGGGTCTGGGCTATTATCCCCTGCTCAGCCCCTTGTGCCACAGATGGTTCTTCTTGCTTCTCTTATCAGGGCTGTGCATTCAGTCTCTGCAACTTGATCTCTTCCTCACTCTTCTGCTCATACAAAAAAATGGATTGATCTGCTGAAAGAGAGGGGCTAGGAAAGGGGCTGTCTCCAAGGAAAAGGGGAGGTTTGGGAAACAAGAAGCATGGGAGGCCAGGTGAGAGGATGGGATGGGCCGGTGAAGTCAGATGCTCTCTGAGGTGATGGGGACAGCCCAGTCAGCAATGTACCATTTCCTGGGCCCTAAGCTCAGCCACTTGGAGAATGGCCTTGGCTTTTGTACTCCAGAGACCTAAAGCCCTCAGGTGTTGAACAGGAGGTACAGGCTCTCCCTACTCCCCTGGGGATATGGAACTGCCGGGCCAGCCTTGCTGTCTGTCTTTCACGCTCCCGACCCAGGAGACTGCATCTGAACTGGCTGATGGAGGCTGCAAATTCAGCAAGGATGGGCCAAGGACAGAGGCCTCTGAGAGCCACTCCTCCTAAGACAACCCACTCAGAAGGGCAGAAGAGACTGTTCTCAGGGCTGAATCCCGTGTTTTCCTGGTTTGAATCCACATGAGATAGCGTGGCTTAGCTAAACTTAGTCTCTGACATCCACCAGTGGTGCAGTCTCCAGAAATTCACCTTGATTTTCTTGTGGCTGCTTTTTTCAACTATAAAATACCACTTAGCTCATAGCATTACTGTGAGGGTAGGGTGAGTTAACTCACAATAAACACCTTAGAAAAATTAATGGCTTAGAAATGATACCATGAGAAGTTAGCTATTGCCATCATTATTGTAATTATTTCAAGTTAGTATTATTATTATGATTGTCTGTACTAGATACATATTACCACTGTGGTGACATAAATACCCAGAGGACAAGATGATATAAATGACAGAACTTGAACTGTGGGGTCAAGGCCCTCTGAGACTTCTTTCTGTCACACCTGCACCATAGACTTTGTTGACTTGGGTGCCCTACTTACCATTCAAACTTCGGTCTCACAACTGTGAAGTGGGATTAACAAGAGTGATTGTTGTGGGTGGAGGGATGGGATGGCAGATGTTATCAAAGACAGGGCCTGATGACTGAAGAAGTTCATCAAAATGTGAGCAGATTATTATTATTTCTACAAGCCTGTGCAATCAAGTAGTGTACATGCTTGTGTGCTATTTGGGTCTGGCTGATTAGTTTCTACTTGCTTGTATTTTATGCATATTTTCTACCTCTCTCTGTATGCATGTGTGTGTTGTAAGTGGTCATGTTGAAACCATGAATCTTAACCATCCAAGTCCTTCCTGCTCATGACTCCCGTGTGCCTTTGATCAAGCTTACACCTCTCTCAGAATGAACTGCTTGGTAGACACTGAAATTCCATTATCCTTTTCTCAAGGAGAAGCCTTGGTCAGGACGAAGAGACCTGAGTTAATTCTGGCTTCTTATCAGTGGAAATTAAGGAATAGAATATGATACTGGCTTTCTCTCATTATGTCTTTTCATGACAGAGGCAGCCATCTATAAAACAGAGGACTGGAACAGATGGACCCCAGCCCTTCCTTCCTGTTTTCTATCAAGATCTAGGATGATGTATTGCCATTGTAGTGTTTATTGTCATCTTTGTGGCTTTGTTTTAGTATACATTGTTTCACTGCGATCTCCATCCCCACTTTCTCCCCCTCCTTTGCTCCTCTCCCTTTTTCCCTTATCTTCTTCAGTTTTCTGAGACAGAATTACTCTGTAGCTCAGGCTGGTCTCCAACTCCCAGTGAATCTTTCTGCCTCTGCCTCTTGAGTTCAGGAATTGTAGCTACAAACCACCAGGCTCATTTATCTGGCTTTTTTAAGCACTTCTTTTTCTATGTTTTAGCAAGGGAAATTGTGAATGTTAGATAGGCATAAGAGCCAATAATCTGTGTTAGCAGATCAGACTGGGAGAAGGAAAGGTTGGTGAAACAAAGACTTTGAAAATACACACCCATTGCACAGGTACTTCCCACAAGTACTTCCTGGGATAAATTGCTCTGATATTCAAAGATTGCTCTCCTAGTGTGAAAGCTTGAACTTCCCCAGGTCCCAGGTGCTATTATCTTAATCAGTTATGGTTATAAGCCCAGGCTTCCTGGGCCCGTCCTGATGATACTGATCTGAGCTTGCAGAGGGCAGGCTCCATTCCTGGTCATGCAGTCTGTACAACCCCAGAGAGCAATACACACATGCACACCCATCCTAAATTTATCATAATTATAACAATTTCCAGCAGATGGCCATAAAGTGTCTTGAGAAAGCAAGGCCTGTTTTTCTTCTCTCATTTACAGGAGGTCACCATGTTGGCTAGCAAGCGCCTTCTGTGGTACCCTCAGGCTAGGCCTGATGCCGCCGAGCTCTCCAGCCCTTCCTACTGCCCTCTCCTTACATGGCCCCATTCACAACATCCCTTTTTCCTCCTCACCTTTTCTTAGTTTGTCTCTAAGATTTCCATTTAGAAACTGTGGAGATCTGTTGGGGGAATTTAACCATTACTGGGGAGCGTACGCAGCTAAGAAAAGCTGCAGTGCACCTTCAGGCTCAGTTTCCACTGGTGGGCAGGCCTACTGGAACTGGATCACTTCCTTGAAGGTCTCAAGCCCTGACATCCCCATTTATAGCTCTAAGTGGACAACCCTGCTTGCTCTTAACCTCTCTTATCAAATATTCCAAGATGGAGGCAACTGTATCCTCTACCCCTCCAGAATATATTGCTGCATTGCTTGCCCTTGAATCTTAGAGAGAGAGAGAGAGAGAGAGAGAGAGAGAGAGAGAGAGAGAGAGGTTATAGCACATGCTAATCTTTTGTTTGTTTGTTTGGTTGGTTTTATGAGACAGGGTTTCTCTGTGCAGCCTTGGCTACCCTGGACTCACTTTGTAGACCAAGCTGGCCTAGAACTCTCAGAGAACCGCCTGCCTCCACCTCCCTAAGTGCTGGGATTACAGGCCTGCACCACCACACCTGGCTGCATACATAAATATTAATGCAAGGCCTATAGGTCTAGAAATCTTGGGTGAGAGTTGCCAACAGCAAGATGAGGGCTGAGGCTGTCTCCTTAGGACTTAGCTTATTCATTTACACTCTGACCCTGGCGGTTCTCAGAAGTGAAGTCATGTCACCCACAGCCAAGGAAGTGCTATTACAATCAATACCCAAAGTGAGGGTGTATGCAGCTCTCAGTCCTGGTGTTCTCTGGTCCATAGTGGTTTTATTATTTCCTTTTAGAAAACTCTTCAGCCAGGAGCTGTTGAATTGAAATCTGAGTATTGGCTTAGCTGTTTCCTTCCTGTGCTACCTTTGGCATCATACACTTACATTCAGAATCTTACAGTTTTTTATTATGTGCACACTGGAAACTGATATTTTTGAGAACAAGAAGGCAGACAGACCAGAGAGTTTTGGGGGATTGTATTAGATGAAAAGTATCATACTTGTGTTGGGAATTCCTAATGCGTCTCCTTCTTTCCTTCACTTGAGGCCCAGCAGTCTTAGACTGGCTGTCTTCACCAATCATAGGCAGTCGTATTCATACTTGTGCATTTACACCTTTATTTCGCCAACATTTGGTAGTAAACCCCCATGAAACACAGAGCTTGTCGTAAAGAAATGTGGTGTGTGCATGCACGCGCGCGCGCGCGCGCGCGCGCGCGCACACACACACACACACACGGGATGCTTATCGTAGACACTGACCCCTTCACTTGTCTTTGACCAATGGAAAGATAAACCCATCATAGGGTACAGGTCTCTATTGTTCACATCACTGTTGATCTTAGCTTCTGCATCAGGTAAAGAACGTTCCTGTCTCCAGACTGTGTGCTCCACGTACTTCCCAGTTCATTTTCACAAGCCAAGCCTCTCGATGGAGAGGTAAACCTCATACGTTGCAGCCTGTGGCTTTCCTTCCGAGCCTTGCTCTTCAACTAGTCCACCAAGCCCTGGATCTGGAGATGATCCCTTTCCCATGTCTAGAGCCCAACCCTGAGGAAGCCAGACATCTCGTTCATGGCGCTTAGCTCCACAGGGGATTGCTCTGAAGGACAGGGATCTGGGCCTGCCTAGAAGAACTAGCAGCCTGTACCTATCAAATGGTGGCCTTGCTGCGGGGCCAACCGCGGAACAGCTTGAATTGCTAATATCTTTGATTTTTCTACAGGGTCACTTGCCAAAGCAAAAGTTACTCTGAGAGAAAAGGCTTCCCAGCATTTTGAACACAGAGAGCAGGTAAAACAAATCAGTCTGAATATCCCCTCCACTTTCAATGCTTTATTTCCGAAGAGTAATAAAAATGTTCCTGAAGCAAATGCTATTTTGAGACTAATTTCTAGTGGTTCCTAGCAGGTAAATCACTCACTTTTTCTCACCCAGATGCTCTTTTTAGTCTGGAAAAGACTTGGTGGAAGATGACAGCATTTGTTCTTTAAACATTGAGAAGAAATTCAGGAGGAATTCCTGGATCCTTTGGTAGCCACATGGGTTGGAGCTGGGAGCAACAGGTACAGGAGGCTAAAAGAGACTTGGGATGGAAAAAGAATACTCTAATTCAGCAGTTGTTAGCAATGCTACACTGTAGAAGCTTCCGGGAATGTCTTCCACATTTCAGTTCCCACACCTCTTCGATTTAGCTTGTTTGGTTTAGAGCCTGGGAGTCTGTGGTTATGTAGAAGCCATTCCTACACCTTGGGAATCAGAATGGCCACAGCAGAAATGTGAAAATCTATTTAAAAACTGGCCCCAGTGATTCTGGGACAGCCTGATATCTACATAAACAGGTATTTCCCAATGATATCTCTTTGTTTTCAGATACTCTGTAAAGGCATCTATTTATTTATTTATTTATTTATTTATTTGGAAGGGGGTGTTCTGTCACATACTAGAGGATGCTAAGGGGTACTCATATGTGTAAAGGTTGAGGATGGAGCTCTACCTCAGTCAAGGGTGAAGCTGAACATGGGATCTATAGACCTTATCTGACTTTACATTGACATATGCAGGCATCCCTCTTGTTCCCAGAACTCTGTTGTAAAGCCTTGTTCAAGTTCATGGGCAAGGTGAAGTCTTCTGAGTTACGATCTGTTGGAAAGGAAGAAGCCTTTGCAGAGAAGGTGGTGGTGGCCTTTAGTCCCCCACCAACTCTCGTTTGTTCCAAGCTGTCAATCCCAGGAGTTACTCCTGGCTTTGCCACACTAGCAGTTTTGTTTTACAAAGTCTTTCTTCATGATTCAGGTGCAGTACATTTTATCTCTGTGTTCACATTTAACTGTCCGTGAAGGCTCACCTGACATTCCACCTTTCCTGAAACTGCTTTCATCATCCACATCAAATGTGGAAGGAAACCGGTGGAAGCATGAACCAAAGGACAACCAAGAAACTGCCTTTGTTCACTCAAGGCTATTACAACAGTAATAGCCTTATGAGATGGGACCAGGTCCTAGCTGGGGACTTTGGATTTAGGTTAGGGTTGGAAATCCCTGGACATCTGGAGGTGGGCACACCTAGCATATACCTAGTGATGTTGACTGTTCATGGCTGACAATGAGATACCCACACCTTTACCTATCACAGAGAGGCAATGAAGTCTCGGTAATACAGGTGGCAGTCCGCTTAATTAATTAAACCTTAAGAGTGTGAAATGCTTTAAAAACATTTCAGGAGGGCCAACAGGAGACCACAAGTTCAAGTTCATCCTGGGCCATTGAGGTCAGTCTGAGGCTGGGCTGGGGAACTTAGTGAGACCTTATTTCAATACTGTGTGTGTATGTATGTATGTGTATTTATACATGCATATCTCTATATATCAACATCTATCTGTCTGTCTATTCATCTATCTAGTGGGAAATTAGAAAAAAAAAAAAAAAAAAAAAACCAATCCTTAAATCCCAAGATCTATAGTTGGGCCAGAGTTATGTTTCTTTTTAACCATGGGCCAGCAATAGTTTCAATTATCAAATCTTTCATCTTTAATATTGGGCTAACAGTATGTAATTAGGATGTTGAAAGAGCTGACATTATATTCATTTTTTTCTGTAAATGATAAAAGTTACAGGGCTGTAACAATAAAAGTTATTGTTACCTAATGTCTCCAGTCTGACATAAAAATCAAAGAAATTCATAAACTGTTTTAGATCTTAAATTTCAGACACAAAGTAATCTAATTTTTTATTTGTGTGGTGGCAGAGGGATGCCTTACATTCAAGAAGTAAGGGCAAAGGCTGGATTAGCTGAGGGTAGGAGCCGGAAGGTCTCTGGAAGATATGGAATAATGGAGAGCATCTGTTGGTAGAGACAGCAGACATTTGGTTCAAACTGAGGCATAACCTATGTACACATGGAGAGGGTTTGTGTAATGGTAGGATGGGCTGACTACCGAAGGTTAGCTTCCCCATGTCAGGTGCCGAGGGCATATGTGGAGTTGGCGATTAATCACTCAGCAGACATTTTTTTTTTTCTGAGGGAGTGAAACTTAATTCTCTGGGGCTGGTAGAAAAGAAAGAAAGAAAGAAAGAAAGAAAGAAAGAAAGAAAGAAAGAAAGAAAGAGGAAGGAAGGAAGAAAGAAAAGGAAGAAAAGAAAGGAAAAATGCATGCACACACAGACACAATGGATGAAAGCAAGGCTTCAACAAGCTCCAAACATTCCGTATAATACATACAAACATACACACACATACATACATACATACATACATACATACATATATACATATATACACATTTGGTGAATGGAACAAAGCTCCAATGAGCAAGTTCCAACAGCTTTATTTTTTCTCTTAGCCTTTTGCTACTACCTAAGACAAACATTGTCAATGTAAGAAAAATGATTACCTCATAGCCACAAGTTACATATTCTCCAAAAACAATCCTCACAAGAAACAAATTCTCTAAAAAAAAAAAAATTAAAACCATTACACAAAAGGAAATCACAACAGGATTATTGATTACGTATTCTTCTTTTGAAACTCATACCTAATTAAACATTTCCTGCATATCTTTCTCTACACAAGTTCACCATTTCCCTAAAGCAACAATACTTTTGCCTTTGATCAACAAAATTTAAGCAAGCCAAATCTATAGTAGTAAGTTTTTCCCTGTGCTTAGCCGATGACAATTTGTATTTACCAAGAAACAGATCATTGTATATCTTATTTTTGAAGTCTTGTTCTACTAAACTGGCTAATCATCTATTCTCTATTCTTATGGTCAGAATTATTTATTCTTTGTTCATAACCCTGCCTTTTCATGGTTCCACCAAAACCTGTGACCATATCTTGAGATCACAAGATCCAAGAACTCAGACCCAACTAGAGTGAAATTCTTTCTTTGACCATGAACTTTCCCCAAGCCTATTTTTTTTTCTTTCGTGTATAATTGTGTGCTTGTAATGCATGAAATCTGACTCTACTCCTTTTCTAACCTATGCAGCCCTCACTATTCTATAAGGAGGGGGTACACTCTACTCTTAATTCAAGTTTTATTATATCTTTCTGGCAAAACAACCTAAACCATCCTCTTAAACTTTCTATCAGCTACCCTCACTCCCCAAAACCATTTAAATCAAATCAGGAACTCTGTAAAAATTATCAGTTCATCCAAACAATATTATTTTATGAAAGTTCATCTTCGTATTGATCTGTAGAAAAATTTTCCAACAGAGTGTACTGTACCCCAAGAGGCAATCACACCAGACGGTAGGCAGTGAGGGTCTCCACATGTCCAATCACACCATGCTAGATATATGAGGAATATAGCAATGACAAACATGAGAAGGCACAGCAGCAGCAAGAAGCAATCTGGAGATGAAGCCCCAGGGCTGTGCCTCTCTGAGGTACATCCATCAAAACTGTGCAAAACAGTGGAGCAACTCAAGAAAGCTCACTGCAGCTCCCTCTGCATGGCATTTGCCAGCCAAATTTAGCAATATGGGGAACTCTGGGTTGGGAAAGATAATCTGGGGCTCTTCACATTAAACAAAGCAAAGGACTAGAGTGAGGAGGGGGACTTAGAGGATTTTGGCAGTGTGGATTGTAACAAAATGGGATTTGACATAGACACATATAAAACTACTTTTATAAGAACCTTACATGTCTGTGACTAGGGTGAAGGAGACAGTGCCAAGCTGAGGTATATACTGAAAAAAAATCTAGTACTGTACTCAATATAATGATGACATATTAAAATATGATTTACTCTTAGAAGCCATCATCTGTATGGTTTAAAAAAAAACCTTGCTATAGGATTTTAAGATGCATTCATGGCAGAAAACCATTGTTATACACTCCAAGTGATTAACCCAATAGTGCTTGCTCACAAATGATTAAAACTGTCAATTTTCTAGTCACTAATCTATCGCTGTACAGGTAACAGGATCACTGTCCATCTGAGTCTCTACTAGATAGCTGTGCAGGCTGTTTCCTGATGAGAACCATCTTATCAGAGAGAGCAACAGACCTTCCTATCATCTGCCGTGATGGTGTGCTGAAAGCCCCAGTGTAATTGCTGGTTTGTCCATTTCTCCCTCTAATTATGACAAGATTTTGTCTTGTGTATCTGAGATTGTTATCAGACCGAGAGGCATTCATGACTGTTTCATTCCTCTGACAAATTGACTCTTCCACAAAACCAATTCTCTTTGTGAATTTAAAATCTGTGTTTTAAAATCAGCACCTGCTATTAATACACACACTCCAGTCTTCGTATGCTCAGTGAGAAACACTTTGTCAGCCATTTAGTTCCAATCCTTCTGTGCTTTTACCTTTAAAGCATATTCCTTACAAACAGTAGATGGTTGAATTTTGCTTCTTTATCCATTCTGATCACTTTGCTATTTAGTGGAATATGGTATAATTGTCAGCATGGCTGTATTCACATGTAATATTTTACTATTTTTTTTTATTTTTGTCTGATTAGTTCTTGGTTCTTTTGGTTTTTCTTTCCTGAATTATTTTTGAGTTAAACAATATCTCACAGAAATTATTTTGAATTCCTTTCATTGGATCTTTAGCTACCCTTCTTTATATGATTGGTTTTTAGTTGTTGTTGTTTTGGTGGTGTTTTTTTTATTGTAGATGATTTTGTTCTTTAGGGGAATTTGGAAATATCTGGGCAGGCTTTTCACTGTCACAGTGGACAGTGTTCCTGGCATCTAGTGAGAAGAGGCCAGAGGCATTGCACAACACCATCTGAAGATCAATAGTGGTGAGGTTGAGAAATATTGTTCCTTGAATTGCAATGCACATTTTTAATTTTTATAAATTGCTTAAAGTTACTGTTCATTTCATGAAAATAAGTTTGAAATTGTAGAGGTACATGCATTCTTGCAATTCTCCATGCTATGTACACATAGTAATTTTTGATTCACATAATTATATTTATTTTGAATAAATCAAAAAGAAGTGTCATTATGTCTATCACCATACTGGGCAACTTCCAGTGTTCTTTACTTATTATAGATCCAAGCTTTCATCTGGTGTCCCTTCTTCTGGACTTAAAGGACAGTGTAACAATTTCTTTGGTGAGTTTTTTTTTTTTTTTTTTTTTTTTTTCATTCTGGCCACATACTGTCTTAGTTTTGTTGGTTGGCTACCATAAAAAGCTAAAATGTTACGCTCAGGATGCGAGGCTAAGTACTGCACTCAGGGTCAGACGCTTTGGACCCAGAGAAGAGCATGTCTGATTGCATGCGGGTTGATGCCCCAGGTCCCGCCTCTGAGAAAAAGGTATCGGACGGGTCTGATGCTCTTTGGGTGGATGACACCTAAATGAACATCAGTACAAAGTCACAATTTATTTCTAATATCAGAGATCAGACCTCTACTCTTGCCTGATGCATCTAAAACAAAAAGGGGGAACTGTAGAGAGCTGCGGAATGCCGCGCCTTAAAGATGGAGCTGGTTTCCGCCTTCTACCTTCCCGATGGTGAGTGCTCTCTGTCACGAACAATTCCACATTTGGCTAAGGCTGAGGATCTGGCTTGCTTCCATGTATGTGGACCTATCTGCATTGCCCACATGGCACGCTGGGGTTGGCTACCCAGAGGCTATTTAAGCTGTGGGCTGGCTTTCCCCAGGGTCAGATGATTGTTCAAGGTTCCTGAATAAACTGCATTGAAAAAAAATGTTTATTTTGAGCAAAATACACTGCATGAAATTCTCAAAGAACCAACACAAATGTATTTTAAATATTTATCTGGCTTCTATCCTTGAAGGATATTTTTTTTTTCTCAGTTTAGGATTCCGTATTGGCAGATTTTTCTTTCAGTATTTTGGGAGTGCCACCATGTCCTGCATGAAATTCAGGATGCCATCAAAATTCCTCACTGTGTGATGTACCTTGGTTTTTGTCCACTTTGCACCTTTTCTCTCCTTCTTTGGTTCTCACAAACATAGCCACCATGCACTTTACATGATTTTCATGACATTTATTCTCTTTGTGGTTTGTTGAACTTTATCCCCTGACCACAGCTTCACTAACTCTACACATTTAATGTATAAATTTGATGAGTTCAAATGTGCACATCTACCCAGGAGCCCACACTATAACCGTATGTCAACATACCCACCTTGTTCTCCGGTTCTCTGGGTTCTTCCCTCTCGTTTGTGGTAAGATGGGGCCTCTAGTTATTCCACATGGTGTAACGGACCTCTGGAGCATGTTTGTTCTGTGCAGGTGGAACTTCATAGCTACTGAACGTCGTACTTTCTTCTTCTCCGAGCAGCACGTGGTCTCATTCTATTTTCTATAAGAACATCGATAGGTCTGTTTTCAATAATTCAAATGAGGGGAATTACGCAATGTTTCCCCTTCTGTAACCAACTTGTAAAGTCTACTTGGTCTGTCCGTGATATTGGGAGTAACAGCTTTTTTTTTTTTTTTTTTTCCTTTTTAAAAGGTTAGCTATCACCCCATTGTGTATATGCCACAGTTCACATCCTCTAGCCATAGTCTTTTGGGCTATTTTTGAATCCTGGTGATTGTGATTACTGCAACAAATACAGGGGTGGGTACTTGACATTGTTCCTGATGGTAGACAAAGGCTCTAACTTCTGTGCGTGTGGTGGCACTTGTCCTTTTAATTAAATAGCTGTCCTAAGCAGTGTTCAGTGATATCTCACAGTGGTCTGGGTTTGCCTTCCCTTTAGTTGGTGGTGCTGGGTGAGTGCCTTTTTCTGTATCTGTGAATCGAACACTAGGGCTTTCTTTAGAGAACTGCCATTCACACCCCTTACCCTTTTAAATTGTTTCAGAAACGTTCACAGCTATTGGGCAGTAGGCCGCTTATGTAGTTTAGAAATTAATCTCTTACTTGATGAATGGTCTCCAAATATTTTCTTCTAATACTGGTACTTTTTCTCTGCATTATTTCCCCTGTGTGTGAATGTTTTTCTTGTTCGGCATAGCTTCATGAGCAGAAAAGGCATATTTGACAAAATGAGGGAGATTTTTCAACACTTACTTCTTTCAACTATTGATGGTCTGCTTTCATTTTCTCAGGTTTTGTTATTTTCTGTCTGGGGGGATGACATTTTGATGGTGTCACATAGGTAAGAGATCCTTTTCTTCATCATTTTCATAGTTTTCCCCTTGCCCTTGAGTGTGGTTAACGTTTAATCACTTATCTGTAAACTCTTCTTCCCTTCAGTATATGGCTGAGCACTTTTGGTGGCTGGTCTGTTGGTTAGCAGCCATATTGAGGCAGAGATGAAACACAACAAACTACACTCACACAAAGTCTATACGTTGCTAGGTTCTGCCAGCCAAACACAGCCACCTCACAAAACCACCATCATGAACACAGCCATCAATCCCCAAAGCTTTCTTGTATTGCACAGTCACACCTCTCTTTTATCCCCCCATCAGCCCGCCGAGAAAGCACTCATTTATTTTCAGTCACTATTGACGAGTTCCCATCTTCTGAATGTGATAAAAATGGCATGAGGCAGTTTCCTTCTCTTGTCTGTATCTTTCTCTTACAAAGTTTTATACAGTCACTTCATATATTTGTGTGTGCATACTTCATTCACTTGCTGCGTGCAACAATACTGTATCGTGAAACTCTATCAAAGCTTGTTCATGTGTTTGTCCCTAAGCCTGTTGCTTTTAGTTTTGGGCTCTTCCACATGAAATTGCTAGAAATATGCTTAAGTCCTTGAAGGAAAGCATGCTTTCCTTTTTCGTGATCAATATCCAGAACTGAGTAAGTGTGGTGCTCACATCTATTAGGTGTGTTTTTCAGAAATAGCGAAAGTGTTGGCCAAAGTGATTTTACAGCATTTTACACCAGTCAGCAATAGATGAGAGTTTCAGTTGCTCTACATCCCCACTGTCATTTGTCATTGGAATGGTCATTATTTTTAATTTTAGCCATTCTGGTTGACATATAACAGTATCTCATTGTAGCTTAAATTTGCATTTCTTTAACAGCTAATGAGGTTGAGCTTCCAGAATGTGCTTTGTGCGTTTCATACATCATTTTGCTGAATTGTTGGCTTCTATACTTTGCTATTTTTCATTATTTTGTTTCTTATTATTGAGTTTTGAGAGTTCATTGTGCATTCTGATACAAGTCTTTTATCAAAATCTGTGTTGCAAGTATTTTCTCATAGTGTGTACTTTGTCTTTATATTTCTGTAACAGCAGTGTCATTGAGAGGTAGTTGCTTAAATTTTTGATAAATGTCAATTTATCAATTTTTATCTTTTGTAGATTCTTATTTTTATGTCATTACCAAGCTAAATAAAACCTTTTGTTTCTTTCTTCTCCGAGAGAATTATAATTTTAGAGTTTTAGATTTAGGCCCCATTTTTGTATGATTCAGTCGTCATGGTTAAAGCTTATGGGGCTGATGGACTGAAATTAATCAGCTACTTAATCAGAGCATGTTGAGGTTTAATCATGTAGTTACCTTTGTAGAGAAGGCTATCTCTACTGGGTGTTTTTCTACAGCACAGTAATGATCAGTGTGCAGATCTTTTCCTGAATAATCTAGGGCAGCCTGTAAGTCCACTTGTCATGTTGCCTGACCTGTAGGGTCTCTTTTATTGTTATAGCTTTATGCTGTAGTTTGGGGCTGGAATGCCCCTCAGACACTCATGTGTTAAATAAAGGCTTTGCCTGCTGCTTGGAAATGGGAGTAGGTGGAAACCTTTGAGGGGTAGAATCCTTTGAGGGGTTTAAAATCATTGTATAGGATCCCACCTTTGAAAGAGATGTTCAGGGCCTATCTCTTCCACTGCATCTTTGCTTAACTGAGGATTTCATACCATAATGGGCTACATTATTAAAGATCCAAAAGCATTGGTCATGGACTTTAGCCTTCAAAATAAACCTCTCATCCTTTTAACTTGATTACTTCAGTAATTTTGTTATAGCAACAGAAATCTGAATTTTATACCTTATATTATATTTTGAGACCTGGTAGTATGAACTTTTAAATATTGATTTTTTTTCAAAATTATTTTGGCATTTTATAATCTTTAATTCTTATACAAATCTTAGATCTTGTCTCAACTGAGCTATTTTTGTGAAATTTCACAATTAAATTTTTACTTCAAACTTTCTACAGTTTTAAGGGGACTATATTAAATATATAGATCATTTATAAGAGAATGAACATCTTAACATCTTAACATCTTAACGTCTTCCAACTCATGAAACAGTGTTGAAACAGCATCTTCATCTCTTTAGATCATCTTCAATTTCTCTTACCCAAATTTTGTATCTTTTGGTGTACAGATGTTAACAGTGTTGATTCAGATTCATCTATAAGAATTCCATATTTTTCAGTTGCCACCGTAAATTATATTGTTTTAGATTTTTTTTTAAAGAAATGGCTACTTATTGCTAGCAAATGTAATACAACTGATTTTTAAACTGAGCATATACCCTCTACCGTGTTTGTTTTAGTAAGTTTTCCTCCTGCTTTGGTAGGATTTTCCCTAATAGTCTACTAACTCCATCCAGTGACTATGGACTGATTGTAACTGGTTTCAAAGAAGTCTGAGTCATGAGCTTTTAGATTTATGGTGGTTCAAAAGTTATACACATTTATTTGGTGGAAGCTGTACTATGGGCTTTGAATTCTCCCATTTTCTAGGGCAATGGTGGAGTTCTGTTATGCTGCTAAACTGTGATGTTTACGTAAGCTAGCTATTTTAGAGGCACTTTCAGGGTCTTTTTGTTATTATTATCTGTTTGTTTTCTTTTATTTTGCTAGACAGGGTTTCTGTGTAACTGTAGCTGTCCTGGAACTAGCTTTGTGGACCAGCCCGACCTTAAACTCAGAGATATCTGCCTGCCTTTGCCTCCTGAGTGCTGGGATTAAGGGCGTGTGCCACCAAGGCGCTGCCATTTTCAGGTTCTTAGGTTGTCAGTTTACAGTAGTTGTATTTAACACATACAACCTTGTCCTAAGTTAAGGAGCCTCTGCATTTTGTTTCAGATACGTACATTTTCAATTTTGTAATTTCATGCGGTTCCTTTTTATTGTCTTTTTTTTCATGCTGAGCTATTCTGTTTTTAATTACTTGGTAAACACGGTTCTTTATTTCTTTGAGCATAGTTATAACAGCTGATTTAAGGTAATTTTTCCTTGAATGTCAACATCCGTTCTGTAATCTCTGGGTCTGCCTCCATTTTGTTGCATTTAAATGCGTCTAGTGATTGCTTTCAAATTTTATCTAGGATATTCTGCGGGTACTTTTTTTTTCTGTCTTTCAAGAAAGTTTTCTAATATAATTATATATATATTTAGTGTATATGCTATACATATATATAGTTTATGTGTACTTTTAAAAATATGCATTTTAATATTTTAACTATGTATGTGTGTGTGTGTGCCTCTTTGTGAGTATGTGCATGTGAATTAAGTGCCCATGGATGCTGGGGGAATAGAATGCATGGGAGCTGGACCTATTGGTGATTGTGAGCTGCCTGATATGAGTGCAGACAGTCAGACTCAGGTTTTCTGCAAGAGCAGCATATACTCTTTTATTATTATTATTGTTTTTATTAATTACACTTTATTCACTTTGTATCCCACCTGTAGCTCCCTACCTCCTCCTCTCCCAATCCCACCCTCCCTCCCTCTTCTCCACCCATGTCCTTCTCCCAAGTCCACTGATAGGGGAGGTCCTTCCTCCCTTCCCTCTGATCCTAGATATCAGGTCTCATCAGGACTGGCTGCATTGTCTCTCTTGTTTGGAGTATCAATCTCAGAAAAGACCCCTGTGCCCAGATTTTTTGGTTCTGTTGCTCTCCTTGTGGAGCTCCTGTCCTCTCCAGATCTTTCTATCTCCCCCTTCTTCCATAAGATTCCCTGCATTCTTCCCAAAGTTTGGCTGTAAGTCTTAGCATCTGCTCTGATATCCTGCAGGATAGAGTCTTTCAGAAGCCCTCTGTGGTAGGCTCCTGTCCTGTTTTCTCCTTCTTCTGATGTCCATCCTCTTTGCCTTTCTGAATGAGGATTGAGCATTTTACTCAGAGTCCTCCTTCTTGATTAACTTCCTTAGGTGTACATATTTTAGTGTGTTTATCCTATAGTATATGTCTAATATCCACTTATGAGTGAGTATATACTGTGTGTGTCTTTCTGCTTTTGGGATACCTCACTCAGGATGATCTTTCCAAGTTCCCCAGCATATGCTCTTAACAGTCATCTCCAATTCCAGATTTTTTTTTTTTTAAAGCAGAAAATTTAACTTGATGGACTAGGCAAAAATTATCTCACCTCAGCTGGGTTTCCTCTTGTTTGTGTCATATGTGTGTAGCTTAAGAGACAGACAGTTTTTAAAATATGGATCTCAGAGACAACCCCTTACTTGGGAACCCACAAGGAGACTGAGCTGCTTATTGGCCACATCTGAGCTGGGGATTCTAGGTTCTTTCCATGGATGGTCCTTGGTTGATGTGGATGTCCCTGCAGGCCCACTGGGCCCAGGTTTGTTGGTTCTGTTGGTCTCCTTGTGGAGCTCCTGTCCTCTCCGGGTCCTTCTATCCCTCCATTCTTCCAAAAGACTGCCTGAGCTCTGCCCAAAGTTTGGCTGTAAGTCTCAGCATCTGCGTATGTCCTCCTGCGTGGATTCTTTCAGAGGACATCTATGGTAGGCTCCAGTCCTATTCCTTCTCTTCAGTTATTTCTGGTGTCTATTCTGTTTGCCCTTCTGAATGAGAATTAAGTATCCTCCTGAGGGTCCTCCTTGTTATTTAACTTCTTTAGGTCTGAGGATTGTAGTATGGTTATCCTGTATTGGTTAATATCTGCTTATAAGTGAGTATATACCATGCGTGTCTTTCTGATATGGACTCTGTTGCCTGTTCTTTGATCACTTTCCCCTGGTGGGAGGGAAAATGATACAAGCAGTCCTGATGAGACTGATAGGCTGGGGTCAGTTGGTGGGGGAGGAGAGCTCCCCTTTTCTGAGGACTAGGAAAGAGGAATATGGGGAAAGGAAGAAAGGGTGGGACCAGGAGGAGACAAGGGGGCTACAATCAGGATGTAAAGTGAATAAATTAAAAAAATTAAATAAAAACGTAAATCTCACCAAATTTTTAGAATTAATTTTTTGAACATTTAATTTATGAGTGTTATGTTTACATAATTTCCATCTGTCACTCTTGCTCCTCCTATTCCTCCTGTGTTCCCTCCCTCTCAAATTCATGACCACTTCTTTAATTATTACACACACACACACACACACACACACACACACAGACAGACACGCATGCATGCAGACATACACACATACAATCTGATGACTCCATTTAGTGTTTCTTGTATGTATGTGTATTTAGGACTGACCACATAGGATTGGATAACCTCTTAAGGGCTTGTCCCTGGAGAAGACCTCATCTCTTGGCATCCATTTCTTGCCTATAACTCTTCATCTAGGGTGGAGCTTTGTAAGATTCCCCCATCCATGAAAAATACCATGTCAACTGGTGTTATGATTTGTGTAGGTCTCGTTTAGGCCTAAACAATATGGTTTTATTGTTGAGATTTTATGGGTGCAGCTTCCTTGTCATATACAAAAGACTGTCTCACAGGAGGCCTTTTGGTCCGATGGCTTTCACAGTCTTCCTGATTCCCTGAACCTTACATGCTTGTATTTTAGATGCATTCACTGGGGCTGGGCACCTCATGGTCAGTTCTTTACACTTTGACTAGTTGGGATTTCACCATCTGCTGTAGAAAGAAGCTCCATTGGTAAGGAATAAGATTTACACTTGCCTGTGAATATAAGGATAGTTATTTAGAATGAAGTTGGGATTATACTGGTTTAGGAAAATTGTAGTAATTATTTATTCTGTAGGGCCCATGACTTACCAGCCATGAGTAGTTGGCTGGGTTTAGAGTACTAGGAATGAATTAACTCCTCTTAAGTGGGCCTTAGGCTCAAATAGGTGGCTATCACAAAGAAATAAATGGTGCCATTTTGGCTAGGTTGGCTGACTAGTGAGTTTTTAGGATCTGTTTGTCTCTGCCCCACAATGATACCCATGCTGGTTACAGGTGCACATAGTTATGTTTGAATTTTAACTCAAGTGCCAGAAATTTGATGTCAGGTTCCCATGCTTGCCCAGCATACACTCTTCTCCACTGAGCCCTCTCTCTAGCCCCTCTACTCACCATCCTAAATGCTCTATCATCAGTATGATGCATGTTTCCCCTGGATGGATATTGTTGTTTTGGCCTGGGACCCAGATTGAACACAAATAAAACAAACCAGAGCACAAACCTTATTTGAGATGTTTGAGGTACATCCTTCTCTGCAGCATACTCTAGAGCTTTCTAGCCAAAGCCAAAATTGGTTAACAAATTCACATAATACCTACAGATTTAAGAAATACTTGTTTTTTTCTGTAACTGAGCCTGTGATTGCTCATTACACAGCATTTGCTAACCATTACGAAGCTATTTTATTTCTGTTTCTTTGTATCTCACTTTATATTTGCCCATCTTGTTTTCCTCAGCAAATGGGCACTTACCTGTCCATCAGAAGTTTCAGTGTGGCTGCTGTATTACTATTACATTTATTTACAGGATTTTTCAGCTTCAGATAGTGTTTATTTCATGCTGACAATGGGAGAAAGTCAGCCAGTTAATCTAGACACAATTGAATTCAGAAATGCCTCAAATCTAATTTTACTTACTTCTTCATTCCCTGGTTACTCTTTCTGCTTCCTTTGTCTCTGTGTGTGTTGTAAATCATCCCCTCTGTTTATTTTTAATTTCTACTTTATTTTAATTATTTAATAGGTGGCATCTGTGGAGCACCTGTCACTCATTGAACTCATTGAACAGTTTGTTTTCTGCTTATGAAATGTCAAAAGTATTTGATCTGCTGCTTCATTGGTGCCGCTATTCCTCAGCCTGCAGACCACAGGACCCAGCCTTCCTTTTGTTTCTGAATGTTTGAAAGGGACAGGATTCTTAGAGGTGATCAGAGTACTTACTTCAAAAATATAACTCAAAACTGTATGTCAGCAGTGAATAGCAAGTCAAATGTTCCTAGTTCACCTGCTGATTGTATGCAAACATGCTCAGGCACTGATGTTGGGGTCAGTGCACTAAATTATCAGCATTTTTCCAAGCTAAATTGTATCTCTTTTAGCAGTGAAGTCCACTGGTTAGGGAAAGGAAAATGTGGATCTGTGTGATTATATCTACTTATGCACTGCAGACCTGGCTCTAGAAGCCATGTTAGCTTTGAAACATGGGAGGTAGATTTCCCAAAGGGGAAGAGAATAAAAGCAATGGAGAAGATGCTTCTAGAAGTCTCAGAAACAATAATAGTAATGATAAAACTTATCAATATCATTCCCACCATTCCTGATATATTTTGGAGTTTTATAGTTTAGGATAAACCCATTTTGTCAGGTTCTCTGCCTCAAACCTTTTTTTGGAGGCCTCAGTTCTCTCCCCAAAGTGAGTTAGTTGTCTCAGTGAGACAGACCTTTATCACTTTGCCGTCCAAAGCACTGGATGTATCTGAAATTACGTTAATGTTGTCATGTAGCTCTTTCCTATGATCTGCAACATTTCTACCTGGGGGGGGGGAAGAGGCCAAGTTTAAGACTCAGGAAGTAAACCATCTTAGAAGTCGCAGGAAGCTCCTGAAATTGAGTAGATTCACAAGGCTTCTCTCCAAGACTGTATAAGCAGTGATGGCTGTTTATACAGTTGCAGAGAAAAAGAGATTTTGACTGACAGAGCTACCTAAAATTTGTAAAGGGAGCTCCAAGGATAGAACTCCCAGAAGCATGGTCTACACTGGCAATGGACTACTTGGTGATGTGGCTGCTTTTAACTCACCCCTGCTTCTGTGAGTAACCTCTGACCCTGTAAGAGACCTGGGTAGGCTTACTTGTTTAACCAGTTGAGGCTTTGGTGGAATCTTTTCTTTGTCCCCTCCATGGTGCCTTATCTAGGATAAAGAAACATTTGTTCATCTCTTCCTAGAAAAAGTCACATAATATATGTTCTCATTTTTTATTTTCTGAAGGGTCCAGTACCATCTCTATACTCTGTATGATATTTGTTGAGAATTCTGAACAGATGTTGCCAGAGATCCATGCTTTTGTAATAAGTACTGGAGAAATGTCCCTTGAGCAGATTTTGAGATTACACCTGCCATTTATACCTTTGCAAGAATCAGTGTGAAAGATTAGTTAGCTAGTATGGCACCATCTGAACAGAATTTGACCATAGAAGCAGACAGATTGAGTGCTTGAAGACAGGAAGGAAGCCAGGGAAATAGTGGTGTGGGTCTATTTGGTAGGGTTGCAAAGGAAAGGAGAACACAGCAGTTGGGGGGATGCAGGGAGTTGTTTTTTGGCTCTAGGAGGTTCTTTGGAGCCAAGCAGCAGGGTTTCCAGATAGATGAGAACAGTCTGCCCTGGAACAGGCTACAGTTAAGCTGGGAAGATGACACAAAGGAAAAAGCAGGAACCAGCAAGGGACACTCTGTCCTGGGCTTCCAGTCCCCACTCTTGGCCATGCACAATGTGTTTTATTTTCCAGGACAGCTCTTGGAATGCTTCAGAGTTTGTATGGACAATGGCTTCCATCACACCAACAATGCAGCTCAGCATTGTCAGGAGGCCTTCCTCTC
The DNA here is from genome assembly GCF_030254825.1 of Meriones unguiculatus. Taxonomy (NCBI): domain Eukaryota; kingdom Metazoa; phylum Chordata; class Mammalia; order Rodentia; family Muridae; genus Meriones; species Meriones unguiculatus. The sequence goes on from NC_083349.1 coordinate 111,907,590, forward strand.
CTAATATCTGTCTTGTCTCCAACTTTATTTCCTCTATGCCATTGTTTTCAGCTGTTCAAATCTTGGCTTTGTTTACTTTATATCTAATTTAATCTCCTGTCTTGGCCCTGGAGTGAGGGGTTCTTCCCGCATGGAAGTATGACCTTTCAAATACTAACATTGCTTGTCTCTCCACATTTTTCAGGTCTCTGCCCAACTGTCATCTCATTAGACTCTCTATCACTGTTTATACTTTGATATATCTTTATCTTTTGTCAAATCAAATCCCACTGCCTCATCTTATTTGTATGCTTGTTTCTCCTTTGGCTATCTATCACTGGAGCATGCATGGGCTTCTTGAGCACAAGATACTTTTAGTTGTTTGAATCTCTGTTGAACTCCCAACACAATTCCTGGTGTGTTGCATATTCTCTAACCAGAGGAATGAATGAACAAATGGCTTCACTTTCCTTGGCCCAAAGTTTTAGAGGTTTCACTGCCTTTGGCTCACAGTTTTAGAGGTTTTCACTTTGTTTTTGACTCAGTTGCCTTTGGAATTGTAATGAGCTAAGAATATCATGGCGACAGAAGTGTGTGGCAGAGAAATTTGCTCATGGCAGCAAGGCAGAAAAGGCCTGGATTCCCCAAACTCTGTCCAATGGAACTTATGTCCAGTGACCTACTTTTTCCAACAAGGTTCTACTTCCGAAAGTCTCTACTTCTTACCAACACTCCATCTTCTGGGTATTCAACCTTCAACACATGAGCTTTGGGGGAGATGTTTAACATCCAGGTCATAATATAAGGTTATACATGTGTTTGGAAATACCTGGGTTGCTGAAGCTTCATTTAGCTGGTTGAATCCTAGTCAGGTTTTTTAGATCTGCACAGAGTAGGCTAAAATGAGAGCTTTGGAATGAGCTAATTGGGACCAAATTACTGAAACAAATATTAACAGTAGAAATTGTTTCTAAAAAAAAAAAAAACACAAAAAACCCCCATAATAACCAAAATGTGCCCTTTTTTTTTTTTTTAACCTATCACATCACTTAACTGGCTGAATGTGTGCTTTCATTCTTTAGTTAAGGACATCAAGTGAGCTAAGAGTCCTGGGTAAATGGCAGTGATATGGCAAAAAAAAAAAAAAAAAAAAAAAAAAAAAAAAAAAAAAAAAAAAGGTTATGATCCAATACTGAACAGATTGGGTTTTTTTCCTTCTGATCATAGCAAGATGGTAGCAGCGGCCTCTGGGTGGCCAAGATTGTTCAGCTTAGTTCAAGATCTCATGAAAAGCTTGTCTCTCAAAGGAAAACAAAATATATAAATGTAAAAGTTCAATCTACAGATCTCCAGAGAGTTGAGAATGAACATTGGCCCTACTCTCTAAATGGCATAGGCTTTAACCTTATTGAAGGAACTTGAGTTGCAAAATTGTGTAATAAAGATCCTTTACCACCTTTGTCTTTTAAAGGTGCATCATGTAATCACTGGGATTGTTAAGCTTTTTAAGAAGGTAAAAGATATTAAAATAATTTGTCTTGGTTTTTGTAAACCGAGAGTTTAAACATCAGAGTTGTAAACATCACAGGACAGAGTCTGCCAATCTTCTGCTGGGTTGCCTGGATGAATGCATTTGATGGAGGCAACAGAGTGTAACTAAACAAGATGCCTGCAGAATCTGGACTCTCTTGTGCCTCATGGTATTTGCCAGGATGGATCCTAGAGCTGACTCAAAGGCAGTCTCACCCACTGGGCCTATGGGTAGACTAACTAAGCTGCTGAATTCTTTGGAGGGTTGTCACCAGCCCTTTTCCTCATCTGGCTACAGAAAGCCTCCACTTGGAGGCAGCCAATGTCATGAGACTTATGCCAAGGCTTTCTGTTTCCCACCTCCAATGATATTGTCACTTCTTGGGGTCTCTGATGGAGCATCCCAATGAATAGGTTTTCTTTTCTTTCTGCTACAGTGCTGAGTAATTTATAAATTTAGGAGTAAGGACAGATCCCAAATACTTTACCTCTAGAAGCTAAGTTAGAAGCCATAACTTCATCAAATTCCCAGGATGAGATGTAGTTGTCCACCCAGCTCAGGCAGTCCTGGGATGGAGCAGGTTGACAGAAGCAGACTGGCAATGTCAGTGTTTGGGCAGAATTCCTGCTCTATGAGGATTAGCTGGCTCCTAAATGCAATGAAATGAGAGCATTCTAAGATAATTTTTTGAAAAGTCACTAATAAAGCAGTCGTATGAGAGGGAGAGGGACAATACTTCTCAACCATGTACAGTCTGTTTGTAGATACCCATCTCTCTTCCTCAAGTTAGATTGTACAGGCAGGTTTCTCTTGCTGAAAAACCAGTTTCTTTCAGTCCTGTTGGTTCCAAGTGCCCACCCTCTCTGTTCTGCAGCCTCCAAATTCATAACGCAGACAGTAATACTCTATCTTTACCCTACTGTGTTAAACATTGGTGCCCAGGTACCAAAGGCAAATAGAGGGATGCATAGCAGGAAGGTGGCTCTTAGCTCTTCTCTCTGCTGTGTTTCCCAAGGCCTCTGCCATGCCATGGACTGATATTACCTCCCATTTGCAGCAAAGGTACCTGTCTTCTAAAGGGCATCCTGGAATTCTCTCCTCCACACTGTAATTCACACTGCATGCTATCACTGGGCTAATGTTCTGAAAACACTGCTCTTACTGAGTCACTCAAACTCCCCAAGTCTCCATTTCCTCATTGAAAAATGGATGTTTGTTTCTCTGCTTGCCTATCTCATATTGTTGTGGAAAGCATCAAAAACAAAACAAGAAATCACGGTAGAGAGTGCTTTGTGAAGAGAAGCATGTGCAAATGGAGGTAGACCAACCCATTTTGGAGGTGTGGCCTTTCTATATCCTCCTGCTAATCAAAGCAAGCACACACAGTTGGACTTGTTGTTCAAGGCTTCTGTGAGTGAGCATGTTCCAAATGTACTTGTCTTTCATTTCTGTACAACCTTGGTTGTCTTTCCCTTCTCCACCTGTCCTTTGTGAAGTCTTCCCTGTTCCTCTCAGGGACCTTTTCTCTGAGATCTTGTAGGCTCTGTAGCTAGAAAAAGTGGCTCAGTGTGGTTGCACATTCAGAAAACTCACAACACTCTTAAAGGACACCACCCACCTTTGATTGAATTCCTTTGGAATGAAGTCAGGGTTGCTTTGTTCCCTTAACATTCCAATGACTCTAATGCACATCCAGGGTTCAGAGTGCCTAGTTTAGGCCTTCCAGCACTGAGCTGTTTTGGTTTCTTTCTCATTACTCTCAGTTTTACACAGACCAGAGGCCCTTCTTCATCTCCTTTGTTCAATAGTGCTTTCTGTCTCTTCAGGACACAGCTAGATTCCATACATGGGACTTATCAAACCTGCATGAGCACACTTCTATCTGCTCATTTTCCCACCCCCTCCCTCATTCTATCTTCCAAGTGTAAAGTCAGCATTACTTATCTCTGTGGGGGAGGGCCAAGCATGAGTCCCATTTGTGATTACCAATGGGAATCCAAATCCATTGTGTTTGCTGCATAGACCAGCAGGGGATGCCAGCAAGAAGCTCCTTTGTCTGGGCAGCCTATTATATGTTTCTTTCTTGGGGCAGGGTCTATTTTGAGGTGTTTGGACTAACAGTGGTGTTTGGAGTTAAGAAACTAACAGAGGTAAAATTTTAGAGCCAGTCATCTAGAATGAATAGTAGGAGACAGTATGAGGCATTTTCATGGACAACCGAATCAAAACCATATCTTCTCTTGGATATGTGCATTCAGGCTACCCAAGACAAGTGTCTCTTAGTGATGACACTAAAAAAAAACAGTGTTTTCTGACATTCTCTGATGTGCCAAACCCACTGTTTCCATTTGCCACAGGAAGCCTCTGTGGAGTCTTCTCAAATCCTGTGGACAGGATGGTTTCAATTATGGGAGGGAGTTAGGAGTTCTTGGACCCCAAGAATGGAATTATTGCTAACAGACGTGTTTATAATTACTTTTAGACATCACTCCCACGCTGCACAGAAATGGTCTCTGGGCCCAACCCTGAGGGTTGCCACTTAGTCTCGTCCACTCAGCAGCCGCAGGTGGAGAAGGCTCCTGTTCATTTCCGATATTCTTAAGTTTTTTTTTTAAACGTATATTTGATTCGTTTTATGTGTGAGTCTTCCAAATACACGTGTGTATTACAGCATGAGTGTGGAGGTCAGAGGACAACTTGTGGAAATCAGTTCTTTCCTTCCACTGTTGGGGTTCTAGGGAGCGAACTCAGGTGATCAGGGTTGGTGGCACCTTTACCAGCTGTGCCATTGTGCCCAGTGAGTTATCTATACACACTATCTTCAGAGCCTAATGCACATATTTCATCTAGGGACTGAACCCAGGGCCTCACACACACTAGGCAAGCATTCTACCACTGAGGCACACTCTAATTCCTCTTTTATTCTTTTGTATGAATTATAAGCATTATGTACCGAGCCTTCCATTTTCCATTGTCTTCCTGAATATTTGTAGCATTTCCCTTCTTCCCAGAGCACACACGATCTCCTTAGGATTCCCTTGGTAATTTTGCTTCAGGCCATCTCCTTTTCAGGGCCCTTTGCCTAGAGAAGTCTTTCTCTCGTTAGTGGAGAAAAACAACATTAAAGCAAAATAAAATACCACCTTGATTATACTGTGCTGTGGCTGCTGAAGATTCATCTTCTCGTGGATACAAAAACCCCAGGCTGCCTGCTGTACTTCATATCCAGCCTTACCTATCTCTCTTTAAATCTTTCTCCTAATCAGTCAGCTGGCATGAACTCAAAAGAAGACTTGGCTTGACAGCCTCATTGTTAACAGTGACCACGGTAGATTCGAATGTCAGTAGTGCTTGCTACAAATGCCTTTTTTGTTGCAGACCTAGACAACTCCATATGTGCCTAATACATGACTTTTAAGGTCTTAGACTCAAGATCTAAGAGTGAAGATGCACTTTGGTTTGCAGTGAATACAAAATGGGTTTGCACTCAGTCCATGGGCGGGGCGGGAGTCATCCAGACGCACATTTCTTGGTGTGGTGAAGATATCCTGGCTATGGACGTCTAGTCTTTGTGACTTGAAGATTTGGCCCTGGTATGTCAGTAGCATCGGCACTCTTCATGTGCCCTGACATTCCGCATGTGTGCGCCTGTGTGTGGTCTGCAGTAATTACAGTATATGCCACCTGCCGCATCCCGGAAGCGGGAGGGGGTGGCGTGAGAGCATTTGTGCATTTGCGAGATGCTTTTCAAAATTCATTTATTTCAATAATTTCTCCTCCCTCTCTCAGGGTCAGTTGGCACATCTGCTGATACTCCACCCCTCGTTTCCTGGCACCGGTGTCATCAAAGACACCTGGTTTCTTCCTGCTCTGCGCGGAGGGAGAGGCACGAGGGTCTGTGGGCTCAGCTCTGAGCATCTGAATCTCACAGAGACACTTCAGCAAGTGTGCTGGGAAGACATATGCTGGGAGTTATTTTCCCAGAGTTGGGAACACAGCCAAAAGTACTTTATTTCATTCATTCCTTTGTTCAATATGATGTAGGTTGTGAGTGTATGTTTTTCCCCGTGTAGAGAGTTATGCAGGCAGGGAAGGCAGAGCTCCATAAGGCGTATCTTCTCTCAGAGCTGAGCACACACACACACACACCAGATGATGCTCATGAGGCTGGGTGATGGGGACTGTCAGTCTGGAGAACTGGCCCCCTGGATCCTGCCATGATTGAATCTTCAGCCCTATATTCATTCACGGGCTGGGCCTAACTGGTCTAGCTGTGAATAAAATTCTGCACATAGAAGAGGAAAAGGGAATATTCACATCTATATTGAAGACCAGAACCTGAGTATGAAGAAATAAAGGTCTGTTTTGAATCAGGGTTGTGGGACTCAGTTGTATCCCTGGTAAGTTCCTTTTGAATGTTGCCTACAGTGTTTGGGCTCCGGCTCCAGCAAAGAGGTGTTTTGTTATTTTTTTTAATGGAAATTTACATTCTTTGCTGAAGTATAAGCAATAACTTAAGGCTGTTGAGTGGTCAGCCATAAGTGAGACATCCATAGCAATGCCTCTAAAGTCTGGGAACATCTTGGAGAGGAAAATGGAAGGAATAAAAGATACAGAAGAAGAAGCAGAGTGTCGGGGGACACTATCTTCCAGTGGTCTGGATGAGTCCTGTTGGCGCAAAGCTGCCCCAGAGAAACAAGCAAAGGGCCTTTGCTGGGTTAGCCTTCCTCACTGGTCTTCATGCCCCATAGAATGCAGGGGGTTTCTGCGGAAGTGGGATGCAGGGAACATCAATTTCTTAGAGATAGCAGCCTAGCCTGATGTTGAGCTTATGGTCCTCTTGCCTTTGCCTCCTGAGATTATAGGCTCATTTCACTATGCCCAGCAAAAACAGTGCCTTTTTTCCCCCCTTCAGTACTTGGGATGCAAGCCAGTAGCTCCATATAATACCCAGCAAGCATTATACTACTGAACCACAAGGCCAGGTTAAGTCTTTATTTACATAACTCTTTTATGTTGTAGTACTTGGGGACCAAACCCAGGGGGTTCTTCATGATAGACCAGCATGCTTTAACCATCACCTGCATCCCAATGGGGCTGTCTTTTTTTTTTTTTTTTAAACTGGACTGTCTTTTGTGGATTCCTGTATTCTGGAAAAGTAGCATTAGTAGCAGAGGTTCTGGAACTAAATGGAATTGTGAGGTGGGCGTGGGGCCTGTGGAAGGATGACACCAAGTATTTTGGAGAAGTACTCCCAGGGGAGGCATCCCTGCTCTTCACTGGGAAGCAGGTCTCTAAGGGTTCCACTCTATGATCCTTTGTCAATGCATATAATCTTCTTAGCTCTGCCTTTGGGAAATGAATTCTGTTTAGTGAACTTAATTGCCAAGATAACTATGGGCTCTCTGCGCTTTAAACAATTCAGTAAAAGATGTGAAAAGATTGACAATAAAATGCTTATCAGGTGAAAATCATCTTCACTGATTGACACACCCACTTCTGTCTTATAAATACTGAATTTGAAGGCCTAGGAAATAGCTGGGAGGGTATTGATTTTTTTTCCATTTGTCTATAGAAAGAAAATTATAGAAACAGTAACAATCATATGCGTGCAGTTTTGAACACCTACACTGGGTTAAACACTCCAATTTTACATCAAATTGAGCAACGATGAATTGGCGATTCTGCTCCTGAGGACTCTGATTGCACAGACCAACATGATCAGTCTCAGAGCTCAGTGATATCCATGTAGGCAGGTTACAGGGAATTCTGGGAATGTTCCTCCTTGCTTCTCCTATTCTGTAAGGATTCTCTAGTTAACATTCAGGACCACAGCTGACCAAGAAGCTCAACCAGGGAAGCTTGTGTGGAGCGTGTGAGCAGAACTGGCACAGACCCTCAAACCCCAGTAAGCTGTAGCTGCCACGCAAAAAGCAGAGAAGCGACCATAGCAGCTGCATCAAAGAAGCCTTTGAGATCTGGCTCTGTGCCGTACCATTCAACTGCTTCTAACTGTGCATCAAAGCGTGTGATTCTGTTTTGTTTTTTCACTCTCTCTATTACCTGACCCCTTTCCAGATAACACCTGTATTTGTTAGAGCAAATTAAAACAAAAAAATGACGTGTTCATTCATTCATTTATAGTTTTAGCAGTTGCCCGTGGCGGGAGACTTAAAGCAAGTATTCTGAGCTGAAGTCTTCAACTCTCTTTCCTAATGGTATCTTTTGGAACATGGGTGGAACACTTTTGAGCAGAGGCCCTCAGATCTTTGTATCGACATGTCCTCCTGCCATTGTTTCCCAACTGCTTTGTCATTTTTATGGGGCCCCTTGATGGATAGAGTAGTTCTAAGTGGATATTTGGTAACTAGTGAATGTATTCAGTTGACACGGTGATGTGGGAAGGAAGGCCCTGGGATGGGTCTAGTGTGTGAAGGATTCTTTCTTATTTTGTATAAATCTCAGAGGTCTCAATGGACATTCCGTTAAGTAGACATTACATTAATTAACAGAGCCCAGATCTTAACTGTACCACGTAAACCACAGTGTCTCTGGCGTGTTATTGTGGATAAGTACTGACTTTCCCAGTGCACAGAGACCGAGAGATGACTGGGTACTGTTTTGTTCAGGAATTTACAAAGAACTGCTCACCTTGTTCCGTTTATGAAAAATCACGATCCCCCAAGGTGCTGCTGGTTTTGGCCTTGGAGCTGTCTCACGACTTCCTACTGATAAAGTATACTCCTTTTCACCATTCCTACAGGGTTTATGTGAAGCTGCCAATGTCCAGCCACTTCATCATGGCTTCCAGGTTGGTCATGCTCTGGAGGCCTGAAAAATTGAAATGTGTTTTACCGTGTACTTTTTTCCATGTATTTCTGCACCACACTGGATTTAGGACGTTACACAAATGTCTTTCTTTCTTTCTTTTTTTTTTTTTTTAATGTGTTTGATCAATGCTGCTTTTATGTAAGAATATTGTTGCAGTGGTGGATGGAGTTCAGTGGTTATTTCGTTGAAACCTTTACCAAGAGTTGTTCACTAGTTTGAAAAGTCAGTTCTCCGATGGAAGAAAGCACTGTCCTAAACAATCTGAGCCAGCCATCTAAGCAGCTGTGATCAGAGTCATCCTCTTCAGGTGTTCCGTTCATGACATTTATCCTGGCTCAGGTGGGACTATCTGATGATTTTTGCGGCTTCTAGATATCCCATCTGATCTCTCCTTTGGCTCACAAGTAAGACATAGTATTTCTCTTTTTAAAAATTACATGGGTAGGCTATATTATCCATGGATTTCATGAGGAGTTAGCAAGAAGACCTTAGGAAGAACTGCTATGAAGGAAGACACCGGCTGAGACGGGGCTGAGATGAGCAACTGAGTGAGGGCTTCATGTAGCCAATGCCTGCTGTGTGGAAGGTGGAAGTCCTTCTGCTTCAAGCCACCGTAGGCGGCGAGCACCCAGCTTCCTGTTTCACATTCTTTCTCTAGACAGCCACATGATTTGGCTCAAAACCAACTTGATAATTACCCATCAGCGATTTGTCAACTGAGTTGATTCTGGTTCCTCCTCAGTGTTTTTTTCCCCCCACCCAGACATTCAGTATCCTTTTGTGTCTTTTCTTCCAAAGCGTGCTACCATGTTTGCCTTAGCATTTCCTTTCCTTTCTTTCTCTTTCGTCCTGAGACTCATAGCTAATTAAATCCTGTGGATTTTGGACATTTTCTCTTTCATTCCAACAAAAGATAGCCTCACACATTGCTTATCTCGTCCTATAATCAACCATTTTCCCAGGAACTCTTGACTCTCAGTGCTGGACGTGCTCATTGCTCCTGGTTTATTTTGCTTCTAGGACTTTTCAGCAGAGAGAACTACATCTCTGGGTCTCTCCCTGTGTGTAGCTACAGTGTGTAAGGTGAATTCATCTATCTAATAGAAATCCTCAGTGTACATCAATATTTCTAAAAACTGCCCACTCTCACTTGCTTATTCTGGTCTCTCCCATTCTGTTCTCTACAGCAAGAAACTTGGTTTGTATGGCATTACTTCACTTATTTTCCCAGTCACCTTGTAAGCGGCTAATGACCTAACCATCTGGCCACAGGGACTGTTTTCTTCATTAATTTATTTATTTGTTCATTCTACATTCCAGTCTTAACCACACTCTCTCTTACCCTCCCAGTCCCATTCCCCTAACCGTTTCCCCCATACTTCTTATCTCCCACCCCACCTCCTGTATCAACCCACCTTGGCACATCAAGTCACATCAGAACTAAGTGTCTCTTCTTTCACTGAAGCAAGAGAAGAGAAACGAGATCCGGAGGGAAGCAACATAGTCCAAGTCAGAGACAACCCCCACTCTAGTTGATAGGGGGCCCACTTGAGGACCAAGCAGCCCATTAGCTTCGGATGTGGAGGGGGTCTAGGATGAGCCCATGAATGCTCTTTGGTTGGTGGCTCAGTGTCTATGAGCCTCCATGGGCCCAGGTTAGTTGGCTGTGTATGTCTTCTTGTGGTGACCTTGATCCCTCCAGCCCCTTCAATCCTTCCCCTAATTCTTCCACTAGACTCCCTGAGATCTGCCTAATGTTTGGCTGTGGGTCTCTGCATCTGTTTCCATTATCTTCTGGATGAAGCCTCTCCGGTGACAGTTGTGCTGGGCTCCTGTCTATAAGGATAGCAGGATATCTTTAATAGGGTCAGGGGTTGGGTTTCTCCTATGAGGTGGGTCTCAAGTTGGGACAGTCATTGGTTGGACGTTCCCTCAATCTCCATTCCATCTTTTATCTCTGCATATCTTGTAGGCAGGACACATTTTGGGTCCAGGGTTTTGTGAATGGGTTGCTATGCTCCTCTCTCCACTGAAAGTCCTGTCTGGCTACAAAGTGGGTCACAGAGACTGTTAATTCAGTGTCCCACTGATGCCAGGGGAGTCACCTCTCTTCCAGTATTTCCCTGAGAGGATGTGGGAAGGAAATATTCTGTTATTTATAACATTCATTGCAGGGTAACACTGAAAGTACTTTCGCAGTGCATATTAACTAAAGTGTATTTAATAGAATATCTAGTCAACTTTTCCTGTCCACCACACAACAGTTTCTTATATATCATATCTTACATCTCATTTCAATTTGTTTTTATGTCTGAAATGTGGTTCTAGGCTTCATTTTTCCTACAATAATGCACACTATGCAATAGTCAGCACAATGTGTCCCTTCTGCCCTGGTATCTGGGGTTCACTGTGGCAAGTTTGCTTTTGATCTGCGTTGGATAGTCTTAAAGATAAAGTTTTAAGGTTTTCTTTCAATGTTCTGATTATGATTAGCAATAAACTTATTTTCATCTGATAAGTAAAGATATCTTGTTATCAAGATTCCCCTTTTCTGATTCCATAAAACTTGCCTCTGACGGGAACTTCTGTAGTATTCCCGCCATTCTCTTCTGGAGCTCTCACTCAGCCTACGCTGTACCTCTCAGTACATCCCTTCACCTGTCCTAATGAATAGGGCTTTTGTATTTCTTTTCCTTCTTTTTTTCTCAGCCTAGCCTCTCCTTCATTAGTTTGCTCCCACCCTCTGTTTTCAGGCCAGAGTTGATCCCATTATTGATTTGAAGAAATCATAAATGTTTGTTACTATAGTGTCTATTTGTGAGTCTCATCACTGGCTTGCTTTCATGTTTCTTTTTTTTTTTGTCTTTTCAGTGTAGGATTTTGCCCATTGAAATAAGGTTATCCTTTCAGTGAATCATGTAGGCAGCTACCTATTTACTTCTTCAAAGGGCTATGGGCTGCTTTTGAATTTTACTTATTTATTTTGTTTTTGTTTTCATTCTTACTGTTGTATATTTTTTAAATGGCTTGGAGTTTTGACTTATGACATAATTTTCAGGAGTGATATTTGGGTGTTCCTTATTATCCCATCTGTTTTCTCTTGAGCATGCTCACTCCTTGGTGGTTATGTTGAAGAGATACTATTATGGGTGTGTTCGTTACCTGCTCATTTCTGTAACTGCAGACATTATTGAGAATGTTGGGAAGCCAGAAGGTGCCTTTGTTGGTTCCTAGTTTCTGGAGCTGTATTTCTGTGCCCCTTAGCTCCATGGCTAGTCAGAGTTCCTCGCTTCTGAAGAAGGCTGGGGCAGCCCCCTTTCTTCCTATTTTCTCAAATCATGTGTATCTATGGGGCTATCAGTCACTTTTGTCATTACTATGACAAAATACCTGAGAGTAACAGATTTAAGGGAGGAAGGATTTATATTACTTCAGTTTTCAGTGGGGGAAGGACCAGCTCCTGTCTGCAGCAGAGAAGAAAAGAGACTTGTTTCAAGGGGAAGCATGCACATAAGGCTAGGCGATCATTCTCAAAGCCTATTCCCGCACCTCCCTATTTCCTTGGTGTTCAGTCCAACCTCCCTAAGAGTCCACAGCCTCTCCAAACAGTACCCCCATCTGGGGTCCAACTGCTTAACTATGTGAGGCTTGGAGGACTTTTCACATCCAAGCCTAACAATGGAGGAGGGTTTGAAGAACTCTGTCCTGTAACACTACCGAGCTTGCTTCTTAGTCCCACCGCAGAGGAGCAGAACTGCAGGACTCACCACCTTGGTCTGACCCCGAAGCTTGCCAGTCTACCACGTTGAAGCTCTTTATAGTTTGGAGTTGCTGTTCTGGTTTTGATTCTTTAAAACATTTTTTTTGTTGTTACTTTTTGTTTTATTTTCTTGTTCCTGAGCTGGGCTGTAGTTTTGCTTTGAATGTATCATTACTACATGTCTCGAGCCAGGGCGACGATGTCAAAATGTAGACTCACAGAGCTGTTTTGATAGAACGTTCCCCATTTCCATTAAGCAGAGGTAACACAGTGGTAGAAAAGAAGGTGGTTTTTAACTCACAGGAGCTGGCAGTACGGTCTCAGAGCTCGGGAGAATTTATCTCCATCCTCCACAGAATCACAGACTCTCCAAACAAACCGCTATGCTGGACCTTGTTTATCTCTCAGCCCAGGAGCTAGTTCATGGCAAATTTATGCCGATGGATACCTTTCAGTGTAGATCACCAGGCCAAACCTTCTCTGGTATGTTTGCTCATCTTGGTCGGAATGAGAAGCACAGCCAACAGCCACCTTGCCTTGGGAAGGAAACTCAAGAGGTGCCAGTGTCCCTCGCCAACAACCAAATACCTTAGCAATTCCTGGGAAGGTGATCAGACCTTGATCAACCCACACAACGGTCTCCAAGGATATCTTTTTAGATTCTAACAGGAAATATTCTTGCTGACATCTACAGAGAGTCGAAACATTTTCTTCCTTTGAAGTTCTACCCATATCTCCTTGTTACTGCTGTAATGATGACCCGAATAGTTCTCTGACATACAGCTGTTCAGACATGGAAAGATACTGTTTTAAATGATAAGGTTGTCTTTTTTGGCTAATCCTTTTTATGTCCTTTGGATCTGGATCCTGTACCTCAGACCCTTCATTAGCCTTGGAACCATCTCTCAATATGTGCTATTTGGCTTATTAACTGCTTTTATCTTATTTCTTGGTGGAGGATATACAATGTTTATGAAAATGAGCATATACTTTTATAATTTAGAGTAAGCAAGCAAGGAGGTTCTAGCCTGGTATCTTGCTTCTAGCTCTCTTTAGGTAGAAAAGAATTCAGTTTGTTCTATCACAGGCTTAAAAGTCTAACCAAATGGAGCTGTTATGCTTGCTCCTAGCCTGGGTCTTGCAGACTATTCTCCAGGTGCTCGTTCAGAACCCTCAGTTTTCAGTTTGGCCTGGTAAATGGTTCAGTGCAATTTTCCAGTCCTTCCCTTGTTATCATTGCTGTCTGGGAAGAGCTACTCACAAGGCTGGTCCATAGACCAGGTAATGGTGTATTGATTGCTGAGCAGGTGGTAAGAGTACAATTTGATTTTTATATATAATTCCATTTTTTTTTTGCACTTTGGTTGCTGAAAGGTGTTTTATGTTATAATTTCATTACAGGATAATAATTTTGATTTCATTGCTTGCCAGTTGTTTTGACTTTTTTCCCTTTTGCTTTTCACAAACTGATATAATGCTCTGAGACTGTGTGAGGATTAGGGAAAGAAAACATGTGGTGTGGTTTGTTAATCTGGGTATACTGAAGTCATATCTTCCTCTGTAGAGGACTCAGGTGAGCCTGTGTGAGTTGGTGGTTTACGCTGACTGTCTCAGGGATCTATGTTCCGAACAGTGCTTCATGAACTTCCAGAGCTGCACGAGATACTTAAGAATGATGGTTTCCACCCTTGTGTGATTTAGAAATCACATGTACTATATCATTGTTAGAGAGATTTTTTTTCATTTGGTTACATGGAAAGCACCCAGACTTCTGGAAGTAAAATCTTCTGACATAACGTTTATCATGCCTATTCAGGGTGGAACACCTTGACTAAAAGTATCTGTCCACATTCTGAAAAAAAATAACCTTCCATTTGACCTGGCATGCTCTTGGAGATGCTTTTGAAGCTGTGTGGCAGACCCATGGAGATTGTGATTTGTGTGTTTATCCACAAACATGTTTGTTCCGACTGCCTCGACCAGCAAGGAAGACGCAACCACCAGCTCTTCCTCAAGCAGTTTATTCAGGCCTTTGTAAGCTTCTTCTCCCCCAGGACCCCAGGCCCTTCCCAGTTATATAGGCAACCGCATCAGCCAATCACAGCCAACCACGCTCACTCATCGGACCTGCAGCAGGCAGCCAATGGGCCAGTGCCACACTCGCCTTGACCAAATATGGACTTGTTTATCAGCAGTCAGTACATCCGGCAGGTGCCATCTTTTAGGCTCGGCAACTTTTCATAGCCACGGCTTGCCACACATGCTGCATGCTTGACACATACTTTGTGTTCCAAGAGACCAAGACACACTTGTTTGTTTCTGTTGGGGAATTAATTTGAATCTCCATCCTATAAGAGACGTCAACAACCGCATAGCTGTGTAGTCCTTGGGAAATATAACAGCAGACTGTGTGAGGAAGTAGGGAAGGGCACCGAGGAAAGAGGTCATCGAGATGAGGTGGGAAACCCTGGCATGGTGGCATGAGCACGCAACCCCAGTGTGGGTAGAAGGCAGACACTGGTGAACCCTGGTGGCTTGCCAGCCGGTCATTCCAGATTCTCTGAGCGACCCTCCCTTAAACACTAAAAGAGAAGTGGAGAAGCAACTGAGGAAAACAGCTGACATTAACCTCTGGCCTCCGCAAGTGCCAGCATGGATGAGAGCACCTTCATATACCTGCATGATGCCCCTTCTCCCCTCCCCCCACACACACAGCAAGGTGAAGATAGCCACTATGGTGGAGATTTTTTAAGTAAACATTTATGAAAACAACCGCTATGGACAGCTAAGAAAAGTTTGGTCCCTGGAGATAGCCAATTCAGCATAAAAACACACAACAATAATAATTACAGTGTTTGGGAAGGGGGCCATGGGAGGGAGGGGCTGGAGGAAGGAGACGGAAGAAGGAGGAGCACTGTGGATGCAGTACCTGTGAACGGAGTTCTCAAGACAATAAAATTACTGCTTTAGAAAGGCAAGGAGAAAAGAGCTGACAAAGGGTGGGGTGAATGCAAATGCCTTTTGCTGTCTTGACTGAGGCACAAAGGAGAAGGGGAAGGTGGGCCACTGTGGAGGAATGGATCTGGAAGGCGGCTATTGAATGACGTTCCATCCTCACCACAGAGATTTTATGACTTATTTTAGGAACCTTCCTAAGGATCTCCAAGGGAAGCCTGATGAGCTGGAGACAGTCTTCAGAGACAGAGGTCCCTGTCTACTGGCAGACATAGATTTCAGGTCTCTTCAATACTGACTTCTCTTCCCTCCTAGAAACAACACTAGGCTCATGAGTAAAGTTCTTAGCTGGAGGCTACCCAATCACTAGGTAGTCATTAGGAGATAAAAACTATTGATCATTATCTGTCTGATGCTTGTTGGAAACAGCAGGCTTCCTGCTAATATCCTTATCCACTTCTAAGGCTGTCCGCTGATTGACTTTTCTTGCTTAAACCAGTTGACTGGAGTTTGAGGTGCAGAAGAAATTACCTGTAACCAAATGATGGGAGGTTTGATCAGGACACATGGGTAGAAGAGCCTGGGAGGCTTATGATGATCCTATTCCCTAAATAAAATAAATAAACGAATGACACAGGAAGTAAGGTTTAGTGATCTACACACCACCACTCAGCTGACATCCCTGGCTCCTGTTCACTCCCCTTGGCAAGGAGTTAGTGTGTTTTGAGGCTACGGTGACAAGAAAGCTGTGCACAGTTCCCCACAAAGGCTACTGAGCCTCTGCCATACGCGAAGCACAGAGTCAACTGTAGAAACCTTGGATTTCTCTGTGTAATAATCTTTATACTGAGGCCAGGTGAAAGAATCTTCTTACATAAACAAGTATCCAGCATCATTCTCCAGGCTTTGTTTTTGCCATTGCAGTGCTCTGTGGTAAAGGCCAAGGCTAGAGGTGCCCTGCTTCCATTTTAAAAGCAAATACTGTGTCACCACAGAGTGAAAAGCATCTACCTCACAAAGGTCATCTCCTCACTCGGGGTGGATGGAGCTCAGTTGGTAGAGTGCTTGCCTGCCACACAGGAATCTCTGGATTCAGTCCCCAGAATCAGTTACAACTGGCTGTGGTTCATGCTTGCTATCCCAGTACTGGAGAGGTGGGAGCAGAAGGTTCAGAAAATGTAAGGTTACATAGCTTCCTAGAAAGTTTGCTGCCAGCCTGGACTAGACTACAGGAGACCTTATTTTTAAAAAAGAAAAAGAAAATTTTCTTCTGCTATTAACCTATTTATGTAGTTACCTTGAAAATATATGTCACAAAGGAAGCACACACTTGGTCTCCTGTTTTAAATCAAATCTTAGGATCTCTAATATAAGAATACGAATACTTTTGATTTGGAGGTAAGCATCAAGTGTATTTAACAAAACCATGACATCCTCTGTCCAGTTTCACTTTGTGATGTATTGTAAAACTACAGGACATTATCACTGTTAAGATAATTGACATTGATACAATTCATGAAATTTGTTTCCATTTTCCAAATTTTACTTGAGTTTATTCTTGTTTTTATATGTTTTGTTCAAATGTAAAGTTTTCAGGAATGGAGGTTCATGTGTCTCCTGCTATAATTAAGGAATAAAAGAGGATTGGGTTTCCAATCCTACATCCTCTCTGTTTTAAACCTCCAGTAATCATTAACTTGCTATCATTTATAATACTCAGTGTTTTGCCATTAAACATGTTCTTATCTGTGAGTTTTGTGCAAATGTTCAGTATTAAGTTGAAGTGATTTTCCCCAATTTCTAAGTTGAGGGTTCTTTTCTATTAAATAATGAATGTGTGTTAAATTTTATGAAGTCCCCTTCCTATATTATTTCATGTATTCATATAATACTTGTTGTTTAACGTGTTGGTTCCATGGCTTCAACAGACTTAATTTTCAGTGTTTCCAGCCTGTACTTCTGGAATAAGTCCACTTGGCAATGGTACTTAGTTATCTTCATGTGTCATTAGATTTGTCTTTCTAGCATTTTATTAAGGTGTTTGTGTATGTGTGTGTGTGTATATGTGTGTATAAGTTCATGTGATATATTGGTTTCTTTTCTTTTGACATTTTTGGTACTGTCTTCTCTGTTTTTTTTTTTAAATCTCCACTTTTTAAAATTGAAGTGTTTAGATCACTTATACTTAATGCAGTTATTAATATGGTTAAGTTTAAATTCATCGTGCTTATTTTGTTTTTGATTTTAGGTATTTTTGTCTTTGTAACTTATTTTGGATTGGGTTATAAAAATGACTTTATATCTTTTTTTCTACTTATACTTACAATTCTTTGTTCAATTATTTTAGTAGTTTATTTAAAGCTTTTAGAACATATATTTAAATTATCACAGCCTGCTTTCAAATAATATTAAGTCAATTCAGAAAACCTTGTGATAGTAAATTTCAAGTGTTCCTAGACCTCCAACTCTGCCTGATTAACTTCGGGAACCTGCTAGACTCTGTCTACTTTCTCTGCCCACAGTTCATGACCTAGAGACTCAAGTTGTAAACTGGGGGACATCAGTAAGTCTCTTCTCATTTGCTCCTCCTCTGTCAGGCTTCATTGATGCCCAAGTCTTGCAACCATGCTTCACATATAGCTGTTGCTTCATTTTATTTTATTTTTTTTCAGGGAGGATGCGGTGATGATTAATGTGATGTCATCCAGATTTGATTAAGAAATCCCTAGGACATTAGTGAGGTGTATGTTTGAGTGTATCTGTGAGGGAAATTCTAGAGCTGACTACATGAAGGGATAAGTCCTAGCCTGAATGTTGGTGGCACCATCCTACGGGCTGTGGACTGAATATAAAAGGAGAAAGGAGAAAGACAGCGAGTACTAGGATTTTCATATTTCCTCTTTTCTGATCTACCTAATGTAAGTAAGGAGCTTTGTTAACCATTGTATAATGAACAGCTCCCTTTGCCATATCTTTCTCTCCATCATGGACTGCACTCTCACACTGCAAGCTTAACATACAATTCTTCATTTAAGTTGTTTTTGGTCAGGTGTTTGGTCAAAGCAACAAGAAACAGGAATAATACAGATGATCAAATTTCTTCTTATTCGCTTTGCAAAAGCAGAATCTTACATTGTTGCTTTGATATGAACTTTGCAGACTTCGTGGCAGGGTTAAAGAGATAGTTCTTTCAAGGAAGCGTCAGTTGCTGTCTAGATGGAATGAAAGCATCAAGGCTGTGTGTCATGGGTTGGAACTTTACTCTTAGGAAAACTCACGTCATGCAGCACACCCTCAAGGTGTGGCAGATGTGTGTACGATGATGGAGCCTGTACTCCAGAGAGAGGTTCTTTGCATAAAAGGATTTGTTAAATGTGTGTATGCCCTTTATTCCACTCATATCTGTTTGTGAATTGGAAGGAATCCAGGACCATAAAATCCCACACTTCACTCCTGACAAATAAAGAACTTGAAATCAAAGGCAAAGAAAATTGAAGAAAAGAAATGGCATTAAATGCTTAGAGAAACATGTAGTCTTGGGTTCTGGAGGGTCCTCCAGAATAACTCCCTGGCTTCAGGCAAACAGAGTAATCTCACCTTAATTTACATATCCTGGCAATTTCAAGTGTTAAGAGACTTAGATGGGGCCGTAAAATGGCCCAGTTCTCTTTCCAAGCGCATCAGACAACTGCTTTCCACGTTGGCTGCTTACAGCAGTTTTCCTGTTTTTTCTCACTCCGCCATCTCTTGTGTAGTCCCCTATCCCAAGTTTGGCCTGTCCCCTGACTAGTTGGCAGCATACCACCAAAAGGTGTTCAGTGTATCCTGCCTCTCTCACCGAAGATAAAACCTTTCCCACTCAAGTTTCTCTGAGTGGGAAGGCTTTAAAGCTACACAATTAACAATTCCCCTGTTTCTTTTCTGTCCCCTTGTGGTATTGGCTTCTGATGGATGGATGGCTGTATCATAACCCCACATCATTTGTCATGTCCTGGCATAGTGACAATAGCTTCTCTGTTTCTAGAAGTCAGCTAGAATGTCAGGCAGGAAAACTAAATAACTCCTGCCCTTAGTACACAGTTCCTGCTTTAGAGAGCTGCAGGCCGCTGAAGGCTAGTTTGAGACCAGTCAGCTACTGAAGCATGGACCATATCAACAAGCCTACAGTGTGATTGCAAAGGCTTTATTACCACTACGCTTGGACTTAGGAAAAGGAGGTGGATGCTTAGGAGAAGATGGGGACTTTCCTCTTCACGAATCAGAGAGCTACAGTCTTCTCGCCTCCCCCAGTAAAGTGCTGTCATAGGGAATTCCTATACGATGAGTGACTGCAATTAATGGAGAAAAGAGGGGTTGCTATGGGGCCAATAAAATGATAACAAGTTCATTGCCATGAGATCATCCTAAGTCTTATAGATATATAGACAGAAAACCCTTATTCTGAAAGGCCAAAGCCCAAATGTTCCAAAATCTAAAACTTTTTGGAAATTTATATCTAATCTTCTATGATACAGGGGCAGTATAAATGTTGTTTAACATTACATTTAAGCTGTGTGTATTAGGTGTGCATGAAACAAATGGATTTCATGATTAGACTTAGATCTCATGCATACTGTATAAACCCATCATTTATATCTTAAGATGGAATGGTCTAAAAAACATGTCTGAGATCAGGAGCACGACTAGTTCCAACCATTTCCGATAAGGGGTGCTTAGCCTATATTATAGTTAGTTGATATCCTTGAGGTAGATACTACCAACCCCTATGTAAGATAAACAATTTGCTTTAGCCTACTCAAGTAGCAGGTAACGGAAGTGGGATTTGGAGGCTGTCACTCTCATGCGAGTCTGTGATCTTGGCTTTAATTCCATATGGCCTGTGACTCAGAATACAATATTCCTCTCTATTAAATCCCAGCAGAGGAATAACTTGGTCTCTAGGCAAGCAAGGGGTGTTTTTAATTCTGAACTAAGCAGAAGAGCTGTTTTCTACACAGTATAATGAATGTTCAGGAACTAGTTCAGACGTAGGCTTCTCTGCTTTTTCAGACCCCCTTGATTTAGGCTTACCATATGATTAATTCTGGCCAACAAGATGTGGGCAGACACAATATGGGCCAAGTTGAATAAGCAGTCACTTGATTACTCATGTTTTCTTTCTCCCCATCTATTAGCTACCTGACAGCCTTGAAGGACAGCCTCAAGGTAATGAGGTGGAATCATAAAAAGAGCAGTATGGATCCTTGCATCACTGCTTAGATAGGGTTATCTATCAGCCCACATAGATATTGGGCAGTTATTTGAACACAATTGTTTCTCCAAATTCCTTTGCTGAAGCCCAGTCCCCCAATGTGTCTACATTTGAGAAAATGTCTATGGAGGAACAATTAAGATCAAATATGATCATAATCTGATAGTGTTAGTGTATCTCACAGACAGGCTGTTCTTATTTATGATTCTCTTGGTGTCCTTTGACCTCTCAAAACACGGAGCCTGGGATCATGGCTCAGATGGTGAAGTGACTGCTGCTCAAATGTGAGGACCTGAGTTTAATTACTAATACCCAAGTACACACTGAGCTGGGTGATGCAACTGCAAGTGCCTGTAATTTTAGTCATGGAGAGAAGAGAAGAGGATTCCAGGGGCTCACTGACCAGGTAGGATGGCTCTAGGCTCAATAAAAAACTCTTTCTCAAAAAGTAAGGTGAAAGTCCATTGAAGAAATTGAGAAATACACTTGACACTGATGTTCACATATATACATCCTTTGTACGTATGCCATGACACACACAGGAGGCATCAGAATGCTGTTGTGTTTCCTTCCCCTGATGCTTTGAAAAGTGATATGGGAGAGAATATTGAGAAAGCGTCTATCTTCCAGCCAGGAAGGGAGGGTTTGGCAGAACAAAACACTAGTGTGTCTAGGTCTGGGATTTCTATACTCCAAACTGTGAAAAGTAGATCTTGTTTGCAGTATTTAGTTATGGAATTCCAAGCTAAGCATGGATAAGTAATGAATTTGTGTTCCTTTATTTGATATCTCAGCTTATTCATTATAATTGACAAGACGAATCTCCCTGGGTTAATTCCTCCCCAGGTTTGTATATCCATGTTGCCTAGTGGCTATTTCTCTTAGTGGCTCTTTATCTTGGGAGAGGAAAGCTTATTTTGGTCTTACAAAAAGAGATGTTGCCCTAGCAGCTAGAAATAACCATTTTATTTCAAGGATTGCACAGTCTTTATCCAGCTTTTACTAAACTCCAATAGGGGTAATCAGGAAGTGTATGTTGGGAAAGGGAGTATCAGTCTTCTACTGTACAAAATGTTATTTCTTGGTGCTCTTGAACCTCTGTACATCAGTGATTCATAGTCATACACTAGGATAGCAAATAACATGTTATTTGGTTCCTTGGAATTTTAGTGCATGCCCCAAGTATAAGGAAAAGATATGCCAATTGCCCTCACTTATTAAAGTGCTTTACTAGTTTATCTACAAAGAACTTGAAAGGGGATCATATCACACCTCAAATCATTCTGCAAGAATGAACATATCAACCATCTCCATGGTATAAAAAGAAAGGTAGAAAAAAGGAGGTATTTATCAATGGACCTTTTGAAAAAAGGTGTTAACATTTGGTTAGCTATCCCTCCACACCTGGGATAGAAAAGGATGCAGAGGTTGATCCCCATGATCAAGACCAAAGTCCAGGAGCTTTGTGTATGTTCTTGAACTTTTGGTGGACCCAGGGGATAGAATCCGAAGGTACAAAAGGATCTGAATCCTCTTCATTTCTCTTCTAGTCTCCTCTCCTCTCCTCTTTCCTCTTCTCCTCTTTCTTCCCCCGCCCCTCCTTCCCAATCCAGAACTGCACTAGAAATGGTCTATAGGTGTGACCAGGCCCAGCATGTATGTTTATTATAGAGTTCAGGAATTTCAGAGGAGAAAGATCTGCATGGGACCAGCTGCCCAAGAAATTCTGCTGGAGAAGTGAGGGATGAATGAGACACAGGGACAAAGGTGGGCCCAAGATCCTGTAGACTGAGGAAATATAGCTGACCACAGGAAAGGTCACTCTGGTGAAGGGATGTAGGATTAGGGTTCTCACAATCAACCCACCAACTCACCAAGAAAATGTTTAACTTTGTACATTTGTCATTTTCTAAGAGTGTCAGTGCCAGATTGCCTCTACCCTGGAATCTGTAAGAGTTCCTGCTAGACTCTTCCTTTTTGTTCGCCTTACACTCATCCTGAGACACAGTCCGGAGCAACACACTTGGTATGTTATGCTTACATTGAGGGGGGCAATGTAGCTACCCAGAAATGTTGCTTAAAGAAGGAAGGGTTTCTTTTCTTTTTGTTTATTTATTCTTTGAAATGTTTATGCAGTGTAACTTTAATCCTATATTTCCCCATTCTCCAGTGTTCTCCTCTATTCTCTACTCACTCAAATTCAAATTCTTTTTCTCTCTTAAAAATATTCAAAACCAAACTAACCAACTAGTTGACTGTCTAACTAACTAACTAACTAACTAACTAAGCACATGCACACACACACACACACACACACGCACACACATACACACACACTCACATAAACAAAAACTAAAACCATGGAGTCTGATCTGTGTTGGCCATCTACTTCTGAGCACAGAACCTGCACTGGAGTGTCTTTGATATATCCAGTATGACTCTGTAGAAAGGGGATGCCTGATTTTCCTCTCCCCTATCAGATATCAATTGTGAATAGCTTCTTTGCTAGGGGTGGAATTTTGCACTCACTTATCCTTCTCTGTGCTGTGATGTTTTTTTAGCTTGAGCTTATGCAAATCTTGTGCATGATGTTGTAGTCTCTTGTAGTTCATATGTGTACCTGTCCTGTTGTGTCTAGAAAGCACTGCTCTCTTGGTCATTCACCACCTCTGGCTTTTATGATCTCTCTGCCTCCTCTTCAAAAACAGATTCATGGCCTTGAGGGGAGGAGTTTAAGAGAGACACCCTAGTCTGTGTTGAATACTCTAAAATCTCTCAATCTCTGGGCCTTGTTCCATTATAGGTCTCTGAGTTAAGTACTATTTACTGAAAAAAAAAGCTTTTCTGATTTTCTGATGAGGGTTGAGTGATACACTAATCTATGGGTACATCTATATGTCATTAGGAATA
This sequence comes from Meriones unguiculatus, assembly GCF_030254825.1. Classification (NCBI taxonomy): domain Eukaryota; kingdom Metazoa; phylum Chordata; class Mammalia; order Rodentia; family Muridae; genus Meriones; species Meriones unguiculatus. Next base: position 111,930,807 of record NC_083349.1, read on the forward strand.
TTTTTGTTGCAATTTTCTTTTAGCAGAATAATAGGATGTTTTTTTTCCCTGGGCCCATGACCTATCTAGTTCATATTTTTTATCTCATTAACAGTAAAGGGTATGGGTTTCATCTCATGGGGTGAATCTTAAATTTAGTAGAAAAAAAAAAGTGGTTGATTACTCCTTTAACATTTGTGCCACTATTGTACCAATGGATGTATCTCACAGACAGGTTGTTATTATTTGTGATTCTCTTGGTATCCTTTGAACTCTCAAAACACAGAAACTTAGTTCTCCTTGTTCCTATATCATCCCTATGGGTGTTTATTGAATACGTTAAATGAAAACAAATGATAAACCATTATTCTTTGGTAAATTCTAAAGGAAATGTATGATATATCATGCACAAACCCATATTTCTTAAAGATGGGTTTTAAGCTTGATTATATATTAAATTCTAGAATATTTCATGACCTGTGTGACTCCATCCAGTATTCAGGCATATATTCAGTGTCCTATCGCAGCCTAGAGAAACAGATATGAATTCCAAATGGCCAGAGTGGAAAAAGCTGATAACTGGCCAATTACCTTTGCGATGACGATTGTTTCCCTGAAGAGGACAGCTAACTGATTGAAGAAATAGAGGTAGGTTGGGGAGGGGAGGGTAAGCCCAGCTCATTATAATTCTAGGTCAGCAAGGGTCCTTGGTATCACAAAAGGAGAAATCATGTATTCCACCAAGGCCTTTGGAGTTGATGAATTTAATTAAAAAACATAAACATGAAAGCTTGAGCAAAGCAGTATTCAAGTTGGATTGTATGCCAGGAATAATGCCTTATCCTTTAGCAAGAGGTCAAGGGTTGCTGTTATGTAGCTCTGCCACCCCTTGTAGGAGGGGTCACAGGTGCAAATGATACTCATATAAGTCATTTTAAACACAGCTGTGCTTGGTAACCCGCTTAGAGGTCTCAAAGGCAGGGTGGCTGGAAATATGCCAGGGCACAGGGATTCAGCTTTAACAGGCTCAGGCACTGGTATTTTGTTTACCTGCTGCTCCTGATCATTTTTTTTCTTCTGCCTTTTATTTTTTCCCCCAGACCTTTTGGTACCCAATGATTTTTGATTAATTTATTTACCATCGCTGGGTGATTGATGCTTCTTGGTGCTGGTACTTTGTAACTTTCCAATTCTCCTAGGTGTCAGTGTGACAGCTCCCTGATGATGGATTAGACCCCCATCCCTGGCTCTTTTCTTTCTTCCTATGTGCCAAGGCTCTTGGTTTTAGCCAATATAAATATTTCTAAATGCAAATTTAATGATTAAGTGGACACAATAAAATGCACAAAGATCTATTATGTTTTCATACTTCTTTACTCTTACACTGAAACTTAAGGAATAGAGGGGTTTGGGGGATCTTATTTCTTTTGGGAAATCTTTTAAGCTCTTTTATATGACTTTTGACATCTCCTGGTATCTCACATTTCTTACCGTTTTATCTGTCTTGCTTGTTTAGGTGAACTAATTTTCCTTATTAATACAGGAGATGCAGTTAGTGGTGAGAAAGAGTCCTTACTCTTCATCAAGCTCACAACAGGGGAGGCATTTTTCTATGTTCATAAATATTGAGGATTTATTATATGCTTGAAAGACTTGAGAACCTTTGTATAGTATATTAATTTTTTTTTCTGTATTTTATAGACAAGGAGACTGAGGCTCTGGGAGGGTTATTTGTGTTTTTATATCATATCAATAGGAAATGATAGAGTAATGGTTTGAACTCAGTCTTTTCCAATTGGTGAATTTGTATTGTTTTCTATGATACTACCCTCAACAGATTAAGGAACTTCAAAGACCAATGGACACATGTCTGTGTAGGTTCCAACCCCATTCCTGGTACCAAATCTATATTAGTCAGGGTTTTCTAGAATAACATAATATATAGAATGGATCTATTTATTATCTATCTACCTATTTATTATCTATCTTTCTATCTATCTTTCTATCTATATACCTAAAGGTGATTTATTAAAATGGCTTACAGGCTGTAGCCTAGCTAGTCCAAAACTGCTTGTCTGTCAATAGAAGTTCCAAGAATCCAGTAGCTGTTCAGTTAGTTCATGAGGCTGGATGTCTCAGCTAGTCATCAGCAGACCCCAGAATCCCAAAGAAGTCGGCTCTAATGACAGTGAAGAAATGGACTTCCTTGTGAGATCAAGAGCAAACATGCAGAGAGAAATCTTCCTTCTTCTGTGTCCTTTATATAGGCTGCGAGCAGAAAGCGTGGCTCAGATTAACAGTGGTCTTTCCACCTCAGAAGATCCGATTAAAAGTGGCTTTTCTACTTCAAATGATTTGATTAAAGAAAAAGCCCTCAACAGTGTATCCAGCTCTTTGGGTTTTAGTTAACTCCAGGTGTAGTCCAATAGACAACACAATAATTTTTCCTTATACCATGCTTAATTTCCAAGTAAGACATACATTTTGGAGGAAACTTGCATTGGTTTATTTTTATATTAGTGAAACAAAATATTACTGTCTAAAGAAAAGAATTTATTTTGGTCGATATTCTGGTCCAAGTTTGAGGCTTTGCACCTAGTGATAACCTTCTTGTTGGCAAAATCTCAGGGAGATACATAGCACCGTAACACTAGTTTGCATGTATGCATATGTATGTGTCTGTATATGTGCATTTCTATTGTTAGTTTTCCACAATGTGCCTTAACTTTCAACACATGCCTTTTGTAGACACACAAATTACATGTAAACAACAGCATAGCTGTAAGTGTTCTTGAAGTAGCCAGTACTCAAGCTTAGATGATTAGAAGCCAAATTGATCAACTACATAAAAATCACTGGGGGTGTTTAATAAAATAAAGATTTATGAGCTCACAGTGGCTGTGCTGTATGCATAAGACTTGTGCAAGATGAAGCTCACCAGAATCTCAACACAGACCAGTGAGGGACTCATACAGTCTTACCTTTAGCTGAGGTGCTATTGATAACTGATGGCTAGTGAGAGAGAGAGAGAGAGAGAGAGAGAGAGAGAGAGAGAGAGTTTTCTTTCTCCTGGTGTTTCCGTGGATGGCCTTACATCATCATTGCACTTATTGTGAGCATACATTGGACCCTGTGGATTTAAAATAACTCATGAAATTGAGTGGGAAAGTGGTGGGGTGTGTGAGAGAAGTTGGGGAGTGAATGGGATAAATGTGATTTAAAAATATATTTACGTATGCTGTTCTCAAACAGTTAATTTTTTTCAAATGTTGGAAAACAATAGACATTCATGAGCCTTTCCAAAACTGTTAAAGCACCTAGGCTTGACCCAAACTCTACTGTTAGACTGCAGAGTGACACACTATGTCTTATTCTGATTCTCAACCAGGTTTATAACTAAGCACGGGGCCTTTATTGCCTGTGAATAACACACAGCCTCTTAGATACCTAGGATGGCCCCAGTCATACTCACCTTCTTGAATCCTGGTAAGTTGCTCCTCACAAGGATCTGCCATGTATTCTTAGCTGCAGTCCACAGTACCCATGAGAATCACAACTTCTTAAGCTCTGGGTCCTGTGCTGAAGCCAGGGGTGTGAAGGACCGGCACCCGTGTAAGTCTTCTGAGTGCACATGACTGAACACTGACTTGCAGTAAGACATGTAAAGACTCACTCACTTCTGGCAGTGCTTACCTGTGACGCATTCTGTAGCTTCACTGCAGCCTTGCTTCCAGACAAACATGTCCACTTTGCATCACTGTATGCTGTCAAGCCATCCAATGCCAATAAATACTTCCAGGGTCACGTTGGCTTGGATTTAAGACTCTGTTGCCTGCTATGAACTGTACTGTGCTTTCACTAGACACACAATTTTCTGCTCCTCAATAAACATCATGTCATAATTACAGAAAAAGAAGACTTCTAGTACTTTTCCTGTCACTGTTCCTCAGCAAGGAAGTATCAAATTAGTGTGCCTGGAGATTACATTGTGTCATGATGCTTGATTTTAGAAGATGCTTTTTTAGTTACTCACTTGAGGTTCATAGATATTCATTAAATGTCTTTTGGTTTAGGGTTAGGACCAAACTTCCAAGGATTTCTGAAGCAGCCCTAAGCATCCTTCTGCTATTTTGCACTATGTATTGCAAAGCGGCACTCTCAAGATAGACAGTAATAACACAAAAATATTGATCAAGTCCGAAAAACATTGAATATACTCTATGTCTGAAAGTGTGAAACATTTAGCCAAGGTTTAATTACTTGGATAAAAAACCCACTCATTTCTCATTGGTATTCATAATTACTTTAATCTTTGATTAACAGTAAAATTAAATGTACACTAAAAGAATTATTTCTATGATTGTTATCATAAATATTTGATTTGTATGTACTTAGGCTGTAGTCACTAAAATTTTTTTGTGTGTGTGAAATGTCATTGCACATGGAAAAGCTTAAGCCTTGTATAAATTATTGAGGCTGTCCATGTGCCAAAGGGTGTAAAATACACTTTAGAATGGGTGTGCCACCCAGGCACTATCACAAGTCCCTGAATCTGGTGTTATTACTACCCTCACTTTGAAGATGAGGTTCTTTTATTCTGGAGATACACACAATATGGTTCTTTAAAAAAAAATATTTGTATTAGCTTTTCAGATATTTGCAGTAAATATACTTTCTAACTCTCCAGATTTTCATAATTTAAATGATCCAAACATAAGCCAGGACTGTCATTTTCTAAGCTAAGATGCTGGCTTGCAAAGGTGAAGACTACCTGCTAGGGGGTCCATGATCAAGTGAGGGAGAGCCATGTCATCTTGTATGTGAGCCTTACCTCTTTAACCAGCACATGAGTCCTGAGGGCAGTGTCTTACTATCACCTCCTCCTTCTGTGGGCGGAAGTAGTTGCATAGTGAGGGTTCAGGGAAGACACATTCATGAAGTGGTCTGGACACAGTCCTCAAGAATTCTGATTGTTCATGGTGTTTCCTGAGTGAATAAAAACAGAGGGAGTTGGGGCTGAGGAGATGGTTTGGTGAATAATGCATCTGCCAATGAGGACCAGAGTTTTTGATAAATGCTGGGCTGGTATGGTGGTAGCCAACCTGATAATGCTATTGCTGGGGTGATCACGAGAGGGGATCCCAGGGAAAATCTGGTGAGCTAGGTTAGACAAATCAGTGAGCTCTGGGCTCGCAAGAGACTCGACCTCAGTATATAAAGATGACTGACAATAGCCTCTGGCCTCTACACATGGGCCCACATACATGTAAACACATGCATAAATTCCACATATACACATGCATGCATATGCATATAAAAACAAGAAAAGAAAAGATATAAACTTCTCCCTGGATTACTGAAGTGCAAGTATTTGAGGTAGTTTAGAAGTTTCTCTGGAGTTCTCTTTCTGATAGGTGGGGAATTTCTCCCTTGGATACAATGGCTGCCCAATGTATCTTATGGAGAAAATATGATAGATTAGATTAAAATGTGAAAACGTAAGGCCATCTATCTGTACAACTGATTCCCCCTCCCTGAATATTGAATGTACCCTTAACATTTTGCCTCGACTTTGCTCATCTGCCAAATGGGAGTACTAGTCTCTTATTAGTTCTCAGGGCTGTGTGTAAGGAATGAATTAGATATTATTAATGTGCTGCAAACTTCTTGGTGACACTAGCTACATAAATATAGATTGTTCTTGTTTTAAACAAGTGATGCTAAACAAAACCAAGAAATATTAAATTATGAATTTAGAGAAGAGATAAATTATGGAGGTAGTTATTATTTAAATTGGAGAAATATTTCTCATTTTCAGCCCAGGGTTCCTTTACTAACCAATCTGTCTTGTGCTTTAAAAAAAAGTAATTCAATTTACAAAAATTTGATTTGTGTGCAACTTTTTAGAAACATTTATCATGTAAAGTGAGACATCATTTGACTACATTAGAGAATTTACCACTATGTTTTGGCTTAGGATAGGTATCCTTTCCTCCAAGAATGAGAATATTGGCAAATTGAATCTCACATCTCCCTTCCTCAAAGCAAGACCATCCAAGTCCAGCTTCGAAGCATCTGGTCCGTCAGTTAGTGGTAGCGGTGGAAATACTTGGATGCCTGCTTTTGATCTGTCAGCAAGCCACCGATGACCTCAAGTTCACAAGGGCTCGGTATTCTCATCTGGAAAATGAGATTGGTGGAGTCGATGGTCTCTTCCAGCTTCAGAGTTCATTGCTACAAGGAGTGATGCAAGCTCACAAAGGAACTGAGCTGGCAAGCTGTCAATGTGTAATAAATCAAAACATCGATGGATAAACAGAGTCCTGGTTTTCATTTCTTTCCACCCAATTCTGAAAACCCTGAAGCAGAGCTCCAAGTTTACAAATAAGAAAATAAAAATGAGCTCAGAAAAGCCAATTCTTTCTTCATCGACTTAACCTCTCCTGACCACCTATAAGCCTGGTGGTGGTGGTGGGGTGGGTGGAAGTGGGTACTGGGACGCTATTTTGATGGCTCTTTCAGAAAAAGACACAGAGATTGAAGGTCGTGTCAAGCTGATCCGCAGAGACTGCTGTGCGCCTTTTTACATTTCACCTCCTACCATTGCCCACTCGAGTTGCACGGCCTGTAAGATGCCGTGACACGGTGGTAGCTCACCCTAAGCCTCTCACTCAGTCCCTTTACATTTCTCCACACAGGTCAGTGCCGCTATGGCCCTGAGGCCTGTCTGCTTCTGCCAGGGACTCTGCCCCATATCCATCAGTGAGTCATACTCCTTGTCTGAGTCTGAGGCCCGGCCACAGGTTATCATGCTCTCTGGTCTCTGCTATCCTGGCAGAGGTGTTTTGCTTCCTCCTAAGAGTGGAGAAAGAGTTGCTAAGGAACGCCATTAGCATGCCGATGGCACGCCGATCTCACAGAGTTTTGGCCTCAGCCGTTTGACTCTAATCAGAAAATCATTTTCAGAAAGATTTGTCAGTGTAAGAAAACAAGCCCCTGAACTAAATTAGGATCTGGATGATTCTGCCCTACCTTCTCCATGCGCACAGCAGACCGGGAACCGTCAGTTTTGCCTGAGGTTCCTGAACCTCTCCGTACATTTTCATCTGCTGCTCCTGAAGGTGGGTGATATGGAAGCAAGTTTCTCCAAGGTTTCGGGCTTGTCCTTTCTCCCCTGTTGTAGGTTGGCATGCTTAGGAAGGGATCTTGTCTCCTGGCTTTTGATTCTGTCATTGTCTCCCCAAATCTTCACTTCCCACAGGAATAAATTCATGGCATGTCCCCAGGAAATTAAAGTAATCCATTATGTATTGTCTCCCCATCATTGAGGCAGGGATAATAGCATTTAACCCACCTTTGCAGTAGACTGAGTGGCCTGTCAGGATCTCTTCTTTCACAGAACAACTTGGAAACACTTTAATAAATGCTCATTAAGTGGATGCTTTCAAAATACATGGGGTCAAAGGTCAAACTGCTCCGTAATAACTGCTTCAGCAAACAAGACTCTGGTTGCCATTAACTACACTTGTACGTCTCTTTTCTTCCTCTCTCCAATGATTCCACTTCTCCAGTGACGTGCTATCTCCATCTGGGCATACAGTCTTTGTGGGGAGCCTGTATCCTGTTCACTACTGACCAGTCGTTTCTGTTCTTCTAAACATCCCAGTCTCTTAGGCTGGCAGCAGTAGAGATGTATGGCCTATCACGTCAGCAGTAAATAGTCACTGCTGAAGAACAGAGGAATGGGGCTCAGCTTGCTGCTGGAATACAGTGGTAGCGTGGGACCGGCCTGATGTCATCCACTGAATTCCTGTGTTTTCATTTTCAGTGCAATGAGAAACCTGATCACACACGTTGGAGAACCTGCTTTTGCATATCAGACTGAGTTACCCATCATCGTCATCACTCATCTTCTTGGGAACCACTAGCCTGAAGCCTGTGTGTCACTGCCAGTGAACAGGGCAAGATGCGGTTTCTCATTTTATCTTCTTACCTCCTCACCAGGGAGGATAAAGAGTGACAGACATCCCATGGCCTAGGGGAGCCATGGCCTAGGGGAAATGTTCACCAGATTGGATTGTGAACTTTTTCTCGCATCCTAGGGTTAGGGAAATAAAGGGAATGATAAGCTTTGCTATACTTGAACTATGCCCGTGTTGTATGACGCTATTGCCAGAGAGACACGAACAAATATCTACTCCAGATAGGGAGCTCAGGACCAAACAAAGTATGGGTACCACCGAAATGCAACATGAGTTTTATTGGGTTTACGTATGGAATTTTGGTGAGGGCTTACTCACAGGACCAAAACTGACTCAAAGATAGTTGTAGCACTAAAAATTCCACCCCAGTATGGGTGAAAACTAAAAAAAAGGAGGGGGCATAGAGCACAGTGCACAACCTTTACACAGGTCAACATGTATAATATCTGCTTCAGGTTGTTCAATTGGTTTATGCTTCTAGGCCTCTCATATGTCCCCAGTAGTCCTTACTGCTTATACTTGTTTAGTGAGGGAGCTAGTATACATGGTCAGTTTCAGGGACTTCCTGAGACTGTTTTGAGCTATTTATTTCTTGAACCTAATAAGCTTTCCTGCAAGAAGGAATGCTACCCCCCCCACATACACCTTAGACATCATCCTGTTGTTTAACTTTCCTAAAAACATCCTAAATCTGAAGAAGCTTTCCTCCAAGATGGAAGGTTTTAATCCCAGAGTAAATTGCTAACAACATGCCATAGCTTCATGCCTGAAGCTCTTGGTTTCAGGAAGAACTGTGGTATCTTTGGGAAGTGCTCCTTGGCTCTCAGAAGCATGCCACCATGGGCAGCCTTTGAAGGTTATACCTACTCCTTGTTCAGGCTGGAGTATCTGCTTCCCAGTCAATCAAGGCTCTGCCACAAGCTCTTACCGTGATAGAGCCCTGTCTTCTCCACTGTGATGGGCAGTTACCCTTGAAACTAAGAGCTAAAATAATCCTGTCCTTTTGGTTGCTCCCCTCTGAGATTTTGTTAGGGACAAGAAAGCAGACTACTAGTGTCATCATGAATGTTCTCAGTGGCACTCAATGGCTTTCTCACCTGCATGGAGAGGACTCAGTTCAACTGAGGGCTGTCTAGGTATTCCAGAAACATCATACATCATCTTTGTGAATATTTTCTCAGTGCTTTCTGCTAATTCTCCCTCTCAACTGCCTGTGTTAATAAAAGCCTCCACAACTCTCTTGAGTAGGAGACTCCCAGAATAAAAATATCTTAGTCATAAGGGCCACCCATGACACTCCGGGAGAATCTGAATATTTTCATATTTTTGCTTAGAAGAGGTTGGAGAGATGACCTCAGTGAGTTTATCACAAAAAAGCATGGGATGCAGAGATTGTTCTTGCCTGCTGCAAAACAGTTACAGGTATAGAGCCAACCAAGGTCAATCCCAAATTCCCAAAGGCACATTTGACAGTGCTTTATGTTCTGAACTACCAGGATGCATACCCTCTTACTAAGCTCATGGGCTGTTGAATGAAGGTTTTTCTCCACACCACAGCAATACTGAGGAACAGGACCTCAGCGATGATCAAGGTTGTTGAATTACATGTGTGACACCACACTCACATGAGGGTACCAGTGGAGGCATTTCGCTGACATGATAGAGTGTAAGGGGTGTGTGTAAGGAGTTATGCCAGCGAGTGTCCATCTTATCTGTCTATTTTCTGCATCACCACCTCCCATCAGCATCTCTCCAGGTCCATTTGTAGAACCCTAGTGTGAAAACTTCTGACCTCATTTAACTTTTGTATTTTGCAAGTGAAGTCACTGAGGTTGGAAGACATGGTTTAGCCTTGAATTTGCAAGTATGCATGGGATTTACCCAATAGATGCATCAAAAGCATTAATCTTTTTTGAGTGGACTGTGGAAGAATTTCACTGCAAGAGGCAGAGTGATGCTGTGGATGTTGATTTTTTTCTTTTTCTTTCTTTTTTTTTTTTTCAGTTAGGCCAAAAGGAGAGGACTTGTATTCTCCTCTCAAAGTTCTTTGAGCCCCTTGTTTCTATCTGAGTCTTGGCTGTTTATACAATGTAGCTGGGCTGGGGATGAGCCCACAGGAAGGGACTTTTCTTCTGTGCTAATGCAGGAAGGAACATGGCATTGATCTTCCTGCAATTATAAGCTCAATGTGTTTCCCTTGAATTTTTTAGAAAAACCAAAGGTACTTTGCAAGTGCAATAGAGCTTCCAATTAGGCATTTAAGTTCCCCATTTCTGTTTCCCTAATGACTTGACTTGCTCTCTTGCTTTATGAAATGAAAATAGCTTTATTTGGGCGTGAGAATGCTGCTGATTGCATGCTTAATATGCCTTTGCAAGAAGCTGCAGTCTGCCTCTAGAATATGCGATGGATAGAATAATACATTTCTCTGCTCCTTTCTCTTACATATTTATGGTTATCTCTGCAGCTCCAGACTTGTATTGACTGAGGGCAGTGCAGTCTGGATAGAAATGTCCAGAAGGCTGGATGTTAAGTCTACAAAAGGAAAACTATTTTTGAAGTGAGTGCATCAGGCTTAGGATCCCGATTGTGAGAAAATGGGGGTCATGGAGTTGTAAAAGACTGAATAGTAGGAAGTAGAGATGATGTTGGGGACAAGAAAAGACACCAGGACCCCTTCTGTGCTTTAACAAAGAAGCAGTGGAAGAAGGCATGGTGTCACAGGCTTTTAATCCCAGTGCTCAGGAGGCAGAGGCAGGTGAGACTCTGAGTGAGGCTATAGACCAGCCTGGCCTACAGAACAAGTTCCAGGACAGTCAGAGATCCACAGAGAAGCACTGTCTCAAAAAAGGAATAGTGAGAAAGATCTTTCAAGACTCCATAAAGAAACAGTGTTCTGGGTCAAGGGGAAGACTGACCTTACAACAAAGTAGGTATATATTCCAACTATATCCTTGCATATTGCATGGAGACGGCTCCAATTTCCAGAAACCCAAGCATCATTCCTTCTCCCTTTCTGACCTATCAAAGACACTGAATAGACTGTAGCTCTCAGAGTCTTTCCTGTGACTGACAGCATAGTCTACATGCTTCAGCGACCTCTATTCTTTTCACTGCTCAAATCTTCCTCATCATTCAAGCCACACAGAGCCTAGAATCCTCTAAAGACATCTCAGCGGGGCTCTGCATGCCTATTAACCCTTTCAGCCTGTACTACACTTCCACTGTTGTCCCTTGTGTAATACATGAAGTTGTATAGTTTTCTGCATTTGGTTGGACTCAGATTGGTGCCCCAGAGATGGGTTATCCCTTGACTATCAAGCAGTGGGAGATCACGGGGGAACCCTTAGAAGCAGAGTAGCTTCTTTTGCCATCCTGACCAGCTTGCGGAAGATGCCTTCAGGTTCCCCACTGCTTCTGTGTGGTGGGCTGTTTGCTTGCTAACTGCAGAAACCTCTGCAGAGTAGACCACAGCCATGTCCCTGACATCTGGGTACTTTGCAGTCTGGGGAGAAAACCACCTCTGGTCTAGTTTAGGATGCTCTTAGCTAGCTTTCTTGTCCAGAGTGCCCTTGAATAGAAGTGAGATTATAGAGGACCTTGGCCATTGCTGCAAGGCAGCTGTGACTAAAATGTAGTGAGAAAATAAAGGAGGTCTCCCATGGTTCAGTTCCTTCTTATTTCTGGGACCACTCTGGGCCTCCCTTAAAGCATATCACCTGCTCAGCAGCGCTAGCTGGCCTGCTGATGTGAAGGCCTGCTTTACCAGTCTGAAGGAGACCCTGAGGTCATTGTGTCCATTCCCCTGCCTTCAGGCAGGATTAGTGATAAGCTGGCCCTGCCAGAGGATAATCTCTTCTACTTGTAAAAGCTTCCAGAGCAGTCCTGACTCTCTCTGGAGACCATTCATTGCAACTTTTAACAACTTTCACCATCAGGAAATTCTCCCCCATAGCTATCCTAAATCCCCTATGCTGGGGATTAAGCTCTTTTTCTTATTCTATCCTCAGTAGCCACTGCCAAGACTTAGCCTGCACTGCCTAAGAACTATTCTGATACCTGAAGATTGTATGAAATCCTGCCTGCCTGTCTTTCCCTGATGAATAATCCCAGCTTCCTCTCCTCCCAGACCCCGCTGCCTGCCTGCTTATCACCTTTGAGGCTGCCTTCTGAGTCCCACCGAGGGCTAATCTCCCCTGTGGGAAGGGGGCCCATATGAGGCAAGGAGTCTAGTAAGTTTCTAGTCCATCTTGGGTGTACAGAAAGCTTTTCTGGGATTCATAACTAGAAGGACACTTTTCCACCCACAAACCTGAGTGGCACTTGTGTTAGTAATGATAACCCAGCCAGTGGAAAATGGTCACCTTTTACCTTCCCAGCTACCAAGCAAACTTCATTTCCCTTTTGTACAGGGAAAAGCGTGTCATCCCCACCAGCAACATTAACGCATATTTTCTCTGGACCAGTACTGACAATCGCCACTTGCAGAAGTAAGGACCGAGAGGGTTGTGATGATCTAGTGTTCCTGTGGCTCTCTGTGTGTTGTTTAGCAAAGTGAGTGGCCTTGATAATTTGGATGGATGTAAATAATCACCCTCTTCGAACAGTGCTTTGCTTGAGGCAGAATCACTACTTATGTCTTGGCAATTTCCTTCTTTGTCTCTTCTATGCTCTCTGACTTTTAGGCCTTCATACCCTCCAAGAAGTACCAGTGCCCTCAGCCTGTGCCCCTTTGCTTACACAACACTGGTGACATACTCTATCCCTCTCCCTCTTTCCCTGGGCTACTCTGCCTCATGACTACCCCAGCACTGACTAAGCCCCACTATCTGCTTGCTCAGTTTCGAAAGGTGCTGAACAGGTTCTTAGGAATATTCACAGCCAAAATATGCTCACTCATTAAGCAGGGACAAACATGGGTGGGGTGGCCAGATTCCTCAAAAAACACAGAGAAGAGAGAGTTAAGACACAGACATCTGAGTCTGTGTTCCATAATTAAAAACAGCTAGCAAAAGGCAGTCCCCCAAAAGGCTGAATGAGTTAGGTGAGGATTATGTACGAAGAACCTGTCTAGGGCATTAGAAGAGGTTCTCTGGGGCATACTAAGTGGCGTGGGCCGTGGGCGCGGGTAGGTGTTGGCGAAGGTGGGTCTCCTAAGGAAAGGAGAAAAGAGGCACTTAATTGGTTCATAGTCCCAGTTGCATTCTGTCCACATACTCTACTTTCCAGCTTTTTGCACCTCTTCTTTTCAGGAAAAATTTCTCCTTTATTTTTCACTGGTAAACAATAAACAAAATATCCAATGAATACCTCTGTGCTGGAACTGGTCCAGCCTGCAGGCTCTCTGTAATGTTCTGCAGATATTGGTGGGCTGCGATGGGCTTAAGATGCATAGGATTTTTATTTTCTTTGTCTGTTTGCTGGAGTGGCAGGAAGTATCTGTGCTGGCCGTTGTTCTGGGTCCAACTCATCTCTGACCATTGGGCAGTCTCCTTGGCTTATTCCACTGTCCTCGGTGGTAGTTTTATTTTTGCACTGTACCCTTTGAACAGTCGGGAGCACTACCATAGACTTTCGTGGAGAGCAAGGTAGGCAAAGTTGTACTTCAGAATAGTACATGAAATTCTACGATGGTCTCTGGGATTCTTATTCCCGCATGTAGGTGCCATATACATCTTCCTCTGAGTGTGGCCACAATGTGAGATTATGATGAAAGATACTCTATGTGTGTGAGGGGTTCACCTGAGGAGGATTTCTTTTATTCTTTATTAATTACACTTTATTCACTTTGTATCCCCCCTGTGGTTCCCTCCCTCCTCCCGTCCTAATACCTCCCTTCCTCCCTGCTCTGCACGCATGCCTCTCCCCAAGTCCACTGATAGGGGAGGTCTTTTTTTCCTTCCTTCTGATCCTAGTCAATTAGGTCTCATCAGGAGTGGCTACATTGTCTTCTTCTGTGGCCTGGTAATGCTGCTCCCCACTCGGGGGGAGGTAATTAAAGAGCAGGCCAATCAGTTCATGTCAGAGACAGTCCCTGTTCCTATTACTATGAAACCCACTTGGATACTGAACTGCCATGGGTTATATCTGTGCAGGGGTCTTAGGTTATCTCCATGCATGGTCCTTGGTTGGAGTATCAGTCTCAAGAAACAAACACCCCTGTGCTTAGCTTTTTTGGTTCTGTTGCTCTCCTTGTGGAGTTCCTATCCTCTCCAGATCTTACTGTTTCCCGCTTCTTTCATAAGATTCCCTGCACTCTGCCCAAAGGTTGCCCATAAGTCTCAGCATCTGTATTGATAGTCTGCAGGGCAGAGCTTTTCAGAGGTCCTCTGTGTCAGGCTCCTGACTTGTTCCCTCTTTTCTCCTTCTTCTGATGTCCTTCCTCTTTGCCTTTCTGGATAGGAATTGAGCATTTTAGCAAGAGTCCTCCCTCTTGATTAGTTTCTTTAGGTGTACAGATTTTAGTAGGTTTATCCTATATTATATATCTATATAAGTGAGTATATACCGTGTGTGTCTCTCTGCTTCTGGGGTACCTCACTCAAGATGATCTTTTCCAGATCCCACCATCTACCTGCAGATTTCATGAGTTCCTTGTTTTTTATTGCTGAGTAATATTCCATTGTGTACATGTACCACAATTTCTGTATCTATTCCTCCACTGAGGGGCATCTGGACTGTTTTCAGCTTCTGGCTATTACAAATAAAGCTGCTACAAACATGGTTGAGCTAATGTCCTTATTGTGTACTTGAGACTCTTTTGGGTATATGCCTAGGAGTGGTATAGCTGGATCTTGAGGAAGCGCTATTCCTAGTTGTCTGAGGAAGCACCAGATAAATTTCCAGAGTGGTTGTACAAGTTTACATTCCCACCAGCAATGGAGGAGGGTTCCCTTTCCTCTACATCCTCTCCAGCATGTGTTGTCCTTTGAGTTTTTGATCTTAGCCATTCTGATGGGTGTAAGGTGAAATCTTAGGGTCAGTTTGATTTGCATTTCCCTTTTGACTAAGGACGTTGAACATTTCTTTAAGTGTTTCTCTGCCATTCGATATTCCTCTATTGAGAATTCTCTGTTTAGCTCTGTACTCCATTTTTTAATTGGATTATTTGATGAAGAGGATTTTTTTTTTCTTTTAGCTTTGAAGATGGACGACTCTGGCAAGGAACGAAGACATTTTTTGAGCTCATAGAAACCTTAGGCCTATATGACCTTTAGGAACTGAAATCTTCTTGCTGTGGTGTTTAAATATGCCTTGCCCCTCCAAAATGCTGCACTGAAACTCTATTCCTAGTATAAAAAATTAAAATAGTAGAAACTATTCCAGTCTCCTATTTAGAAATGGGAAATTTGTATTAGGATTAGATAAAACCACCAGGATAGAACTGCCATGACTGAATGGTGGTGGCTTTTCAAGAAGAAGGGCAGTAGGGACTGGAGAGATTGCCCAGTAGTTAGGAGCTCAGGCTGCTCTTCCGAAGGACCCAGGTTCAGTTCCAGGCACCCACATGGCAGCTCACAACTGTCTGTAACTCCAGTTGCAGGTAATCTGACATCCTCACACAGACATACATGCAGACAAAGCTCTAATGCACATTCCAAAACAATAATAAAAACAAATACATCGTTAAAAAGGAGAAGATGAGGGGGATAGACCAGAAGATGCATACACACAACTTTTCATCTTTTGTCATGTTTTGTTACCATGGAATTCTATCAGCAAGACCATCATCACCAGATGTGGTCCTTTGATTTGGACCAGAACTCTTGGGGTAAAATAATCCTCTTTTCTTCATTCTTACCAGCCTCTGATGCTGTGCTATTAGCAGCAGCATTCAGACTGTGACTCTCTCACACCTCAGAAGTATGGAGGAAGATGTGAAGCTCCAGATGAGAATGCAGTTATTTTGCAGCTTTGATTCCAGTCTTAGAAATTCTCAGCAGAGCCCTAAGAAATGCTGTGCCTAGGCTTCTGGTCTGCAGAGTTGTGAGCTAACTGTGGGCTAACAAGTGGGTGTTGTTCTCAGCTGCTAAGTTTGTGGCAATTTGTTTTGCAGCAATAGAAAATTAATACATGAGGGAATACAGAAAAGTAAACATGAAAAATTCAATAGTGGTAAGTGTCGTAGAGAAGATTAAAACCCAGCATCATAATGGAGCATGAACTCCACAGCCACATTAGAAGCAGTGGTTTCAGAAGGTCATATTGAAGTGATGCTCAGCCTTAATGTCAACAAGGAGAAGTCTGATGTAGAGAAGAAGGGGGGGACCAGATGGAAGGAATGTCCAGAACTAACTAAAGTGACTCAATATGCTCCTTCCCCAGAGGAACGTGTATGTGAAGAAAATGTGCATGACCATTCACTATGTATTCAGACTGGGGTGACCTTGGTAGACAGATAATGGTAAATTTGTCCTCAAATGGTTGTTGCTAGAACTAACTCTAGCTAGACACTACCATGTGTTAATTTGATTTTCCACCCATCACGAAATTTGTTCCATAGAAGCTTCTGGAACAAATAGAAGCTTGTTCCATAGAAGCATCCATGTGCCCATCTTATATAAGACAGTGGACGTCTTGTCCTGTGGGAGGTATATTTGTCTGCCTCCTCAATGCTGAAGCTCTGCCTGAAACAGGACAGAGTTAGGAGGCAGGGCCTCAGGGAGGCCTGAATAATGACGGTGAAGTGATATTAGTGTCCCCGCTGGAGGAGTAAAGGGAGAAGTCTCCCTTTCCTTGTTCTCTTTTCTGCAAGGGCACCGATGACAATGATTTGCAAGCCTGAAGATGAACCTCATTAGACACTGGCTCTGTGGCCATGTTATTCATGGATTGCTTGGTTTTAAAAATATGACAAATAAATTTCTACTGATTAAACTACCCGGTCTGTGGGGTTTTATATTATTGGGCTCATCTAATGAAGATAGCACATCAGACAGGCAGTTATTGGAATGTTTCTTTGATAAACTTAGATATTTTTGAAGACGAGACTTTTTTTCTAATTAAAAAAACCCCACAAACTAAAGAAAATAACAGCAAATAGAACTAAATTATTTAAAGGAAATTAACAAGAAAACTAAATGTTTGGATCCAGAGGGTCACATAAGGACTAACTCTCAGTTCTGAATGTATAATTTAACGGACAGGCAAATGTAGGGATCAATAAATTCTGTGCCTCTTGCTTTGTTGAATTCCATTTAGTTTCCCCTCTCAAAGTTTGCATCTCCTGGAGAAGGACTGTAGGAATAGAGAGACCTTCAGCAACAGGGTCTCAGGAGATCAGCTGCAGTACATATTTAAGGCAATGGAGTTGTCATTGACCCATGTTAGAAGAGGGCCATTTCATGTTAAAGGGTGAGACAGTACAGACACCGGGTTAGGAAGAAGGGAGGAAAATGGACTCAAGGGACTGTCGGGAGACAGCCCACAGAGGTTTCCTTGTTGAGAGGGAGAAGTACATAATGATTAGTCTTCCTTGTCAATTTGATGGGATTTAGAATCACCAATCACCATGGAAACAGATCCCTGGGTGTGTCTGTGCAGGATTATCTGGAGTAGGTTAAGGAAGGTGTGAAGATCCAGCCTAAATATGGGTGATACTCTTCTACAGGAAGAAGTCCTGGGACTGTAAAGAGGAGAAAGTGGGCTGAGCACCAGCATGCATCTCTTCCTGCTTCCACAGTTGAGACAACATGACCAGCTATCTCACATTTTTGCCATGGTGATGGGCTGTAGACTGTATCCTGCAATGGTAAGACAGAATAAACTCTTCCATCATTAAATTGCTCTTTTGGAGTGTTTTGCCACAGCAGCAAGTTAAGTAATTAAAATGGAGATTGAAAGTCAGGGGTCATGGAGGTTTTCCAGGTCTCTGTATATGTGGCAATTGCTTGGCTTGAGTTGATAGATCACTATGAAACATTGAGAGTGAAAAAAACAAGGAAGGGATAGGTTCAGGAAAGTTGTTGCAAACTCTTGCTTGCATAGGGCCAAGAGCTGGGCTCTAGTTCCAAGTGAGGGCTATTGGCATATGGACATCGGAAGCTGTGAAAATGAGCAAGCAAAGAGAGGAGAGTAGGGCCTAATATTGAAGAACCAATTTTAAAGATAAGAAAAGAGAAAAGCTGACAAAGAAATTAGGTTGAATGTATCAGAAGATAGTGTGATTAGGCCAAAATTGACTTTCCTTAGAAGATAGTGGAGGGGATTCTTTAGCGCACGTGATGTTATTCAGATGTGTTCAAGAGACTCAGGGAGCCTGGTCCCTGCAGCTAGGTAGAGGAGGTGCCCATTTGGCCCGGTTTAGACTTTCCATAGGGGGAAGCAGGTTGACTTAATGATTGCTACTCTTCCTAACTTTTTTATTTTTAAGACATGAAATCCCAGCACAATAAAATGCTACCAGGAAGGTTCCTGCAATACTGGAGATGTAGAGGTTATGGGGTAGAGGTAGAGGTAGGGGATGTGGGAGCGAGGAGGAAGCAATGGGGCTGGGTGAATGAGGAGGAAGATTGCCCCTTTCCTATTTTATGGAAGAATAATGGGTAGAGATGTAGGCATGAGATATTTGTACTGTTAGTTGTGTGTGTATGTTTTGTATTATATATGTTCTAATGTGAAGTTCATGAATACTTGTATGTGATATGCATGTGTGTGTGCACTGATATGATGTGAAAGGCTGCCCAGAGATTTGCACTGATTGTCTTCTGAATTTTATGTGACATTGGAGAAGAAATTACCTCTTGGGGAAGTTGGGGGGAGTAATAGAAAAAAGAGGTGGATAGATGGAGGGTTCCAGGAAGGGGGAAGTAGGGGGCTAGGAGGTTTCCTGGAGGAGTGCTGTCCATGAGTTAATTCCATGTCACAGTCAGGAACCATGATGAGCCTTTTGCTAGAAATCTTTCCAAATCTAGAACTGAGCTGGCCAACAGACCAGAGCTTTCATCTCAACAGACTCCCCAGGCCTCCAGGACAGAGAGCTGAGACTGAGAGCAGCCTGGAGTACCACTTTTCCTGAAGCACAAGGTGGGGAGCACCGAGTGAGCTCGAGCTGTGTGCACCTGTGAACCTTCCTGTCCCCATCTCACTGTTGCTTGTCTTGCCACCTGCCTCCCCATCTTCCCCAAATCTGTCCATAAATAATTAATGACTGCAACAGCAGGTTCTGTTCCTATAATTGAAGACACCTTTTGGCAGCTTTGAATCACTTGTGTCTTTTTTGGCTTCCATAGCAGAGCTGCTCACCTTGTGTCTAAATGGGGGCTCCAGGGAGACTTCTCCTGAGAGCCTTAGTGTTTTGACAGGCCAGCCGTTCTGACCATCATGGGCACCTTTACTGTTAAACCTGAGCTGTGCAGCAGGAGACGTCTTAGATGGTAATATGGGAGAAAGTTTAAATGGATGGTAAGGGTCAGATTCAACCAAGGCCCTGTACTGACCTCTGTGTAAGCATGTGCTCTCTAACAACTGAAGCAGAGCCTGGGAAAGGGATACTGAAGGATGTGGTACATTAGGGAACACCTTCAGAGGTTAAGAAAAGAACAGGACAGGCAAAGGATGGTTTCAGCTGTCCATCGCTTCTGCTTCTTCAACGTCTGAAGAGAGGCACTGTATGTGATTCTTCCTCATTTCCCTATTATATGTACTTACCTTTCATCTGTTAAATTCATTTATTTGTTCACTTATGCATTAAGCAATGCACACTAAGACCGACCTTTTTTTTTTTTTTGCTCCCCCCCCCCCATCCCTGAATCTGGATCATTCAGAACGCTTTTTTTTTTTTTCTGTAAATTCTGAGCTAGTCACGGAGTGCCAAAGGATTTTATACTTTCAGCGCTGCCAAGAGACCTCTCTTTTGTTTTTGAGTATTTGCTGGCTCTGGCTTACCAGTGTATTCTTGGCACTGGCACCCTGTTTAAATAAGTTTACAAGTCTCGGTGGGATGGAAAAATGAAGAGAGCAGGAAAGCACTGGCTTCCTATGGAAGACACAGCAGGAAGGAAAAGGTGAAAATGGGAGAGAACAGGGCTCTATACAGGCTTCCCAAGCCTTACAGTGGCCGAGCACAGGCCACATTTGAGATAGAAAGTGATGAGAAAAACTCGAGCTTTGTGCATGGATCTGATGTATCTGGAAGAAATGATTCCTAGTGAGCTTGTGGGCTGGTCCATTGCACTAGTTACTTTTTTTTTTTTTTTAATCACCTTGACTCAAATCCTGACAAAAGCAACTGAAAGATTCGTGTTGGCTTACAGTTTGAGGAAGAGATACATCCCATCAGTGTGGGGAAGGCCTGGGGACATGAGCACAAGGTAGCAGAACCCTTTGTGTCCATACCTAGGAAGCAGAGAAAGATGCATTCTGGAGCTCCTTAGCATCCACATCCCACCCCTGTATTTATGAGCCCTCAGCTCATGGGATGATGATGCCCACATTCTGGTGGGTCGTCTTTCCTCATTTAAACTTCTCTGCAAATATTGTCACAGATGCACTTATATGTAGGCTTCCTAGGCAAGCCTGATTACAGTCAGGTTGACAATAAAGGTTAACTGTCTCTCATGGGTGTTCGTTTCTAATGAACCATGGATTCAATGCAAAGAGCTTCTTTGCGGGCCTTGAACAACATTTGTTCTGCTGGCCAAGGACTCTGAACTCATCATTGCTTTTGGTGTGATGCCAAAGAGAGGCTATCATATCATTCTCCGCCCTATGGCCCCCATGTGTAAAATGAAGGCATCATCTGGTCACTTGATCTCCAAACTTGTTTCAGTAAAAGAAGGCCTTTATCTCAATAATTCTTGGTATAATTAACTTAGGACAATTAATATAAGCCTGAGGGGGCATATTTGCTGGAATGTCAGGAGGCTCAGTCTATTCAATATTTATCAACAATTTGGATGGAGGGTGATGGCACGCTGCCACAATTTGGGGTGAATTGACATCGGTTGAGAGAAACTATGCTTTTGTCAGAACTGAGAGTTAAAAAGCTTGAAAATGGCCCTAAACCCAATTGATAAAATGTCGCAGTTTTCACTGAGACACTCATAATTGCATAACTATAGACCAGATAATACTGGCCCATAAGCGGTTTAAGTGAGATGACTTAAGAGTTGCAGTTCAGGATACACTGCATTCATCTTTAAGCTCAATAAATATCTATGGTCCTGGTACTGATCCAGAGGTGAAGGATGCAGCAGTGAATAATATGACATCATTGCTAGGTGGTTTACATTCTAATAGTGTAATGTGTTAAAATTTGCAGCCCATACCATGCCACACAAAAGAGTAGGTTCTATGACACAAGTCAAGCAAGAGGTAAAGGTGAAAGGTGAAACATGGCAATGAGCAATGAGATGATGGTCACTGTTTATTTATTTAAAGCAACTACTTGACATGGCTGCTAAGAAGCAGCAGAATCCTGAAGTCTATGAAAAATGTGTTCCACCCACCAGAGTGTCTTATTCAGAGGTATCTACCTATATACATACATACACTGACCTCATTCAACTTCAGGGTCGTCCATGAAGGTCATTCAATACCTTTCCAGCTCTTCTGATGTTGGCTTCTTTCCAGCAATTCTACATCCCTGGCTTATGTGAGTCACTGACTGTGGACACAGCCTCTATCCCATACCACTTCCAACGTTGCTCCACACCATCTGTGCTAGCAGAGCAGATGCTTAGAGTGGCTGGATTTCTTCTGGCCAATGTGGGGCCCACCCACAGTGATCACCTCGTCACCTTGAAGTGTCCAACTTGACCTATCCCAATTCTCTCTTCACTTTGAAGTCCTCTCCTGGCGGTGGCTGTCAGATAAGACTCAAAGGGAACATTGCTCTGTTTTATTAATGTTCTTACTCCTAAGTTTTTCACAGTGTGTAGGATATATGCTAATTTTTTTTAGGTGGGGAAAAAGTTTTCTCCCAAACTTCTTGCAATTTTATTAATAATGTAGCAAATGAGACAACATATTCTGAGGGCTTAGAGAATCCCAGGGAGGCAGCCTGGGCCTCTGAGCACCGGCGCTGTTCCTCCTGCTGTCTCGGCCTCTCTCTCAGGCAGGGAGCTGCAGCACCGAAGAGCAGAGGGCAGGGGAATTATGCATGAGCAGAGAGAGGAGATGCTGACCTTCTGTGTTTAAAGGTTAAAACGATTTCTTGGGAAATGGAGCAAACTCACTAATCAGAGGCTGTTCTGAATTTTTCTGCAAAAATTAGACCTCGTAGCTCCCTTCAATGCTCTGTTTGAGTGGATATGTGTATGTATATAATATACTACATATATAATATACTACATACTGTGTGTACACACATGTATTCAACCACCAAGTTATTTTAGGCTCAATATATTGAATATCTATGATGTTCCAATCCTCATATATGTTACATCAAAAAAGATACAAAGAAGTACATCAAAGCCTTTGGTTACTGATAATTCCAATAACCAGAGTGCCCAATTAGCCAATTTTCTACTTCACACGACTTAAAGGGGATACAGTAGTTATTCCATGGATTTATCAAAAGGGAAGCATGATTAACACACACCATGGAGTCTCCCCATTTTCACAGCCAGGGTGTTGTTGGTGAAGCAAAGCTCAGGATAAAGATAATAGACATGATGAGGTGAGTTCTTAGCCAATAGGCTGAATTGATGGGAGTTAGGGCTCAGGACACATTTCTCCTTTACATATCCAGTGAGCACATCCTGAGTAGATGCTCTGATTTCAGCACTGGAGGAAGCACTGAGTGATGACTGCTAGAAGGTGACCCTCCTCATTCTAGTATATGAACACCATAGAGACAGAACTGTTTCTGTTTTGTTATCTTCTCTATTTCCAGGGCACAGAGAAGTGTGTCATTTATACAAACACCATGCTTGCTGAATGAATGAATGAATGAATGAATGAATGAATGAATGAATGAATTTTTGTTGAAATGGTAGACAGGGAGGTGGAGAGAGAAGGGTAAGCATACACATATGCATTGAAGTGTGGGTGGTTGGGTAGGTTGGAGGGAGTTAGAGTACAGTGAGCATGGAAGGTGGAAAAGGATGGAGAAATTGGTTTTCTCCACTGGGTGTGAATGGGATATGAGAAAAGACTTCACAGGTATATTATAACTTTTACTTTTAGAAAACTTACGTGAACCCTTAGATTAAGCAGCAAAATGAGTTTGTTAAAGATCAAGAAAGTTATAATTTCTAAGGATGAAGCTGTTCTAGGCTTAGTGTTATGCATCCAGTGGCTATGCTTACAATTGCAGATCAATGCTGTGTGGTATGGAAGTCATCATCTCCACTTTGATAAATATAGAAGTGATGGTTTTCACTATTCGTTGGATAGTGCTTGGTCGTGGTGCTGTCATAGACCCTGACATCTCTGCTCAACTCACAACAGAACAAGCCCTGTGTCCTGTATGTTTCTTCATGCTCCTAGTCTCAGATTTAGAGTTTGACTTGAATCCCTCTGACTTGTGAGTCCTGGGTTGCCTTAGGCAACTTGTATTCTAGCTGCAAGGGAGGCTGGGGAAATGATCTACTGGTTTGTACTTCATCCTGATAATTCAGAGTTGAGATACTTATTAAGTATGGAAGCATGTCCAAAGGTATGAGACAGTCAAGAAGAAAAAAGAAATCATTGTGGCTATAGGGTGGAGGGTACTATTGTACATGGGATTACATTGGAAATGGGTCAGGAAAAATGCAGAATTTGAAAATTTGAATTCTTAACCCTAAACAATTGAAAACCCTTGATGACTTTTAGGGAGTGGAGTGACATGGCCACATTTGAGTGTTAAAATGGAGACACTGAAGACAGGGCAAGATGAAAAGGCCTTGGAACCACGATGATTAGTTATTGGAATACAGGTACTCAGGGATATGGTAAAAGCTAAAGAGGACCTGAAATAGGCAGTGGACATAGGCATAGAGGGAACAATACAAGGACATTATAAAGAATGAATGGGTTACACTTGGGAAGGTGAAGGAGATATTGTGAAGAATGACCCTGTGTGAGTAAAGCGAGTGATAATGGTTTTAACTGAGAAAGTTAGTGAGCAACGGGGTCTGTGAGAAAACTGGTTGTGATAAAACATGCCTTTAAGCCCAGCCCTTGGGAAGCTGAGGCAGAAGAGTCACGAGTTGAAGGTCCACTGGCCTCCATACATATCAGACCCTGGTCCTAAAAAGAAGAGAACAGGAGAGGGGAGGAGCTAACAGTGCAGGAGACAGGTTAACTGGAAGGGGGTGTTCTTGCAGAGGAGGAAACTGAAGAGAGAAGAGGGTGCAGTTGTCAAGGGGGATGACTTCTTTTATTTGTTTGCTTGCTGGTTTTCCTGCGATGAGAGGGCAGGAGTTGGATTTGGAAGTTTACTCATCTCTTCTAAGTCCTAGGCCCGTCTTCCTACCTCCTCTTAATGGCTTGTCTCCTTCTCCTGCTTCATCTATGTCAAGGGTTATCTGACTTTCCTTAAAGAGCCAGATGGTAACTATTTTTGGCTTGTGAGATCTGGGGTCTTTGTCACCAATACTCAATTCTACCACAATAGGGTAAAATCAGGCATAGCTAATCTGTAAATGGACAGATGATGTGTTCCAGTAACCTTTATTTATTAAAGCTCGCCAGGCTACAGTTACCAGCCCCTGATCTAGCTGATTCTGATCCATCTTGACCTGTGGGACATGCCCTCATTGCATTTTGTACTACTTCAGAGCACTCATCTCAATTCTAATTAATTGTTTGTCTAGCTATACTATGCATGAACTCACATGTAAGTGTTAAGGCAGGGGCCATGCTTCCCAGCTTTGTAGATTCCCCCTGCCAACTCAGGAGGGAACTAGTGTGTATCACTGTGTGTCTTTTACTTATTAATTATTTCAAACTTCCCAGCATTTTCATTTGGACAGTTTTATCATGTCCATTTTAAAGATAAGGAAGTTGAGGCTGAAATAGGATGAATTATTAAAAATAATACCACTGAGAAATGGAGGGATCAAGAGAAATACCTTACCAAATGAGCCACATCCCTGAGGGCATCCCTGAGGGACTCTTGTCATTCTTCTTCTTCTTGATCAGCTACAAGTGAAAAGTGAATCACAAAAATTAGAAGCTATGTTTGTCTTTAGGTAAGAGGTTGGGCATAGAAGGTAGGCTTCTCAGAGAACATCACATGGGAACGTGAAGTTGTCCATGTGGGGAGAGGGCAGAGCTTTACCCTCTACCACAGGTGATCATGGAAGTGTTACTTTGAAATGGATAAGCTTTCCTGTACATGGATGTAGCAGCAGAGGAGGGGTAATATCTGGCTATGGTTGTGGTTGATGCACCTCAGGGTTTTTCAAGATGCTATCTGAGATCAGAACAGCACCCAGAGCCCAGATCAGATAGCCCAGCACTAGGTTTGGGCCTGAGCACTTTTGAGCCTTGCAGCTTGGACACGTTACTTTATTTGGCCTTGATTTTCCTAAACACAAAATGAGAACGAGAAGACCTTTGCTGTTGCCTTTTGGTGGCAATAAATACTAAATTCATGTACAGTGTTGAGTCTGTAATAAAAGCCCCGCTAATTGGTTCTGGGCTCTTCTGAGAGCCTCTGCCTGAAGGGCTCCATGAGAACAATGCCTGGTCCTGGATTGTGAAGCAATGCTTTTAGGAGATTCTCCCACTCTTGATTCACCTTCACCGCGCAATCCTCTCCTCTCTTGTCTGCCCCAGCAAACGTTCCCAGCCCCCACCAGACAGCATTTAGCCCAGGCAGCTGTCTACTACCCATGTGCTACAGGTTCATCTTAGTGCAGTGTTTCTCAAGTTTTCTCATGCTATGTGTGACCCTTTAATGATCAGGCTCCTCATGTTGTGGTGACCCCCGACCATAAATTATTTTGTTCCTTCTTCATGACTGTAATTTTGCTCCTGTTATGAGTAGCACTGTAAATATCTGATATGCAACCCCATCGTGACCCACAGGTTGAGGACCACTGTCTTGGTCTCATAGAATTGTCCATACATGTGTGTGTTGGGTGGGGGTGGAGAACACATGCTCGGTTTCTGCAGTTACGTGGGCATGGGTTCCTTCCCATGTATGTATGAGGATCTGTGTTTGTCTATGAATACATGTATTTGCCTTTGGGCACATGTTATATACAATCCCTAGTTCCTGCTGAAGCATTTTTTTTTCTCATATGGAAAAGGTGAATTAGATTGTATTGGTCTTCTCTAGAGAGTAGGGATCCTGGTGTGTCACAGACTCAGATATCAGACAGGTCATAAATAATTTACAGAACAGGTCATTTCTGACAGGATGGATTACTTTTGTGGTGTGTGTGTGTATGTGAAAGCTAGGGGCACTGATTGTGCACAAAATTTACTTGCACTTTACTTTGTTCTCCCATGAGCCATGAAATCCTCTGTCTGTGCCCCAGAAGCCTGGTGTCTTTGGCCAGCATCGATTGAAATGGTGGCAGGTTACCTCAGCAGTTTCTGAGCAGGCTCACATCTTCGGCTTTCCCAGTTATTGGCAAGGAGAAGTGCCAGAGTGTTGAAGATGAAGAAATGGAAGAAAGGAAGTTCAGCTGTGGAGAGAAGAGCCCCAGTGATGTTGAGAACTGTTCTAAAAATCTGAGTAGAGCAGATGAAGCAGACCCTAATCTTCCACGTAGCTGTGGAAGCTGAAGCAGCTCTGCTCAGTGCATGGGAATTCAGTGAGTGAGGTAGGGGAGTTCTAGGGAGCTGTGCTGCAGGGTTTCGAAATGTCGCTGAGCATTCACCAATGCCTCTGGAGACACCTTAGAAGGGAATTCTTGACCGTGTCTGAAAGTAGAGAAAACAGCCCCCAAGACCCGATGTTTCATATGTTTCAAAGTTGGTGCTCTTCCCGGTATTTAGAATTCATCAGCTGAGAGGCATTATCACAGACTTTGCTCTCAGGTGAAAATGCTCCAGGAAGACAGTATTTTGGCACAAGTTCCATGACCTTGCATCAGCACACTGGCTTAGACCGAAAGAAAATACAGAAGACCAGGAAGTCAGAGCAGAAAACAATGGAGATCTTCCTGGGAGTGAGTTTTTAAACCCCAGCAACTGCCAACGTCTTCACTCAGATTATTGACTTTCTATTTGATAAACAGTAGCCATAAGTAATTGCTGGCATAGTATGTGGCACTTGCAGAAGGAATTAATGAAACCCATGTTTCATTCATTTTAACCAACTGCTTATATTTGCATATTTTTAATTTTTAAAAACTTTCTTTTTACAAACTATGATTGAGAGCTTGAATTGCACTAAGACACAAAGGCTAATAAAACGTAATTCATTCCTTAGAGAATCTATAATTTATTTGAAAATATAGGATCAATACATACACAGGAAAATATCTCAAACACAAATGTATTATATGAGTTGTGATGAGGCACAAATTCATGGGATTTGCATATTCACAGACATTGTTCTTCTCCCAGACCCCAAGGACAGTGTTTGGCTGTTAACCAATATCTTCCCTGCAATAAAAGAAGACAACAAGGCTCATGACCCTTAGGAGGAAAGGGGGTTCTGTAAGGAGAGACTGAATAGTACACCTTCAAAGTAAAAAAAGGAAATTGACAAAAAAGAGTTTAAATCTACATGCCTATGGTATAGTTGGAACTTTCTTGAGGTTCTTTGAGAGGTATGAGTAGAAAATATAACTCCTTTTTGTTAACATTGGGTGGTTGAAACCTTGATCCTTGAAATCATTCCTCCTCAGATGGAAGCTTCTAGTTACCAAGAATGTAAACACTACTGAAAGACACCATAGTGAGGAATTAAAACCTGATTTTCAAGCTGGCATGGCAGATTCCAGATAGAAGGATGAAGCGGGGTTATACATGGTGGAGGGTAGTTATGTGGAAAACAACAGTGCCCCAGGGTTAGCATGAGATGGAAAATGTGAGGAATCCTGACATGGTCCTCTCCTTCTCTGTGGGCTGTGAAACATCTGCCAAAGCTTCCTCCTGAACCTCCTACAGGATGTTGTCTAGGGAGAATCAGACTCAACCGTGGACATGAAGGGCTGGCGGTAATCCTTAGATTCTGGAGCTTGTCACCTTTTGCCTAGTGCTCCACAGGTCTCTTCAACTCTCCCCAATGGAGTCCTGGCTATAAGAATTATGATAAATCTTCCACTTTTTTTTTCATTCCTGTGGAATTTGGAGTCTCATATCTAGTACTATTTTCTAAGGGACAAAAGACAGAATTGCAGAGTCACAGAAATGGATAAAATATTTATGATGAACCTGGGAAGTTGGTTTAACCACAGATAGCTCTTTCCTCCTGTGTATTAATTAATCCTGATAAATATCTTCCATTACATAAAAATTTCTCAAAAAAGGCATACATGTAGAAGACAAGGAGCCAGTGCATTTCAGATCATCTTAAATGAACATGCTCTAAATATTTCATGTGTCCAGTAGATCCTTCATCAGAGAATATAATTGTCATGCTTTCATGACAGGCATTTATCTTCAGGCCTGTGAACAATGCCCCATGCTTGCTCTGTTGAGTCACTGAGACTTATGTTTTTGTAGAAATTGAGCAACATGAGACAAGTTTGAGTCCATCAGAAGGAAACACTAAAATCAGCAGCACTGAGTAGGTTGTTTTCAGGAAATGTGGCTATTTTATGGCAGAGAAGATAAGGAGACTTTAGCAATCATGGAATTTTGGATCCCAGCCTGTTTCCGTGGCCTTGACAATGAGGATGATCTTTTTCTACACTTAACAATGCCTTTTACCATGAAGACGAAGGGTACAAACACTAACACCAAGCCAGTCTATGTGCCACAGTGATGACCTGCTGCTGAAGACTCTTTAAGAGCTTTGGGTTTGTTTGTTTGTTTGTTTTATTTCAGTCATCCAAGTCCTTAAACTTTTTAGAGAACCTTTGATTTTTTTTTTCATGGAGAGTTGATATTTTACTCTGGCAATTTAATTCACATTCACAATGAAACATAATTTTCTGGCATCCATGTGTAAGACATAAACCAATCAGATTCAGGAGGCAAGAGGGAATAACAACGAGAAGGTGCTGGGTATAGAGACAGTGGGTAATACTGCTCCTTCAGGTTCCTGCGAGAATGGTGAGCTATTTGAGAAGCATGGGAAAGGAGGGGTATGTGAGAAGACCACAACCACGGAAGTAACAGAGCCAGAGGCATGTATACAGGGAGTAGATGATGGCAGGAGGTTCAGCAGAAGCTGGGCAGCCTGCATGCAGAGTTTCCAATGCCAGTACTCTCACAAAACCTTCCTGGGCATATTTTTAAAAACACCATTGCCAAGTCTTACTTCAGATGGATGTATTTTTAATAATTTATGCCTCAGAGTGGACTAATTCAATTAAACTTCTTTCCTTCTCAATTCTAGTTTAGACCACTGAATAAATGGAAGTTTGTTTGGGGGGACTTAATTAATCTTGAAGCATGGATTAGCTAATCAATTAAGAAATGATTTGCATGCTATTTTCTATGCATTATATTCAAATGAAGAGATAAGAAAATCCTGATGCCACATTTTGAGGAGCACACTGAGCAGTGGGGATGATACACCAATGTTTCCCAACAGTGCTAGAGCATTCCAAAGCCCTGGAGTCCCAGATGAGCTCATTTCCGCCCAGCACCTTGTCTTCCACAATCCTACCTTTGGTACTTCCAATGTTCCTCTAATCTGAGATGCTGTGAGTTTGTGTTCTGGTCTGGCTAAGATGTTCTGTTTGCATCTCACAGGTAGACTCAAGAAACAGTATTCTGAGGGATGATAGGGTTAGCTCAAGGAACTTGACAGCATATGGTATGCAAGATTGTCACCTAAGAGAAGAAAGGAAGCAGTGATGGAGATGACAGTTTGGTAGAGGGAAACTGGAAATGTAGCAGAAAGGTTAGGTGGTGGGATGTTGAATAACAATTCTTAGATCAACAACATCTAGAATCACCCATGGGCATGTCTTTGAGGAAGGTGTTAGATTGGACTAACAGAGGTGGGGAAAACCCATTCTAAGTTATGGCTTCATGCTATGGCTGCGGTCTTATCACCAGGATTCATCTCCCTCTGCTTCTGTACTGGAGGCCTGATGTTAATTATTTGTCTCAAGCTCCTGCCACCATGCCTCTCCTCCAAGACACATTGTACTATCCAACTGTGAGCTCAAATGCACCAGTCTTTCCTTAAGCTGTCATTTTCAAGTATTTTATCATAGCGACTAGCCAAAAAACAAATACAGATTTCTTCTTTTTAAAAAATTCTTATTACAATTTATTCACTTTGTATCCCAGCTGTAACCCCCTCCTTCCTCCCTTTCTATCCCACCTGCCCTCTCTCATCTCCTCCTTGCCCCTACCCTCCTCCCCTTCCATCTGACCCTAGACTATCAGGTCTCATCAGGACTGTCTGCATTGTCTTCTTCTGTGGCCTGGTAAAGCTACCCCCCACCTCTAAGTGAGGTGATCAAAGAGCCAGCCACTGAGTTTATGTCAGAGACAGCCCCTGTTCCCCTTACTAGGGAACCCACTTGGAGACTAAGTTGCCATGGGCTACATCTGTGCAGGGGTTCTAGGTTATCTTCATGAATGGTCCTTGGTTGGTGTATCAATCTCAGAAAAGACTCCTGGGCCCAGAATTTTTGGTTCTGTTGCTCTCCTTGTGGAACTCCAGTACCCTCCAGGTCTTTCTATCTCCCCCTTCTTTCATAAGATTCCCTGCACTCTGCCTAAAGTTTGGTTATGAGTCTCAGAATACAGATTTTTTTAACACTCTTAATAGCTATTATGATCTTGACAAGTAAAATTTAAATACTGAAGTAGAATTTATACTAAGTGCTGCATTTTCTTTGTGAAAATGCATTCCATATTAAGAAACAGTCAATGGGAAACCAAAGAATTTCAGGTTCAAATAAAAATGGAGGGTATATTGATGCTTCCCCACCCCCTTCATAGAAGATAGCAACATATGGGTTGACTTTTCTACATATAGAGAACGAAAGGAGAGTACTTATCTCAGTCATGATGGACAATATTTAAGTAGTGTAAATCTACCTTTCTGACTTAAAAATGTAGTATTGTGGAACTGATGAAAAGGACTTCATATTTTAGTGGTTCACACACAAACATCCTATTAATCACCTCTTGTATCAAATACTGAATTTACCACCCCTGCCACCCCTAAGAGTCAACAAACCCCACTGGAAGAAGTATATTCTGTACATATTGGCATTTCTACACAGCAGTCTATTGGCTTCAACATTAGTAGTGATCCACAAAGAATCAGGCTGAAATGACCAAGGAACATGCATTCCGGGTGTTGAAAACTTTGTGATGGGAGAGGTGAAACACATGTTTACCTGACAAGAGATGGTGAGCAGTGGAAAAGCTTGGAGCTAAGACAGAAGAACAGAAACTGTAGTGCATTAAAAATAGAAGTTCTTTGTCGAGGTGTGACGTGAGTCTTTTAAAGTAAAATAAAAATAAAATGATTGAGTATCATCTCTCCTTCCTTTGTAAGGCTAGTCTCTGAAGAGAAAGAGGAAGTCAAGGGTTCCTTTGATTGATGGATACATAGTGGTGATTTTGGAGACCAGTGGTCCTGTGGTTATGTCCCACCCAGGGGGCTCATTTACTTTTGGCAGGCTTTCAGCTGCTTTAACTCCTTTGCTACCTGGTGAGCATTCGTGTTGACTGGGGTTGGACTGGGCAGCTAAGTCTAGGCTTGGGATTCTTTAACAAAGAAGTAGGGGAAACATTGCTTTTGTAGAAAAAAAAAAAAACAAGAACAAAACCCTGAGCTTACTCTTTGGGTTAAGCATATTATTCCTTCTAAAAGGATACAAAAATAACACAACTAATGACTGTAATTGTAGTGTTTTCATAGGCCTTACTGCACATACTCCAAGTAACACATGTCTATACGAACACTGTGGACTATAAACACTCATATAGCCATGGGTATTGTCTCTCTAGGGCAGTGGTTCACCTGCTTCCTAATGCCGCTACCCTTTAATAAAGCTCCTGATGTTGCGGCAACTACCAGCCATAAAAATATTTCATTGCTACTCCCTAACTGTAATTTTGCTACAGTTATGAATCATAACGCAAATGTCCTATATGCAGGGTATCTGGTATGTGACCCCAAAGCGGTTGAGGCCCACAGTTGAGAAGCACTGTACTAGAATAAGTATTATTTGTTTATGGTTGGTGCAAGAAACCTACAGTGCACTGGCCTTGCCTAATCTGTTTGAACTGTGCCTGGGTAGCTAGACGGTGAAAGGTAATGCAAAGCATATGCAGTTTAATTAAAAATCCTGTTATACCGGACTCCGAAAAATAAGGAGCATCTGTTACTCAAAAACAAACAAACAAACAAAAAAAACAACAACAACAAAAAACAAAACAAAACAAAACAACCCAAACAAACCAAATTTGGGTGGGGAAGAATATTCTTTTCAACCTTGAGAAGATGAAAATAAGTTTCAGTGTCTGAACTCATGAAACAAAAATCTTGTATCCTTAGTTTCCACATATAAAAGAATGAAATCATATCTCTATTGCTCATCCTGCATAAAAACCAATTCAAAATGGATCAAAGTCCTTAACGTAAAGCCTGAAACTTCTGCTAGGGGAAAACACATGTAAAATACTGAGACATGGGCATAGGGATTTTCTGAAAAAACAAACAAACAAATAAACAAACAAAACTCTGATAGCATAGGAAATAATCCCAAGAATTAGCAAACGTGATGATGTGAAATTAGAAAGCTTCTGACACAATCACCAGTGTGAAGAGAAAACCAATGGAATGAGAAAATATCATCTGTCAACTGCAAATCAGACAGTTGATATCTAACACCAGGAAAAAACCCAAATCACCCAATTAATAAATATGACAACAAACTAAATACATAGTCCTTCAAAGAAGAAATATAAGTGGCCAATAAACATAGAACAATCATTCAACATCTTTAGCTATCAGGGAAATGCAAGTTAAAAATCACTCTCAGATCTTATCACATACCAGTCAGAGTGACTATCACAAAGAAAACAAATGACAAGTGAGGATGTGGGAAAGAGAAACCTCTATTGACCACAGGTAGGAATGTAAAGCTGTGCAGCTTCTATGGAAATAGAGCAACATTCCAGACAAACAAACAAAAAACCTGAAGATAAAACCACCAAATGACCCAGCTGTACTACTCCAGTTATTTACTTAAAAGACCCTAAGTCATTATGTTGTAAGTGTCTTCATGCATACCTATGTTCACTGCTGAGCTCTTCACAATAGCCAGGAGGTGGAAGGAGACTAGCTGCTAATTAACATATTAATAGATAAAAAATGCAGTTTCATGAAGTTATAATGAAAAGTGAAATCATAACACTTGTAGAAAAAAAAACTAGTGCTGGAAAACATGGTGTTACGTTAAAGAAAACAGGCATTGAACAACCTTCTGTTTATTTTTAAATAAAACATTTAGATTTCAAATATATATATATATATATATATATATATATATATATATATATTTACTGCAGGTAGGAATGTGAAGTTGTTTGACCTTTAAAATATTGCTTCTTTTTTATTTTGGGTTTTTGTTAAATCAACATTGTGCTTTAATTTGGTTTAAATGATATAAATGGACAGTTTCCATCATATTAAATAAAAATTTGCTGGGGTAAGGCAAAAGGGATGGCACAAAGAAAATGTGGCCATTGAGAACAATCCAAAAAGTCTTCTTGGTTAATAGCAGTACTTGCAGAACAACCTTTCAGATTATAGAAAAATCAGCTCACTCCAAAAATATTTCAGACGATTCATGGCTTATAAGAGAAAATTGCTTTGTAAAGAGATTAGCTAATAATAGGAGTTTAGAGGAAGTAAAACCAAAATATATAAAAAAAAAACATATCTGAGGTTTCCATAATATTAAAAAAAACATGGAAGAGATTAAATACAACTTTAAAGAGGCCAAGTAAGTCGACATAATTAGCATACAAAGCAGCGAGTGATAAAATATCTTGTGTTTTGTAAGTTTGGTATAATGCTCAGCACACCAAATGTGTTAGCAAATTTCAGGTGGAATCAACAATATTCCCTTGCTGCTAATAGAAAGTTAGTGTTAATCCCTTTGGAAATCCTGTTAACTCTTTAGCTACAGGAATTCTGTTGAGACAGGAAAGGGTTCACTGGACATCAGTGTTGTGGTGGAAATAATCTTTCTTCCCATAGCAAAGAGATTTCTTGCTTCTCATTGGGATAATCGATTCTAATGTTATTAAGTGGTGGCCCAATAAATCTGCCCTCGTATTTTTCTGATACAAATACAATATACCTACCACTGTTCAATATCTTTCATATGTGAAGTAATAAAACTAATTCAATATGAAATCTTGTACTTTACATGTAAATTGGATTGCTATGGGCCATTAGACTCCTTATATAAACAATATATTTTGTTTTAAAGAAAAAAAATACTGTGCCCAGTTTAACATTCTGAAAGTTTATAATGCGCAAAATCACATTAGCAGAGCAGATGATGTCAGGGGTTCGGCTAACAGAGACAGAAAATAGAAATCTTGACCTTCCGGTAAAATAACTTTGTTTTCAGGATGACTGCCAACAGGTGAAGGCTTACTGATGTCAGATATGATTAAAAATGGTAATTCTAGAATTATTTTCTAAATGTACACAGAAGACCATGTCAGTGGCTGAAGAAAAGAAGCCCAACCAGGGCAACAAAATATTCGGCTCTCTAAGAGGACAACTATGGTTCCACATCTTTCCACAGAAAGATGATGGCATAGGAGGCCAAATTTGGCTATGCAGTATGATGTCACAAGACCCATTTTTTTTTATATCACCTGATTAATTTCATTGTAGTCAGTCATGATTTCATGTTTGGGCTTATTTAGTTCCATTATGTACAAAAATCTGCAAACCAGAATTCAGTAGACAAACCTTACCCAAGTGTACTGAAATATTTGCATCTTGGCCTCCTTTGTTGCATGGATCCTTGTGCTCTGCCACAGCTGTCAGAGTAATAGCTTTCTCCCCCTTTTTATCTGGGTTGGCTTTATTCCCAGATTCCAAATGAAAGAGACAGCATTTTACTTGACCACCGCATTCCAACCGTTAAATACTGTGCCTTCAGGCTCCGATGCTCTAATGGTCGATTAAAGTTGATAACAGTCTGTCCAATTTCCATTTTTTAACATCCAGCTTGCTGAAATTGTAATATTGTAAAAATCTGAAGTCTTCAGGACCTGCCTGAGAATGTGTCTGGATGTCAACACATAATAATAACACAAGGGAAAAATGGTATTGTCAACAGGTCTTTTGAGTTTGCAGAGCTTGGGTTTAGCAATGTGGTTGAGCCAAGTTTGTACAGAGGTGAAGTAGATGATAATCAACTGGTCTACCAAATGAGATCTATCACAGAGCCACTCACAGTGTAATTTATATCTGCAGAAGGGGAAGATCCTCAATGATTTTTGAAACCATTGAATAACATATGTTGTCCTCTCTACCTGTTTTATCTATAGGTATGAGTCTTTCTTGGCCCTACAGAGACTTTTTCTTGTTTAGAAGCCACATTTAATCACAGTTTTTAGACTTTGTTGTTTGGGTTGAAAAGTGATAGAGGTACAGACCTAATTGAAATATTTTCTTAGATCCAACTTCTCAGTGGGTTGGAATAAAATAGCTTGAAAGACTTTTTCTTTCCCCTTCCAAACCAATGGCAGGTTGGTCCTCTTGAACCTTAGAAAAATGGAATTAGGACCAAGGCTTCAGACATGGATCTGTAGACCAGTAGAATTCTGAGCAAAGCGGTTTGATCCTAGTCATCTAAGTGAGGGAAAAAAAGAGAGAGAACTTCACCAGGAGCACACTCACTGGATCTGCACTACGCAGTATCTACTCAGCTCTTTTCACAGTAGCAGTCAGCTTGCCTTTCTTAGCCACGCTTGAATTCTTTCTCTGAACATGAATGAGCTCCCAGAGTTCTCATCTTTGGTAGGCTAGTCTCATTTTTTTCAATCAATTGCTCAACTCCAGGATGCCTTTATCATGTTGGAGAAGCAATTGCCCGTTTTCTGAGTCTTTGCTGCTAAAGTAAGTGTAGATGAGCCCTTCAGACTCTGCCAAATTTATCACTGCCGATAAATATGATATTTCTGGGAATGTAGCTTCAATCTCCTTTTCTATGCAGGCTGCAATGAAGACTGGAGAATTTGAAGGCCAAACATTTGGTTCTTCATATTATTACCTCATCATAGAAGCAGTGTTTCCTTGCCTTAGACAAATAGTTTTGTCTCTAAATGAAAAAAAAAATATTGCTTAGGTCCTTGAAATAATTCGCTCCCATCACCAACATGAACTCTAGCTCTTACCCACTTTATCCTGGCTTCAGTTTTTTTTTTTGTTTGTTTGTTTTTGTTTTTGTTTTTTTTCCTCCAAGGGGCAAGAACATGCCTGTTTTCTAATTATGTAATGAAAGAAGAACATGTAGAAATCCAGAATAAAACTTTGACGTAATGACATGTTATGGTTTTGGGCTATATTAGCAGAAACCTTCCTTCCCCACATAGCACCTAGAAAATGTGTTTACTGTTTTTTTTTTTTCTTCAAGAGACCGAAGATGCTAATTATGATTGTTGATAGTAATTACCAAGTTGACTGAATCTAGAATCACCTGGGAAACTGTGGGGAAGACTTGTCCACTGTGGGTGGCACTATTCACTTTATGGGATTCTGGACCATATAAAATGGAGAAAGAGAGCTAAAAAGTGAGCACCAATTCATACATCTCTACTTCCTGATGGTGGATGCAATATAACAACTTGCTTTAACCTCCTATTGTCTTGACTTCTCTGTCATGACTGTACCTGAACTCTGAGCCAAAAATAAAATCTTTTACCATTAAGTTGCTTTTGTCAGTGTCTTCGATAACAGGAAAATAAACTAAGACATTGGCTCTTACTGTTTTTTTTTTCCTAATTTTTTTTAATATCAAGGTGTCAATGCTTCAAACAATATGTGTAAGTTAAATAACAAAACTCCATCCATCATCTAAGACTGTCTTTATTTCCTAGAATTAGGTATCAGTAGATATTTGCCTGGCAGAACCTTCTGATAGCCAAGTTTATGTCTCAAAAATCCACTTCCATTTATGTCAGTCCTTATCTTGTGGATTTTCTTTTACATCTCTAGACATTCCTGAAGAAACTCCTGTGACATTAGGCAATAACAGTAATACAATAACTAATAATATTGCTAACTAGTGCTTTAACAGGTGTCAGATTCTCTCTGAAGCATGTAACTAAGATGAACTCATTCTGTCCTTATGGAACTCTGTGAGGTAAATAGCATGGCACTTCCATTCTACAGATGAAGGAATGCAGTGAGTTTGGGTTACAGAAGTTTTCTAAAATCACAGATCTGGGAATGCTGAAGGTGAGATTTGAACTCAAGAATTCTGACAACTAGTATTGTATGGAGTTTATTTTGTGGGTGAACTTATTTTTCTTGACCTGAGCCTGGTATTACTGAGGGCTATTTCGGTCTTCTGTGTGTCTATGAATAATAGCATTTCTCCAGCTTCTGTTAGATGTGCTCTCCTAATAGATTTTATGATTATTCCTCCATGTGCTTCGCAGGTTGTAAATCCTGGCTTCATATCCAGGAGGTAGACGGAATGCTCAGTTTTGTGTTCTGTAGCTTGACAATGTTCAGCACCTCCCGCATTCTGATCCATCTCTAAAGTGCCTTCTATAGTTCTTTAAGATGTGGTTTGACAATACAAGTGAGTGGGGAAGACAGAAACTACAATAGGAGTTTGGAAGAAAATAGAAAATAATTAGAATAATAGGTAGGAGAAAGCAAAAAAAAAAGTCTGTTATGTAATGTCTTCTGAATTGGGTAATTTATAGGAAAGTACTTGAAAAGCCTTTGATGCTCTCCAGTGGGAGGTGGCATTATTATGATAATTGTTGCATTTGTTTTATCATTTTCACCTTGGGATTCTGGTTTCTGACAAAGCTGAACACAGAAATAAATCAGTAGACGGATTGGAAACACTGACTGCCAGATGCTATTGAAGGACAGCAGGTTGGGATGCTGTCTTCTTAGGGCTCCTGCTGACCTAGTGAGTATCTTGAGTATCAAGGGAATGTTGTGGATCATGGAGCTAAAATCAGCAGCTGAAAAGAAAGGCACATCTGCGCTGTAAACCACAGAAGGAAGGTCCAAATCTCAATTCAAGGCCACGCAGGACACAGGTTACCAAAACACAGAACAATCCCAACCTGGCAAATAATGCTGAGGGAATCAGAAACAATCTTACCAGTGTATCAGAGAATGAGGCAAGGCAGGAGAGAAAAATAGGCCAAGTAATAAGTGTGAAAGGGGACTGAAGCTAGTAATGACTCAAAACTGGCCAAGCTGTAGAGCCTATTTAAAAATCTGCTCAAAAACAGAAGCAAAGTAGGAGAGGAATGTGGAAAGGGTGGCACAGGGTTGACCTTGAAGAATAATTAAACTAACAGCCAAAAGAGAGGCTCTGTTGCAGCTCAGAACCTAGAGAAATCAGTATTAGATGGCAGGATTCCGAAGGCATTAAGGGAGCTTGTGCTCTCTGAGCTAATTACTTCACGCACTTGTAGTTACGGGGGTGGGGTACTAAGAAGGATCTAAGGATGCTAAGAAGAGAAGTGATTGTAAAAGGTAGTTTAATCTTGAACCCAGGCAAAAACATTATGGAAATGTAGTTCAATGCAGCTAATGTCAACATGTAATGGGGGATGTGAAGGAGGGACCCCAGCATTTAGAGGGTAATGGGATCATTGGCTAGAGCCATGATTGATTTCTTTCCCACAAGAAAGAAGCTGGCCCAAAATTGATTTTTTTCCCCCTTTGTGCACAAGAATTGGCTGATTGTAGCACAAATCTTTGAACTTATTCACACATTTGGCACTGGGGTTCATATCTCTTATTTCAAAGATGAGGTAGCTTGGCTTTAGGGAGCCTTTCCACATGGTTTGAGAGGAGCTCACAGCAGGTGGGAATCGAGGCAGATCATAGTTGAGTGGGAGATACCTTGTCCAGTTGAATGGAACTTCCTGGTTGCTCTCAACTGGAGGATTTTGACAGATCTTGAGGAAAAGAATAGCTGCCCGGTGAAACTAAGAAGCTGTAAAGTGCAGTATGGCTAAGTAAAGCTTGATGCTGTCAGTGGAGCCACTGGGCTTGAAGAGATTTTTGCCTTGGATAAAGAGATCACTTAACTGGTAATGTTGATAAATTTTTGGAGCTTTCAGTAGACTCAGAGTCCACAGTCTGAGATAGATGGTCTCTACT
Organism: Meriones unguiculatus; assembly: GCF_030254825.1. NCBI lineage: Eukaryota > Metazoa > Chordata > Mammalia > Rodentia > Muridae > Meriones > Meriones unguiculatus. The sequence goes on from NC_083349.1 coordinate 111,970,134, forward strand.
TTGGGGGAGATTTACCTGAGTGAACTCTATGAAGTCCTTCCTGGTAGGAAGTTAAGAATCAAGTAACAACTCAGCTCTGGTGACTGTAGGTGGAAAGCATCCTCTATTTAAGGAAAATCCAGCTCTTAGAGACAATGGTTTTAGGAAGGATGTTCTCCATGGATGGAGCCTGTCTGGCTTCAGTCACCTCTAGAGGTCCAGTCTCACCTAAGAAGAAAAATCTTAAGTTGTGAATGTCGCAATGCAGGACACAGACTTTGGAAGACTGAAGTGAGGATGGGATGCCTCTGTTCTATCACATTTTATAGCTATAGCAACAGAGCACTAGTAAAAGGTCAAGATTGGGTTATAGGTGAAAGAACAAGATGTGAACTCCATTTAAGACCTAATATAAAAGGAAGCTTGAAAAACACAGGAGAGAAAAACAAAACAAAACAAAACAAAACAAAAATCTCTGGAGGACTTTGATTTCTCTGTTAAAAACAAAAACAAAAACAAAAACAAAACATTAAATATATAGGCAATGCATAGTCATCTCAAACTGACAGCCATATTGCTACCTTTCCTATTGTTCCATACATCATGCCTGAATTTCCACAGATCATCTTAAGGTGAGCTGAAAACCAGGATAGAAAAAGCCAGAAGAAAACACTGGCACTGGAACCACGAAATACAGCACTGGATAGCATGCTGTCACAGAGTTGCAATGCAAACAAACAGATGGAAACTTGGCTATTCCAACATCTATGCCACAACCACACCATTGGGCATGTTTTACACAGACTAGGCATGTGCTTGCAGGCCTCAGAATTAGATGATTGATGTCTACTGTTGGTAATGTGCTTGGTACCTTACTTTCACTAAGTAGTTTAGTGCTACTTAAATATAGACATCAACAGATATAAATGTAGGACTTAAAATTTTAAACACTAAATTCTAAAGTTGATAGGAAGTATTGCTCAATTGATGAAAATAATATGTCAAAAGTAGAGAAAATTGAGAAAAACAACAGACTCATTTAAAATCAGAACAAAAACCACAAAAGAGGAAACAAAAAGAGACAATGTGCATATTTCATGAATAGAAGCACTTACACACAAACTGTTGGTCAAAGTATATTACTAATTACTTTAAATGTCAATGATCTAAATACAAAAATTGAAATACAAAGCATATCAGAGTAGATGTAACAAGACTCCTCTGTGTTTTGCCTAAAAGAAAGACATTCATATATTTTAAAGCTGAGATGATGGAGAGACACATCATGCCAATACTATCAAAGACAACTAGGATAACTGTGGTAATTTCAAGGCAGACTATAAAACAAGGAAAAATATGAGGAATATAGGAGGAGGCTTTAAAGGTGTCATTTTTTTAAAGGAAACTTAAGAATATTTAGTCTGTGCAACCAACAGAAGAATGCCACTATACAAGAGACAAAACTAATAGAACTTTAAGAAAAAGTGGCTAAGTCCATTACTGTAGCTGAAGACTTTAATACCTCACAGTAATTGGAAGATCAAGCAGGCTGAAAATTAGTAAGGGTATAATTGGAAAAGCACTGTCAATCAACTGGTTCAAATTGACATTTATAGAAGAGTCCATCCAATAACAATAGAATCCACGTTTTCTGCAAACTCACATGGAGAATTATAAAATAGATTACCTGTGGGCTACAAAACCCATCTTAACAAATTTAAAATAATAGAACTTATATCAGATATGCTCTTGGATAATAACACGATTAAAACTAGAGATCCATAATAGGAAAACAGATGAAAAATACTCAAATACATGAAAATTAAGCAAAACATCACTAAATAACTGATGACTGAAAAAATGTCTCAAGAGAACCTAAAAATTATTCTGAGATAAATGAAGAGGAAAAATATACCTCAGCAGATCTGTAGGCTGCAGTAAAAGAGTGCCCGGAGGGAAATTTCTAGCACTGAAAGTATGTTAGATACAAAAAAAAAAAAAAAAAAAAAAAAAAAAGCCTTGGATTGAGAGTGTAGGCTCCTACTCACAAAATGATAGAGAGAAGAAGAATCAAAACCTAATTCAAGCATGATAAAAGAATTCATGAAAACTAAAGCAGAAACCAATGGAACAGGAACACAATAAAGTGTGAAACCTAATTTTTATTTCTTGAAAATGTCAATAAAATTCACAAACATCTAATTGAGCCTATCTCAAAAGTGAGAGGGAGGAAGTAAGGAGAGAGAGAGAAAGAGAGAGAGAATTTATCAAAAATAAAATCAAAACAGGGTCATCACTACTGATTCTGTAAACATTTATTTTTTATAAAATTATATTTCTGTGAGTCTGTGGATATGAGTGTAGATGCTTCTGGAACCTAGAGGCACTGAGGCCACTGGAGCCAGAATTACAAGAGGTTGTGAGCGACCTCCTATTCCAACAAGGCTTTTGTGAACCAAACTCAAGTCCTCTGCAAGAGAGTATTTACTCTTAACCATCATGGGTAAAATCTCTAGTCCTGATTCTATAAACATTTAAAGGATAAAGTAACGCTTGGTAAAACACTATTTCCACACATTTAATATTGATTAAAATGGGTCAATTTCCATTAGTTCTTTGAGAGCCCCATATGTATTTTGATCATATTCACTCCATAACTCTTCCCAGATCTGTACCGTTCCAAAACTTATGTTCTTTAAAAAAGAAAGAAACAAACAAACAAACATCAAGATCAATTTGTTCTGTCCACATGATCTTAGATATATGGTCTTCCACTGGAGCGTGGTTGACTTACCAGCAGCTACACTTAGAGAAAACTGTCTCTCCATTCCCAGGAGATAACAGTTGACAATAGCATCATAGCTAGTATTCTGTGTCCTACTCCCATTTCTATGCTGGGATTTGATGAGGCTTGGGCTTGCAGAGGGTTTTTACATGTTGTCTCAGCTACTGTGAATTCATATGTGCAGCTATGCTGTTGTGTTCAGAAGACATTGCTTCCTTATAGTCAAGAGTCTACTGCTTTGACTGTTATACACTTCCAATACCTCTTCTAGGTAAGTAACAGCTTGATTTTTTTTCTGTGTTCTAAAACTCAAGTATATGGTGTCCTCTGAAAGAGAATTTTACTGTAAGGTTTTGGAGGTAACTAAGAGTGGTACAAATAGTCTGTTATATTTAAGCAATCTATGAGATTTCATTGCCAACAATTCCAAAAGAAGTAATCCATGCTGGAGACTGGGCTTTTTATTTGTTAACTTTCTTAACAGATGGGAATTACCAAGGTTTCACAAAGACAAATAATTCTATGTACCTATTAGATAAGTTAAATAATAGTTAACTACTCTTTCAAAACAGATAAAAGAAATCAGCTGGCTCAAATGGTAAGCACTGAGTGATGCTCAGCACCACAATTCATTTAGAAAAATAGAAACAGAAGAAACATTTTCTGGATAGTTCTATGAGGTTGGCCTTACCCTAGTACAAAAACTAGGTAATGTCTTACAAATGTTCAGGTAAATGCCTTGTCATTATAGGAACAAAAGCTTCAATAAAGGACTAGCAAGTTGTATCCAACATATATGGAAAGAATTAAATGACAGTTAGGATTCATTTTGTGTATGTAAGCCTTGAAGATTAGAAAACCAGTTCACCATGGCTTTAACAGACAAAGACAGGGAAGTCAATGGCGGAAAGAGAATCTGCGTTTATGGACTATAAGCACAAGTTAGGGAAAAACTGATGAGAAGGATGAAACCAAATCCTTGGTTTTTAGATCCCCAGGCCAGAACAAACCTTTAGCTGGAAGGACGGGGCCTTGGTGGCTTTTAAACAGAGGCAACTCCACAATTAGTCAATTAGTAGTCTTAATTATTTATCTTGGGTTTGGAAAGGCAATACATGCTCAAGGCAAAATTTCAAAACAATAGTAAAGGTCATGAAAAGTAAGTTTCTCTTCCTTTTAAGATGCTATCTATATTTTTTTTCAGTAGTGTTCTAATTTAATCAACTTGTGCCTAAAGTTGCTAAGGACATTTGATGGGCCCATCTGTCAATGCCTCAGAAGTCATACATATTCCCTATGTTACTGTGATTGCTTTTTTTTTCACAATGCACATGACTAATTTCAAATTTTTCCAATTAATAGTTAACCTATAAATACTATAGGCAATGTAAAAAATATATTGCCTTTTATTCATTTTGGGTAATCAGGCAAGAGTAGGATCAGGATTGATGAGACTTGTCCAGCTTCTTTTGAATCTGTATTGAGCATGTGTGTGTGTGTGTGTGTGTGTGTGTGTGTGTGTGTGTGTGTGTAGTCTGGCAAGGAGAAAATGTCTAGAAAAATGTCTCCTAGAAGAGAAACCACGAAGGTTCTTCTCTTCATCTATCTCTAGGATATGCAAAGGACTTTTCTAGATCTTCTCTGTGGATGGCATTCTGAGGGCTTCTTGGTACCTTTGTCAGATCCTTAATTTTCAGTGTGTCTTTAAAACCTAGAGCTATGGTTTGGGACACACATCTGCAATTATCCAGCCTCTGTTTATGACTGAGGGAGTGTTGTATCATGAAAGAGATCTCTGCTTTCCCATAAGTGTCTTAGTTTCCTTCATTCAGTGACGTGGGTAAGGAAATGAACAGAGTGCTCAGATAGACTCTTGCATTCATTAGTCTGACCACTAACAGCCTGACATTAACTGAAAATAGTTCTGTCTTCCTGTCCTTTGAGTTTTGAGTTTTTATATCATTGTAGACACTTTATTTTTCACACTTTAGAGGGCAAATTGCATACCATGTTGATGAACTTAGCAGGTTAAATATGATTAAATAAACAGGGAGTATGGTATATAAAAAAGAGCCTCATAACAGCACTGGACCTTGGACATTGACCATTGAGATAAAGAGAGATTTTTCTTTTTGCAGTGTCACATGTTCTCAGCCACTCCAATATTAACATGGGATTTTCTTGTGGATCTTGCCCTGAGCTGAGCATTGGCGAATACCAGGCCTGAGTTAGAGATTTGACAGATAAGACATAGGAATCCAGATGATGTCTCTCTTTTGTCCTGAAGACATAAATTTTAGGAAGGAATAATAATTCTTTGGCAATCTTAAAGGTAACACGACAGCAAAAATCAACCAATGTATCAAAAAAAAAAGTAACGTGTCAATACTAGGGAGTATTTGGAATAGTGAAGCAATCTGTGAGAGTCCAAAGCAACACCGCAATGTGGCTGAAAGACATCTCCCTGCACAGGGGGCCCCCGGGGAGCTATTCTTCTGTGATTAACAGGCTATCCCCGAGATTCTATGTAACGATGCCATGCTCCCACACACTCTAGTTTTGCTGTCATACAGATGTGACTACGAGCTTATTTGCACAAAATCAGATGCCCTTTGTCTTAGTGACATTTCCCACACGTGACACCCCATGGCACCCCTACATTGACACAGCTAACTACAACACACTGACGGGAACTCCATGGGGACTCTAGTGTTTATCCTGACACATTTTAGAAAAAAAAAATCACGCCTCTCCTTCTGGACAATGCTAGCTTTCATCTCTCTACTGCTCCTTGTTTTGGTGAAGCTAATATAATTGTTGTTCTGAGTCTTCATTCTTTCCCGGAGGAGTAATTGCTGTTTTCACAGCCCTATAAAGAATGCTGTGGACTGTTCTGAAATAGCCCTATTGGAGGCCAGTTGTCCATCAAGTGTGGAGATGTGTGTAAGGGCAGGCTCAGTAAGCCAAATGCCTTCCATCACCAAATAATCACCTAGAAACCTTATTAGGAACTTTCCAGCAACAAGCACAGATGTATTTATTTGACATCAGTAGGCTCTTCTGGCTTTAGTTTGTTCATCTCAAAAGAAGAGGTGGAGTGATTTTGAGCAAAGCCAGGTGTCTTGGTCTTTTCTGGGGAGGACGTTGCTCTGTTGCTGAAGCATTATGTACTGCAAAGTTCACTTAAGATAGAGATAGATGTTGGAGAACAGAAAATGTCCTATTTTATTTTCCACCAAGTAATGATTTGACATGTACTTTGGTAATTTTGAAAGGGTTAATTTCATCTAGGCTCATTTCAGGGAGCTCACGGTCAGGCTTATATCCCATACTTTAAAGGAGGATGCATTTGGTGTGGAGAGTGAACCAAACAGATCATGACTGATGATGTTTAAGGACTTTGGTTAAAATGATTGATTTGAGCCATGTTTTACCTCTGTCTCCCTCCAGGCAGTTTTCACTAAATTCACCTTCTATCCACACTCTTCCCCCAAACACTCTTCACTACCACATCCTCTCTTATCTATTTACTAAATCATGGGGGTCATATGAATCATTCTTACTGTGTTTTTTGAATCAGACAGTTATTATTTGGTTCCCATTAGTTTGTTATTGGCTAAACTGCTTTTCTGTTTTATTTTTCATGCTAAGCATTCACCCTGGAAACACATTTTTTTTTTGTTTGGTAACATCAATATTCAG